>NC_081824.1:452042715-452667715 GCF_030867095.1 Alligator mississippiensis
TGGACAGTACAGGGAGGTGGTTGGGAAATTGGGTACAGGAGGAGGGGCTGCAGGATGAGTGGAAGGGGGAGTGGGTGGGAATGAGGATGGATCCGGGGTGGAAAGAGGGTGTTACAAATTGATTTTGTTTTTGTGTCTGAAGGGGTGAGGGTGGAGGGGAAGGAAATGGGAGAGGTGGGGTTTAGTGATCACAAGTGGCTGAGGGTGGATTTCTGGGGAGGGGAGTGTGGAGGCTAAACACCAGGGTGGGTGTGTGTGTGTGTGGGGCTTTTGGGAGGGAATACGAGGGGTGGAGAACAACAAAGGCTCTGTTCAAGTCGAAATGGGAGTGGTGGAGAGCAACAAAAGAAAAGATCAGAAGGTGGTTGATACGAGTGGGGAAGGAGAAGGGAATTGGGGAGGGTGCAGAATTTGATTCAGGAGGTGATTTGGGGGGGGAGGGAAGTGAAGCAGGAGTTGGAGGCGAAGCGGGCAGTGCAAGAGTGGTTTCGGGGAAAGGAGAGGGAGAGGATGTTTTTGGCGTGGGCACTGTGGGTAGGGGAGGGGGAGGAGTGGGGAAAATATTTTGCTGAGGGGGTAAAGAAAGGGAGGAGGGAGGTGGGCGGTGGTTACAGGGGAGGGAGTGCGGATAGAGGAGCAAGGGGAGGTGTTGGAGGAGGTAACGGGTTTCTATTCGGGGTTGTACAAGAAACGGGAGGTGGACAGAGAGACGAGGGAGAGGTTTTTGGGGGTGTTGGAAAAGAGGTTGGGGGGGGAGTGAATTTGGAGAGGGATATGAGGAAGGAGGTGGTCAGGGAGGTTTTGAGGGGGGATGAAAAGAGAGAAGACACTGGGGTGGATGGATTGCTGATGGAGTTTTATGAAAGGTTTTGGGAGGTGGTGGGGGGATGTGGTGGAGGTGTTTCAGGAGACTATGGAGACGGGGCTAGTGGGGGAGGGGTTTTCAGTGGGGGGTGGTGGTGCTATTACATAAAAAGGGAAGCAGGGAGGCTCTCCTGAATTGGAGGCTGATCACACTTTTAAATGTGGATTATAAGCTATTTTCAAGGGTTTTGGCAACATGGATGGGGAGGTGGTGGGGGAGGACCAGACATGTGCAGTGAAGGGTAGGAGGATGGTGGATACACAGTGGGTGTGGAGGGATATGTTGGAGTGAGAGGGGGTGGCGGGTGGTGGTGGGCAGTGTGGACCTAGAGAAAGCTTATGATAGTTTGGAGCATGGGTTTTTGTTTGAGGTGTTGGGGCAGATGAGGTTCCCGGGGAAGTTCGTGGGGTGGGTGAGAGCGCTGTATAGGGGGGCATGGAGCAGAATTTTGGTGAAGGGGTTTTTGGGAGGGGAATTTAGGGTGGAGAGGGGGGTGCGCCAGGGGTGCCCCCTTACACGAATAGCCCCAGAGAGTGGCATAGAGCCATTGGCGCAAAGGGTGAGAAGGGATGGGAGGGTGAGGGGAATTCCGGTGCCGGGGGGAGGGGAATTGAGGGTCACGTTATACATGGATGATGTGATGTTTATGGTTTGGGATGAGGGGTCTTTGAGGAGGGTGGTGGAGGGAATTTGGGAGTATGAGGAGGTGGCGGGGCCACGGGTAAATAAGGGGAAGAGTAGTCTGTTGGCAGTGGGGGAGTGGAGGGGGTTGGAGGAGGAGGGGTGGTGTGTGGAGAGGGAGGGCTTGAAGGTACTGGGAGTGTATATGGATGTGAGGGGGGAAGGGGTGTGGGAGGAGGTTGGAGGGAGGGTGAGGAAAGTGGTAGGGATATGGGGGACTAGGAAGCTGTCATTTAGAGGGAAGGTGGGGATTATTAAGCAATTCTTGTTGCTAACAATTTTGTTCGTGGTGATGGTGTACCCGCCCACCTGGTTGCATGTGAGGCGGGTGCAAAGGGAAGTGTGTCTGTATTTTTTGGGGTGGGAAGACGGAGAGGGTGGTGAGGAGGGAGGTATATAAGAGGGAGGACCTGGGAGGGTGGGGAGTGTCAGAATGAGAGGTTTTTTTGTATGTGCACTTTTTTTGGAAAGGGGTGGTGAGAGTTGCGGGGCTGGAGGGGAGGAAAGTGGGGGCAATATATAGGTATTGGGTGGGAAGGTATTTGAGAAGGTTGGGGTTATATGGGGGGAGGTGGTTGGGGTTGTGGGCCGAGAGACCGGCCAGGTGGCATACGTGGGGGTGGGGTTTCTTGAGGGCAAAGGGGCTGGAGGGGTTAGGGTGGGAGGCATTGAGGGAAGCAAAGCGGTTGTTGAGGGAAATGAGAGGGAGGGATGAAATGGTGGATATAGGGGAGTTGGCGGAAGGGCAGGTGGGGAGGGTGTGGAAGGGGGAGCATGAGGATTTTGTGTGGTGGGTGGTTAGAAGGGTGATACTGGTGAGGGCGGAGCAGCGGAAATGGGGGTTGGTAAGGTTGGGGGAGTGTCCAAGGGAACTGTGTGTGAGGAAGGAAAGGGTGTTTCACGTGTTGTGGAAATGTTCATTTGCACAGAGGGTTTGGAAAAGGGTGGTGGGGTTTTGTAAAGCAATAGGGTGGGGGGATTGTGTGAGTTATGAGGGGGCGGTGTACGGATTGGTGAGGCATAAAGTGAGGGAATGGGAAATTCGGGCATTATTATTGTGTACACGGGTGGCGGTGTGGAAGACGAGGTGTTTATTGGTTCAGAAGGAGCTTTGTTTTACTTCAGGGGAGTGTGTTTATTTAGCATATGCAGAATTGGGGTATTATAGGAGGAAAGGGGAGTGGGAAGGCATTGATTGGAGGAAGTTGTTTGAGTAGGAGGGAGGGGAAGGGTTGAGAGAAACAATGTTATGATTTGTGTGATGTGTTGATCAATGGGACGGAGTCGAAATGTTTGAGTTGGTTATGTAAAGGGGGGAGAAGTGTTTCTTTGTGGTTCGGGAAAGATTCTTATGTTATGACGTGAATGTTACTGTTTTGAGACTTGAAGCGAAAAAGCTGGTGTTTTTGTTGGTTGTGTTGAAAGGCTTATGGTTCTGATACTTTGTTAATTAGGAACAGATATATTTTTTTTTTTTTTTTTTTTTCATCGGTTTAATCGCTGATATATGTCCTTGATGTGAGGACTGATGCATTAAATACATTTTGGTGCCTGGGGTGGGCCTCGGAGCTTGCTCCAGCCCCTCCACGCATCGGCCCGGTATTGCAGTGCCTCCGGGCCTGGTGCCCGCTCCCCTCCCGGGGGAGCGTCGCCTTCCTCCTCTCTGGGTTCCAAAAGCAGCAGCAGCAGGGGTGGGACCGCGACCCCAGGGGGGCAGACAGTATGCAAAGGGCTGCTGCTGGGCGGGCAGCACACTAGCAGGGGAGCAAGTGTGCCCTCCTGCTCGGCAGCACTACCCCCCCCCCCCCCTGCCTCCTACTGTGGGGGGCTGGGACCCTGCCCAGGGCTGCAGGACCTGGGCCTGGGCAGGCGGGGGGTGCGGGCCGGGAGCCTGCCCAGCCTGCATGGGGCCCACTGAGGGCCCAGAAGCGGTGCCCGGAGGGTGAGTCGGGGAGGCTGGGGCTTTCCCCGCTACTAGCAGGCAGGCCTTGCAGCCTCTTTCCATGTCTCTCACCCTCTGGCTTGGCCTGCAAGGCTGCTTAAGACCAGATGCTGCCGCCTTCGAGCGTCGTTGTTGACGATGACCAAAGCCAGAGTGGCGGGGCATGGGCAAGTCCAAGTCAAGTCAAATGAGAGCAGTAGACAGAGACCGGGGCAAGTGGAAGGAAGCCCGTGTTGAGTTGAGTGCGACGGAGGCCCGCCAAGGGTGAACTGAAGCAAGCCCAAGGCGGGCGGGGGCAAGTTTGTCCAAGTCAAGTCCAAAGAAGCTGCAGTAGGCCACGCCCCGGGTGACCTGAAGTGAGGAGTCGAGTCTGCGGCTAGCCTGCAGTGCGATGCTGCGGCAAGTCAAGCAACCACAATGCTTGCTTGCATCCATAGATGCTTCTCAAGCTAATCCCGGGACGTCATTCTCCCCTTGTACTCAGCCTCAGTGAGGCCACAGCTGGAGTACTGCATCCAGTTTTGGGCTCCACAATTCAAAAAGGATGTGATGTGGAGAAGCTGGAGAGAGTCAGTCCAGAGAAGAGCCACGTGCATGATCAGAGGTCAGGGAAGCAGACCCTACGATGACAGGCTGAGAGCCCTGGGGCTCTTTAGCCTGGATAAACCCCAGGCTCGCTCAGGGGTGATCTGATGGCCACCTCCTAAGTTGATCAGGGGTGAAGTGACCACCAGTATCTGGGGGAACGTTTGTTCACCAGAGCGCCCCAAGGAATGACGACTAGGTCGAATGGTCATCAACTACTACAAGGCCGTTTCAGGCTGGACATAAGGAAGAATTTCTTTCCTGTCCGAGGCCCCAAGGTCTGGAACAGCCTGCCCCCGGAGGTGGATCAAGCGCCTACCTTGAACACCTTCAAGAGCAAACTGGATGCTTACCTTGCTGGGATCCTATGACCCCAGCTGACTTCCTGCCCTTTGGGCAGGGGGCTGGACTCGATCTTCCGAGGTCCCTTCCAGCCCTAATGTCTATGAGTCGAGTTGAGTCGGGAGCGGCACACACCTGCCAGCCCCCGCCCACCCACACGGTGGCTTTCCTGCAGGAGTGCCAGCCAGTCGCTCAGTTGCCAGGCCCCAGGACTGACCGCCGCTGCCCCGCTGGGGCTGCCCCCCGGCCCTGCTCGCCTGGCCCCCTGGGCCACCGGCCCACGGCGCCTGCTCCTCCTCTGGGCCTGGGCAGGTTATCGCTGCTTGGCCTCTTGAAGGCTCAGATCAGGTTGGCGGACGGGCCTAGGTCCGGCTGCTGCCTGGTCGGGCCTCGAGAGGCAGGGCGCTGGGGAGGATGGAGGAGATGGCAGAGGCGATGACTAGTATGCAGATGATGGCAGAGGCAGGAGCTGAGGAGAATGGAGGTCGGGAGCAGCAACATCAGAGGGAGAGCCGGGAGATTGGAGAAAGAAAGAATCGACGGAAGAGGTGAGCGGATGGCGGAGGAGGAAGAGGGGTGGACCCGAGTACAGCGGAGAGGGAAGACCCAGGCGGGAGCGGGAGGGAAGAAGACCCCCGAAGAGAGAGGAGCATCAGCGGCAGAAAGGAGTCATCGGGAGGCCCCTGGGCAGGAGAAGGAGGCGGCAGGGGCGGCGAGACCAGAGGAACCAGAAGAGGGAAAATGGAGGCCGGGGAAGAAACAATGGTGGGTAAAGGTAACCCTGACCTTGGAGGGTTACAAAGGGAAGAAGACTCTGCGGCGTGGAGACTTTATGGCAGAAGTGCTGTTTAAGACTTTGAAAGTGAACCCCAAGGACTTGGACTGTGTGGTGGCCTTTGATAGCAGGAAGGTTTGGAATTTCTCCTTCTGGAAGGAGAAATGCTATGCTGCCTTTTGGGAGGCGCATAAGGAGGCATTAGAGTGGGGGGAATTGGAGGGGTTGGTTTTTGATATGGGACAGAAGGCATGGGAGAGGACACTATACTAAGATGTTTAGTGATATGTTGGATAAAGAGGACATGGAATCCTGGCTGGAGCAGAGGGTGCAGAAGGTGGTATTTGTGGAAAAGGAGTGTGACTGGTGGGGGATTTGGATGGGGGCATGGAGGGCGAAGGTGGTTTTGCATGAGGAGGTGGTGGGGAGGCTGGGGGCTGTTAAGCACTTAGCTTCAGCTGTGCAAGTTGGTTCCTGTAGAGGTTACCTGACCTATTTTGACCAACCCAAATTGTGTAACGGGTGCGGGCAAGCAGGGCACCTGGCGGCGTTTTGCCATTTGACTATTTGTTGTTGGTGCAGGGGGATGGGACACACGGCCCAATCTTGTAAAGAGAGTTTTGTGTGTAAGGCTTGTGGGCAAGAGGGGCATGTGCAGCAAATGTGTCCCTTGATGTATGCCAATAAAGTGTGGATGGCAGGGCATGGAGAGGAGTGGAGAGGGAGGAATGGAGGAGGAGAAACAGCTGGGGGGGATGGGAGGAGATGGTCATGGAAGAAACGCTGGTGGGGGAGGAGGGAAAAGAAGAGAGAAAGGGGGTGATGGAGTTGGTGGAGGAGGAGTTAGAGACAGAAGAGAAGTGGGGGGGGAAAGGGGAAGAGGGCGAGGGGGGGGGACATTGTGGGGTATGGTGGAGGAACTGGGAGCGGGGCAAGGCCTGCTGGTAGTGGGGAAGGAGAGAGAAGGGGTGGGCAGAGCAAATGGAGGCAACTGAACAAGGGAAGGAGTGGGGTTTAAAGAAAAAGAAGAAATGGGGGGGAGAAAGGGGGGAAGAAGTTGGGGTTGCAAACTGAGGGAAAGGGTGGGAGGGAAGAAGGAAAGGAAGAAGGGAGGCAGGAGGGATTGGGATTTCTGAGCCCAGGAGCGGTGGAGGGGTTGTTTGAAACAACCGGAATATGGAGGATGGGGGTAGAGTCCCCAGTGGAGTCATTGGAGAGTGGGACTGGGGAAGAGGTGTGAGGGGGGGAAGTTTTGGTTTATGATGAGTTCAATGGAAGGGGCCTTTTGTGTTGTTTCATTAAATGTGAGGAGTCTGTTATCAAGGAAAAAGTGGGAAAGGGTGGGAGGGTATTTGAGGGCGTTAAGGGCTGAGATTATTTGTGTACAAGAGTATGGGATGGGGATTATAAGGTGTTGCGGAGAAGATGGGATAAGGGAAGATGGTGGTGGGCTGGGGCAGGTGGGAATAAGGCTGCGGGGGTGGGAATTGTAGTGAACGAGACATGGGTGAGGGTGATTGGGGTGGAGATGCTAATTGAGGGGCATTTGCAACACATGGGGGAGGAGGTGGGGGTGTTTAATGTCTATGCACCTGCAGTGAAGGCGGAGCGGAGGGAATTTTTTTGAAGATTGGTGGTATGAGGGGGAGGGAAGAAGGTTCTTGTAGGAGATTTTAACTATATCGTTGAGGAAGGGGATAGGGAAGGGGGTGTGGGGGGGGATGTTTGGACAGCACGGGGAGGTGTTTGGGGAACTGGATTTGGGAAGAGGGGCTGATGGATGTTTGGAGGGGGGAGCGGGTGGGAATGAGGATCAGTTGGGGGGGGGAGAGGGTTTCGCGGATTGATTTCGTGTTGGTTTTGGAGGGGGTGAGGGTGGAAGGGAAGGAGGTGGTGGAAGTGGGGGTTTAGTGATAAGATGTTGAGGGTAGAACTACGGGTTGGGGGAGGGAGTGGGAGAGGAAGCAGGGTGTGGAAACTAAATACAAGGGTGCTGGAAGATGAAGGGGTGTGTGGGGAGTTTGGGAGGGAATATGAGGGGTGGAAGATGACAAAGGTGCTTTTTAAGTCTCATTGGGAGTGGTGGAGGGTCACAGAGGAGTGTCACAACCCAAATGAATCAGTGCCCATGTCACTTGCAAGAGATACCATTCAGACCATCTGATCAACTAAGGGTTAAAACAAAATCCTGGTGGAGAGCTGTATATAATTTATGCCCATGTCACCAACGAGAAACAAAACTTAAGACTGGTCAGGGTGAAAGGGGATAGCCCTGCCATAAATCCCTGCAATTGGTCAAGAAGCAAGCTCAGACCCCTCTTGTGTATCGGACAGGAAACCTGACCCACTACCTTGTAACCTGAGAGCACAAAGAACTGCTGCTTGCCAGATAATTAAAGATTCAATTTAGCAGTTCATCATTGGATATTTCTGAGAGACACCTCTGTCTATAAATAGTTTAACAACTTCCACCTAAGTCGGAGACCTCTGCGGGAATCTCTAAGGAGAAACCTAAGATCATCATCAGAGTAAATTGACAGCTTGATCACCTGTCAATATCTTCCTGTCAGCGTAATTATAGACGTATCAAAGCCCTGCAGGCATGGTAACTCGTTCCCGGCGCCACGTCCATCATTGTTAGCTGTAACCTGAAACTGTACGCTTGATTGTAATCGTTGTATCGTTGGCTGTAACCTGAAACCATATGCTTGATTATAATCACTATAACTGGAGAAACTGCAATGGAACAAAGGCTCAGCCTGTGTCACATGTCATGGCGACGTAAGTAAACCATCTCCTGTAACCAACATGCATCTGTGCCTGGTTAATTTTCGCCCCATCCATCACTACCTGCCTGTCAGGTGGAAGTTTTATTGCTCCGGTGGTGAGGGGGTCAGCAAGCAGCTACTGGCGCTGCTCTGATCTCTGACAAGGAGAAGATTAGGAGGTGGTTTATTTGGGTTGGGAAGCGGAAGGGGTGGGAGAAGAGGAGGGAGTTGAGGAGGTTGCAGGGAAGGGTTCAGGGGTAGATTTGGGAGGCGATTGGGGGGGGAAGGAAGTGAAGCAGGAGTTGGGGGAGGCGAAGCAGGGGGTGGAGGAGTGGTTTTAGGAGAGGGAGGATGTTTTTAGCATGGGCACCGTGGGTGGGGGAGGGGGAGGAATGGGGAAGTATTTTGCAGAGAGGGTGAAGAAGGGTAGCAGGGAAGTGGGGGAGGGGGTGCAGGTAGAGAAGCAAGGGGAGGTGTTGGAGGAGGTGATGAGGTTCTATGCGGGGTTGTATAAAAAGCGGGAGGTGGATGGGAAGGTGGGGGAGAGGTTCTTGGGGGAGTTGGAAAAGAGGTTAGGGGAGGGGGAGGAAGCAGATCTGGAGAGGGATATAAGGGAGGAGGAGGTGAGGGAGGTGCTGGGGAGGTTGAAAAAGGGGAAGACACAGGGTGTGGATGGGTTACCAGTGGAATTCTATGAGAGGTTTTGGGAGGTGGTGGGGGTGTTTTGGGAGATCATGGGGTCAGGGGTGGTAGGGGAGGGGTTTGTGGTGGGGGTGGTGGTGGTGCTGTTGCACAAAAAGGGCAACAGGGAGGTGCTGCAAAACTGGAGGCTGATCATGTTATTGAAGGTAGACTACAAGTTATTTTCCAAAGTGTTGGCGATGCGGATGGGGAAGGTGTTGGGGGAGGTGGTGGGGGAGGACCAGAAGTGTGCAGTGAAAGGTAGGAGAATGGTAGATACACAGTGGGTTTGGAGGGATATGATGCAGTATGTGGGGAAGAGGGGTTGGAGGGTGGTGGTGGGAAGTGTGGATCTGGAAAAAGCATATGACAGTTTGGAGCACGGGTTTTTGTTTGCGGTTTTGGGGCGGATGGGGTTTCCGGAGAAATTTGTGGGGTGGGTGAGAGCATTGTATAAGGGGGCACATAGTAGGATATTGGTGAAGGGGTTTTTGGGAGGGGAGTTTAGGGTAGAGAGAGGGGTGTGCCAGGGGTGCCCCCTCTCTCCAGGACGGTTTGTGTGTGGGATGGAGCCGTTGGCTCAGTGGGTGAGAAGGGATGGGAGGGTGAGGGGAATACTGGTGCCAGTGGGAGGGGAGTTGAGGGTGACGCTATATGGATGATGTTACATTTATGGTTTGGGATGAGGGATCTTTGAGGAGGGTGGTAGAGGGAATTAGGGAGTATGGGGGTGTGGCGGGCCCATGGGTGAATAGGGGGAAGAGGAAGTTGCTGGCGGTGGGGGATTGGAGGGGGTTGGAGGAGGAGGGGTGGCAGGTGGAGAGGGAGGGGTTGAAAGTGTTGGGGGTGTACATGGATGTAGGGGGGAAGGGGGAATGGGGGTGGGAGGAGGTTTGAGGGAGGGTGAAGACAGTGGTAGGGATATAGGGCACCAGGAAGCTATCGTTTAGAGGGAGGGTGGGGATAGTATAACAATTTTTGTTGCCTATGGTTTTGTTTGTGGTGATAGTGTACCCACCCACCTGGTTGCAGGTGCGGCGGGTACAGAGGGAGGTTTGTTTGTTTTTCTGGGGAGGGAAGACAGAGAGGGTGGCAAGGCGGGAGGTGTATAAGAGGGAGGATTTGGGAGGGTGGGGATTGCCTGAGTTGGAAGCTTTTGTGTGTGTGCATTTTTGGAAAGGGGTGGTGAGGGTAGCAAGGTTGGAGGGGCGGAAAGTGGGGGAAGTGTGCAGGTATTGGGCTGGAAGGTATTTAAGAAGGTTGGGGTTGTATGGGGGGAGGTGGATGGGGTTGTGGGCAGAGAGACCAGCAAAATGGTATATGCAGGGGTGGAATTTCTTGAGGGCAAAGGGGCTGGAGGGGTTAGGGTGTGAGGGGTTGAGGGAGGCAAAGTGGGTGTTGAGGGAAATGAGAGGAAGGGATGGAATGACAGAGATAGGGGAGTTGTCGTGGGTACAAGTGGGAAGGGTATGGAAGGGAATAGTGGGAAAGAGGTGGAATGGGGAACATGAAGGTTTTGCTTGGCGGGTGGTAAGAAGGGTGTTACTGGTAAGGGTGGAGCAGTGGCGATGGAGTTCAAGGTCGGGGGAGTGTCCACAGGAATTGTGCACGAGGGAAGAAATGTTTTTTCATGTTCTATGGGAGTGTTGTTTTGCACAAAGGGCTTGGCAGAGGATGGGGAGGTTTTGTAGAGCAATAGGGTGGGGGGATTGTGTTAATTTTGAGGGGGCGGTGTATGGGTTAGTGAGTCACAAGGAGAGGGAATGGGAAATTCGGGTGTTGTTACTGTGTACACTGGTGGCGGTATGGAAGGTGAGGTGTCTGTTAGTGCAAAAGGGGCTTTATTTTACAGCACGTGAGTGCATTTATCTGGTGTATGTGGAATTGGGGCACTATAGAAGTAGAGGGGAAGGGGAATGGGAAGAGATTGAGTGGAGGAGGTTATTTGAGTAAGAGGGGAAGGGAGGGAAAGGGGAGGGGGTAAAGGAAGGTAAATGTTATGTTTTGTGTGGGATATTGAAAGCGGGCGAATGTAAAGGAAATTGAATTGAGGGAGGTAAGGTGGGAGGAGAGATTGAAATGGTTGATTTGTTTGTGTAAGGGGGGAGGAATGTGTTTTGGTTGTCCTGGAAAGGAATGTTATGTTACGGGGGTTAATGTAAACGTTTTGTGGTTTGAAGCTGGGGCCCTGCCTGAGGCTGTGAGGCCTGGTCCCGGGTGGGGGGTGCGGGCCGGGAGCCCGCCCAGCCCATGGGGGCCTGCTGCGGCTCTGGGGACGGCACCCGGAGGGCCAGGGCCCTCCCCACTACTGGCAGACCTTGCAGCCTGCCTTCATCGAGCGTCATCAACAATGACGAACAAAGCCACAGCAGTGAGGTGTGGGCAAGTCCAAGTCAAGTACAATGAAAGCAGTAGATAGAGACCAGGGCAAATGGAGGCGAGTCAAGGAGAGGCAGGGGCAAGTCCCAGTGGAGTCGAGTGCAACGAAGGCAGTAGACAGAGGCCCACCCAGGCAAACTCAAGCAAGGAAGCAAGCCCGAGTCGAGGCGGGCGGGGGCAAGTAAGTCCAAGTCAAGTGCAATGAAGCTGCAGTAGACCGAGCCCTGGGCAGGCAACCTGAAGCGAGGAGTCGAGGAAGGAGCGACACACACCTGCCAGCCCCCGCCTGCCCGCCCACACAGTGGCTTTCCTGCAGGAGAGCCAGCCAGTCGGTCAGTCACCAGGCCCCAGGACCAACCGCCGCCACCCTGTAGGGGCCGCCCCCTGCCCTGCTCGCTGGGCCCCCCGGGCCGCCGGCCCCAAGGGGCCCGCTACCCCTCAAGGCCTGGGCGGATTATCACTTCTTGGCCTCTTGAAGGCTCAGATTGGGGATGGCTGGGCGAAAGCGTGGCTGTTTCCCGGTTGGGCTGACTGGAGACCGGGAGCGAGGAGGAGATGGCGGCTGGCGGAGTGGTTTCGGTGGCAGAAGGATCAGTGGTGGCGAGGAGTATGCTGACAGATGGGGTGGAGCGGAGCACAGCGACAACAGAGTGGTGAGCCAATGGAGGAGGGCGTATGGACGGTGGTGGGCAGGAAGAGGAAGCAGGAGGAGCAGGAAGCGGAGGAGGCAGTGAGAGTCGCAGCAGGGAAGAAAGAAGATAAGGAGCGGCGGGAGCAGCGGGACGAGAGCTCAAGAGGGAAAGGTTGGGGAGAGGAAGAATGCGGCAGAGAAGATACAGGACCCATGTGGGGGGAGAAGGACCCACGGCAGTGGGTAAAGCTGAGAACTAAAGTGACTTTGCTAAAAGATGGCTTTATGGGAGAATCGAGACTCGAAAGAGCTGAATGTATGGAGAGAGCGTTATTTGGGGACTGTGGAGTGGACGCAAAGGACCTGAGCACAGCAATTGCGCATGAGAACAGAGCGTGAACTATTACTTTTTGGAAGAGGGGGGCCTATGACTATTTTTGGGTGAGACATGATAAGCTGATGAGGGCAGGGGCACTAAAGGGGTGTACCTTTTGAGGCGGGAGAGAAGGAACGGGAGGGGGTTTTGGTTATTCGGTTGTTTAATGAGATGGTGGAGCGGGAGGACGTGTCGCGGTGGTTAGAGGGGAGGGTGCAGAGGGTGATGTGTGGGGGGGGGAAGAGTTGGAATCAGTATTGAGAATGGAAATGGGAGAGGGGGAAGGTGAGGAAGATGGAGGAGGAGAGTGTCCTGGGTAGCCTCCATGGAAGAATTAACAGAGGTTCAAGAAGGGGTGGGCATGAGGGAGGGTATGAGAGATAAGGGGAAAGTGGGGAAAAGGGAGAGCTTGAAGAAACTTGAGAAGGGGGGGTAATGGAAGTAAGCGGGGAGGGAAAGTGGGGAGATACTTGTGAGACGGAGGGAAAGTGCAGAAAGTGGTGGGGGAAAGGAGATGAAGCAAGTGACGGGGGGGAGAGGGAGGTAAGAAGTGGGAAGGGGAAGGAGATGTGAAAGGGAAAAAGGTTGCTGCATAGGAGGGAGGAAGAAGCAAAGAGTTGTGAAAGAGGTGGGGCGGGGGGTGGGCAGAAAGGTTTCTTAAGCCCAACGGCCATTTTGGCCCTGGCGGAAGCTGAGGGGATGAGGGCAGAGGGGATGAGTATGGGGGGAGGGGAGGGAAAGAAGATCCGAAAGGGAAGTGGGGGGGGGGGGAGTGAAGCTGTGGGTTAAAAGAAAATGCTATGGATAATATTGCTGAAAATGAGGAGCTTGTTACGAAGGAAGAAATGGGAAAGGTTGAGAGGATGTTTAGAACAGCACGAGGTGGACGTTCTTGTAGGCAAATAATGTGGAATTGGGTGGGGTAGGGATTATGGGCACCTGTGGAGAAGGTGGGGTTGGGGGCAATCATGGGGGGTGGGGGTGGAGGATAAGGCAGTGGGGGTGGGAGTGTTGATGAGGGGGAGGGGGGGATTTTCAGGTGAAGGGTGTTACAATGATGGTGGATGGGAAGAAGTTACTTTATGGAATGTGTATGCACCTGCAGGGAAGGTGGAAAGGATGGGGTTTTTGAAGAAGTTGGCGGTTTGTTGTGGGGGAGGAGGGCATAAGATAGTAGTGCGGGATTTAAATTGTGTTATACAGAGAGGGGATCGAGTGGGGGAGAGTGGGGAAGGGGATATGGATAGCATGGGGAGATATTTAAGGGATTGGGTAAAGGAAGAGGGGTTAAAAGACGTGGGAGGGGGAGGGGGTGGCAACAAGGGTGGACCCAGGGGGGAGGAAGCAATTGCAGATAGATTTTATGTTTGTTTCACCAGGGCTGAGGGGTGTGAGGAAAGGGGTTGGGGATGTGGGTTTTTCAGACCATCGAATGTTGAGGGTGCAGGGGGGAAACGGGGGAGAGGGATATGGAACTTGAATTTGAAATTATTAGAAGATGAAGGGAGGTGTGAAGAGCTGAGGGAGGAGGACACTTTGGGGTTTGTTTGCAACACGATGGGGATGGTGGGTGATGGTTAAAGGGAGGGTTAAGGAATGGTTCATCGAAGAGGGGAGAAGAAGAGGGGGGAAGGGAATTGAAAGACAAAGGGTTGTGCAGGAATTGTTGAAGAGGGCAGGGGAAGGGAGGGAGGTTCGGGTGCAGTTAGGGGAGGCAAGATGGAGAGTAGAAGAATGGTTTGGGGAGAGGGAAAGGGTTTTTCTGGCTAGGGCACTGTGGGTGGAGGAAGGGGAAAAGTGGAACAAATACTTGGCCTCGAGGGTGAGGAAAGGGAGGGCAGAACTGGGAAAAATAAAAACGGGGAAGGGGAAACGGTTGGAAGGAACAAAGGATATATTGGAAGAGGTGACAAATTTTTACGAGGCCTTGTATAAAGGGGGAGCAGGGAGGGGACGAGCCAGTGGGTGAAGGGGATAAGGGGACGGGTCGCAGAGGAGGACAGGGAGGGTTTGGAGGGGGACATAATGGTGGGAGAGGTGGAAGGGTGTTTGAAAGAGATGGCGGGAGGGAAGGTGCTGGGGTTGGATGGGTTGGGGAAGGAATTTTACTGTAAATTTTGGGACCTAATGGGAGAAGATATGGTTATGTTGTTCAGGGAAATCACGGAATTGGGTATGGTGGGTGAGGGGTTTTTGGATGGGATGGTAATTCTGTTACATAAAAAGGGGGAGAGGGGGGATCTGAAGCTGGAGGCCAATTACATTATTAAATGGAGCTTATAAGTTCATGAAGGTGCTGGCAGGGCGGCTGAAGAGGGTGTTGGGACAGGTGGTGAGGGAAGGACGGACGTGTGCAGTGGAGGGAAGGAAGATTTATCAGGCACATTGGGTTTTGAGGGATATTATAGAGTATGCACGGGTGAGGAAATGGGATTTGGGGATAGGAAGCTTGGACTTGGAGAAGGCTTATGATTGGGTGGAGCACGGGTTTTTGTTTGAGGTATTAGAGGGGATGGGGTTTCCAAGGAGGTTTGTGGGGTGGGTGAAAGGGGTATATGAAGGGGCACAGAGTAGGATGTTAATAAAAGGATGTTTGGGAAGGGGTTTTAGGGTGGGGGTGGGGGTTTGTCAGGGATGTCCACTGTCACCGGGGTTGTTTGTGTGTGGCATGGAGGTTTTAGCACAAAAAATAAGGGGGGATAGGTGTATTAGAGGGGTGCAAGTTCCTGGGGGGGAGGTTAAGGGTTTGCTTGACATTACGGTGGTGGTAAGAGACACGTATTCATTAGGGAGGGTGTTAACACAAGTGAGGGAGTATGGGGAAATTTCTGAGGCAAGGTTGAATAAGGGGAAGAGTATTGTGTGGGTACAAGGGGTGTGGGAGGATATAGAGGGATTTGGGTTGAAGGTAATTGGGGACAACTTGAAGGTTTTGGGGGTTACTTTTGACAAGGATGGGAAGGGGAAGCGGGCATGGGAAGAATTAAAAGGGAGGGTAAAAAAAGTAGTAGGGTGGTGGGGCACAAGGGGACTGTCCTTGGGTGGTAAGGTGGAAGTGATTAAGAGATTTTTATTGCTAGTGGTGTTATTCATGGGGAGGTTATACCCCCCCCCCCCTGTCGTGAATACAAGCAAGGAAGGTGCAGAGGGAAGCTTGTGTTTTCTTTTGGGGTGGGAAAGTGGAGAGGGTAGCAAGGAAAGAAATATAGAAGGATGGGGAGAGGGGTGGATGGGGGGTTTGTGTATGGGCATGTGATGGTGGGGATGGTGAAGGAAGCATTGAGGGGGGAAGAGTTGGGAGGTATTGAGGGGGGGAGGTTCTGGAGGGGTTCGGGGTTCTTTGGGGAAAGATGAAGGGGGATATGGGCGGAAAAGCCATCTTTGCATTATGGGACAGCGGGAAGTTTCATTAGGGTTAGGGAACTGGGTGGGTTGGGGAGAGAGGGGTTGCAAAATGCAAGGGGGATGTTTCAAGTGATTAGGGGGAAGGATGGGCTGACAGATGTGGGGGAACTCTCCTGGGCACAGGTATGGCGGGTGTGGAAGGGGGTGGTAGATAAGAGGTGGGAACTGGGGCATAGGGAATTAGGGTGGAGGGTTGTTAGGAGGATATTAATGGTAAGGGAAATACAATGTAGATCGGGATCGGTTAGGTCACGGGTATGTCCGAGGGAGTTGTGTCAAGGGGAGGAGTCGGGACACCATATATTTTGGGAATGTGATTATGCACAAAAGGTGTGGGGGAGGGTGGGGAAATTTTTGAGGGAGCTAGGGTGGGTGAAGGGGATTTCGTATGAAGGGGCATTACATGGATTAGTGGAGGAGGGGGAAAGAAGTTGGGAGGTGCAGGTAATTTTGAAGGGGGTGAGAGTTGTGTTGTGGAAAGTGAGGTGTTTATTGGTTAGGAATGGTTTATTTTTTTGCAATTAGGAAATGCTTACAATTAGGGTGGCACGAGATAAAGGGGTATATAGAGGAAGTGGGGGTAAGCGGACAGGATAGGGTTAAGGAGGGCTATGGCATGGGGTAAAGTGGAGACATTTGTTTGAGCCAGCAGGGATAGGGTAATGGGACAGAGGGAGATGAATGGGTGGAGGAGGAGGAAGGGTAGTGGAAAGGATGAGAGAAAGGAGAAGAGAGACATTTGGGGGAAACATGGATGAGTTTGGTTTTGGTAGTAGAATTATAATGGGAATAGATGAAAGGATCAAATATGAATTATAAGATGTAGACGGCATGGGGTTTGTTTTGTGTTGCGTCGGAAAGATATAGGGTTTGTGTGAATGTTGGCTATGTGTAAGCTCGTTGGTTTTCTTTGTTATGTATATGGTGTTTAAGTGATTAATGCGTCGAAATTATACAAAATATAAAACGCATTGTTGGTGTCAGGAGCAGGCCTCGGAGCTTGCTCCAGCCCCTCCATGCATCGGCCCGGTATGTGCCTCCGGACCTGGTGCCTGCTCCCCTTCTGGGGGAGTGCCTTCCTCCCTCCTCAGTCGGTTCCAAAAGCAGCAGGGGCGGGGCCACGGACCCTAGGCAACCCCAGGGCAGGTGCACACTGGAAGGGGAGCGCGTGTGTGCGCCTGCCCGCCTGCCCTCCTGCTAGGCAGCACTGCCCCCGTCCCCCGCCCCCGGTGGTGGGCCGGGGCCCTGCAGCCTGGGCGGGCGGGGGTTGCAGGCCGGGAGCCTGCCCAGCCCGCGGGGGCCTGCTGCGGCCCTGGGGGCGACGCCCAGAGGGCCGGGGAGGCCAGCGGGCCGGGGCCTTCCCTGCTACTGGCAGGCCTTGCCTGCTCCCCCTCCCCCTTTGGCTCAGCTTGCCTTGCAAGGCAGCTTAAGACCAGACAATGCCTTCAACGAGTGTCATCGTTGTCATCAACGATGACAACCAAAGCCACAGCGGCGGGGCGTGGTCAAGTCAAATGAAAGCAGTAGATGTAGACCGGGACAAACAGAAGCAAGCCTGAGTCGAGGCAGGGGCAAGTCCCAGTCAAGTCAAGTGCAACAAAGGCAGTAGACGGAGGCCCACCCAGGGCGAACTGAAGCAAGAAAGCAAGCCCGGGTTGAGGCGGGCAGGGGCAAGTAAGTCCAAGTCAAGTCCAATGAAGCTGCAGTAGACCAAGCCCCAGGCAGGCGACTTGAAGCGAGGAGTCGAGGAAGGAGTGGCACACCTGCCAGCCCCTGCCCACCCACATGGTGGCTTTCCCGCAGGAGAGCCAGCCAGTTGGTCAGTCACCAGGCCCCAGGGCTGACCGCTGCTGCCCCCGGCCCTGCTCACCGGGCTCCCCGGGGCCGCCGGCCCCGCTCCCCCTCCGGGCCTGGGCGGGTTATCACTTCTCGGCCTCTTGAAGGGTCAGATAAGGTCGGCGGTCAGGCATCGGGAGGCCGGGTGCTGGGAGGTGAGCAGAGATGGAGACGGTGAGAGCGATGAAGGAAGCAGCGCTGCAGATGGAGGGCGTGGAGCAGACAACAGCAGGGTAGTCTGGGTGAGAGTGGGGAGAGAAGTCGAACGAGCGGAGGAGGTGAACAGAGAGGAGAAGGAGGTGAGCGGACGGTAGCGGAGGAGGGATGGAGTCTTGTGGGATGCCGTGGGAAGGTTCAGCTGGGAGTGGGGGGGGGAATAGGAAGAGCCCCGAAGAGGGCGGTGGTGATGGAGGGCGGACGGCAGAAGGATCGTGGGCAGGAGAAGGAGGCGGCAGGGACGGCGAAAGCATTGGAGTGGGAGATGGAAGATGGAGAGCAAAGGAGGGACATAATGTGGAGGGTGAAAGTGACTCTGGCGGAAGAGGGGTTGAAGGGCGCAAAGACTTTAAGACGGATAGACTTTATGACGAAGGTGCTTCTTGGTGCGCCGAAGGTGGACCCCGCAGACTTGGTCTGTGTGGTGGCTTTCGATAATTATAAAGAACGGCATGTATCTTTTTGGAGCTCGAAAGCGTATTCGGCCTTTTGGGAAGCCCATAAGGCAGCTATGGAGTGTGGGGAGTTGCAGGGGCTGAATTTTGAAGTAGGCCGGAAAGCACGGGAGCAGGTGGTGCATATTTAAGATGTATACGGAAGTTTTGGAGGAGGGGGATGTGGTGAATTGGTTGGAGGGAAGGGTACAGGGTGTGTTAACGGTGGGGAAGGTTTTTGACGGGTGGAGGGTTTGGACGGGGGCTTGGAGGGCATGGGTTCTGTTGCAGGAAGAGGTGGGGAGCCCTGGGGGTGTGAGGCATTTGTTGCCAGTTGTTCAAATTGGGCTGCATAGGGGGTATGTTACATACACTGATCAGCCAAAGCTGTGTAGCAGGTGTGGGTTGGGGGGGCACTTGGCTGCTTTCTGTTCATTAACTGTTTGTTTTCAGTGTAGGGGAATGGGGCACAGGGCACAATTTTGCATGGAGAAATTGGTGTGTGCTGGGTGTAAGTGGGAGGGGCACATTCAGCGGGAGTACCTGTATTCGTATGCGAACAGAGTACGGGTGCAGGGAGACAGTGAAAAACAGGGGAGCGGAGGAACGAGGGAATGTGGAACAGCTGGAGGTGTGGGTGGAGGAGTAGGAGATGATTATAGAGGAGACACCTGAGGTGGGGAGGGAGGTCAACAACAAATAGAAGAAGCAGTATTGGAGCTGTTAGAGGAAGAAGTGGAGGGAGAAGGAAAGAAAGGAACAAAAGGGAGAAGAAGGAAGGCGGGGTGAGGCTCTGAAACAATTGAGAGGAATGGTGGAACAATTGGGGGGGATGCAGGGAAAATCTGAGGGGGGGAAGTTGGGCGGAAGAAATGGAAGCCCTCGAGCAAGGGCAGGAGGGGGGTTAAAGAAAAGAGAGAAGCGGGGTGGGGGCATGCTTGAAAACTCTCAGCAGATATAATTTGGGTGCAAGAGTGTGGGATAGGGTGGGAAAGATTATGGGTTTTTAAGAAAGCAATGGGAAGAGGGGCAATCTTGGTGGGTGGGGGCGGAAGGGAACAGGGCGGTGGGAGAGGGTATTTTGTTGAATGAGGCACGGGTGAGGGTGATTGGGGTGGAAGCTAATCAAGGGTCGTTTACAGCACATGAAGGTGGAGGTGGGTGCGGGGAGGAGGTGGGGATTTTTAACATTTATGTACCTGCAGTGAAGGCTGAATGGAGGGAGTTTTTTTTGGAGGTTGGGGATGTGTGGGGGGTGGGGAGGGAAGAAGGTTTTTGTGGAGGACTTTAATTGTATTATTGAAGAAGGGGATAGGGAGGGGGATGTTAGAGGTGGGTAGCTGGATAGTATGGGGAGGTGGTTGGGAAACTGGATACAGGAGGAGGGGTTGCAGGATGTTTGGAAGGGGGAGCAGGTGGGAATGAGGATGGATCCTGGGGGAAAGAGGGTGTCTAGGATCAATTTTGTTTTTGTTTCTGAGGGGTGGAGGGTAAGGAAGTAGGAGAAGTGGGGTTTAGTGATCATAAGTTGTTGAGGGTGGATTTACAGGTTGGAGAAGGGAGTGGGATAGGGAACAGAGTGTGTACAAGGGATTGTGTACAATTCGGGGTCGTACAAGAGGCGGGAGGTAAATGGGAAAGGTTTTTGTGGGGAGTTGGAGAGGAGGTTAAGGGAGGGGGAGGGAGCAGATCTGGAAAGAGAGATAACAGAGGAGGAAGTCAGGGAAGTGTTGTGAGGGATGAAGAGGGAGAAGACACAGGGTTTGGATGGGCTACCAATGGAGATCTATGAAAGGTTTTGGGAGGTGGGGGGGCGGGATGTGGTGGAGGTGTTTAGGGAGATAATGAGGACATGGGCAGTGGGGGAGGGTTTTGCGGTGGGGGTGGTGGTGCTATTGCACAAGAAGGGAAACAGGGAGGCTATCCAAAATAGGAGGCCAATTACACTGCTGAATGTGGATTATAAGTTGTTTTCGAGACACGGATGGGGGAGGTGGTGGTGGGGTGACCAGACATGTGCGGTGAAGGGTAGGAGAATTGTAGACACGCAGTGGGTTTTGAGAGACATGATGCACTATGTGGGGGAGAGGGGTTGGAGGGTGGTGGTGGGTAGTGTGGACCCAGAGAAGGCATACGATAGCTTAGAGCACGGGTTTTTGTTTGCAGTTTTGGGGCAGATGGGGTTTCCGGGGAGGTTTGTGGGGTGGGTGAGGGTGTTGTATGAAGGGGCACATAGTAGGGTGTTAGTGAAGGGGGTTTGGGGGGGGAGTTTGGGTGGAGAGAGGGGTGCACCAGAGGTGCCCCCTCTCTCCAGGGCTCTTTGTTTGTGGGATGGAGCCATTGGCTCAGCAGTTCAGAAGGGATGGGGGAGGGTCAGGGGAATACCAGTGCTGGGGTGGGGGGGAGCTAAGGTTGACATTATATATGGATGATGCCACCTTTGTGGTCTGGGATGAGGGGTCTTTGAGGAGGGTGGTTAAGGGAATTGGGGAGTATGGGGAGATGGCGGGGCCACAGGTAAATAGGGGAAGAGCAAGTTGCTGGCGCTTGTGGAGTGGAGGGGCTTGGGGAAGGAAGGGTGGCAGGTGGAGAGGGAGGGGTTGAAAGTGTTGGGGGTGTACATGGATGTAGGAGGGAAGGGGGAACGGGTGTGGGAGGAGGTTGGAGGGAGAGTGAAGGTGTTAAGGATATGGGGCATAAGGAAATTATCGTTTAGAGGGAAGGTGGGGATAATTAAACAATTTTTGTTACCCATGGTGTTGTTTGTAGCGGTGGTGTACCCACCCACCTGGTGTCGGGTACAGAGGGAAGTCTGTTTGTTTTTCTGGGGAGGAAGATGGAGAAGGTGGCAAGGCAGGAGGTGTACAAGAGGGAGGAGTTGGGAGGGTGGGGGTTACCTGATTTGGAAGCCTTTGTTTATGTGTATTTTTGGAAAGGGGTGGTGAGGGTAGCGAGGTTGGAGGGGAGGAAAGTGAGGGAGTTTTGTAGATACTGGACGGGGAGGTATTTAAGGAGGTTGGGGTTGTATGGCGGATGGTGGAGGCGGTTGTGGGCAGATAGACCGGTGAAGTGGTACACGCAGGGGTAGAATTTCTTGAGGGTAAAGGGGTTGGGGGAGGCTAAGAGGGTATTGAGGAGATCAGGGGAAGGGATGGGATGATGGATATAGGGGAGTTGTTGTGTGCGCAGGTGGGGAGGGTATGGAAGGGAATAGTGAGAAAGAGGTGGAAGGGGCAGCACGAATATTTTGCTTGGCGGGTGGTGTGAAAGGTGTTACCGGTAAGGGTGGAGCAACGGCGATGGGGTTTGCTGAGATGGGCAGAGTGTCTGTGAGAATTGTGCATGAGGGAGGAGGCAATTTTTTTTTTCCATGTTTTATGGGAATGTAGTTTTGCACAAAGGGTATGGCAGAGGGTGAGTAGGTTTTGTAGAACAGTAGGGCGGGGGGCTTTTGTTAACTGTGAGGGGGCTTTGTATGGGTTAGTGAACCACAAGGAGAGGGAATGGGAAATCAGGGTTTTGTTACTTTGTACACGGGTGGCGGTATGGAAGGTGAGGTGTTTGTTAGTGCAAAAGGGGCTTTATTTTACGTCGTGAGAGTATTTATTTGTTGAATGCGGAGTTGGGGTATTACAGAAAGAGGGGAAGGGGAGTGGGAGGGGATTGAGCGGAGGAGGTTATTTGAGTAGAAGGAGGGAGAGTTGGGATAAGGGGAAGGAGGAAAATGGGAATCTAAAAGGGAATGTATATATTATGATTTTGGGTTAGATACTGAAAGAGGGAGTGATTGAAATGAAAAAGAGGTTGAATTGGTGGTGGCGAAGGTGGGAGGGATATGCTGAAGCATTTTATTTTGGTGGTTGGGGGGGAAGTAATGTGTTTTGGTTGTCTTGAAAGGAATGTTATGTTACGGGGTTTAATGTATAGGTTGTGTTTTGAATCGGAAAAGTTGGAAGATTTTGTTGTTTGTGTTGAAAGTTTTCAAATATTTTTGGTACTTGTTAATAAAAAGAAAAAAAAAATCTGTTCTTATCAGTTTAATTTCTGATATGTCTTTTGATTTATGAGGACTGATGCATTTTTGGTGCTGGGAGCGGGCCTCAGCTTGCTCCAGCCCCTCCGCGCATTGGCCCGGTATTGCAGGGCCTCTGGGCCCGGTGCCCACTCCCCTTCTTGGGGGGGGAGCGCCTTTCTCCTCTGTCGGTTCCAAAAGCAGCAGCAGCATGGGCCTCCTGGAGCTGGTGACCCCAGGCCAGCCCTGGGGGGGTGCCCTATGCATAAGGCCACTGGGCAGCAAGCCGGGAGGCCGGCAGGTGTGCAAGTGGGCACGCACCCACCTGCCCCCGGGCCTGCTGGGTGGCATTGCTGGCGGGCCTACCCCGCTGGCAGTGGCAGGGGGCCATGAAGCCCGGGCCCAGGTGGGCAGGGGGTGTTGGCTGGGAGCTGGTCCAGGCTGCAGAGGGCCCGCCATGGCCCGGGTGGCGGCACCCGGAGGGCTTAGGAGGCCGGCGGGCTGGGGCCTTCGCTGCTACTGGCAGGCCTTGCAGCCTCCCCCCTTGCTCCCTGGCTTGGCCCACAAGGCCCCGTAAAACCAGATGCTGCCTTCGTCGAGTGTTGTCGTTGCTGATGACCAGACACAGCAGTGGGGTGTGAGCCAGGCCAGTCCAGTCCAGTTGAATGAAGGCAGTAGACTGAGACCTGGGCAAACTGAAGCAAGGAGTCGAGTTGAGGACAAGGTCGAGTCGAGGAAGGAGCGGGGCACACCTGACCTGGCAGCCCCAGCCTGCCCACACAGTGGCTTTCCCACAGGAGAGCCGACCAGTCACCACGCTGCCACAGGACGGATCACCTGGAAGAGGATTAAAAAGATGCTAGAAACCTGGGCGCACCCGACTGAAGCAAGGAGTCGGGTCAAGGAAGGAGAGGCACACATCTGCCAGCCCCCGCCCACATGGTGGCTTTCCTGCAGGAGAGCCAGCCAGCTGGTCAGTCAGTCGCCACACCGCTGGGGCCACTCCTGGCCCTGCTTGCAGGGCCCCCCAGGCTGCTGGCCCCGGGGGGCCCGCTTCCCCTCCGACCCTGGGTGGGTTATCATTTCTCAGCCTCTTGAAGGCTCAGATCAGTTTGGCGGTCGGGCTCAGGTCCGGCCACTGCCTGGTTGGGCCTCGGGAGGCCAGGCGCTGGGAGGAGAGCAGGGTTGGCGACGGCAAGGGTGATCATGGAGGTGGCGGTGGCAATGGAGTTGGTGGAGCAGACGGGAGCGGAGCGGAGGAGAGCAAGATCTAGGCGAGAGTGGGGAGAGAAGTCGGGAGACGGGAGGAGGCGAGCAGAGCAGAGACGGAGGCGAGTGGACAGCGGCGGAGGAGGGATGGAGCTTTGTGGGAAGGACCAGCTGGGAGGGGGAGGGGGGGGGGGAGAAGGAAGATGCCCGAAGAGGGTGGACCGGCAGCGGAGGGCGGACGGCAGAAGGCTCGTGGGCAGGAGGAAGAGGCGGCATGGATGACGATACGTTCTGGTCCGGAGCAGGAAGATGGAGACGGGAGGAGGGACATAAGACGGAGGGTCAAAGTGACTTTGGCTAGAAAGGGTTTTAACGGCGCAAAGACTTTGAGCCGGGGGGACTTTATGGCGCGGGTACTGTTTGCCACACTGAAGGTGGAGCCTGTGGACTTGAGTTGTGTGGTGGCATTTGATAATTTCAAGGAGTGGCACGTGTCCTTTTGGAACTGCAAGGCCTACTCTGCTTTTTGGGACACGTACAAGGCAGCTGTGGAGCGCGGGGAGTTGGAGGGGCTAAATTTCGAAGTAGGCCAGAAAGCATGGGAGCGGGTGTTGTTTATTAAGATGTACACCGATGTTTTGGAGGGGGATGTGATGGATTGGCTGGAGGGAAAGGTGCAGCGTGCTGAACGTGGAGAGGGTTTTTGACGGGTGGAGGGCACGAGTTTTATTGCAGGAAGAGGTGGGGAACCCTGGGGGTGTGAGGCATTTGTTGTCAGTGGTTCAAATTGGGCCTTGCAGGGGGTATGTTATGTACCATGACCAGTCGAAGGTGTGTAGCAGGTGTGGGTTGGGGGGGCACTTGGCTGCATTTTGTTCGTTAACAGTTCGTTTTCGGTGTAGGGGAATGGGGCACAGAGCACAGTTCTGTACAGAAACTGGTGTGCACCAGCTGTAGGCAGGAGGGTCGCATTCAGCGGGAGTGCCTGTACTCCTACACAAACAGAGTACAGGTGCAGGGAGAGGGGGAGAAACAGAGGGGAGTGGAGGGAGGAGGGAATGAGGAACAGCTGGAGGTGCGGGTGGAGGAGGAGGAGATGATTTGTACAGGAGACACCTGAGGGGGAGGGGGGTCAACAAGGGATTGAAGAAGCAGTGCTGGGGCTTTCAGAGGAAGAAGTGGAGGGGGAAGGGAAGGGAGAAGAACAAAAGGGAGAGAGAGAAGGTGGGGGTGAGGCTTTGAAACAACTGAGAGGGATGATGGAGCAATTAGGGGGAGCAGAAAAGCCCAAGGGGGGAGATTGGGCAGAAGGAATGGAAGCCCTGGAGCAAGGGCAGGAGGGGGGTTTAAAGAAAAGGAAGAAGCAGCCGGGAGGGGGGGAGGGGGGAAGGGGGTAAGAAAAGAGTGGGAGTGGAAGTGGACAAACCTGGAGAGATGGGGAAGGGAAACAGAAGGAGAAGGTGGTTGGGGGGAGAGACAGAACAGGGGAGGGGGAGGAGAGGGTGGGATTTTTGAGCCCTGGGGCGGTGGAGGGTTTGGTGGCGACTATGGGAATATGGAGACAAGGGATTCTGTTTCTGGTGAAAGGGTCAGAGTGAGTTGGAGAGTGGGAGTGGGGTGGAGGGGTAAGGGGATAAGGGTGTTCCTTTTGTTTTGAAAGATTTGGAAATGATGTTGAGGGTGGCCTGGTTAAACATGAGGAGCCTTTTGACAAGGAAGAGGTGGGAGAGGGTGTGGAAGTGTTTGGAACTATTTCAGCGGCTATAATTTGCATGCAGGAGTGTGGGATAGGGTGGGAGGGGAATTATGGGTTTTTAAGGAAACGATGGGAGAAGGGGCAACCTTGGTGGGCAGGGGCGGAAGGGAATAGGGTGGTGGGGGTGGGTATTTTACTTAAGGAGGCACAGGTGAGGGTGTTGGCAGTAGAAATGCTAATTGAGGGTTGCTTGCAGCACCTGAAGGTGGGGGTGGAGGTGGGGATATTTAATGTGTATGCATCTGCAGTGAGGGCTGAGCACAGGGAATTTTTCCAGAAGCTGGAGATATGTGGGGGATGGGGAGGGAACAAGGTGTTTGTTGGGGATTATAATTGTATTATTGAAGAGGGGGATAGGGAGGGAGGGAGGGGGGTGTGTGTGTGTGGCGGGGGGGGGGGGAACAATGGACAGCATGGGGAGGTGGTTAAGAAATTGGATAGGGGAGGAGGGTTTGAAGGACATTTGGGAAGGGGAGTGCGTTGTTATGTCTCAGCTGTGTTCTTGGGAACCCTGGCACAGGATGCAGTCTGTCTGACTCTTCCCCCCCACCCCACTACATAAATGAAACTGATTAGGATGCAGTGAGAGACACACCTAAGACCCTCCAGATAAGGGTGACGAGTGAAACAACTGCCCTAGGTCTCATTTGCATCCGAGATGGAACCAGATGACCATTCATTTACATGAGAGATGGAGAACAGAAAGCCTGAAGCAGAGACTGTAGTGAATTCTGGGACCAGAGAAGCAGGAGAGCACTGCATGATGGGTTGATTTAACATTTGGAGCACAGATTCCCCATCTTCACACACACCCAGCTCAGCATTTATCAGACCAGTTCTAATCTGGATTTACTAAGGACTTCTCTGCCCCCCCTTCCCCCTGCCCCCCAACACACACCCCTCTAAGTTGAATAGGCATCTCGGGCCGTACATTCCCCGGTCCCACTATGGGAGGCTTATTTAAACTTGATTGACTAAAACTCGGTTGCCGGGTTAGGGAATGCTGAGGCAAGAGACGGAGTCAGAGGGGGTATGGGCAACATTTGAACGATGGTTAAGGGTTCATCACAACATCCAGCCTATTGGAGCCCTAATCACAGGTGTTGTCATACTTTTCCTGAAACGACTGGTGGGAGTCCTGTCCACAAAAGGTTGAGCATCCCAATAATTGCTTTAAGTGTGTTAAAAGACTATGGTAAAATCTGGAAAAGTCATGCTAAGCTGAGGCTTGTGCACAAGTAAAAATCCAAAATCCTGATGCTGCAAGCTATCTATTGTTTCTGAAGAAACGATAAGATATACTGATGGGATATCTGCTATCCATAGGACTCTCAAGCTGGCTCCCAAGCATTTGATTACTCCCTAATCTTAAGTGTTTCCTGATCATCAGTCAGTTTCTTGATGTTCCAAACCCCTTGTCAATAGAAAAGAATGATTTACACAATTAAGAATGCTTTGAAGCAGCTGAACTGAGGGTATAAAAATCTGTAAAAAGTGTGTGTGCTTCAAGAAGAAGACGACAACGACAAAGCAGAAGAAAGAAGAGAGAGAGAAAGAAGGAAACTCCTGTGCTGACACCATCCCCTGTCGTTCTTGGGATGGTGGAAGAACAGATCGTCTCTCTCTTCAAGAACTGTGCTACGAACTGTGCCTGTCGGCTCTGCAGCCTGAGTACCTTGGACTGGTGAGATCCCAAAGCGCTCTCTCTCTTCTCTCTAGGTGCAAACTTCTGAACCTGAACTGTATTAGTTAAGCTTGAGCTAAGTTCCCTAAATACTTAGTGAAACCAGGGTAGTACTGTAATTGTTTTGTGTGTGTTTTTCTTTTGCATATCTATTACTACTAGTACCATTATATATTTCATATGCTTAGCAATAAATAACTTTTATAGTCAAACTGGTAGTAACTGGGTGTATTTTTACTTCTCTGCTTCCCTTTCCTCCCATGCTCTGCAGCAACACTTCTTTTACCTAAGCTAAAGATCCCTGTGAAGGCCAAAATTACTGTGGGGTCTGCTCATCAAGAGGCCAAAGATTGGGATGTGCTGATTTTGAAACACATAAGGGGATCAGCTTGTACAGGCTGATTGACCCAGTTTGACTCAGACGTGCCCTTATGAACTGAATGCGGGCCCATGAGGGTGTCAGCTGGACACCCAGCTGGATTCAGAGGGATTCTGTTCACCTGTGTGCTTGTGTCTGACTGATACTTGTGGGAGAAGAAAGCTTGTTGGAACAAGTTCAATCCCCAATGCCATTTCTAACACATCCCCCTCCCCCCCATCTTGTTCTTCCTCCCCCTCTGTCTCCATTTCCCCCACGCTCCCCTCCATAACTCAGCACATCTTCCCCTCTTTTTCCGTACCCTTCTCCTCCCTTTCTTCTTGTGGTCTCACTTTCTTCACATAGGAACAGTGGCACTTTTTCTGTATGTGCCCCTCTTCCCCACATGCCCCACAAGTGACTTTCCTCATGCTCACAGCCCCTGCTCTGTGCTTCTTTTCCCCGCAGCGAAGATAAATTGTGTGCTGGGAAAAAGCTGCTATATGCCCTCCCCTCCCACACTTGCTACAAACCTTCAGCTGCCCAAAGTAATGTAAATAACCCCTTTGCGGACCTATTTGGATTGCAGAGGGCTGGGGGGCAGGGGCTGCGGGTGGGAATGGAGAGGTGCTGGGCGAGAGGCCCCACTGGTGTCTGGGCTGTTGGGACACGCTCAGGACAACACCGCCTGGCCATGGGTGGGGGCTGTGGGGCCCGGGGCCAAGTGCAGGGCAGTGTGGTGGGGCTGGGGGGCAGTGGGGGAGCCGTGTCCCCTGTGGGTGCCGTGGGGGAGGGGAGTTGGTGCTGTGGGGACAGTAGAGACACCTAAGGACAGGGACCTGGGCTGTGATCTGCCTGCCACGAACCTGTGCTGGTTTCTCCTCAGCATAATTTGTCCTGCCAGGCTCTCACATATGTGAGCCTTGATAATTTTTTTCAAAGACTTTGCCAGGGATGGAGGTGAGACTGACTGGCCTATAGTTGCCCAGGTCCTCCTTCCTCCCCTTCTTGAAAATGGGGACCACATTGGCCCTTTTCCAGTCCTCCGGGACTTGGCCCGTGCGCCACGAGCGTTCAAATATTCCCGCCAGTGGCTCTGCAATGATGTCGGCCAGTGCCTTCAGCACCCTCGGATGGATCTCATCCGGGCCTGCCGACTTAAAGGCATCCAGTTGTTCCAAGTGACTCTGCACCATCTCAGGGTCTACGCATGGCAGTCTGGCACCTTGGTGCTGCCTCTCTACAACCCCAGTGAGGGACTTGTCGTGTCCCTCGCTTGGGAACACTGAGGCAAAGAACTGGTTGAGGAGTTCAGCCTTGTCCCCCTTGTCTGTCACCAGTTGTTTCTGCCCATTTAGCAGGGGTCCTATTCCTCCCTGGGCCTTCCTTTTACTCCCTATATATCTAAAGAAGAATGTCTTGTCCTTTACTTGGGATGCCATCCTCAGCTCCATGGTAGCTTTGGCCCATCTAACTGCCTCCCTACAAGCACGAGCAGAGGAGGTATATTTGTCTTTGGTGATCTCTCCCTGTTTCCACTTTTTATGTGCTCCCCTTTTGGCCCTTAGGCTGCCCTGGATTTCTGCGGTCAGCCAAGGAAGCCTCCTGGCCCCTTTCCCTCTTTTACCCCGCATGGGGATCGTCTTGCTTTGTGCCCGAAGGACCGTTTCCTTAAGGCACAGCCACCCTTCTTGGGCTCCCATCATTTCAAAACTACTCTGCAGTGCGTCCTTGACTAATCGCCTGAGTTCACTTAAATCAACTTTCCTAAAGTCTAGTACTTTCACCCTACTAGTTACCTTACCCACTCAACGTCTTATGGTGAATTCTGTTATTAGGTGATCACTGTCCCCCAGATGGCTACCGATCTGTAGGTCCCCTACCATGTCATCCCCCATTGCCAATACCAGATCCAGTATGGCATTCCCCCTAGTGGGACCATGTACCTCCTGTGTCAGGTGGAGGTCCTGTCCACAGGTTAGAAACCTGTGTGAGTGGTGGGACTTTGCTGTCTGTGTCTCCCAGCAGATGTCTGGGTAGTTTTAGGTCCCCCATGACTACCGCCTCTTTAGCTTTTATGGTCTCTGTGAGCTGCCTCAGGAGCCCCGCATCTATTTCTTCCCCTTGATGTGGGGGTCTGTAGCAGACCCCTACCGCCAAATCCCTTTCTCCTTGCCCCCCATGTAGCCTAACCCACAATCCTTCTACTTCCTCATCCTTGGATTCCGTCTTGATGAGGGTTGACATATATTGCTCATTGACATAGAGCGCAACCCCTCCCCCCTTTTTCCCCACCCTGTCCTTTCTGTACAATCTATAACCCTCAATATGTACCGCCCAGTCGTGGGACGAATCCCACCAGGTTTCCGTTTGCCCTACTAAGTTGTAAGTGTTTTGTGCAAGCAGGAGCGTTAGTTCATGCTGCTTGTTCCCCATGCTCCTAGCATTAGTATGTAGGCACTTGAGCTCTGCGACAGGTGCCTTTGCTGCCCCCCCGCTCCGAGTCCCAAGGGGCCCCTTATTTCTTACCTTCTCGTTGCTTACCTGTGCCGTAGTGCTGGCTGCCCCACGGCTTGCAGGTTCCCAATGTTCTTTCTTCAGGCTGGGCTGTCCTTGTGGGTGCCACATGGTTTGGTGGTCCACAGCTTCCCCCGCCCTCATCTTCCCCTCCCCCCGGCAACCCTAGTTTAAAGCCCGCCGGAGGAGATCCGCCAACCTAGAAGAAAACACATTCTTACCTTTTGGGGGACAGGTGAAGCCTGTCAGCACACATCTGGGCCTTTAGGGCCAAGACATTGTCCAGAAGGCACCGCTTCAGATCCCACTGATCCCGGCACTGCTCCCGAGGGGCCAGGACTGGGGTGAGCCCGGCCACCTGGTGCTCAGCCCTGCGGCCAGAGCTCAAGCTCCCCTTACTTCTCACCATCTCTTCTCCTCCTCTTGGCAGGGACATGCACGGTGGGGAGGAGCTGCTTTTGTGGGGAGCAGAAATGCACCAGGGTGGAGCAGTGGGTGAAAGAGCACAGGGAAGAAGACCCTGGCACCATGGGGGTGCGGTGATATGAAGAGACTGAAAGAAGGCAAGTGCTAGATGGGGAGAAGAACAGAGAAAAAGACCGCCCCCCTGCCCCCCCCCCCCCCCCACACACACACACGTGAGGTTCCCAGTTGTGACCTCTGGACGCTGACACACAAGGGTGCTGATCGTGGAGATACGGTAACTGGCATCAGCTGCAGCCTCTCAGCTGACCCTGGGCTCCCTGACCAGCTCCTCGCTCCCAGCAGAGCTTTGTCAAGGCACCTAGATACAAATGACAGCATGGGCCCCAGAAACCAAGGTCTTGCCATTCACCGCCATCTACAAACAGTCAGGTGTGAATGCACACAGACACATACACCTGCACGCCTGCACACCCAGGGATCGGTGTGTACGACCCCCTTCCCCCCCAACCCTATATTCCATGGTTCTTTGGGGCATAGTTGCAGCGTGGGTATGTAGACCTCTTGCTTGGAGCATATAAGCCTTTGGGCTGTCATTTTTTTTTTAATGCAGCTTGAAACCCTTGGCAATGAATCAGATTTTAGAAGCCATTTGAATGGCATGCTATTTTTATTATAATCAATGCTTTAGTTTGTTTTTTTTTAAAAAGGCTATCACTGTGGTACTTGGATGCACAGCAAGTTAAAACAGCCCACAATAAAGAGACCTACTTCAGGGTAGCAGAGAAAACGAAGGAGCTCAGTAATAATCACTAAGTAACCATTTGATGGAAAAGGCTGCTCTGCATCCTCCACTGCAGGTCAACAAGCGTCTTTGCTCCGATACTGCATGCGAACTAATATTGGACAGTTGGTCCCTTTTGACATGCTCCTTTCCGGTTTTGGTGCCCCCACATAGGAACTTTTCAGTGAAGCATCCGTTAGTCACCCACTATAGGACCCCTCTTTTCCACACACTAAAAACCAACCCAAACTGCCCCCCAAGTGATTTAATCCAAACCCCAGTGCCAGAACATCAGTGGCAATTCAGCAGCAAGGCCATTAGGAAGTGGCTACAGGTAGCAGCCAGCCTCAGCCCAAACTGCATTATTTCAGCACACCGCTCCTAAGTGGTTGCTGGCCCCTGAAGCAGGAAGATCCAGGTTAGATGAGTGCCTCTTAACCAGGTGCTGCAGGATCCTGTTAAAAGTGCCATGCCACCTGGCCAGGGTGGGAGAAGGAAAAAGCTCTCCTCCCTCAGTGTGGTGCCCTGTGCCTGCCCTGGCTACTTAGTGGCACCTGCAGCTCCTCCTCTGGGCACCGCTGCCACGACTGCTCTCTCACTGCATCATCGGTTGCTTCCTTCAACATCAGCACCAGCTTGACTACACACTTGTTCTCTTCTTGCCTTCCCACCAGGACTTTCATATTTTGCACTCTGTCTTTCATGTTTGGAATAATGTTCCCCCCACAACTCTCCCAAGCCATTTCTCTGTCTGTAAATCCCTCTTCTAATACAATGCCCACAAAACATTGCCAATTGAGAACAGACATACGGGTACAATCAATTTTTTTGCCTCCATTTATGTCAAATGACTTGTGTCAAATCTTAGCAGAAATTCTGGTATCCAGTGCAAGAGGTATTTAAGGAAAAGAGCAGGGCCATCAGAAGAATAAACACGAAGCAGGTGGAAGCAATTGGAGATGATTTCCTCCCTCTCAGAAATTGCCCCTTATAACAAGACTTTCTTCAAGAAGTCCATTCAGATCTTTTGAACTCTTCTTTACCCTCCTTTCTGTATTATAGCTGTATAACTCATCTGAATGCCTTATAAAGCTGTGGGAAATAGGATGAGAGTTTCCTAATTTCAGACATCAAGACAAATAGCAATAAATAGCAGCAATAAATAGATAGCAATGTTTTACAGAGCTGTGTGTTAACAGCAAGTTTCTGCTTAACATGTAGCATCAGCTTTTCTCAGTGTGTTTCATCCATAGATGGCTATGAGCATCTGGCACATTGTGGTCAGCTCTTAGATCAGGGGTGGGGAAAATATGGCCCATGGGCCATATCCAGCCAGCCAAATTCAGGGCTTGGTCCTGCTCCCTCCATCACAACACTGCCGGAGGTGCAGGGATGGACTCTTGGTAGTGCCTGGGCCCCAGCAATCCTTTTTGGAAAATGTGTATTTCAGGTGGTGAAGAGAGAGCTGGAGAAGATGCTCATTATTGAAGATGATGTGGGCTTGGAGCATCAGTTCAAGAGGAAGCTCCTGACACTGAGGGATGATGAGCAACAAGCGCAGCTAGACCAGGAGCTCGTGGGAGGGATGTTTGCTTGGAGAGCTTTCACTGCTGCCGACCAGAAGGGAGTTCTCCCCCGCTTCCCCTGTCCAGTCCTGTGCATAGTGCAAATGCAGCAGAGCTCAAATCAGAATTATAATCAGAGACGCCTGCTTGTGGCTTGCTGGGAGCGCACACTGGAGACATAAGTTTGCAGTCAGCAAACGGGTTCATCTTCAAAGGGGCTTGTGTAGATACAACTTTAATCAAACAAAGCACATTGCAAGGACTGCCCTCTTGAACGAAGAGCTGCATCCTGTGCTACAGGAGGGCGCTCAGGAAGGAGCGGAGCTCCCACTGAAGCATTCCCACTTTGGCCTAAGCTAATGTCCATTTAGGACAGGAATACATTTGTTCACTGGAAGGCTGGGAGAAGAAGAGAGGGTTTGAATCCCTTTGTTTAGTCAGATTAGAAAAAGCCAATTCCCGAAGAGCATCAAGGGGGATGCTGCAAGCTAGCCAGCAAATGCACTTTGACAGAGACCTGCTCCAGCCTGAGCTCATTGCCAGCGATGTTCAGCACCAGCGTGCAATCTCCTGGCGAGAGGCTCTGCACTAGATCATGTAAAGAAGAAGCTGAAGACTGTAGAGAATTGCTCCTCTCTCAAGACATTTTTTATCAAAGTCCCTCCATCACCCTGGGGACACAGCCATTCCTGGGTGCAATCCTTGCTCCATACCATAGGCAAGAAGAGATTTGTTTCTGGATAAACCATCTCTGTCCTGTGCCGCAACCCTTTCACACTTGACCCACGGACCAGGAGCCAGAAGCTCCTGGGAACCCCCAGACAGTCCTCACTATATCACTGGGCACATCTCAGTGAAGGGGGGTTGTCTTCTCTGTGTTTCCCTGGATTCATCCGAGGCCAGTCATGTGGTAGGAAATTCCATGAGCTGCCCTTGCACTGGGAGATGCACTGCAGTGAAATGACGGTGCAGGAAGGCCTGAGGTGCTTGGCATTGTGCACTTGCACCGTGGAGCCAACCTTTATTTTCATGGCCCTCGGTTTCTCCCTTTCAGCGACATCAGGCAGAAAACAATGCAGGGAGAATGGCCTGAAAAGGCAATTCCAGATGTAATGAGCCTTGTGGGAGCGGATTATTCTTACTGAACCTGGGGATATGTAATCTCGTTGCAAGGGGCTTGGAAGTTGATTTGAGCTGAACCTTTCCGCAAGGTGCTACCTGTAGATGATTCCTGCCAGCGCCCGGTGCAAGTAAAGCGTGCTTTCAGCTTGTGACACCTACCGGCTTTGTGTGCACTGTGTCTGGCTGGAGGATCTTGAATTGGATGCCATGTGGCCATTTTTATAGTACATCTCCATGCTGACCCAGTTGGTGGACAAGGGGACTGGATATTATGGTTCTAGGATATCATGGCCCTTGGATACAAAAGCTGGGTAAATTAATTGATGTTTTTTGTGAAATGGGTATAAAAATGCCTACCTCAGAGAAGCCGTGTGAGATTGTTGAATTGATTTTGAATCTGGTCTTCAGTTGAAAGGAAATGAAGCAGTAGGGGGTTAAGGTTATGTAGGTGATACCTAGTTTTGAGCCTCACCTTGCCCACAAGGCCTGGACAAGATCTGTGGGCAACCAGAGCATTGAAAAAACTACCCAGGCATAAAAGTCCTTGTGGGTGTCTTTTGATTTCATTGTGCTACAGTGTTCAGTGTTTTTATTGCAAAGTGTGTGTGTGTTTGTGTGTGTGTGTACAGGAGTAGTCATGACTGTGAACCAACTTTCAGCCAGAGTTGGAAACATTCCTCATTTGTGTGTGCAGGATGTGCATTTTGTGATCTCGAGGCAGTCAGGCTGTCTAAGTGTCTTGGGACGTGATGTAGGTCTGAAGGGGCCAGGGGGACTCTCTTTAAGGATGGTCCACATTTTGTAGACATTTTCTTTCATGTACCATAATGCTCCCACTGAGACGTCTCACCCAAACAATATGCAGTGCCACATCTGTGGTCTTTCTTCTCAACAAGTAGAGCTCTGTCCCTGTGACCACACATTTTTGTCTTCTCAGAGCACGTCTAGGACAGGCCGTTGTTCTCCTTTTGACACCTACTGCCTATCGTTGGGTATTTGGTTCATGTGACATTGGCTGGGTGCATCACTTGGCCTTGTCTACACCAGGAACAGTTCCTCTGATGGGAGCAAGTCAGGCTACTCCTGGGTTGTCTGGACTGCCTGGAAGCAAGGTTAGCACATGTGTCACTAAAAAACACCAGCAGACAGTTGATGGCAGCATTTACACTACTGTTAACATCAGGAAGCTTCGCTAGGGAGTAGTGGGAGGCAATTTTAACCCCATCTGTCCAGCTCTAGCCTTTTCTGTCTGCTTTCTCCAAGGGGATTTTTTGAAAGCCTTCAGGGCTGGCCTTTCTTGGTTTCCCCTGAAGTCATTGGTCTCAGTCTCAGTCCTGGGAGACTTGGTTTACTTCAGTGGAAACACTTCTTTTAGAAATCCCATACACAGGTCATTTGGGGATGTATGTAAAGGATTCAGAAGCCAACTTGCATGCCCAGAGGCTTTGACAACTTGCACTGCCCCAGAGGTCTCCATTGCCATAAACACTTCTCCAAACGGAGCCAATAAACAGCTTTGCTTCCAGCCGTGCCGGTCTCATGGCACGTTGCCCAGACTGTGGAAAGAGAGGCCGTGTCCCCCTGCAGAAAGGGGTGGTGATTAGCGGATGGGGAAGTGTCTGGTTTCTGAAATGCCTCAGTGCAAGGTTGTCCTTATCTGACCACGGAAAGGTCATTTTTTCCAAGAGCGACCATCTCTTGGCACATCTTCCTTGAGGGATGAGCTAGGACTCCCCACCTTGGTGTGTGACTCTAACCACTGCCGATCTGGCTTCAGACTTGAGGTTTGTCCTAGATGCTTGGAGAGCTGTTCCCATGGTCTCCTTCTTACCATCTTTAATGCAAAAGCAAGTGGAGTGGGGCCTGGCCTCCTCTTTATGGGTTTGGAGTTGAGCCAAAATGTTCCCGGCTGGCAGAAGAACAGAGACGCCTAAAAAAGCATAAGGCAAACTGCAGTCCGTCCTCACGTGGGCTTGTGCTGGCGACACTGCCGTGGGGCAGGAAGCTGGCTCCACGGCACGCTTCCCTTACAGGAATAATCACAGCAATTCCTTGAATGACGACTGTCTGCCATTCCTTGTGTAGAAGACTGTATTTGTAAAGATGAATATATAGGGGCTATGGGTGGACAAGCGTAACACCTTTCCACATTGTTGTTACCATGCTGCTGTGTAACACTAAGTCTTGTAGGTTTGTGGGATTTGTGCCCCTGTCTCTGCAAGAAGCTGCAGCTGTCGTGTGTGTGCGCGTGCAAGAGGGAGTGGGGCATCCTTTCTTTTTTCCCTTTCAAAGGATCAGAGTGAAGACGAACATGACTTGCCAAAGCGGCCACCTCTGTGTCAATACCAACACTTCTCAGCTTTGTCTGTAGTGTGCCCTCCCCCCAGTTCAGGTTTTCTTTCCTGTAAAAGTAGACATTGCTGAATCCCACGTACCCAGGGGAGGAGGAAGGTGTTTGAAAACCCTGAAACACGTGTACAGGCTCTGGAGCCAATGCCTTAGCTTGAGAACCGACGCCTTTGCTTACTAGAACTGAAAGGTATTTAGAGATCCAGTGTGCTTGTCGCCTCTTAGGAAATTTGCTTGCTTTTTTAGACTCGTCACCCCTTGGAAAATCTCAGCTTATGCTTTGATTATGGAAAGAAAAAGCAAATCTCCTGTAAAGACCTCAGACAGAGCACAGCTGGTCAGAAAGCTTTTGCCACTGTTATTTCCTATTTGAAATCTGGGTTGCTCCTGTGCTGGTGCCTGCACAACTAAGTGTGGTAATACTGAGTCACCCTCCACACCCCTCCCAGGATCTTCTGGCACCTTAGCTGAGAATTGCTGACACGGGGCAGAAGAGTAGGGGGTCTTCCCTGGGCCGTCCGCTATGATTTTGCAGAGGCAGGGGGTTCCCCTTGGGAAAATCTCCAGAGCCACAGTCAGGTCTCTGTTTTTCAGCCAGCTGTGCTTGCATCAACTCCATTTACAGCCTGGGCAGGGAGCAGCTGTCAGTGTTCAATAATAAACAGCTTGCCTTGTAGCGTATTAGAGAACCCAAAAAGCATGAACATTTATTCAGAAAACTGAAATTGAAGTTAGTCGTCTTGCTAATCATCAGAAAGGGCCTGCATGAAATCAGTAGGAATTTTAACGTGGTCTTCAGGAAGAGAGGATGGAGGCATTTTTGTGCCATCCACTTTTTAGCAGCATTGAACCAGAATGTCAGGTTGGAGCCCGAATGGGAGCTGAAACTACGGGGAGGTATCATAGCCTCCAAAACAGATCATAGCCTCCAAAACAAGGGGCAAGCAGTGCAGAACTCAGCTTTTTTGCACAGAATTGTAGGTATGAATATGGCATCACAAATATTTCACTTAATTTCAGATTTCCCTCAGAAATGGGATGCCTGTTCAATGTAGGTGGCTTTGCACAGGACATGTATGGAAATCTTGAGATCAGCACCTTTTACATTGGGACCATCTCCATTCCCTTTGGCTACAGATGTCAAGCTGCCCTTGGTGGGAACAAAGGCTAGGACACACTGTAGGTTAGACACATCTCCCCTGTACATGTCCAGTCCTGGCACATCTCCTTCTTGAGGACAGTCAAGAAAACAGACTGGTGTCTAGTGCTCTCCCCACTGCTCCCTAGGACAGTTATTTCCAAATTCCTTGCAATGACCACTGTCAACCATCAGTATTTTTCAGTTCACCTTTCACTTCATCATGAAACTTTTAATTGGCAGGGAAGGAGGTTTTTTTGCATTTGTGGACCATGTCTGGGGAACCATTGCTCTAAGATAAGCAGCACGTCCTCTGAATATAGCAGCTGCTGTTGTGAGTACATATGAGTCAAGTGTAACTCTTATTCTTCCCTAGCCACTTACCTTATCTCACTATGTTTGATGACAGCTCAGGCCTGAAGTGCCATACAGCCATAGCCCCAAGTTGAAATGTTTATGATGAAGGCTTTAACAAATTATATGCCATAGGACAGTGCACATACAGATACTGCTTTGCAACCAGTGGAGACTAAGCTATGTGCACTTATTTCCCAATGTTTTGCAACAACCACTGTCAACCTTCAGTATTTTTCAGTTCAACTTTCCCTTTTCTCATTCTGCATTGAGGCTGGCGGAGCTTCCCACGGTTTGATCCACTCTCTGGTGAGCTTAAGACACAGGCAGGAAGGGCTGGGCTATCCGCAGGGGCTGTGCAGGCAAGAGATGAAGCATGGCACAGGCATGTACTGCAATGAATGGCACCCAGCAGGAGAAGGACCCTGGGGTGCCACCTCAGCGGCCCCTGCTGCCATGTGCTGCCAGTGCCCCCCAGGTCCTGCAGGCTGGATCCCAGCTCTGAGCATGCTGCAGGCTGTCAACCCCTGTCCTGAACACCAAGACCCCAGGGGCAGGTTCATGATGAACACGTAGTCAGTCCCCCAGTTCCTGCACAGCAGGAGCCAAGCTCCACAAGGATGGCTGCTGTTGTGCGTGGATGTACAACAGTGATTCATGCCCCTTTTAAGGCTTGATGCCAGAGCTCACTCTCAGTGGGAGTTTTGCCTGAGTCAGGCAGCAAGATGGGGCTCTTAGTGAGACAGCAACATCACTGTGTGGGCTGTACTAAATACAGTTGAGAGAACAGAGAAAACTGCCTGGTCATTTCTTTGGCCGTGATGTAAGTACCTGCCTTACACACTCACACACACAGCACACACAATAACCTATGGAGCACAACTGAGCTCCCTGCTCTGTGTCAAGGCAGAGTTTTCCCACCATGGTCTGCTCAACGTGCTGGAGAATGGGAGGCCCCTGGTTTGGCAAGTCACATTTTAAAACCCAGGCTACGCGGTGTACCTGCCTTTGCATGTAAAACACTTCACGTGGAGAAGGGAAACAAGGTGGGATAACATGAGATTGATGAAGACCAAGCTCTTAGATGGGTGAGGAGGAGTCTTAGTTAAGCGTAAAATTATAGCTGTTTGTAGTGTTTCAGCTTTTAAAGCAGTAGTGCCTTCTTAAAAACAGAAGTTTTAATGATCCTTGAGAAATGTCTGTTCCCTATTCCCATTACAAGGACGGGAAGGACATGGGACTGTTTAATGCCAGAAAATGAAAGATCTAACCTTGTATAAGTTAACACAGAAAAGCACTTCTTCTGTGGCAATTTGATTAGGGAAATCCTGCAGTGCGTCTCCACCTCTCCCTGCAGAACGGCACCGATTCTTCCTATACTTCTCCCTAGTTCATCTACTAGCCGAGTGGGAACAGGGACATCTCCAGTGATGATGCAGTGCCAGGATGCAGGACAGGGACATTTCTACCTGGGAGAAGTGGTACAATCTGTGCGTTCTCCTTTGCCTGAGGAAGGGTGAGGGAGCCCAAAAGCTTACAAATAAAGACATTTTTTTGCAACGATTTACTTGGTCTAATAGAAGATACCACCCTGCAATAGCTGGTATAAGCAAGTCTTTTGGGCCTGGACCTGTGGTTCTGGTCATTAGAGACCTTCATGTAAGCACCAAAGTTCATCAAGGACGAGCCTTTGTGCAGGTATGAGGACATGTATTTGGGAATTGTGGGTGGGTGCAGCAACCAGGCCACACTTTAGAGGTCAGCTGAACTTTGAGATGACTTAAGAGTTCAACATGTCCACTCCAGACACTTCATAGATGAGAAAGGGACATGATGTGGTGGGGACAGAAGAAAGGGAAGGTGACGATTTTACTCATTCCAAAACTAGGTCTTACTTTGTAAAGCTGTATTCCTGCTGGGAGTCCCTTCCCTACTCAACCTTGAGTATATCTATATCTGTATCTGTAGCTATATCTATATCCTCCATAATGGCCCAAAGAATTTTGGAGAAAACTCAAACGAATTGGAAATCGCTAGGTATTCGTTTCTCTGAAGAGTCTCACAAGTAGGCTGCTCGTTCTCCATGCTCGCTTTCTGCTGGACTTGTTTCCCCAGTACCAAGTGTTATCTGTGACAAATCTGATTAGGAACAAATTGTAAAAACGGTTCTCTATTTTCTTCATTTCCTACTGCAGTTTTCTGAGCAGCGGGTTGGGGTCCTGACGCCAGAGTCATTCAAGAGCTAACTGTCTGCTTTCCTAGCAATTATTTTCACTTTCCCGAGGGATGTCTGAACACCTGACGGCTGCTTGAGCATCCCAGGGCCAGGCACGTAGAAAAACACCAGCAAATTCCTAATGTTATCATAATTTCAGTAAAATATTAATAAATGTTGAATCGAAGAAGCATTCTGCCTTTTGAAAAGACATCTTGTTCAGGAGAGTACAACTGTTTAAAAAGATGACCTTTACCAGCACTTTTTAACTAATATATATTTAATTGTCTTAAATAATAGGAACATAAACGTTTTAACTATATACATTTTGTCATCTGAGGAATGGAGGTTGTACAGCCATTCTGCAGACACTGTCCAGGTGCATGTCCGTGCTGTTGCCATGTTTAGACGAAAACTGGAACTGACACAGGCTGGGGGCTAAAAACCTGATCCTGCCAAACCTTCCCAGACCCCAGAAATCCCCTGCAGATCCTGCATCCCCATAAACCCTCCCATGGATTGTGCTTAGCCCGCATCCTCCCACAAATTGTGCCAACCCATTCCCCACCCAACCCCCCATGGCTTGCACCTGCCCCCCCACCGCCACCCCCCTGCAGACACCCTCTGCCCCCCGCCCCTCTGCCGATGCCCCCCTATCTAGGGTTACCGGGGGGAGCAGGGAGCTGTGGGTTGGGAATGAGGAGCACCAGCGGGGCTGGAGGGTGGGAAAGGGGCTGTGGGTTGGAAGTGGGGGGCACGGGCAGGGCTGGGGGAGTTCAAGAGTGAGGGATGCTGGGAGGGAGCAGGGAGCTGGACACCTGAGATACCTGAGATGGAGCAGGCATTTTTCAGTTAAAAATGCTCTATGCACCCAGCCAGGGGTGTACACCGGACTTCAACAAGCCATTTATATGACAGACGGATACCTCCAACGTGGCGTTAGGTGTGGTGCTGTCCCAGACACAGGAGGTGGGGGAACATCCAGTGGCCTACATTAGTCAAAATTGTTCTTGGGTCTGCTTCCCGTGGGAGACACGTGGGTTCATGCCCATTGTGTTCCTGGGAGCCAAAGACCCGGACCTCCCAGTGAAGAGCCAGGAGGTAGGAGCTGGGCTGAGAGAGAGGGTGAGTGAGCACAGGGGAGCTTGTAGGGGGCTGAGGAAGTATGAGCATGTGTGCGAGATTGTGTGTGCATGTGTGCGTGTGGGGCCGTGCCGGACAGGACATGTCGGCTGAGTGGAGCCCGGGAGGGAAACCCCCCCGCCCAGGTCCCTCCTTAGCTGAGCCCCCCGGGAGCCCTGCGAACAGAGCGCACAAGCAGGCGCAGCCCAACTAGGGAGCAGCGGTTTGCACGGGAGTTCGTGCAGAGGGGCGCGCAGAAGGCACCCAGAGGGCTGGTCCAAGCAAGCGGCCTGAGCCCAGAGGCCTGAAGAGCAGCTGCTGAGACCAGGTAAGTATGAGACGTGGCTCACAGCCGTGGCAGTGACTCGCCGTGCCCGTCAGCTTCAGCTTCCCCGCACGGAGACCCCACCCAGACAGAGCGTGCAGCCCTGGCCCTGGACTGCGGGGGCTGCCTGGGGTGGCAGCGGCTGCTGACCCCGAGCACAGGCGCTCCCCCACGTGTGGGATGTGCTCCTTGGTGGAGCCCCTGGAGCGCCGAGTGCGGGAGCCTGAGCAGGAGCTACGCCAGCTACGCACATCAGAGCCCATGAAGGCTACACTGGCAACTACCGCTGGGCCCTACTCCAGGGAAACGGCGCAGAGAGGAAGGATGTGCAGGAGAAGGGGGAGGAGGTGGCCACAGAGAAGACTGGCAACAAAGACCCCCTGCAGCCACCTGGAAAACAGTTGTCTCCAGGTCCAGAGCATGCAGAGCTGGGGCCACTCCTCCCCGGCACGGCACATCAGCTAGGTCCCCGCACTATGCAGGACGAGACTCCCACAGAGACACCAGAGGAGGAGATAAGTGTTCAGGAAGTAAGTATTCCCACCCCGAGGAGGACACACCAGGTGGGGATGGGGACTCTCTCCTGAGGGGCACGGAAGGACCTATCTGCCATCTGGACCACTTATCCCGAGAGGTGTGCTGTCTCCCTGTGGCCCGCATCCAAGATGTTGTGGAGAGGATCCTCAGGCTTGTCCATCCCTCTGACTATTGTCAGACTATATTCTCTTCTGTGCTCCCTGTTGCAGCCTCCTCTCATCCAGGGCACAGATCTGGAAGGGCTACTGGGCTGTGCTGGACTCCTAAGAGATCATGTTCACGCTTGAGCCCGGCCTCTTCGGCTTCATGCTCGCGCTGGCGCTGGGCCTCCTTGTGCTGGCGCTGGGCGTCCTTGTCCACCATCTGCATCTGCCTCAGCTCCAGGTCATGCTTGAGGTTGTGCTCCTCAACTTCCAGCTGCAGCTGATATTTGCACAAGTCCCACTCAGAGGATGGCCCCTCAGGGTCTGGATGGACTCAAGGAGGTGATCTTGCAGCCTGGTCATCATCGCACAGGATCTTAATCTGGTCTTCTTTCTTCTGCTCCTTCTTCTCTCTTTCATCACCTTTTTCAAGTTGACCACAGTCATGTGGTCATACTCGTCAGTCACCCCAGCTATCTACACTGTCCGCTTGACCAAATGCCAAATGAGAGATTGTTTGCTCAAGGGTTTCCAGTGACTCTGTTCCCTTCCCCAAATGATGCCTTCAAGACAGCAGCTTGTCAGAACCCACCACTACCATCACACGTGGTGGGCCAGTAGAGGGTGCTCCTGCATTGAGCCATGTGTCTCACTGCGCCCAACCACCTTCCAGGCTCCAAGTGCTTCTCTGGGGGTAATGAAGCCACCAACCATGATCTGGTCTGATCTTGTCACTATGCCCCATGGGCAACACAGGCCTAGTAGTCCTTGATGGTATTTGATCCACTGCAAGAACTTGGGGTGCTTCTCTGTCTGAAGCAGAAATTGTGGTTTCCCTTACTCAGCCGAACCAAGGGGATCCCAAGGGGTAATCTACACCCTCTCCCAATGAGTCTCCCTTCCTAGGTACACAGGAGAAATGTATTGGTTACAAGTAGTAGGTTTGGAATATGGCACAGGATAGAGCAATACCAGAGAAGTCCCTTAGTGCAAATGGTGGCATGGTAGCCTTTGATCACGCATGTGAGTACATGCTGGCTATCTATTTAGTTAGTGAGGCTGTGCAAAATTTTGCCAGCTGTTTCATTTCAAAGCTGTTTAAAAATGTTTCAAGCTCAAAACAGTGAAATTGAAACACAACTAAAGGAGTCAAAATGAACTAAGGGCACTTGTAACATTTCAAAAGCTTGAACCGGTTTTGAATTTTGAAACAGGGCTTACTTGGCCTCAGCGCTGGTCTCCGACAGCAGCAGCAGCCTCATCTTATCCAGCTCACAGATCTAGGGGCTTGCATACCTGGGAGGAGTCTGGCACAACCCAGCAGCCCTGCCAGGGGTGTGAGCGCCCAGATCAGTGTATCAGATGAGGGGAGGCTGCAGCTGCTGCCTGGAACAGGAGGCAGCAGCAGTTCTCTCCGGGGCCGGGTACACTCCATGCCCAGCAGAAATCCAGGGGCTTGCACCCCGGGAGGACTGCTGGGCTGTGCCACACTACTCTTGGGGGACCAAGCTCCCGTATCTGTGCTGGATGAGGGGAGGCTGCAGCTGCTGCCTGGGACAGGCAGCAGCAGCATTTATCTCCAGTGCTGGGTGCAGCCTGTACCCCGGGGAAGGCTGCCAGGCTGTGCTGGACTCCTTCCAGGGATGCGAGCCCCAGACCTGTGAGCTGGATGAAAGGAGGCTGCCCTGTCACCTGTGACTGGTGCTGAACCCGAATAAGCCCAGCTTAGAAACTTAAAATATTTTGAAACTTTCGAAATGTTCTGAGTGCCCTTGTTTCATTTCGAAGCTGTTTCAAATCCTTTTGTTTTGTTTCAATTTCACTGTTTTGAGTTCGAAATGCATTGAAACAGCTTTGAAATGAAAAACCCAGCAAAATTTTGCACAGCCCCACTAACTAAATAGATAGCCTGCATTAACTCAGATGCGTGATCAAAGGCTACCATGCCACCATTTGCTGGAAGGGATTTCTCTGATATTGCTCAATCCTGTGCCATATTGCAAACCTACTCCTTGTAACTAATACATTTCTCCTGTGTATCTAGCATGGGAGACTTGTTGGGAGAGGGTGTAGTTTATGCCTTGGGATCCCCTTGGTTTGGCTGAGTAAGGGGGACCTCTATTTCTGCTTCAGACAGGGAAGCACCCCAAGTTCTTGCAGTGGATCAAATACCCTCAAAAGCTACTAGGCCTTTGTTTCCCATTGGGCATAGGGCCAAGATCAGTCCAGATCGAGAACGGTGCCTTCATTTCCCCCAGCCTTGCAGGTGTGGTCCAGGAGTGGGGGTGCCTGGACGTGAGGTGCCCCCAGGGACGCACTTAGAGCCTGGAAGGTGGTCGGGCTCAGTGAGGTGGGTGCTCAACGCAGGAGCAGTAGCCACTGGCCCACCATGTGTGATGGTAGCTGTGGGATCCGACAACCTGCTGTCTTGAAGGCATCATTTGGGGAAGGGAACAGAGTCACTGGAAACCCTTGAGCAAACAATCTCTCGTTTGGCATTGGGTCAAGTGGGCAGTGTAGATAGCTGGGGTGACTGACGAGTATGACCACATGACTGTGGGCAACTTGAAAGAGGTGATGAAAGAGAGAGGAAGGAGCAGAAGAGAGAAGACCTGATTAAGATCCTGTGTGATGATGACCGCCTGCAAGATCACCTCTGCACGTGCAGGCAGAACCCGAGGGGCCATCCTCTGAGTGGGACTTGTGCAAATACCAGCTGCAGCTGGAAGCTGAGGAGTGCAAGCTCAAGCATTAGCTAGAGCTGAAGCGAATGGAGATGGTGGAGAAGGAGGCCCAGCGCCAGCACAAAGAGGTCCAGTGCCAGCATGAGCATGGTGGCCAAGAGGCCAGGTTCAAGTGCAAACACCATCTCGCAGTACTCAGGATGCAGTCAAACCCTGGAGTTGCAGGCGCTTAGCGAGCCCCAGCTGCTCCCTCAGGCTGAACACACCAATCTCCCCTCACAACAAACATGGAGATGATCCAGAAGCCTTCCCAAAACAGTTTGAAAACCATGCATGCCAATGAAAGCTGGGAAAGGTCTTGAGCATATAACTAACCTCGTCTCCCGAGAGTGTTTGTGCATCACAAACTGTTGGGGACCAGGCTGTGACCAGGGAGCCAGCGAACAGGGACTGCCAACAGGGGAGCAGTTTGACTGCAGTTCACAGGCCAGGCATGGGCAGGAGCACATGGGGGCTTATGCCAGAGACTTCAGGGAAGTGAAGGAGGAGGGGTGCTACTATGGGGTGGTGACACGGAGCGCAGCCAAGGCCCCTGCCCTGCTGCTGCCTCCGGCCTGCAGCTCCTGTGAGGCCTCCACCCAGACAGGCCCCTTGGATGGGTCGGCAGTGCCCTGAGCCCTGTCTGCGGGGGCTGCCTGGCGGGACCTCTGAGGCCTGGGGGTAGCGTGGGGGCCGGGAGTCTCTTGCCTGTCCCACCTGTGCCCGGACTGAGGCCCTGGAGGGGCAGGTGAGGGGGCTCCAGGCAGAGGTGAGCAGGCTGAGGGGGATCAGGGCAATTGAAGAAGGGATTGATGGCTACTTTCATTCTCTGCAGGATAAGGGAGGAGCACCAGGAGGTATGGGGGTGGGTGGGAAAGGGGCTGTGGGTTGGGAGTGAGGGGCATGGGCAGGGCTGGGGGGGCAAGGGGAAGGGTATATACCCCTTCCCCCACCCAGGGGTCTGCTTTCTTGCAATTGCAAAACCCTACCCTTATCCCCGCCTTGTAACAAACCTCCCTCCCATTTTCCCCCTCTCCCTCCCACTCCTTGTGCCCAACATCCCCCCTGAACATAAATTATATTCCCTTCTGCTCCCCATTCCCACCTGACCCCATCCCTCCCATGCCTGCACCCCAACCCCCCACAGGTTCCCAGTCTCCCCCAGCCTGAGAATGGTATTCGTGTCAGCTCCTTGTCAGGATGCTCTCATTCGGGTCCGACCCTGCTGCCTCTAAAGAGGCGAGGTAGGCGCCTCCTCTTTTTCTTGTCTGCAGCAGACAATGGGGAGGCACGGAAAGCTGGCTTTCTTCTTTGGCTGATGTCTGCGTTCCCCTGGCTGTTCATATAAGAAAGCACATTTGCTTCCTGTGGGAAGACTAGCTCTGCAGAAAGAGAAAAGCAAAGAAGCGTCGAGTGATTGACTCTGGATAGTAGCACTGCAAGCAAGCATAGAAAACTGGTAAGCATTCAGAGGTGCATGCTGGCTGGACACGTGCCACTTAGAAGTCTAAATAAGGTTCTTTAATTTGGTTTTTTACTAATTATAACATCTCCTTTCCCACCAGCAAAAGTATGAGAAGATGTTGTACCGTCCAAAATTATGCTTCTGGAAGTCTCATAACACCAAACTTACCTGTGCACTACATGAAACAGTTTTCTGGCTCTGAGATCATTGACTACAGACAGTAGCATGACGTATACACACAGGGCTGTACATTTAGGTTGAAAGGCAATCATTTGACTTGCTTCCTTAATGCATCATTTCCATGTGTGGTTTTCTACAGCTTGCATGTGTTGGGGTCCTTTATTCAACAAAAACGTCAAGGCAAATTCTTTTCCTTTCAGCTGAAATAACCCCTTTACCTCATCATTAACCAAGAGCAGGGGTTGAACTTTGCCTTTTGGCATCAGAGGAGATTGCTGCTCCCTGAGCTCGCAGGTCCCTGTCTGCTAGCAATGGGAGACAGCTGTTTTCCAAAAAGGTGCCTGTGTGGGGAGGGGGGACACTGGGGTGTTGGGTTGCTGGGTCCCGGAGGCGAGCAGAAAGAAACCTGCTCAACCTGGCTTTCTCCCCTCCCTTTGCATCCTCCCTCTCTTCACTGGCTCTGAAAGAGGGCTGTAAATCCAGTGCAGGGCCTGATACTGCTGCTGATTTGATGGTGATGATAGTTTGACCTCGCAATGGTCAGGGACTGATGGTAGACTCTCCTCCTGCCACTCAAGATACTCAGCAGGCTTAGGGCTTGCCAAACACTGCAAGTACAATGCCTAAAATCCAGTAGCCCTCTGTGAAGGTGAAGCTATTCTGTGGGTGATGCTCTGGATTTATACAGTGCTTTCCCCAGTAGGGTCTTTGACCATAAGTATGGCTTTTGGCATGACAATAGTTCAAATAAATAGTAAAGATTAGCATGGGCGTGCAAAACCTCAAACAACTGGTGGCCAGGATCCCAGGGACAGTAAGTTTAAAGGAAAAAGGAATCGGGGAATTTGGTTGTACCTTCGAGAGAATATTAAGGGCACTAGGATATGCCATCCCTGTGTAAGGAAGGTTAAGAATCACATCAACGGACTGGCTTGTCTAAACAGCAAATGCTTTTGTGACTTGAAACTTAACAAGGAATCTCTCCAAATGTAGAAACATAGCTACAATACTACAGATGACAAGAAAGGAAAACTCCAGGCAGACCAAGGCACTGCAATACAGCTAGTCCGAGACACACAAGCATCCTGTGAAGTTAGATATCAAGGACCAAAGGAAGTGCAGGTCCATTACTGACTGGGGAAAGGGAATTAAAATTGCTCAATACGGAAAAGGCAATGTGTTTAATGACCTCTTATCTCAGTCCGCATAAAATGTGTCCTAAAGGTCTCAACGAACTGAGCATACACTTATGAAATCTGCAGATGATGCCAAGTGAGGTAGGACAGCAGATGGTCTGGAAGATAGGTTGAGGATTCTCAATGACCTTGACCAATTGGAAAAAACGGTCTTAAATTAATGAAAGGATAGTATAATAGTTACAGGAGTAGAGCACAAGCTAAATATGAGTCATCACTGCAATATTCTTACAAAAACTGATAAAGAGCAAGAGCATATGGGGCTGTATTAACATGCATGTTGTGTGCAAAGTAGGGGAAACCATTTTTCAATGATATTCAGCATTGGGGAGGCCTTAGCTGGAAAACTGTGGCCAGTTCAAGGCATCGTGCTTTACGACAAACAGATGAACTGGAAAGAGTCTGGAGAAGAGCAGCAACAATGAGGAAGGGTCTAATATTGTCCTAGACAGGAAAGTTGGAAGACCTGGATTATGTAATCCTGAGAAAATGGAGGGGGTGTTAGAAATCTTCAGAAAGGGTTGTTACTTGTAAAGAGGATCTCTAGTTGTCTGTGATGATAGCAGGTATAGTAATGGGCTTCCATTGCAACAGGGGGCATTTAAGCTGGAAATGAGGAAATACTTCCTAACTCTAGAAGGTGGGGCTAGGCCCTGGGTGTCCTGCTCCCTGGATGAGTAGCCTTCCCATTAGCTTAAACATTAAAGTATGGGAGGGCCCTCATTCTCCTCCCACCTCTCCAATGAGCTTTTGGCCAGCCAAAATGTCATGACTTATAGTACGGCCTAGTGAGCGCATCTGACCTGTTCATGGCTCCAAACATGCTGAGCTGCAGCACAACCCTATCCAAAACGGCAGCTATGTGGCTGTGGCCACGCTGGTTAGGCACACAAGGTGGAGTGGGATATAGCCCTGTGACTCAGTTTACATGCACGAGGAAGAAAGGAGCTGTGCCCATTTGAAACATCTAGTAAACTTCAGTCTTCTCCAGGAAGTTATTGAAGTCAAGGATGTAATCACTCACAAGGAGACGGGACATATCAGGACAAAAAATGGCTTCAGCCCATACTTAACTAACTGGAGGAGAGGGAGGCTGTACTGTGCTGCACCAGAATTAATACCGTGATGCAGAGATTACACAAGTCATCACAAATTCCTGGTGCAGAGGTCGTAGATTTTTTCAAGCAGGATGGATTTCAGGGAGTGTATCTGGACTGTGTCGTCCCTGTGGCTTTCTGGGCACCAGTCAGGGTACAGGTGATGCTCCCAGACCTTTCTTCTGTTTCATTTGGCCCTGACTTCAGACAGCGGGACACATGTCAGCGCTGGATCTCTAATTGTCAGTCTTCCCCAGCTGCATGCATGACATCCCAACGGGGAGTAGAGGTGTGCTGACTCCTACCAGGTAATCAAGAGGGAGGTCTACTCCACCTGGCTATGAGATGAAGCACTGCACTATTTCTAAAATGGATTCATGGGCATGTTCTTCTGCAAATATGAGGAGGATATTTGAACCAGCAAAAAGTTTTGCTCTCTTACCTTTGTGTTCCGAAATGACCTGCACAAGTTGGTAGTTTCCAGCTTCCTCCATGTCCAGATCATATTTTCTCATAATTTTTGAGATCACATCTCTAGTTGTGTCTTGGCTCGTTAACTGGAAAAAGCATTTTGCAGTGAAATATTTTACTTCCTTGTTTCTTGACATTTGTTTTCACTTTATCTATCTGGCATGTTGGTTTGGTGTCTCATCGCTGAGGTACAGACAGTGCACAAATGGAAATTACAGAGGGATGGAAATAGTGTTGTGCACAGGACATCCTAGCAAAGGGTGACGGTTTCTGTGTGTATTTTACTCTACCAAGCTGCGTCTCTAGATTTGGTTTGTCCCTAGTGTAAAAAAGACCACTATGAATGTTGTTTTATTTTGCCTCTGTCTCTCGGAAATCTTTCATTGCAGCGTGGTCACCTACATGTAGCAGAGTCTCAGAAGCCACTAGGCTGGTCCTATGCCATCAAGGCTTTACTTGCCTAAATCTACCTTTGGCCAGTGAGATGGCACAAGCAGCATCTCCCTCACCATGCATCTGGCCCAGGGTTTCCCTCTGAACGGTTTCCCTTTCACTGGAAAGTCCCATACAACCTTCTCACAAACAACTGGGAGAAACATGGGGAAAAGCAAATGACTCCAAAGCAGATAGACAACTGGCTCAGCAGCCACAAGCAAAGGTCATTCTGCATGGATCCAGGTGGGAACGGCAGGAGGCTTTGAGTGGACTCCTACAGGGATCTGCCCTGGCTCCGCTGCTGTTCAGATGATTTGGATGCAGGAATAAAGAGCTTCCTGAGCAAATTTGCAGAGAACTCAAGACTGGGAAGGACAGCAAACGCACTGGGAACACTGTCTCTTGGCTGGGGATTTGGACTCGGGTGTGCTGATTGCTCTTGTTAGAACTAAAAAAACCTACAAGTTCCTGGGTTTTGCTTCTCTGCTCGGGGTCCTACCAAGCACCACATTTGGGATTGGACCTCCGCCTCCTTGCTTTAACTGTAGCGGGTTATGGTTCTTCTTGGTGTTTTGGGCATTGAGAATAGTAGTTGTGTGGGAGGTTGGTTTCTGCAGTATTAAGAATAGGTCAGACATAACTTGAGTGGAAAGGTTTAGTTAGGAATCATCCTGCCTTCAGCAGGGGGTTAGATTAGATGGCCTCAAGACGTCTCTTCCGGCTCTACTTTTCTATAAGAGAAAATGAGGGGTAATACACTATGATATTTAGAAGTATATGCCCTTTGGGATCCTAATTTTCTAGTGCTATACAGCATCTTTCGGTGACTTGCCACCAAGCTGCTCTTCAGTGTATCTGTCTGCCTACCTGTGCACACACGCCCATTCATACAAATGGCGTGCATGGTTTCTTGGTACCTTAGTCAATGATTGAGGACAAGTGGTGGATATTATCCAGCTGAAAGCCCAGAGAAAAGTTTGGGAGGTGGAATGTAATTTGACTACTAAAATAACAATGTCAATTCACCTAAGAATCAAGGGCATGAGGTGGCCCCTAATATTTCAAAGCTTTGTCTTGGTGTGAATCAGAGCAGCAGAGAATTTACATGTAACTTGTCATCCCGAGTGAAAACACATCCTGTAATAAATCTACACAGCTCTTCCACATCACTTACCAGAATGCCTTTGTACACAGCACCTTGACTGTTCGGCACTGTGCAGTGAATGACGTAGGCGTCTTCGTTCTTCTGGGAGTAAGGTGCAGACAGAGCAGATCAGAGGTGGAGGAAGGAGGAGGTGATGAACACGTGGCCATGGAAGGTACGCATGAAGGAGATGATGAGCATTCAGAGAGGTAAATAATGAAAAATAAATGAAGGGAAAAAGTCAGAAACATGATGGAAGCAGTAGGGATGAAAGAGCAGAACCAGAAGCAGGTATTTTGGGTCTATGCCTGGTACTTGAATGTTGTTAGTGGTGGTGTCCTACCTCCAGGAGTAACTTGGTTTGGTATTTGTAATGAAGTATTCATATTTAGTATTCCATCTACAACTAACACCCCTGAAACACAGAAGATATTGATTTTTGCCGTTTGAAATGGGTGTTTAGTTGGTCTAATAAAAGACAGCACTTTTAGCCAAAGAACCTTGTCTGCTGAAAGAAACGGTAGCATTCCTGACTGCGCAATGAGCTTTGCTCAGGAAGGAGCTCCTGCAGGGCCGATGCACCTACTGACCTTTCTCTGCCATTACCTATTGGGCAAGGTTGTGATATGGAAAGTAATATTCCAAAACCCTGGAAGCTTTGCTTCCATCTTCTGCACTCCTTTGTGTTTACAGACTCCTCTGACTTCTGCCCAGCTGGGGAGGGATGCATGGGACGGGCAGGAGGGCAGGGGAGCCTGGGATGCGGGCACAACAGTGCAGGGAGTGGGGGATATGCCTCGCTGCCTCTTACCCAGCCAGGACGGATGGCAGGGAGGGGCACAATGCAAACTCAGCTTGCTCCAGGCGGAAGGGGGCAAGCAGTAGCAGGGCATAGACCCCACTCCCCGCACTGCTGTGCCCACATCCTGTGCCTCTCTGCCCCGGCTGGGTAAGTGGCAGTAGGGCATCGCCCGCCAGTTGCCCATCTGGGGTGAGGGGGCACAGGATGCAAGTGCGGCAGTGCCAGGAGTGGGGGCTATGTCCTGCTGCTGTTTGCCCCCTTCCACCCAGAGCAAGCCGCGCCATCCCCAACCCCCTCCCCAAGTCCCACATCCCCCTGCCCCGGCTGGGCAGCTTGTCCTAGCCCCAGCCCCAGCCCCAATCCCTTCCTCACTGTGGGGGCAGGGCAACTCAGCCAAGGCCTGGCCTGGTTTAGTATAGCACCATGCGCTTTTGGGTAGCTCTGGGCCACTCATGCTGTCACTTGCGGGTGCCCCGTGCCCCTCACGGGGACTGTGTGTTGAGGCGGGATGGGTCCTGCGCGTATGAAACAGACCCCACCCGATGGCACGTGGTACCCATGCACACAGGACCTGGGCCAGCATGACAGGTGGTCTCCGGGAGTGGGCCCAGGTGATGTGGCAGAGCAGCGGCCAGTGCCGAGCCGCACTGCTGTGCCACATGGGGGGATGTGCCAGGAGGCCCCAAGTGCCCCAGTGCTCACTGCTGCTCCCAGTGAGCTGCGGGCTGTGCACGGGGGGCTGAGGTATTGTGGGGGTAGGTTATGTTGGGGAGCTGTGGGCCCTGCAGGGGACATGTGGGCCTGGCAGGGGGGGAATGCTGTGGTCCTGGGGGCGGCAGTCCATATGCTGTGTTGGGGAGCTATGCCCTGTTGGAGGGCAGAGGACCCACCCTACCTGAGCAGCATCCTCCCACAGTCCCCGCTCACCCACAGCCCCCCCACAATCCCCCCACACCTATCCCCACCCCCTGTCCCACCTCACTCCTGCAAGCAGCTGCTGGCCCCAGGCTCTATCTCCCCCTCGCTGCAGATCTGGGAGGAGCTGGGCGGGCTTATTTTGCCCCAGATGGCACAACTTGCCCCACACCAAAGGGTGTGGCCAGGCATTTGGTGAGGCAGAAATCCCCGGCTCAAATACGTGCCGCTCCTATTTGAGCTGCTGCAAGCACACATGCTGCATGTGTGGACGTGCCGTAAGGGTGCAGAGAGAAGTGGAGCTCCCAGCTCTAACTCAGAATGATTTTTGCAAAGCGTTCTGAGTTCCTACGTTGCCCGAGACCAAACAGAAGTTCACTGTTGGTCTGGAGGGGTGGGGATCTAGCTGCCCGCTGGGAGCCTGCAAGCAGGTTTCCACAACAAGGGCCAAGCTCTGTGCCAGTGTTGGCTGTTTCAGAATGGGAGGGGGGAAAGGCAGTGGAGGGAGCTCGTTCTTGGGGCTCTGCAGCTGGTGTTGAGGGGTGGAGTGGGTGAATTGGAGCCACCCCACTTTGGGGGGCCTGTAATACACTCGCCCCACTCTGTAGCGGGGGCTGAAAAACCCTAAGACTCAACTCCTTCTGCTCCCTTGCCCCCCTCCCATTCTGAAAACACCCACAGGTTGGGAGCCCCAGCAGACACACGTTACACAAGACACTACGTTTTGAAACATCTTTAGCTGACACCACATGCAATGAGGGGCCAGATTTTCACCCAGTGGGCCATTTAAGCTGTTTGCAGCCGTGCACTTGTGTTTGGTCACAGCTATAAACAGCTTTCTGGGGGACAGGAGTAAACAATGCATGTGGAAATTCAATTTTCACTTATAAGACAAATATTGGCAATTCCTCATCCCCTTTTCATATTGAATACTTTGAACAAAAGGTTCTAGACCATACCTTTTCCTGAGGCAGGTTCCTGGGCTGGTCCCCGGGCAGGTCCCTGGGCTGGCCATTGGGCTGGACTCTGGGCAGGTCCCCAGGTTGGCTCTTGGGCAGATCCCAAGGTTGGTCCCCCAAATGGTCCTCAGGCTGGTCCCTGGGCTGGCCCTCAGGCTGGTCCCCAGGTTGGTCCTCCGGCTGGCCCTCGGGCTGGACCTCGTGCAGGTCCCTGGGCTGGACCTTGTGCAGGTCCCCTGGCTGGCCCTTGGGCTGGTCCCCAGGTTGTTCCTCCCGCTGCTCCCCGGGCTGGCCCTCGGGCTGCACCCCGGGCTGGACCTCGGGCAGGTCCCCGGGCTGGCCCTCGGGCTGCTCTCCAGGCTGGCCCTTGGGTTGGACTTCGGGCAGGTCCCAAGGTCGGTCCGCCAGATGGGTCTCGGGCTGGTCCCTGGGCTGGCCCTCGGGCTGGTCCCCAGGTTGGTCCTCCGCCTGGCCCTCAGGCTGCTCCCCAGGCTGGACCTCGGGCAGGTCCCTGGGCTGGTCCTCGGGCAGGGCCCCTGGCTGGCCTTCGGGATGGTCCCCAGGTTGGTCCTCCAGCTGCTCCCCGGGCTGGCCTTTGGGCTGCTCCCCGGGCTGGACCTCAGGCAGTTCCCCGGGCTGGCCCTTGGGCTGGTCTCCTGGCTGGTCCGCAGGATGGTCCTTGGGATGGTCCCCAGGCTGGCCTAGATACACCAGTTTATTTTGAGCTAAATGAGGTGAGTGAAAATGGCTCTACCAGCCTTAGTTATGTATGGATAGTTTATGAAAAGAAGCCACATAAATAGAATTTTAACAATTGTTCACAAAAATCAGCTCTCTGTCCTCCATTTCTGATTCCTTCCCTCCCCAACTGGCATCTCCCCTCTCTCTCTCTTTATCTTAACTCAGTAAAATCAACTCTAAGTCTTGTTCTACAAGATGTTAACCTCTTAATTTCCACTGGCATTTCCCCTATAGTCTAACTCATTGACACTTCTCAGTCAAGTGAGGTGTCTGTCACTCAAAGTTTAAGAACCTTTTTCAAATATTACTACAAGAAATAAATGCAAGAACAAAACCCCTGGAAACTTCTGCTTGCTTTGAACAACAGTTGGATCGAAACATAGACCTGAACATTTTCTTGGCCCACTGGAACCAAATCCAGGACAGAACCTCATTAGACACCTATTAGCAACCTTGGAGATATGAATGTTTTTGGGGCTGAAGAAAAAGTTGGCCGGGGAACTCCCTTTTTGAGGGATGCAATGCATCTTTTATCCACCTTTAAATGCCTGAGTTTATCTGGCGGTGAACCCAATTCTAAAATAACACCTTCTTTCTGGAACATCCACCAGGTCAAGTTTATGGGGTTAAAATACTGCTTTGCTTTTGTATCCTCTATTTCATATATCATTTCCTTTCACTTCTGTGCCAAAGCGAGACATTAGCACATTGCACCAGGTCCAAGAAGCATACCCAGCAAGTGATTTGCCACAGGAAAGTTTCTAACTGGGTTAAGGACCGTGTGTCAATTTGATGCTGGACATATAGCATTCTTGTATTGCCACAGCTCACCATTGTTTCAGCAGGTCTTTGACCTGGAATGTAAGTTATTTCTCTGTCCTTGGAGGTCAGAAGCCCATCACTCAAAGAGGAAAAAACACTCACACGCACTTCCTGTGCTATGGTGGTCACTAGCAAGACATGCTTCACGACAAAAAGGCTTTGCCTGAAGCTGCCTTTGGTCAGAGCACGGTAACACCTGATGAGATTTTTCTCTTTGCAAGGGGAGAAGTAGGTAGAGAGCAGCTTTGGCCATACTTCCAAGGTGCTGAAAATGCAAAGGCAATTTGCCTCTTGGCTGCTGCTCTGACTCTTGTGCGCTGGCAAATTCTCTGAAATGCCAAGTTGCCAGTTTCCAATCCGCACGACCAGGCCTGTGATTCCCCACTGCAGATTTGTGTTTCTACCCACTCTTTACCCACTCTCCCAGGAGAGATTCACCAGGGACAGAGCCAGAAAAACCCAAAGGTCTACAGGGCCTGATCCTGTCGTGTAAGTGATATCAGGATTAGGCCCTGGCAATATAATTGTTGCTAACATTTACCCCCCAAAATGCAATTCTTTAGTGCAGTTTCGGAGATGATGAAGTGATAGCTTGAAAAAAAATATAACTTACTCTCATTTTCTGCTTCGTTTTGAAACTGGTGGAGGAGGTGTTTGGCCTCCATTTCCATGTCACAGCCAGGGACGTTCTTGTTCAGGTGTGCTATTACTTTCTGCAGTGTGTGGTACTTCGGTGGCTCTTTGAAATCTTCAGGGCTAAAGTGCAGCCAAGTTTTCAAGAAGAAGATGATTGGACTGAAAAGAAATACATTGACAAAATCCAGTCATAATCAGTCTTTGTAACAGTGATATTTGTCATTCAAACTTGTATAAAAAGATGAATCTATTCCTTCTGCTATGAGCAAGCAAGGAATTCTGATCTGGGCACCTTTTTCCGTAATCCTGGTCTAAACTCACTGACACACATTTTACCACTCTTAATTACTCATCAAACTAGTGAATGAACACTGAATTGTATCCTCAAGATGCAAAATATAGGACAATTATAACTATTTTTAGCTATATCACCATCCTCCAATTTGATCTAGTATTACAGCAAACAAAGTAAAAGAGACACAGGAAAACACGAACATCCTGCCCCAAACACAACCTTTACACAACACACAAATTGCCTGGCTTTCTCACTTTCTACTTTTCTTGCTTTCTTTTTTTCTTGCTACATTTGGGCCACTTTCTGCAGTGCTTCTCTCCTAGTGTCACACAAAGAAGAAATGCCTACTTGAGTGGGTAAACTTCAGCTAAGCCACTACCACAGCTTTTGAGGTCTGCCAGTCTCTCCCCTTGCTCTCCCACAGACAGGCAGGAATAATGCCCATTCTCCTGTACAGACATGATACATAGGACCGTAAGAATCACAATCTGGCTCAGAGCAGAGGCCCGGCTATCTCGCAACACTGTCTCCACAAGTGGTAAGGAGCAGATGTTTTGGAGGACAAGTAGGAGAAAGTGAATAGAGAGATGCATCCTCCGTCTCGATGTTTGCTAAGTCACCACGCACGTGGACATCCCTAAACCCTATGACTGACAGCCCCAGATTGACAACTTTCGAAAGGGTAGTTGCAATCTTTTCCTGAACCTGGTTATAGTACTGGCCTCCACAACATCTGGGGGTGATGTGTTTCACAAATTAGTGAGGTGTGAAAAAGTGCTTCCTTTTGGTTGTTTCAAACCTGCTGCCTCATCATTTAATGAGGTGGCCCTAAATTCTTGTATCAGGAGACAGTAAATACAGGTTTCCTTCGATTTCTTCTCTACACGCATTCCTGGAGCACGGCACATCAGTCACATTTGCATAATGCAAACCCACTTTACAATTCATAGATTCATAGATGTAGGGTGGGAAGGGACCTTGTAGATCTGCTAGTCCGACCCCTGCCCTGGCAGGAGAGAAAACTGGGCTCAAATGACCCCAGCCAGGTAAACGTCGAGCCTCCTCTTAAAGACCCCCAGGGTAGGAGCCAGCACCACTTCCCTTGGGAGTTGGTGCCAGATCCCAGCCGCTCTGACTGTGAAGCAGTGCCTTCGGATGTCTAGTCTAAACCTACTCTCTAGCAACTTACGGCCGTTATTCCTTGTTACTCAGGGAGACCCTCAGGGGAACAAGGTCTCTCCCAAACCCCGCTGGTCTCCTGTAGTAAGTTTACAGATGGCCACCAGGTCCCCCCTCAGCCTTCTCTTGCAAAGGTTGAACAGGTTCAGGTCCCATAGCCTCTCCTCATAGGGTCTGCCCTGCTGTCCCCGGATCATGCGGGTGGCCCTGCTCTGGACCCTCTCCATGCTGTCCACGTCCCGCCTGAAATGCAGCGCCCAGAACTGGACACAGTACTCCAACTGCAGCCTGACCAGTGTCGCATAGAGGGGGAGGATCCAGCTGTTCCCCCATCCCCCACATCCGGGCCACTCTTCCCTTCCCCTCCCCCACACATCTGGATTGGGGTTGCCCTGACCCAAACTGCCCCTCCCCATGCATCCAGATCAGGACTGGGACCAAGACTGGCTGCGGCTCCCCTCTGCAGTTTCCAGAGGCTCTGATAAAGCCTTAAGCAAAGTATATAGGGGATTAAAACACATCTGTTCCAGAGTGGGCAGTAGCCTCAGGAAGTCCTGGTTTGCAAGGCCATTATTTTAGCCACTAATTTATATTTCTTCCCAAGTAAACCCAAAGAGAAGCAGGTTATTCAGCACTTTATTAACATCAGACTTAGAGATAAGATCGAGCTTCGACCATCTCAGGTCCAGACTCAACAGCTGCTGCTTCCCAGAACATGCCATACTCGCACTTCACAGCCCCACAGCCCCCCAGTTAAGAGGATTTCCCGATGGTAGGACTGGTAGGTCAGATATTTTATAACGTGTAATGGTAAGTATTAATAATCATTTTGTAGTGTGGTTTGAAAACCTGTGGCTTTCTCTGTAACACCCCCCTGCCAGAATGTCTTAGGAATGAGCAATGTTAAACTTCGGAAAACTAAAAACCCTATTCATGAAACTTTGTAGAAAGGTTGTTTCTGGGAGGGAAGATGCTGTGTAAGGGCTTGGAAGTTAGACTCTCGTCTTGGATTTACTAGTCCTGGGGTACTGACGAGATGGCACATGACAGAAAAGGATGTGGAACTTGTTTTTTCCCAAAAGAAATGAAAGAATTGAAGCTACTTGAACCCTTGCTTAAATCCAATCATTGACAAGCAAGATCATGGGAGTTAAGACAATTTACTTAATGTGGGAAACTGTGTTAATTTACTTGCCGGAAGCTGTGCTAGCACTCTTATAGAGAAACTCAGAGCCATACACTCACTGCCGAGAGCTGAAGGGAGTCAGCGGGATCAACAAGGGGGGATCAAATATAATCCTTCAAGTCCTTTATACTGCCAGTGCATACCAAACCTCAGAGCATGCAGATGACAATGTATAGATGTGCTGAGGGAAGGTTCATTAGACTCCTGCCTCTTAAAAACTAAGTAATGGTCCGTATGGAACTAGAGGCAGAACAAGACATCTTCTTTTTTCATTTAAGAAAGGTTCAGTTTCACCATTTTGAGCATCCAAATGTAAACACAATTTAAAAATCCACAAGGATGAATGATTAATCAAATGACCAATTAACCAATGCTTAAGCAATTCCAGCATGTAGGATTTGGGGGACAGGCACCTGCATGCACACAAACACATGCACGCAGACATACACACATACATGCATCACATGCAAGCACACAGAGATACAGTCATGCAGAAACATGCATGCAGATACATGCACACTTGTGCATGCACAGACACATGCAAGCACACACTTGTGCATGCCAAAGATGAGTGCACACACATGCATGTACACATGCACGTGTGCACACAGGCACATGCATGCACAAACACATGCTCACAGACATACACACATGCATCACATGCAAGCACAATCAGGGCTCCATCCCCCCTAGAGTATGTTGGCATTTTCAGAATAGAAAATGAAATCCACAACAGACAATAACATGCATATTTGCATAACATGTGGTGAAAAGAAGCAAGGGCAACAAGCATGCTTTGTTTGTCCCCCAGAAATTACTGACCCCAAAATAAAGGACAGTTTCTGTTTGGTTTTCGGGCAGCATCCCAGTCTGTGTCAATTAATGTAGGCATGATACAGTGAATTCTTTGCTGATAACAATAAGGATGGCTCTGTGTGCATGTGTCTGTGTGTGTGTGTGTGTATATATATATATATATATATAAAAGATGATTAGTTTTACCACATCCCTTGAATCCTGACTGAGGTTTTGTTGTACAGCACACTTACTTCCCGAGGACTGCCCTGGAGTCCGCTGAGAAATCTGGACTTTCATCTCCTCTGCAGCTCAAGGTCTCCAGCTTTCCATGCCTAAACATCAAAATGGATATTTTAGAGAGCTATTTAAAAAACAAGCTCAACATACTTGGAAGGGCAACACCACTAGACTCTTCAACACCACTAGACTGCACAGCCCATCAGGGTAACAGGACCAGCAGGTGTGATCAGAGATCACGACGGACAAGAACGTAACTACGCCTTAGTAAAATGTCCTTGTCATATCCATTTACGTTCTTATCACTATTCTGATTAGTCTGCAAAAGCACAAAAGAGCAGCAGGAAAACCACTCCCCAAGTCAGAGAGGAAACCAAATCTGGCCAGTTTGGGGGGACAAGGATCACGTTGTGACCCTGAGCAGAGTAAAAGATGTGAGAGGTTTCTTCAGAAATCCCTGCCTTTCCCATAATTACTGGACTATCATGGCTACATCACGCTTTCACTGAGACTCAAATAAGATTTTTTTTTTTCTAATAGTGAGGCTGGACAGCAAAGGGGGGATCTGGTTAAATGGAAGAGCTAGATTAGCAGACCTCATCGTTGGAAAGGTGGGAGGGCTTGGAAGAAAGGAGAAGACTGCATATAGATTGGTGATAACTAGACCTGCTCCCACCCCAGGGCTGCTGGCTTAGTCCAGCACCAAAGAGAGTGTGTTGCACATCGGGTGCATCTACACGTGACATTAAGGCGAGCCATAAACTCTGGTGCACTTGGCGCCAGAGTCAACTGCTCCCAGGCACAGCATCTGCACGTGCACCCAGGACCACAGCACTTTGTGCCAGGGCAGAAGAGTCCCAGGCTGAAAGGGAGCATCAGTCCCAGTTCGGGGGCAGCACTGGGCAATGGAGGGACTGGCCGGGCACGAAGGTGCTACAGAGTGGAGCGAGGAGGCAGGCAGCCCCTGTAGTTAGCACCCTTGTGCCCCAAGGAGTCCCTTTCTACAGGACTTTGGTTTAACATAATTTCTTCTCCAGCTGTCAGCCCACCCTCATCCAGCTGAGGACCAGATTGAGACTGCCCTTTGGGGAAGGGCTGCTGTGATAAGATTTCCCCTCCGCCCCTCATGTTCTCCATACGCGGAGAGAGGCTGTTGCATTTTCTGAAGTCGTAAGCGTATTGAGACTGCTCTCGCTGTTCACTCTCAGATGGATATCACCTTTCAGTGGCATATCACCACAAAGAGGACTGGAAGGAGGTCAAGTCTTAGCCCTGTCCCCCTCCCTCTTCTGCTTCCTTCTACACCAGGGCATTTCCAGCAACTAAGTGGTACAATATGGCCCACCCTTTCGTGTTACATTACATTAGAAGAATTAGTTGCAAAATAAAGATGTTAATTATTTGCTGCTAGGAAAAATAGACTGTTGTAGGGAAAAACTTGGCCATTGCAAATCTATACATATTAAAGGCTGCCCACATTTTCCTTTGAAATATGCTTGTGGGAGAATTTAATGCTGAGACATGGTGCCTAATGGTATGCTTTATACCTGTTCTGGAGACCACTGCTAGGGGCAGGCAGGAGGCAGGGCAGGGTGGCACTGAGACAATAACTTGTTCAGAGAGCTACAGACTTTTGTTGGCCTTCCTCAGACACTATGAACGGACTTGCAGAGAGCAGGGGGATGAGATAGAAAGGTCCTGATCCAGCACAGGCCGATTCATGCAGCGAAGAGTTACGCAGAGGGACAGTGACAGCCTGGATTTGTTAACTCTGGATTTTCCCAGCAGTGTGTTGAGCTGTTTGGAGGACTGCTTGCCTCCAGCTGTCCTCTCTTTCCACTAAGGAACCAAGCAGTCCAATTTACTTATTGGTCTCCTTGTTTGAGAAAGTACTCAGCTCTGAGGAGGCATTTTCAACCCTGTTTCAACTGAAACACTGACTTTTTCAAGCTCGTTAGAAATACATGCATAGCATTAACTTCTTAAGTATGCCATCTTCAAAACTATTTGAGATCATTTCTTGCAACGTCCCACCTCTAAAGGCCATCACAGCTTCCTCCACAGCTCTTGGCTCTTACCTGCTGAGGAGCATTTCTAGGACCTCACCAGGAGAGGCAAAGGTCCTGTATGTTGCGAAAAATGTATGTATGTTCCCAAAACCCTCCAGAAGAGCATCTACATTTTTCTGCATGACCTGTGAAACAAAAGATGAAAATCGTGACATCAGTCATGAAACAAGCAGTCTCCCCGCTCTGAAACTCTAGTTCAATTTTGCCTTTTGAGAACACAGAAGATCCTATAGCACAAATTACTGAAATGTCATTATTTGATTGCCGGTCTAAAGATGGCTCCAATGATGAACTCGTTAGAACAGCTGATCTTTCTTCACAGTATTACCTTGACATCCTCCCTCCACCGTGTCAGTAGCTAACTGCAGCCCAGAGACAAGCAGGTCTTTCCTCTCCCAACCACAGCAGCGCTGGGACGCGCTAGCGGGGAGAAACATGTCCGGGACAGAGGAAACAGCACGAGTCCACAGTGGCCCTCCTCTGAACCAGTGCCAAACCCCACGTCCACCCAGTGCTGGAGGGGGGAGGTCTGTTACCAGAAGCACATGTCGGTAGAGGAGACAGAAACAAAGTCTTGACCATGTGGAATCAGACACGTTTTGTGAAGGAAGAGTGTTAATCCCACGAGTCCAGGCATATCCCAGAGGTAGCAATGTATTTTGTCTCCCTTTGTCCCTCTTCAAGTTTTACATCTGGATGCAATATTTCTTGTCACTTTTAGACTTGCCCTTGCACTGGCTGGAGCCTGATCCAAGCCCAGGCAAGTTAAACGGAACAAGCCATCATTGTTATTCGAGAGGCAAATATAAGTTATTAGTGGGAAATGGTCCCTGGGAGTGATTCAGGTACTTGTGTGGAAAGACAGCGGGGATGGAAAGTTCTGGACAGATAAAAGATGCAAATAGGTATGTTGACAAGGACAACTGGATGTTTCCCATGTTGTCTTTTTCAATAGTCCAGTTATAAACAGGAATATACATAGTTTCATAGTTGGTTGGGTGGGAAGGGACCTGTGCAGATCATCAAGTCCGAACCCCTGCCATGACTACTGGGGTCAAACAACCCCGGCAAGGTGTTCATCCAGCCTCCTCTTAAAGACCCCCAGGGTAGGAGCCAGCACCACTTGTCTAGGAAGTTGGCTCCAGATCCTAGCCGCCCTGACAGTGAAGTAGCTAGCGCCTCCTGATGTCTAGTCTGAATCTCCCCTCTGCCAGCTTGTGACTGTTATTTCTAGTCACTCCTGGGAGTGCTCGGGGGAACGGGGACTCCCCCAATGCCTGCTGGTCCCCTGTGTCCAGTTTGCAAATGGCCACTAGCTCCCCGCACACCCTTCCCTTGTGGAGGCTGAACAGGTTCAGGTCCCTTAGCCTCTCCTCGCAGGGCCTGCACTGCTGCCCCCCGATCAAGCGCGTGGCCCTCCTCTGGACCCTCTCCATGCCGGCCACATCCCTCCTGAAGTGCGGTGCCCAGAACTGGATGCAGTACTCCAACTGCAGCCTGACCAGTGCCGCATAGAGGGGGAGGATCACTTCCTTGGACCTGCTCGAGATGCATCTGTGGATGCATGACAAGGTGTGGTTGCACTGATGAGAAGGGAGTTCCCCCAACCTGTAGGTATGCTGCTGGTTCTTCCTCTCCAGGTGCAGCACCTTGCACTTGTCAGTGTTGAAACCCAACCTGTTCTCATCCGCCCACCCCTGTAACCTGTCCAGGTCCGATCACACCCTAGTCCTCCTTCTAGCGTGCCCACTTCTCCCCACATCATAGTGTTGTCTGTGAATTTGAACAGGGTGCTTTTTACTCCCTCGTCCAAGTTGCTGATGAAGATGTTGAACAGTGCAGGCCCGAGGACCGAGCCCTGGGGGACCCCACTGCCCACGTGCCTCCAGGTCGAAACGACCCGTCCACCACCACTCTCTGAGTGCGGCCCTCCAGCCAGTAGTGACCAATCTGACTGTGTAGGTGTCGATGCCACAGTCCCCTAGTTTTTTAATGAGACTGGGGTGAGAGACAGTGTCAAAGGCCTTCCTGAAGTCCAGAAAGACTACGGCCACTGCTACACTTGTGTCTAATGATTTTGTGACCTGGTCACAGAAGGCTACCAGGTTGGTCTGACAGGACTTGCCTCTAATGAACCTGCGTTGGTTGCCCCTAAGCATAATCTCCCCTGCCGGCCGCTTGCGGACATGCGCCAGGAGAGTTATCTCAAAAAGCTTACCCAGGACCGAGGTAAGAGCTTACCTCAGTCCCTTTCTCTACACGTTGTCATCCCAGTGACCTCCCGCCAGCGTTAACAGACTTTTATGAACAAAAACACTTGTTTCCCTGGAGATACCTAGATAGTTCACATGAGTCAATGCAAATCTATAGCCCTCCAGATAATGCCTGCTCACAGTCCCCAACAGGCCTCCTTGTTTGTAACGTCTGGACATCCACAATTCCTGGTACGTGTGTATCTCGGGCCCCCTCGACACATGCAGGTAAAGGTGTGATTAGCACTGTCGTGTGTGCAAATGCCTGTACGTGATTCACAAGACCCAAGTGCAGCACAGCCCAACTGGGAAGAGCCCGGCCCAGGGGTGAGTGGGGCCGCAATCTGCCCTGCTCCATGGGTGGGGAGACAGGGAGTCGGGCTGGGGCTGGGGCAGGCGCTGCACAGCTGGGGGTGCAAGTCGGGGGGTGCCGCTCCTGCTGCTATGGGCTGTGGACGGGGGCCATGCTGGGCTATTCCTGGCGGGGCGTTGAGTCGCGCTGTGCTCGGGGAGGGTGGCAGTGGTGCTGGGTGGGGGGTCGGGGGGCTATGGTGAATTTTGGAGTGGCTGCTTTCTCCCATCCCCAGAGCCCTACTGGGGCCTCCAATTGCCCTCCACCCACAGCCCTGTCCCCTTCCTCCACAGACTTACCTGCAGCTGCAGCTGCTGCCTCCATAGAGCCTGCAAGGTCCTCCAGTCTCCGCTGTCAAATAGCTGCTCCTGCCCTTCCTGGCTGCCTGCTCGGGGCCTCGGCTCTCGGGTGCGGAGGCGCTGGAGGAAAGAAGGCAGAGGGATGCAGCTGCACCCATAGCCCTCCTCCTGCTCTGCCCTGTTGAGGAGTTCAAAAACTGATTAATTGGAAGTTATTACTTCCAGTAGTGTAAGGAGCCAAGATGATTAGGTGTTAAGATTCATAGATTGTCGAGTTGGAAGGGGCCACGAAGGATCATCGTGTCCGACCTCCTGCCCCGGCAGGAAAGAGGGCCGAGGTCAGAGGACCCCAGCCAGGTGCCTATCTAGCCTCCTCTTGAAGACCTCCAAGTTGGGTGAAAGCACCACCTCTCTTGGAAGCCAGTTCCAGATTCTGGCCACCCTTACTGTAAAAAATGCCTTCCTAATGTCAAACCTGAATCTACTCTCCGCTAGTTTGCACCCATTATTCTGAGTTACTCTCTGGGGTGCTCTGGTAAACAGCGCATCACCAGTTCCCTGGATCCTCTCTGATGAAGTTATAGGCGGCTTCGAGGCTGCCCCTCAGCCGTCTCTTGTAAAGACCGAAGAAATCCAGATCTCTCAACATCCCCTCACAGGGTCTTTCACAGAGACCACTAATTATGCGAGTGGCCCTCCTCTGGACCCTCTCCAGATTCTCTGTGTCCCTCCTGGAGTACGGCACCCAAAACTGGACACGGTACTCCAGCTGCAGCCTGACCAGTGCTGCATCGAGCGGGAGCATCACCTCCCTCGATCTGTTGCTCATGCATCTGCTAATACACGACAAGGCGCAATTGGCTTTGTTGATGGCCTCGTTACACTGCTAGCTCGTGTTCATCTTGGAGTCAACTGTGACTCCAAGATCCCTCTCAGCCTCTGAGCCACTGAGGAGGTCATGCCCCAACCTGGCGGTGTGCTGGGGATTCCTCCTGCCTCGGTGCAGTACCCTGCATTTATCTTTGTTGAACTCAATCCTATTTTGTTCCGCCCATTGATCCAACCTGTCCAGGTCAGCCTGTATCTGCTACCTGCCCTCCAGTGTATTAATTTTTCCCCATAACTTAGTATCATCTGCGAACTTGCAGAGGGTGCTTTCCATACCCTCCTCCAAATCGCTGATGAAAATATTACATGACACCAGTTGAAGGACCAAACCCCACAAGACCCCACTGCCCACCTCCATCCGGACCAAGAACGACCCGGCTACCACCACTCTCTGGGTGCTAAGCATATCTATACCTTTCAAAAGAAAACAAAAATAAATCAGAGGGACAAAAACAGAAAAATAAATCAACATGCATTGTACCATTTCTTTGCACACATAAATCGTGTCCCGATGAGTGTGCACATGCAGTTTGTGGTACTTCAAACCCGTTTCAGACCCCATAGACCACATGTGGCACACATGCACTCCTTTGCCATGCTGCAGATTTATAGTGTGGTGCCCAAATTTGACACTGGGAGCTCCTGGTGTCAAAAAACAAAAGAAATCAAAGGTGGCACAGTGCACATGGCACCTACGTGTGCTGCCAGAAACAGAGCCTGGCTGGACAGAGCTATGCTCTGGCACCTGGGCAGGCTCCAAGCAGCAGGATTGCTGCCACTGCTGCCCTGGGAGGCCCCAAGTCAAGTTGCTGGGGCCAGCACAGCTGCTGGCTCCAGCCTCCCACCCCCACCCAAGGCAGCTTGCCCTGCACCAATCCCATGTGCAAGGGCTTGCACCGCAGCATAAAAGAAATTTATGTCACCTCTATTTTTGCTGTGGCAACCGCATGCCTCTGCGTATGGAGACACACTCATAATGATTGTGCCCTGCTTTTATATCCATGCATCGTCATTCATCCTGAAAGATTACAGTGCTTCCCAAAATACAGACTGGACATACCACTGACCTTCGGCCACCCCCGGCAGATACACAGACACGTAGCACACCTGATAGCTAGGGCCTGGGGGAGAAGAATGAGGGGGAACGATGGAAAGACGTTATCCAGGGGACAGGTCTGAAATGACGGGACGGTCTCTCCAGGAGTGAAGGACTAGTGCTGAATTATGTGCACAACAAGGGACAGGGGAACCACAAGCATTGCAGCCAAGGTGGCAGAAGATCCATGTCAATGGGAGAGGGAGAAGTTAAAAAGAAAATGCGAGGATTATTAACTTAACTTCATTTCATCTACTTTACTCTGTGTCCTCTGAGCTGAGATATGTTGAATTAAGTTTCAGGAAGACTAAACAGTGGTGAAGATTTCCGTGTTTTGCATTTCCATTGTAGGCAGGACAAAACACTTCTTGCATTGCAGGGAAATGAAGTTCTAGTAACCGCTGTCCTGATCATCTTTTCTCATGTGAGCAATGGTCTGAATTACCATAAGGGGGTAACATGGACGGGAGGGAAACAGCCTGTGCCACAGCAACCTGGAGGGGAGGAGTCCATGAAAAAGCCTCTCATCCAAACTGCTGGAAGATGTGAGATTCCCCCAGGATTTATGAAGTAGAGCTTTGCGCCTAGGCAACACTGAGAGGATGACAAATTAGAAATGCCTGCCTAGGACACAGTATGTTTCTGTCTTCGATTGAAAATCTCCTGCAGCATCTCATGAATGAATACTGTTTTCCTCTTAATGGCATATAGTCTAATTTTGATAACTGATAGATGAAATGTATCATTCTTAAGACAAAAACCCTTAAAATGAAAGCTGAAGAAATGGATACAGAAGGAGAGCACAATACTGCTGAAAGCATGCATTACTAAAAGCAAAATGCAAAAACTTTTCTATTATTTCAGTGAGTCACTATGAGCTCCTATACGCAGGCAGGGAGCCTGCTCTGACACGCTGGAAATGCAGCACGTTGGAGCAAACTATATGAACCAAGTCTGCGAGAGCCTGGACATCATTGCGCTCCAGCAGGCAGTAGAAAGAAGGACACCCAGAGTTAGTCCAATGGTATTAATACCACAGGATTCATAAAGAAGAATATTTCAACTTAGTGCCGTGGTCTTGTGTTTTAGAAAGAGGAATTGTGTAAAGAAAAATGGGGAAGATCCTAAAGTTAAAATTAAATAAATGTATATCCTTACTTTAATTTCAAAAGCATGCCATAATGGAGACACAGACCATGAGCACACTGCCACAGAGCCAGACCTCTTAACAAAAAAAGGAAGCAGGAAGGCATGAAAGAAAAGTGTTATGATATTAAATAGCAAGTTTTAGGAGACTGTTTGCATCAACTCGTTTAGAAAATGGAAATTGAAATCCAAAAGAAGCCCACAGAGCCTGAAGTCTAGCGTGAGAAGGGGAGAGCAGGATGTTACGTGGGGAGCAAACTGTTCGTCGATTCATGCACTGTCAGGCCTGCAAGGACCTTGTCGATCCTCGGGTCCACCCCTGCACCAGGCAGGACAAGACACAGGGGGTCAAGTGACCGCGGCGCGGTGACATTCCCGTCTCCTCCTGAAGATTTCCAAGGGAGGTGACTGCACCCCTCAGGGTCACAGTCAGGGCGGCCAGGATCTGGAACCAGCTGCCAAGGGAAGTGGTGCTGGCTCCTACCTTCGGGGTCTTTCCAAGGAGCCTGGATAACTACCCAGCTGGGTCACATGAGCTTCAACGTACCAGGGCTCATATGAGCCCAGTATTCATTCCTGCCCAGGGCAGGGGGTCCGACTCGATGATCTGCTCAGGTCGCTTCTCACCCTACATCTATGAAGCTATGAACCACCACTGCGGGGAGTTTATTCCAGGCTGGACACTCAATTAAACACATAGAAATACATTTTTAAAATAGATTAAAGCAGGAAACTTGGAAAAGAAACAGTGCATCGATGGGACTACTAAGGCATTAAAGGAGAAGAAGACCCCAAAGAAGACCCTTCAAGGCTATCATCCAACACAAAACACTTTAATAATCAGGTTTTGCTTATGCAAATCCCCCAGAGTCAATGGACGGCAACCAATGAAACTGGAAGCAGAATTTAGGGGTCAGTTCAATTACCAAAAAAGCCAACAGAAAAACTGTTCTTGTTGGGTTGAGCCCTCAGCCCTTTTCCTCAGTGTTTAACCAGGGCAAAGTTAGCCTCAATAGCATCTTCTCCTTCCCTAGAATAAAGAGGGGAAATGAAAATGAAGTAAGGCTTCATTGTCGTCTGCGGGCCTCGGGGGATCTTTTCTGGTCCTGCTCCAGAGCTCACTCCACCGCTATGCACAGACACCTGGCTGGGCCATCTTCTTTCCAGTGCAGCTCTCTGCCCTTCCCCTCGCCATGAAAACAGAGTCGTTACACGGAGATGGCATTATCACATTTAACATCACGTGCTGCTGTCGACAGCGACAGGAGTGTTTGATCACACGCACTACTCATTTCCTTACCACGCATTGTGAATGTCTGCTGAGCACTGCATTCTTCAAGTAACACCTGAATCTCTCAAATTAGGCGAGGCAAAAAGAGCGTATAACAGTGAGAATTGACATCTCTATTTGATTTACCTTCCTGTGTCTCCAAAGGATCCCATGGTTGTATCCTGGGATAAGAAGCTATCCAGTTTTCTGTAGCTGTATGAAAGAAAAAAGGAAGAGCAAGTTGAAACCACAATTCCCAGTTACTTGATGTCTGGAGTGAGGGGCAGCATCATGGCCCGGGGGGCAGGGTACTGCAGTTTGGGGGTGAGGGGCACTGGCAGGGCTGGGGTCAGTGGGTTGGGAGTGAGGGGCAGCAGCAGGGCTGGCGGGGGCTGTGGCTTGGCACTGAGGGGCAACAGCATGGGCAGTGACAGGGCACTGGCATGTCCCTGCCCTCACCCTGTCATATCCCCCCATCCCCCCTCCGCCATGTGACAGGTGTCCTGCATTTTGGACCTGGAAATATGGAAACCCTAAAGCAACCATCCGCATCCTCACTGCCCCGTCCGCTGCACCCCTCACCATGCCTGCCCCGCCAAACACCATCGCTCCAAGCACTCCCCCCGCCTCCCCCCATGGCAGGCAAGCACACCTAGTCTTCAGTCCTTGGCTTGCTACTGGAGCGGACTGAAGTCATGTTTAGGAAAGAAACGAAAGCATAAAAGTGACAATACCCCCAGCCACAAGTCACCCACCCTAGGACTCCCCAAGTGTGGGTGCAAACACCCCCCTCATTTGCCCACACTTACCCTTGCGGTCAGGGTGATCGCAAGGACACGGGTGTGACCTGACAACAACCAGTGTCGGGTCGGGAGCAGTTGACCTGCTGTGTGCGTCTCCAAGAGCCGCACGGCGACGAGCCGGTTCTAGAAGGGGCCATTGTGATGCGTGTCACGTTCTCCGGGTCTGCCCACCTGCACGTCTCGGCCGTGTCCGGCCGCACCGCTGCATCAGCCACCGGGTGTGAGACAGGGCTTGGCTTGCACACGACCTGATGGTACTCACAAGGAGGGACTCCAACCAGGACTGGACCCTGCAAGGGTTTCCCTCCAGGGCACTGTGACAGCGGATGAGGAAAGGGACTCCAACAACAGCTCCTAACGAACACCATTTATTGTGTGTGCACAAGAACATACGGCCCAGGTCTATCTCACACGTGTTCCCTGCGGTGACGTAACCTCTATTTCTGTAGGCCGGGGGGCTCCCGCTGGCTCCCAGCTCTGAGCTGGGGGAAATACACTGTATTACTTGCTGCCTACTGTCGGCCCTTTGACGCTGTGGATCCTCCCAGTCTCTCAGCATTGCACCGCTTTCATGGGCAACTTCCCTCAGTTTCCCTTCAAGCCCTTTCCCTTTCTGGAGGGCGAAATGTTTAACCAGATCCGTGCCCTGGATCTCCCTCTTCTGCCTTTGGACAAACAGCCCTTTCACCAGAGCTGCGGCTGAAGAGGCTCTTTCATGGATATCATGTGCTTACTGCGCCTTGAGGTAATGCTCCTTCTCTGCCATCCTCATTTTACCTTTCCTGCCTGCTTCCTTAACGATAATGGCGCTATCTCTTTCGCTTGAGATGAACGGACTGCAAGATGGACGTATCTTGGTTGAACGACTGTGTTGTGAGATTAGTCCTCGAGAGCTCGATGTCTTCAAATCCCTGAGAGGTGGCAATGGACAGGATGGAGACGTGTCCTGTTTTCTTCAGCCACAGCAACAGACTCAGAGTAAATCAAGAATTGCAGCAGGGGATATTTTGGTTCGATATAAGACCTTTCGCTCTATATGAGGGTGATTTTTTTTAGGTTTTTTGGAACACGGAAATGGGCTACCCGGAGAGTTATGCAATCTCCATGCTTGCCAATGCATAAGAGCAGAGTTGATCCTTGGCTGGACGGGTTTGTAGGGCGTGCTCCTGCCTTGAGCAGGGGGTGACTAGACGGCCCCGACGTCTCTTCCAGTCCCATAGTTGGTGATTCGATGCTCTCTTGGTGTGCTACTCCAGGGACAGAAGCAGTGGCATAAGAAGATTAGATAAATCCCTTTTGTCACTAAGAGTGAAACACAAGATACATTTGTTATAGTGGCTCCGTGGCCTTGTTTGGGAAAGGGAGGTGAACTAGAAGACTAAAAAGTCATTTTGTGAGCTTGGGGAGATCAGTTCATGCAAGCATTAAAAAAAATAACTATAAAGCAGTGCCCACGTGCTAACCACCTTGGATGTTGGTAGCGTGCTCTCATGACAAAATGTGAAGTCTCCTAGGTCTGAAGGCTGACAAAATGGTATACTTTAAGCACGGATTCACAGATTCACAGATGCTAGGGTGGGAAGGGACCTCAACAGATCATTGAGTCCGACCCCCTGCTTGGGCAGGAAGGAGCTCTGGGCCAGATGCCCCCAGCCAGGTGCCTATCCAGCCCTCTCTTAAAGACCCCCAAGGTGGGAGAGAGCACCGCCTGCCTTGGGAGCCCACTCCAAATTTTGGGCATCCTTACTCTGAAGGAGTTTTTCCTGATACCTAGCCTAAATCTGCTCTCTGTCAGTTTGTGACCATTGTTCCTTGTGTGACTCTACTTACCACAGGGGCAATGTGTAGGGATGCACGCATGTACACATGCCCCCCCTGAGCGTGGCACTGCACCCCCTACAAAAACGCACCGCCGACATTGCTGGCAAGGTCTCTGGGTGCTTGCTGCCCCCTGGTCAGTGCTCGCCACCACCCCCCACCCTCCGACCGCTGACAGCGCCAGTGCCGCCTGCGGGAGCTCCCGCTTCGCACCGTCACTCTCCCGCCGCCACCGTCGTGCTCCCGTCACCGCCGTGGGCACGTGTCCTTCATGACGCACCATCTCTCTGCACATGGGCACGCAGACACACACATATTCTCCCTGCCATGAATACAGACACATACACATGCACGCCCGCACGCAGAGACAGGTGTGCTCTCTACTCACTCTGCATGAGGACACATTAACACGCTCTCCATGCCATGAACACAGATGCATGCACTCATACACACATGCAGACAGGAGCGCACTGTAGGCACTCACTCTCTGCACATGGACACAGACACAAATGTACTCTTCTGCCATGAACACAGACACACGTGCAGACAGGCACACGCACATGCAGAGGAGCGCATGCACACACACATGCATGTATGCATGGAGATGCACGCATGCACAAACAGCATACATGCACATGCAGGAAGGCACATGCAGACATGCACATGCACAGGCACATGCATGTATGAATGCACACAGACATGCACACACAAATGCACATGCATGCACACGCACACACATCAACACACATGCACATATGCACAGACATGCACGCACATGCACGCAGACACACGCACATGCATGCACGCACAGACACATGTACACTGACATGCACATACAGAATGGAGAGACGCACACCCTCGTGCCCGCGTGCGGGAATATGCATGCACACACGCGCACACACGCAGGCCGGGGTCCTTGTCCGGCGCGGGCGGCCCCCGCCACCCCCCGGGGCAGCCTGGGCAGCGCGGCCGGCGGAGGCCCGGAGCCCCCGGGGTGCCGGGAAGAGCCCGGCAGGTCGCGGGCGGCGCAGGGCCGGGGGCGGCGGGGCGGCTGCGGCCGGGCTCCCCCTCTGCTCCGGCCGCCTCCTGCCCGGCCCCGGCCCCGGCCCCGGCCCCGGCCCCGGCGCTGCCCCGCTCCGAGCCCCGCAGCCGGCGGGCAGCAGAGGGGAGGGAGCCCGGCCCCGCGGGGGGAGCGCACGGGCCGGGCCGGGCCGGGCCAAGCGGGGCTGCGACCGCCGCCTCCCGCAGTGCCCGGCCCGGCCCGGCCCGGCCCGGCCGGCTGCAAACGCCCTTCCCCGCAGTGCCGGGGGTGGGGGGTGCGGGCTCGGGCCGGGCTCCGGGTGTGGGCGCGCGCTGCCCCGTGTGCACCCCAACTCTTCTTGGGGTGGGGATCCCAGCCCCCAACGCTGCACATTAGTAGTGCAGGGCATCTGCGCGTGCGGGGTGTCCTGCCACAGACTTTGCGGGGGGAGGGGCTCCCCTATGCCGCTCCCAGGCCCCTTGTTCGGTTTGTCCAGGGCTGTTTGATGCTGATGAGAGAGAAGGCAGTGTAAATGCTCCACCGCTTTAGTTAAGGATCCTTCAGCTTTGTCTCATGGGCAATGCATGCAATTTAAAGAAGGGTATTATGTTCAAAGCGAGTGGGGTGGGGAGTGCTGGCTGCGGGAGCAGGTGCGAGGTTGCAGCCCCCGGACCGGGCACGCCGGTGGGAGCCGGGGGGCGTTGCAAACTTGCCCCCGCCCCTGGCTGCACCCCCAGCTCCCCGCTTGCTGCAAACGCCTCCTTGCCCTGTCCTGCAGCTCCGGGACGTGGGGACAGACAGGCACAGACCCCGTGTTGTTATATTGGAGTAGACATAGGTGCCTCTGTATACAAGGTACCGAGATCTGTATCTATATCTCTCCCCCTCCACCCATGTCCCATCCGGGTCCCAGTCCCAGTGCCCCCGGGCCGGGCCGGGCAGGACGAGGTGGGCGCGGGCAGGCGGCCGTGGCGGAGCTGCGCTGCCCGCACCAGGCAGGTCCCCGCGTGTCCTGCGCATCCCCGGGGCTGGGCCGGGGCAGTGCGGGCAGCACCTCTGGTCCCGCTGCACCCTCGCCTTGTAGCATCCCACCGAGACATGCTTGGCTTCTCTCTCTGGTCTGGTGCGTTCAGGGCTTTGCTTTTCTTTCTACCTCCTGTTTTACCGTGTTGGTGTCAACTGAAATAGCAGGTCAGGTCCTGCCCGTGGGCACGATCCGTTCTGCCCCGCGGTGGATTTTGTTGGCGGGGGTAGTTAGGAGCAGCTCAGGTTTAAATCTCAGGGGGTTTGGTGGGTTTTTGGGAGCTGCTGGGAGGAGCAGGACTGACTAGTACCACTGAGATGAGTTTTCTTTGACCCAGAGCTGTCATATTGAATGAAATAGTTTGAATGTTTGTAATAGTTGCCCATTAGCCAGTTTAGGAAGAAGACAAGATTTATCTTCTTATCTAGGCCATTGTTTTGGTCCGTGTGGAAGGTCCTAGCTTTGCTCAAAGTCTTAACTCTTGAATTTTATCTTTAGAGGCCTTTATAACAAAGTTAACATAAAAACGACCCTTAAGCAAACATCCCACATTCCGAGAGATCAAACCCTAGGAGACTTTTAAAAGATTGGAAATAAAAGTCAACTCAATGACATGGAAATTCCGCAAAGTAATTAAAATGGTCAAGAAAAGAAACTGATTACCAAGCAAAAGAATCTGTTAAGTAAGATCCAAGCCCAAATTTGGGAGTAATGACAGGTTTGGGTAGGAGGAGCCCAGGACGGCAACTCGCTCAATAAAAATTGTAACCTACTGTCCCAATTTGGAGGTAACCTCACTTGCAGAACATCGAAGGAAGAATCGCAAGTGTGGGCCGGATCAGACTGATCACCTGAACAACCCTCTCTGTGAACACGAAGCTGCAGAGCACCCGAAAGGGACTGAAAGAAGGGGACTTGTTCCTATCACTGCTAAGACCAACCCTAAAACCAGAACTAAAGAATGAAGGTATACCTGGGGATTTGGTTTCTCGGAATTCTAGGATTGTAAGTATATTATGAAAAATAATAGTATTGATTCAAATTTAACTTTGAGTTGTAATTGTAGTTGTTTTTGTAATACTAATTCTTATAGCATTCTTTGGGAAGGAAGTGCATTTGGAGCATTGTTTCTGATATATGTAGTTATTGTGTTCTTAATGTTTGTGGTATGTCTTAAAGCTAAGCAGTGTTATATGTGTAGCAAAGAAATTTAAAATAAAATTGTGTTGTATGAATTAAGAGTGTAATCATTGTGAAATCGTGCAAGTAGCTAAAAATTTCCCCAGCCAGTGCATCAAACGAATCAGTAAGTTGTGTGGGATTTTCTCTATCCCATAACCCACTAGAGACAAGCAGCACCGGGACCCAAAGCTGCTGGTGCTAAGGGGCGCGGGGGCTGGGGCTGGGCTGGGGCTGGCTGCAGCGCTGGGCTTCCCCTCTTGCAGGGAGCAGGACTGAACCCAGGACTGTGCTGGGGAGCTGCCACATGGTACCCAGGCCCAGGAGGCCCTTGCCCAGCTGCTGGGCGCTGCCTCCCAGGGCAGCAGGGGAGAGGCCCCCCTGCCATGGGGGTGGGCATGAGGCAGGGGCTGCCCGGCCTGGGGCTGCCCCAGGCCAGCTGTCCACAGACCATGAGGGCAGGGGATATCCAGGCCCAGCCCAGCAGAGGAGGGTCTGGGGGCTCCTGTGGGAGCAGGGGAGCTGCATGCCTCACACCGACCTGCCAGAGCCCAGGGGCAGGGCACGGACCCCTCCCACCACAGGGCCCCCTGCTTGTGCCTCCGATGTGTCTGCTCCACATCCACGTGCCATCTTCCCCTCACCAGAGCACACACCTTCTCTCCCCCAGGCCTGGACTCCCCTGCCCCTTGCACACCCAGAGCACACAACTTCTCTTCCCCAGGCCCAAACCCCTTGCCCCTTGCACGTGCAGAGCACACACCTTGTCTCCCCCAGTCCTGGACTCCTCTACCCCTTGCACATGCAGAGCACACACCTTCTCTTCTCCACACCTGGACTCCCCTGCCCCTTGCACACCCCTCCACATGAGCACGGAGCCCTCCTCCCCCTCTCCAGCCTCAGTTTTCCCAGCAGCAGGGGGTGGTGCCCGCCCAGTGGGGCTTGCACTGGGGGCAGCAGGAGCAGGCGAAGCTGGCAGCCTGGTGCCCAACCCCTGCCCCCTCCCTCAGCTCCCCTTCCCCTCCCTCAGCCCCACTGTCCAGTTGCACCCACCCAGGGACAAGTTGTGGGAGAGGGGGTGAGTGTGCACCTGCCCAACCTGCATGTGGGTGTGCATGTGGGTGTGCTTGCCCTCCTGCATGGGGGGTGTGTGCCCATCCTGCTGCACAGGTGTGTGCACGTGTGTGCCTTCCTGCATGGGGTGTATGCATGCACACATGCATCCCTTTCTGCACAGGGTGTGCGTGTGTTTATATGCCCACCCTCCTGCATAGGGGGTGGGGTGCACACTGTATGGCATCATGAGGTGAGCGTGTGCACACCCTTCCCGGAGTGCTGGACGTGGTGAGCAGGGGCAGAGAGGGGGAGCAGGGCCAGTTGTCCCCTGTAGTGGGGCATGGTTTCTACCTGGCAGCTCCTGAGTTCATTCCCACCCCCCTGCAGCTCCAGCAGGGCACTACCAGCCCATTCCTCCTCCTCTTTAGCCTCAGTTTCCCCTGCTGCAGCAGGAGACCACTGCTCCTAGTCCCGTCCCTGACATTCACGGAGAAATGCCCGTCTCCATCTGCGCTGTTGTTGCCCCAAGACTGGGGTCAAACCCCACTCAGTCTTCTCTTCTCCAGACTCAATCACCTGAGCTCTTCCAGCCTCTCCCCCTGCCTCCCAGGCCCCTCATCCTTTGGGTCCCTCTTTGCTGGCCTCTGTCCAACCTGCCCACCTCCTCCTGGAAGTGTGGGGTCCCGAACCAGACACAGGAAGGAGACCTGGAAGTGATTGTGGAGAGTTCAATAAGAGCATCAGCTCCATGCCTAGCAACCATGAAGAAAACAATGGAAAATGTGAGGGCTGATGAGGAAGAGAATTGTGAACAAGATTGAAAGCATCATGATAACCCTTTATGAATCCATGGTGCACCCACACCTCGAATCCTGTGCCCAGGTCTGGTCCCTGCATGTCTGGCAGGATCTAGGGGGACTTGAGCAGGTCCAGAGAACAACGGTACAGAGGGCCTTCCCTATGAACAGAGACTAACAGAGCCCCAGGTCTGCTCAGGTTGGTGTCCCCCAAGGTGCCGTTCTCGGACCTGTACTGTTTAATGTCTTCTTAGACGATCTGGACACTGGTGTCAAAAGACTGGCCGAGTTTGCTGACAACACCAAACTTTGGGGAAGAGTGTCTGCACTTGAGGACAGGCTGGTGATCCAGGCTGATCTTGACAGTCTTGCAAGGTGGGCAGAGGAAAACCTGCTGGCATTCAAAATGGGCAAATGCAAGGTGTTCCACCTCCGGAATAAAAACTTGCATCACGCTTACAGGCTCAGCAATGCTACACGCACTAGCACCATGACCAAAAGAGACTTGGGGATTATGACTGACCGCAAGATGAATATAAGCCGCCAATGCGATACCACAGCCGGCAAAGCAAATAAAACTCTGGCTTCCATCTACTGATGCATCTCAAGCAAGACCCAAGAAGTCATCCTCCTGCTGTACTTGGCCTTGGTGAGGCTGCAGCTGGAGTAGTGCATCCAATTCTGGGGTCCACAATTTAGGAAGGACATGGAGAAATTTGGAAAGAAGAGAGCCACATGCATGATCTGAGGGCAGAGAACAGGCCTTATGAAGAGAGGGTCCGAGCTATGGGACTCTGAGATCGGCGGTACACCCTCTGTGAAAAGCACTGCTGATGCTGCTGGCAGTGCGTGCAGGCTGTTGCTGCTTGCCACCCCCTCCATCGCCACCATCACCTCTGGCAGCATCTGCAGGCAGTCCCTGATCACCATTGGCCACCACCACTGCTGACCACCAATGTTCATTCCCTCTCGCCCCACACTGCCAACACCACTGTGGTTGCCTGCGGGAGCTCCCCGCTCACTGCCACCACCCCAGGGGATGACAAGGTCCAACAGTCACAAACTCCTGCAAGACTGTTTTAGGGTGGCATAAGGAAAAACTTCTTCACTGTCCGAGCCCCCAAGGCCTGGAATAGGCTCCCCCAGACGTGGTGCAATCACCTACTCTGGACACTTTCAAGAAACATTTCTCTTGCTGGGATCCTTTGACCCTAGCTGACTTCTTGCCCCGGGGCAGGGGGCTGAACCCAGTGTCTTATGAGGTCCCTTCCAGCCCTAATGTCTATGCAATTACTTCTATGAAAGGTTCTGCTTTCGGTCCGCAGTTTGCCAGTCCGCAGTCTAAAATGGTTGGGAGCCACAGCTCTAGGAGACGTTCTCATCATGGAAATCCTAGAACAGAGGGGCTGAGGGGGCCTGCAGAGGTCACCTCCACTCCAGTCGCTGCCTGAGTCAGCATTAGCCCTGTCCAAACCAGCCCAGACAAACCCATCATTGAACTTCTAAGCCAAACTGCCACAAGCCTGACACAGTAGCAGACATCGCACCTGATCCTGCCCCAGGAAAAGCAGGGGGCCATGGTGCTCATCCTCTGGATGCTGTGACAGGTTGTTAATCTACACTCCAGGGATCCCAGGCAGAGGCCGGGATCACACTATAAAGGCAGGCAAAGCTCCCCAGTTTGTACTGGTCTGACCAGGGGGCTCAGACACATCCTGGTGCTCAGGAGGCATCCCTGGGATGGAGCCAGGCCAGCCTGGAGATCCCCCAGGGCTGCAGGGAGGGTGGTCACCGGTTGGGCTTGGGCTTTTTTGGGCACAGGATGGGGAGTTTAAGTAGAAGGAGAGAGAGGAAGAAATGGAGGTCCACCCATCCCCCTACCCCATGACAGCCCACCCCATACCTGCCCCAGGTGAGCAGACACCCCCATAGCACCCTGGAAAATGCTGGAAAATGGCGGTATAGCACCCTCTGTCCCATTACAGCCCCTATCACACCTGCCCCAGGTAAGTGTGGACCCCCCAGTCTCCCCAGTAGGTGTGCCTCATACATACCACAGGTGGAGTTGTGCCCCCCCCAATGATGATGCCCCCTGCAGGGCAATGAGGTATCACCCCTACCTACCCCGGCTCCCTTGACACCTGCCCCAGGTGAACACAGATCTCACCCTTGCAGCACTCACTGCAGAAGCTTGAGGGCATTACCACCCCCCCCGCCCCGCCCCTACACATCAAGTGCAATATAACCTCCTCGACCTGGCTCTGGATGTGCACTCACCTCTGCAGTGCTCCCTGCAGCGGGCGTGAGGGTGTAACACCCCCTGCCAGCTACCACAGCCCCTGGGTCTGGGACAGACACCAGCATCTGCGTCAGGTCAGTGCAGTCCCTCCCCCACCCCCCTGCATCCGGTGCCCCTTGCCCTGCAGGGCATGGCAGTAATGACCCCAGCTCCAGCCCTGCGCCTGACTCTGCAGGGGCAGGTGGTGCAACCCACCAACCCCCACAGGGGACAAACTCAGCCTGATTCCCCCATGCTTGGCTGGACAGCTGTGCCCAATGCCCCACCCCAGGCCCAGCACACACCACCGGTCCTGACTCTAATACCTGCCCCAGCATTACATGTTGCAGGCATGCTGGCAGGGGTGCTGTCACTGTTGTGGAAAACCTGCTCTCCCAAGGGTGGGGAGACACCCCACTGGAGCTGGCACCATGCACAGACTACCCCCCACTCCTCCCGTCACCTCCATGGTGCAGATGGGTGGTTGTGGTGGGTGAGGGCAAGAACAGGTCAGACGGTGCTGGCTTGGGGCACCTGTTGAGCCACTGGCCAGTTGCTCGCCCAGACTTGCTCACGCTGTGGTGCTGGCTCACCCAGCTCTGCGTCCTGCTGTGGGAAGAGGGCAAAAGGGGTGGGAGCAGCCAGTCAGGAAGCAGCAGGGTGGGTAGATCAGACCTCTTGCTCCCAAGGGTTAGCAACGATCTCTGGATTGTGGTGAATCATTTAGAAAGGGAAGGGGCTGGGAAGTCACAGAGAGATCTGCCCTGGAAAGGATTGCGCGCCTGGGTCTGTTCCCATTGCACAGCTCCAGAGAGGACACAGAGATCAACCACAGGGGTGGTATGCTCAGTTCTGGGGCTTTAGTAGCAGGGAATGCATGAGAGAGAATACAATGAAGGGGAGGAGGGCAGGGGAGCAGCACACACCCTGTGGTGCACAGCTCTGCAGAGGCTGAAAAGCAAAACAGGCCAAAAAGGCTCCAGGAGTGGCAGAAGCAACTCCTTGCAGAGCCCACTGGGCATGGGCAGGTCTGGGAGAGGGGAGATGTGGTGGTGAGGAAAGGTGAGGTCAGGGAGGAGGGTAGGGAATGCTTCCCCAGCCATAAATGCACTCCTCCCTGCAACTCAGGGGCTCATATACCAGAACCCCTGGACTGGGAGGAAGGAGAAAGCTGGGAGGCAGCCAAGAAAAGTCCCCGGGTGTCACTTGAAGTCAGCTGTCTGGGGGAGGGCACCCTAGCATGAAGGCACTTCTTCCCCTGGGAGTACTTTTAGAGAATGATGGGGAATGCACAGGCTCCAAGGTTGATGCAAAGATCATCTCCTCCTCACCCCACATCGGGGCTGACCTCTGTCTGAGGTGTTTCCTCTTAACACCCCCCCGCTGACAATCGTACCTTGGGGGCCAGCCTCTGGGCTCTGGACTCCCACTGTACCCTACAAGGGACAAAGCCTGGGGGAACTCTTTCTGCAGTCCACCAGCATGAGGGTGCTTGTCTGAATGCGGCCACTGGTGGGTGCTGAGCAGGCAGACATCTCCAAGCCCTTCCTGCACTGCTGGCAGAATTAGGGATGCTTCTGAGTGTGGATGGGTGGGAGAGATGGGTGAAGCCTTTCCAATACTCAGAGCACCCATGTAGCTTCTCCCCTGTGTAGACTCACTGGTGTTCAAAACAGGCTGGAGGAGTAGGTGAAGCTCTTCCTACACTAAAAGCAACGATGTGGCTTCTCCCTTTGTGGATGCGCTGGTGATGGGCCAGGTAGGAGGACCGAGTGAAGCTCTTCCCACAGTCAGAGCACAGATATGGCTTCTCCCCGGTGTGGATGCGCTGGTGCCGGGCCAGGGTGGAGGACTGGGTGAAACTCTTCCCACACACAGAGCACTGATGTGGCTTCTCTCCTGTGTGGATGCGCTGGTGCCGGGCCAGGCAGAAGGGGATGCTGAAACTCTTCCCACACTCAGAGCACTGATATGGCGTCTCCCCTGTGTAGACATGTTGGTGCTTGGCCAGGTGGGAGTGGTAGGTGAAGCTCTTCCCACGCTCAGAGCACTGATATGGCTTCTCCCCTGTGTGCATGCACCTCTGCTTGGTCAGGCTGGAGAGCTGCCTGAAGCTCTTCCCACGTTTCGTGCAGCAGTGTGGCTGCTGCCCCCTCTGCACACACTGGTGGTACAACAGGCCTTGCCAGCTGATGAAGTTCTTCCTGCACTTGGTGCAGCGGTGTGCCTTCCTTCCCAAGTGCATCCGACGGTGCTGAACCAGGGAGAAGAAATGGGTGAAGGTCTTACCACATGTGACACAGCGGTACTGACACTTCTTCCTGTGCACATCCTGGGTTTTGAACAGCCCCAAGCTGCGCACAAAGCTCTTCCCCCTTTTGGTGAAGCGGTGGGGGAGCTGTCCAGAATGGATCTGGCGGTGAGCAGCCAGGGTCGAGAGGCAGGTGAAACTCTTCCCACACTTGGCACATACATGGGGCTTCTCCCCAGAGTGCCTTATCTTGTGCAGAGTCAGGAGTGAGGGGCAGCTAAAACTTTCCCTGCACTGAGGGCAGGGGTGGCCTCTCCCCCTGGGCTTAGTAGTGAGTTCTTGCTTCCCTTTGAGGCCCCCCATACTGACTTGGTTTGCATCTAGTCTCTCTCTGCAGTGGACCTTTGCTTTCTGCCTCTTCAGGTGTCTCAGCATGACATATTCTTCCCTGCACCTTGGGCTTTTTCTGGCTTCTTTCCCTTCTTCACTCCAATGCCCAACTAGAGATGGGACCGCATTCATTGCTACAGTCTCCTGCTTCTGGGGCATCCCCTGATCCTTGTGCCATTGGTCCTTCGTTGGGCTCAGGGAATCCACCTCACCCATACTCCCCAGGGAAGCCCAGGCTGGCTCCAGCTTTCCAGGCCCTTCCTCAGGAGCCTGCTCCTCACTTCTGCTCAGCAACCAGGCATGTCCTGCATGGGAGGAAGAAACACCAAATTACTTCCTGCCCTGCTGCCAGACTCTCAAAGTGTCTGGGCCAGCTCCCAGCCCCATCACCTCATGCCCTGCTCCAAGAAACGTGTGGGACATGTATGCTAAGGACAGTACCTGAATAGGATCGTGTTTTAACAGGCTGAGGATGAGACCAGGAGGATCTGCTATGAATAAAACTGAGGCTCTCAAAGGGCTGCTGTACCCCACAGCACTGGTGGGTCCAGGGGGAGATGACACTGAGCCCTCCACCTGACTGGGCTGACACACTCCAGAAGCCCCAGTGCTTTGGCAAGACCCATCTGCAATGCTTGCCCTTGATCTCTGGCAGTCAAGAAGGCAGCATCTGGGTACAAAGGTGAACAGCCTCGGGGTGCATTTCTGGGACTTGTCACCAGCCAGGAGTGTGTGGTGAGCACTGCCTTACACTGCTTGGTAGCAAAAGCCATCATGTTTCATGCATTATCCCTCCAAGAAATGTTTTGGAAGTGGAGGATTGAGAGCTGTGGTCTCCCTTCTGGAAGGAGCAGTGATCTGCTTCCTGCCTGTTTCTGGGGCAATGTCTAATGCAGGGAATGATCTCATGAAGCTTCCCTCTGCTAATGAACCCCAGGCAGCCTCCACATCACGGGAATCTGCACTGGGACAAAGGCCTTGGCACGAACCCGCACACGGACTCTGGGCTGAGCCTCAGGCTTTGTGACACTCAGGGCTCCAGAGAGGAAACGGCACAGGGAAGAGTCTGGTACAAACAGTGGGGTATTCCCTTCCCGTCACAACATGAAATCTTCTGAATCCCACCCACTCCACTGACCCACTTCATGCAGCCTGAGACCAGGATTACACACATCCTGTGCTCCAGGTCACTCCTACCAGGAGACACCAGGGACAGCCCCAGACTCTCTCTTGTCCAACAAGAATGGCTGGGGGGCGCAAAAAACCCAGAAGTGAGAGGCTGTGCCCATGAGGGATGAAGATAACCAGGGCAGAAGAGCCTAAAGATTAGTCCTGGTTAAGTCCTGAAAACGACACCCTCCTGGGACCGGTTAGTGTGGTGGGGCTACTTGTGGCAGGGCAGTCTCTACAAAATGCCACATGTTGACACCCGAGAAAGGCAAGTTCAGAGCGCCTGAAAACCTTGGTTCCCACTGCTTTGTGGGTTACTCTTTGCTGGGAAAAGGACAGGGGGAGCCTACCCAAACAGAAAAACCCCTGGTGAAAGCCAAGAAGGGAAGTTGTGTGGCAGGGTAGACCTTGCAGCAGCCGTCACTTGAAGCAGAAAAGATTGCTAAAAAAGCAGCCTCAAGCTGCAAAGAGGGGAATCTGTGAAGGAGCTCCAGCAGGGCCAGGGCCAGCCACAGTGTCAAAAGTGATCCCATGACATGAACGTTAGGGGTTAAGCCCTTCCCTTTTTTGTCTGCATTTTCCAGGATGTGGACCAGCAGTGAATCATCAAGAAGTTCATTTGGTACAAAGAAGACTCGAGCTTCATTGTGTTATGCATAGTAATTGTCTTGCTTGCTCGGCAGTGTTTGTGTACCGTTACTGCTGTAAGTGGTTGTGGTGTTAACTATGCTAGACAATGAAATGTAAGCAGAACGTCTGGATGAGTTCTGGAATATCTGCAAAGTGGCTACAGAAAATGGTACATCCCTGGAGTATGGCCTCCGGGGCCTCAAAAATATCAGTCATGCCAAAGATCGAAAAGGGCGGACTGACTGTGTTTTTATTCTCATCCTTTTGTTGGTTTTCTTTTGACCCTTAGCATTTCTCCAGCATCTTGCAGGGCAGAGGGGCACTGGTAGTGCTCCAATGGCACAAGCAATCCATTTGAAACAACAAGGAAAGCGTTGCCCATTATATAGAAGGGACAGAATTCCCGAGAACATGTCTGGACCCCAAAAGCTCTGATCATGGGATGTTTCTCTGATCTAAAAAGCCATCTTAAATATCAAAGAAAACCATCATGTGAGTACTGGAAGAGATTAAAAAAACTTACCCATAATTATCGCTGGTGAAAACCTGTTTGGTTGGTAAGGAAGGGGAGATTAGGCAATTTGGCACGAGAAAGTTATTGAAGTAATGGACAAAGGAACGGGGTGTTGTGTGCATGCTGTTAGCCTGGGGAGTTGGGGGGCAGTCGTGTAATTTTTACTTGAACAGCGGGAAAGCCAGAAACAAATATCTCCCACACTCAGCGGAGGACACGAGGCCAGCACCACCAAAGGTTGCTGCTGTAATGTCTAAGGGAGCCACTTTTTGGGTCGTAGTACAGGAAGGACACTTGTAATAATTACTATTAAAGTTTACTTAATGTTAAATCAGCAAGGGGCCATGTCAACCCTTGGGGGTCTTTGACAAAAAGAATCCTGTTGGTAACAGTTTCCACAGTTTGAATTTTAGGGAGTGGAACAACACCTGTCTGCACACATGACAACATAAGCGATTTGAGGTCAGCACCCTGAAATGTCAGCACAGAGCAGGTCTGAAGTTTCCAGGCTCCCTTTCACCCTGGGCATGCAGCATCTGTGAGAGGGGAGTTGGGTGGAGGGAACAGCCACAATTCACCTGGCAGCAGGTCCTCCGACCTCGAGATTTCCCCACAGTCCTCATCGTCACACACCCAGAGCTGCACCTGTCCTGACTGGATGCGGCAGAGTAAGTCAGGTGTGGGACCTTGATATCCTGTTTGGCCAGTGTTGAAAGAGAGTTTATCCACTGGTACTGGATGCAGAATAAGCAACTGAAATTTGGGGAATGGAGCCAATGAACTCAAGGATTATACTAAGGACTTGAAGGACAAGGGAGGATGGACATTTAGGATGAAAGGGAAGGCACAGCATGGAGAAGAGGATGGTCTTTTTCATCCAGGCAGTGGACATATGGTCACAAGAAAGGAAACACCAGTGTAATTCCAGGCAAATGAGTGGAAATGAGTTTGGACAAGACACATTAGGCAAGAGAGGGAGGAAATCAGAATAACTGCCCAAGGAACAGCTGTTAGTGCATTTTTAGGCCCAATGAATGGCAAATGATATGAGCATGGTGAAAAGGCAAAGGGAAATCATGTTATCAAGGGGGAAGACTCCAAGGAAGGTGGCTGGATCAAATGAAGGAGGAATATATACAAGTGTGAAATGTGAGAGGTCTGATCATGGACAGAGCAGTGGGGAGCAAAGGGATTTAAGCCACCGGCCAAAAGTTCATGAGGTTGAGACTGTTAAAACCAGAGAGAAGACAACACTTCAGAGCTCACATGGCTCCAAGGCAAAGCAAGAACCAGAGCTTTACCTAGGAAAACAAGGGCTTGGTAGTTCTTCAGCATCTGGTCCCGGTAAAGCTCCTTGTCTTCCTCTTCCAGCAGCTCCCACTCCTCCCATGTGAAATACACTGCCACGTCCTCAAACGCCTCCCGGAGCTGCAGTCACAAGTGTTACAGCATCAGTATCTCCTGCCCCAGCTGCCCCCACGGCCCTGTCTGCACTCACTCTGCACTACAGTGCTTTGCAAGCTTAGCCATGACAGGAGCGGGGGTATGCTATTCAGCTGGCACATGATATGCAAGGATCCTGGTTTTGTCTGTTTAAAAACTGCAAATTCTCTCATAAGAGAAAAAATTGCTCCCAACCCATAGCCAACCCCCGCCCCATGCTGGTGCCCCACAGGCCCCTGGTCCTGCTGGTGACATCTGGTCCAGGAAGAGACAAAGGCTTGTGGCAAGACACTTTCACCTCACTGGACTTCCCAGTGCTGACCTCAGAGCAGCTGTTCTTGGACCAAACACTTCAAAACAAACCTGAACATGGAGTTGTACAACCAGAAATCATCTGGTGGCTGGGCTGTGTTAAGCACGGCCCAAACAGGGACCTTATCCAATTACGATAATTGGGACCTTATCTAATTAGGATAAATGCAAACAGGGATTCTTATCCAATTAACTAGATTCGCTGCTGTGTCCCCTTTGTGCGGGGGGGGGGGGGTCTTTACTTACATTCCCCTCTCCCAGCACTGTCCACCTTCCCACCACGCTGCCCCCCTAGACTTGGTATTCAAAAGACTCTCTCTATTTAATAGTCTGGTCTGTGCATATCCTTTAATTTCAATTTATGAAATAAGCATGGAATTGAAAAAACCTTTGCTGTGCCTCCGATTCAGTTAGTTTGTAAGCTGCAAATCCATCCTGGCTTCTGCCTCACCTCACACTAACACAGATAATCAGCAGCCAGGTGTGCTGCTCACTCATACCAAACTGATGGGCTGGGGAGACCCTGCTGGCATCAGTGGCAGAGACCCTCTGTGCTCCCCGGTCCTAGCCAGGCGGAAGAGGACTTGCTGGGCTCAGCTGTAGAGACCATTACCCCAGGCTTCCTGGTGCTGGCTGGCTGGACTCTGACCAGACCTTCCCATGCCAGCACCCCTGGCTCTGCACCCGGGAGCACGCTGCTATTAATGCCGCCTGGGGTGTTTGCAATCTCCATCACCAGAGACTCCTCACTCTTCAGGTCTCTCTGCTACCCAAACTCTTGACAGCACCCCTGGCTCCTCCTGGGCTCTGCCCAAGCTGCATTCCCACCCCCACCTGGAGCTGGTGCCCTGCTCACCTCCATGCTCTCCCCCTGCTTTGCAGGCCTGCCTTGCCCCTTCTGCAGCTGGCCTGGCCCAGGTGTCAGGGAGCTGCTCTGTCCCCGTTTCCCTGCAGAGGGTCTCTGCAGCTCCAGGTTGACAGGCCCTTCCTTGGGAGGCTGCTGATCTGCTCTGCTCAGGGTCCCAGCACCTGCGGGTGGGAAGAGTGCACAGGTTAGCCCTGAGGTGGTGGCATGGCGAAAGCCCTACTAGTATCCTGGACTGGCCTGGGATGAAAGCAGCTGGAGGCTTCAGTGTGTGGAAGAGACGGAACATGGGAGACTCATCATCCTATGGCAAGAGGCTGGAGATGAGCCCCTAGAACTGTCCCAGCGCTGGTGGTGATCACAGCACCGTGACATCGTATCGCTCCCTGGGAAAGGATCTGGAGGGATGCTGGTGCTGTGTCACGTCCACATGTCTGGTCGGGGTTGGGGGGGAAATGCAGGGCCAGCCTACTCCAGGATGCGTGAAATGCTTCCAGGGGCACCGGGAGAACAAGAGCCGCCAACCTGCTGGAGCACGGACCCATCAAACGGTTCTGGCAGAGAGATTTCTACACTGGGGGACAAGGCTTCCTGCCACTGGAAAGGGGAGACCCACCACTCCTCCTCACCTTGCCTGGGGAAGGGCCTGGTCTGGCGCACCCGCCTGGGGACCCTCCACATGCCGACAGCTCCCAGGGCTCCCCTGTCCCAGGGATCTGCAGCAGGACAGAGGCCTGGGTTAACTGCACCTGGACCAGCCAGAGGCCACTGGGGACTCTCATTTCCTCATCACCTGCACCAGCCTCTTATTGATTGATATTATTACAACACTGATCTTAGAACAGCAATTAGATCACTGATTGTGACCGTGGCAGCACGGCAAGAGCCAGTCATGTAAAGCATCTTTCTGTGAGGAGCGATGCAGGCAGTGAGAAAGTTCTTGGGCCTTGGACCACCCATAGAGACCAGAGCCCTGTCCCACCCCAGCCACACAGTTACCAACTTTGCAGCCCTGTCCCAGGCAGGGGCAGGCATTGGAGTCTCTCACCCCAACAGCAGGACAGTCGCTCAGGCTCCTAACTGCAAGCCAGGACTTCATCCCGCATCTCACCTGCCCCTGGCTCCTTGGAGTCATTCAAGAGCCACCAGCTACTGTCCGCTCTGCTCCGCTCGCTGTCCCCGCTTGCAGCACTTGTTTGGAGCCTGCATCCTCACTCCCGTCCCTGTTTTCTATTTAGTTGTCCCCCAAAATCAACTGGCATAAACCCAGTAGCCAACACTAATAATAGCGGGGGGTGGAGGAAGGTAACTGTTGCTCTTTAGGTGTTGAGCCCACGTTAATCTTGCACATCAAAAAGGCTGGTAAGGACCTGGCTCCAGGTTAAGTGGAGGCTCCTCTTTGGCGACATGAGGCAGCTCGTCCTCGGGCCCTGGGGTTTCTCTCTCTCCTGCCTCCGCCAGAGGCCTGTCCTCACAATGAGCCTTTGGCTGCTGCACCCAGGAATCACCAGGCTCCAGCAGAGCCCCAGTGGGCTGCATCTCGTCTGAGGACACCTCCTCGACCTTCACATGCACTGTGACCTGGGGACGAGATAAATGTGTCACTGGGGAGCTGGGAAGCAACATTCCCCAGACACGTGGAAATACAAATGGCACCAACCAAACGCTCTCACCTGGAGCTTCTCGTCCTCCACCTGTACCAGCTGAAACCCCTCGGCCAGGGCCACAGCCTGAGTGCAGGTCGCCACGCGGGACCTGCGCACCCAGCTCTGCATGTCCTGGGGCAGGATGGCCAGCAACTGTTCCAGCACCACCAGCTCCAGGATCTGCTCCTTGCTGCAGCTCTGGGGCTCCAGCCAGCGCCGGCAGAGCTCCCACAGGCGGCTGCAAATCTTCCTTGGGCCTTCGGCTTCCCGGTAGCGAAGGCCGTGGAAGAGCTGGCGCGCCAGGGCTCTGGGGTGGGGAGCTCATCCTGCAGTGCCAGCTGTGGGGTCGTGGAGAGCAGCTTGGCCTCACAAGGGGGCTGCATGGCCTGCATTGTGTCCTGCCCCCAAATCTCTCTGTGCTGGACCAGCTCTGGTCTGGACGACACGAGGGACTTCTGCACCCTCAGCCCCTGGCTGCAGACCTCCTGGGCCCTGCTCCTCCAGCTCCTGCTGCGAAGGGAAGGCGCGCAGCTGCCACGGGCTGCAGCGCAGCAGCCACGTCTCCCCAGGAGGGATCTCACCCAGCCGGGGCCTTGGCTCTCGCTCTCTGTACACTCGTGCACGGCGCCTGTGGGAAAGGAGACAGTAGAAATCTGACCATGGATCCGAGACCCGGGACCGTAACCCTGGCCCAGCTTGAGGTTTACCCAGCCCTGATGCTCCCGACCACCCCACTCGGAGCAGTCTTGGAGCCCTCCCCACTTCCCCTCCAGCCCCAGCGCAGGATGCGGGCACCGGGCTGGCTGGAGAAATGGCACCGCCGCAGCTCTCCACCCCTTCCCCAGCCCAACAGCTGCTCCCTCCCCCCAGCCCTGCACTTAGGGTGACCCCCGCTCCCTGGCTGGATGGGACAGTGCCCAAATAGGAACCTCAAATCCTGGTCCTGGGCTGCATAACCCGGGACAGCATTTGTCCAAATTCACAGTGTCTAGAGGGGTTGGGAAACCGTGGGTTTCCCTTTGCAGGCGGGCAGCATTCAGGCGTGCAAGAGGGACACAGGGGGCACCAGGCACACGGACACACGCGCGCACACGCGCGCGCGCGCGGCCGTGAATCCGGTGGGGAAGGCTGGAGAGCAGCTCCCTGCAGGTACATTTGTGGGAGGGGGAAGAGGTCTTGGGGGGCGGAGTGGGGTGGCCGGAGGCCCCGGGGGGAGGGGAGGAGTGGGGAGGGGGCGATGGAGCGCCGGGCAGGTCCGCTGGGGGGAGGGACGCGCCAGCCCAGCTCTCTGTGCAGCCTGTGCGCGCGTGCGTGCGTGAGTGCGCGGGCGGCTCCGCCCGCCAGCACTGCCGCCCCCCCCACCCGGCTCTGGGGTCAAGACAGCCCAGGCGGACCGTGTGCGACCCCCTCCCCGCGGGACCCAGCATCGACCCGCCGCGCCCACGGCCCGCACCGACCCGCTCCGCCCGCCGGCTGCCGACACCTGGCACCTGCACCTGGGACCGCACCGCCAGCCACCCCGCCCCTCGGGCAGGCAGCAGCCAATCGCCGCCTCTCGTTTCCCGGGGGGCGGGACACGCAGCGGGGCCGGCCAATGACAAGAAGGCGCCCGGCGCCCGCCCCGCCCCCTCAACACGAAGAAGTTCAGTTACTTTATCATGTTTGGCGGCCGGAAAGCCGCGCCCCCCCTCCCCCCGAGCGAGGCGGCGCCGGGCAGCACGTGCCAGCCCGGATCTCCGCGCGGGGGCGGGGAGCGGGGGCGGGCAGGGCCTCTGGTGCTCCGCACCGCAAGGCCCCCGCTCCTCACTTGCCCCTTAGCACTGCCCCCGCGGGCCGGGCCGGGCTCGGCGGGCGGCAGCAGCAGGAGGGACGGGACGGGACGGGACGGGAGGAACCCGCCGGGTCAGTACGTCCTGCCCCCCGCCCCGCCCCGCCGGCACTGCGGGGGAAGCCCGCGGCGGGGGGTGGGCACCTGCTCGCAGCCGAGACCGCTTCCCGGGGAGTGCCCTTCCCCGCCCGCGCTGCAAGCCCTGCCCGGCGCGCGTGGAGGCGGCGGCAGCCCGTTGGACCGCGGTAGAGACCAGCTTCAGCATCGCCCTCATCTGCATATGCAAATCGCATGTAAACGAGACCGGCGGGGGGCGTTACCCTCCGCCCGCGGGGCGCAGACACACGTGACAGCCCGGTGTGGACGCCCGCAGCCCGGACCGAGCACACGTGCGGGCTGCAAACAGCTCCCAGCCCCGCCAGCCCATGGCCGGCGGACCCCCGGGGAGGAGGAGCCCCCGTGCCCACACCGAGCCCCCTGCAGGGTGCAGGCACCTAGGAGCAGCTGGCCAGCAGCCCGGGGGGGGGGGGGGGAGAAGGGGACCTGCCTGAGACCTCACGCATTCGTTGCTGTGATGGGGACAAAAACCAAAAAACACCCAAGCAATTAGTTTACACCAGTGGAGGGGTCCAGCTTTCCACCACTCAGGGGCCAGGTAACATGCACTGGAGCAGAGCAACCCCATCCGCGATAGGATGCGAAGCCAGGAGTTAGTTCCCAACCCCCCTCCTACCCTCGTCCATCAAGGGGGAACATGGGAGTGAGAGTGCAGGTTGTCAGGCCCTGGCCCTGGCCCTGGGAGAGCACCTGTCCTGCCATACAAATGTTCGCTGCCCGGGCACAGCCGCATCTAGCTGGTGTGGGAGACATTTCCTCTGCATCACCCCCACCTCCGCATACAGGACTGTGGTTCGTGTCCCTCCCACCCTTACCTGAGGGGAAGGTGAACACCCAAATGTCAGAGTTTTCCCCTGGGGCCCTCTGGGAAGGTAGGAAAAATCATCCATGTCCTCAGGCATCTTGAACCTTCGAGCCTGGAAAGGAGCCCGTCATCTGCAGCCCTGGTTGAGGACGAGGGTTTGGTGGATCTGGTTGTCCTGTCACTCTTGGGGCAGACCCCAGGGGCCCAGGTGGAGGTGGGAGTGAGAGGGAAAAGCCTCCTGCCCCTCAGGCACCAGAGACCTCCCCGCAGAGCCCACTACAGCCCCTAGCCAGCCACAGCCCTCTGCCCCGCTGGGATGGGGCCATAAAGGGCCCAGTTTTCCCCCCACAGGGTGCATCTACACAAGTGAGGAGAGTGCTGGAGTCGAAGACCTTGCCCTGGTCGGGTTTGGCCCTCAGGTCGCCGGCGTACTTGTTGCGGACGGCATCCTTCAGGAACCTCTCCAGGAAGGTCCTTGTGCAGGGCGTCACAGGGTCGGCCTACGGGGCTGGTTGCGAGGAGACTCCCAACTCCGGGCTCCTTGCTCCAGGTCCAGGCACAGCCGATGCATTTCCCAAGGCGGCGCGTGGCCTTGCAGGCTTGGATCCACAGCGAGGCAAAGTCCCGCCATCTCTACTGAACTTGCCCTCCAGCGAGCCGCTGAGGAAGGTGGCCAAGTCACATCCAGTCGGCTGCCTCCCGATCCCCTCGTAGGCAGCCTCTGAGGGCGCTGGCAGCGATGGTACTTACCACGGGGTCCAGGCAGGTTAGGAGGTGGAAGGGAAGGGTGACCATAGGCTCTCCTTCTCCAAGGAGTTAACCCTCACACTTCATAATTTCCATGAGCAATTACAACACTTAAATCTCTATGGTTCAATCCAATATCTTTAAAAAATATCTTTTCTGTAAATTCAGTTCTCGTGAGCCAAGTCACTCCTGCAAAGCCTTCTTTCAGTAAAAATACTTTTACTCTCAGTTTCATTTGCCTTCGGGGGGGGGGGGGGGGGTAGGAAATCTTCCTTTCTCCAAAATGGCTCCTGCTCCTCCTCATCCAACTATGCCGCAGTCCTCTTCTCCAATGTTTTTTCTCTGCCTGCCGCCATCAGATCCTGGTGACTCCGTCTCTCGTCCGCCGCCAGCTCTTGCACCTAACGGCTCCACTCGTCCTGCTTCCGCTTCTGTCCCGCAATCAGTCATCCACTCGCTCCGCTCCCTCTCGACCAGTTCGCCCTTCTCCCACACCATCTCCGTCTGTGGCTCCTCTCACGATCCTCTCAGTCACCCCCTGCTGCTCTGCCCTCACTTGCATAGGCAAATCACTACCACGCCTGCCATCCTTCTCCATCTCCTCCGTGTCCCCGACCTCCCGTCTGACAGAAAGAGGAACAACCAGACTTGTGCCTGGCCTTTTTTATTAACAAAGTATCAAAAACAATACAGAACTCCAACACCCAAGCAACAAACACAAATCTCATACATTCCCAGGTACAATCCATATCTTTCGTCCGCGTACATAGCTCTGTGCAACCCATCGCATTTATTCCACCCCCCTCCCCACCCAAAAGAAGCTTCTGGTTATACACCCCCACCCCGTCCCTCCTTCACCACCGCTTAGCCACATTCCTGTCGAGTAAAAAATAAACCCTTTTGCACCAACAAACACCGCACCTTCCACACGGCCAGCTGTGTACAAAGTAACAAAACCCTGATCTCCCACTCCTTCTCCTTGTGATTTACTAACCCATACATGGCCCCCTCAAAAGTAACACACGCTCCCCACCCAACTGCGCTACAAAACCTATCCACCCTCTGCCACACCTACACTCCCACAGCACACGATAGATTGTTTCTTCCCCCGTGCACAGCTCCCGCAGGCACTCCGCCAACTGAAGTAACCACCACAGCCTTTGCTCCGCTCTCACCGGTAAAATCCTTCACACCACCCGCCAGGCGAAATCTTCTTGCTCCCCTTTCCACCCCTTCCCCACTACTCCCTTCCACCCCCTCCCCACCTGTGCCCAGGACAACTCCCCTATGTCCGCCATCCCATCCTTTCCCCCGATCTCCCTCAACACCCTCTTTGCCTCCCCCAAACCCTCACAGCCCAACCCCTCCAACCCTTTTGCCCTCAAAAAGTTCCACACCTGTACATACCACCTCGCAGGTTTTTCCGCCCACAAACCTGTTCACCACCCGCCGTACAATCCCAGCCTCCTCAAAGATGTCCCTGCCCAATACCGACAAAACTCCCCCACTTTCCCTTCCAACCTTGCCAACAGTACCACCGCTTTCCAAAACTGAACATAAACAAAAGCCTCCAACTCCGGTACTCCCCACCCTCCCAGCTCCTCCTCCTTGTATAATTCCCGCCTTGCCACCCTCTCCGTCTTCCCTCCCCAGAAAAATAAACAAACCTCCCTCTGCACCTGCCGCACCTGCAACCAGGTTGGCGGGTACACCACTGCCACGAAAAATATCATTGGCAGCAACACCTGTTTAATCATGCCTACCTTCCCCCTAAATGATAACCTCCACATCCCCCATATCCCTAAGACCTTCTTTACCCTCCCTCTCACCTCCTCCCATGCCCGTTTCCCCTTCCCACCTACATCCATATATACCCCCAAAACTTTTATCCCGTCCTTTTCCACCTGCCACCCTTCCTCCCCCAAACCCCTCCACTCCCCCACCACCAACAGCTTACTTTTCCCCCTATTGACCCATGGCCCTGCTGCCCCCCATACTCCCTGATCCCTTCTAACACCCTCCTCACCGACCCCTCACCCCGAACCACAAAGGTGACGTCGTCCATATATAACATCACCCGTAGTTTCCCTGCCCCCAGTACCAGTATCCCCCTCACCCTTTTCTCCCTCCTCACCCACTGAGCCAACGGCTCCATCCCACAAACAAAGAGACCCGGCGACAGGGGGCACCCTTGTCGCACCCCTCTCTCGACCCGAAACTCGCCCCCCAAAAATCCCTTCACCAACACCCTACTCCGTGCCCTTCCATACAGTGCCCTCACTCACCCTACAAATCTCCCAGAAAACCCCATCTGCTCCAAAACACCAAACAAAAACTCGTGCTCTATACTATCATATGCCTTCTCCAAATCTACGCTCCCCGCCACCACCCTCCAGCCCCTCTCCCCCGCAGTGTAACATATCCCGCAGAACCCACTGCGTGTCCGTGATCCTCCTCCCCTTCACTGCACATGTCTGATCTCCCCCTACCACCTCCCCCAATACCTTCCCCATCCGTCCAGCCAACACCTGAGTGAACAGTTTATAATCTACGTTCAACAAAGTAATTGGTCTCCAATTCTGGAGCACCTCCTGATCCCCTTTCTTATGCAACAAAACCACCCCCCACCGCAAACCCCTCCACCACCGCCCCGTCTCCATAATCTCCCTGAATACCTCCACCACATCCCCCCCACCACCTCCCAAAACCACACATAAAATTCCACTGGCAACCCATCTAAGCCAGGAATTTTATTCCTCTTCATCCCACCCAGCACTCTCTCTCACTTCTTCCCTCATTATGTCCTTTTCCAACTCCGCTCCATCCCCCTCTCCTACCTTCCTCTCCAACTCCCCCAAAAACCTCTCCTTTTTTTCCCCCCATCTACATCCCACCTCTTATATAACCCAGAATAAAATCCTGTGATCTCCTGCAACACTTCTCCCTGTTTCTCCACCCATACTCCCTCCCCTGTGACAATCGCTCCCACTTCCCTTTTCCCCTTCCTTACCCTTTCCGCAAAGTATTTCCCCCAGCCCTCTCCCTCCCCAACCCACAGTGCTCGTGCCAAAGAGATACTTTCGCGTTCCTTTTCCAGAAACTATTTCTCCACCGCTCGCTTCGCCTCCCCCAACTCCCGTTTTACTTCCCTTCCCCCCATGCCCTCCCAAATCAAACATTGCACCCTTCCCTTAAGCTGCCCCAACTCCCTCTTTTCCCAAGCCCTGCATTTTCCCACTCCTATAAACCACCTCTTAACCTTTTCTTTTACCACCCTCCACCACTCCCAGCTTGATTGAAACAGAACCTTTAATGTCCACCACCCCTTATATTCCATGTGAAAAGCCCCACATAACCTCTCATCCCCCAACACTCTCCTGTTTAACCTCCACACTCCCTTCCCCCACCCACAATAACCTATGGTCCCTAAAACCCACTTCCCTCACTTCCTTACCCTCCATCCTCACCCCATCTGACACCAATACAAAATCCATCCGGGACACCCTCTTCCCCCCTGGATCAATTCTCCTCCCCAACTGCTCCCCTTCCCAAACATCCTTCAAACCCTCTTCCCTTATCCAATTCCTCAGCCACCTCCCCATACTATCCAACGTTCCCTCGCCCCAACACCCCCTTCCCTATCCCTTTCTGCAATAATACAAATGAAATCCCCCACAAACACCTTATTCCTTCCCCCACCCCTGCATATCCCCAACCTAAGAAAAAGCTCCCATTGCTCCGCCCTTGCCGCAGGTGCATAAACATTGAAAATTTCCACCTCCACCCCCACCTCCAGGTGTTGCAAACAACCCTCTATCAGAGTTTTCACAGCAAGCACCCTCACCCGTGCCTTGAGTAAAATTCACACCCCCACTGCCCTATTCCCTTTCGCCCCCGCCCACCAAGATTGCCCCTTATCCCATCGTTTCCTTAGAAACACAATTTTCCTCCCACCCTACCCCACACTCCTGTACACAAATAATATCTGTTGTAACCATTTTCAAACACTCCCCCCACTCTCACCCACCTCCTTCTCGATAGCAGACTCTGCACATTTAGTGAAGTGACCCTCAGCACCATTTTCCTTTTCCAAACTTTAGACTAATTGTAAAAACCCTTATCCCCTCACCTCCACTCCCCAACGACTCGGCTGGGGACACAATCCCTTTCCTCCATATCCCAGTAGATGCTACCAACCCTTTCACTGGCCCAGGACTCAAATCCCTCCCCCTCCTCCCCTTCCCCTTTTCCATCTTTCTTCCCCTCCCTCTCTCCCCCCCCATCTCCCCCAGTTCCTCCGCTTCCACTCCCACTTCCTTTTTACCCCCTTTCCCACCCCACTGTTTCTCTCTCTCCTTTAAATCCCCCTCCTGTCCTTGCTCAAGTGCTTTCTTCTGCCCCGTCTTCCCCCTTGGGCTTCCCCATGTCCCCAGTTGCTCCACCATGCCCCTCAGCTGCTTCAACACCAGATCCCCACCTTCCCCCTCTCCCTTCTGCTCTTCCCTCTTCTCCTCCACCTCAATTTCTTCCTCCGATAAATCTAGCACCACTTCCTCAATACCCTGCTGCCCTTCCTCCCCATCTGGTATTTCCTCTATGACCATTTCTTCCTCCTCTGACCACAGCTCCAGCTGTTCCTCCTCCACCTCCCCGTCCGCTCCTCTGTTCCTCCTGGTCTTCCTGCACCTGTACTCTATTAGCATAAGAGTATGGGCACTCCCATTGCATGCAAGCCTCCCGCCTACAACCGGTACACACTTTTTCCTTACAAAACTGGGCTCTGTGCCCCATCCCCCTACACCGGAAACAAACAGTAAGCTGGCAAAAGGCTGCCAAGTGCCCCCCCAGCCCACATCTACTGCACACCTTGGGCTGATCGTAATACATAACGTACCCTCTATGAGACCCAATCTGTACCACGGGCAGCAAATGCCGCACTCCCCCAGGGCTTCCCACTTCCTCGTGCAGCAACACCTGTGCTGTCCACAACCCGGTCCAAACCCTCCACCGGTCAAATACCCTCTCCACATGTAACACTCTCTGCACCCTCTCCTCCAACCAATGTACCATGTCCTCCTCCTTCTCCAATACATCATTGTACATCTTGACAAACAGCACCAGCTCCCGCGCTTTTTGGCCCACTTCGAAATTTAAGCCTCCAGCTCCCCTCTCTCCGCAGCCGCCTTATGCGCCTCCCAAAAGGCTGTACAAGCCTTAGCGTGCCAAAAGGACATGTGCCATTGTCTACAATTGTCAAACGCAATGACACAACTCAAGTCCACTGGGTCCACGTTGAGCGTGGACAACAACACCCGCACCATAAACTCCGCGCAAATCAAGGCCTTTGCTCCTTTGAATCCCTCAGGGGACAGGGTCACTTTGACCCTCCATCTTCTCTCTCAAGCCTGGAAGGTTCCACCATCCCCGCCGCCTCCTTCTCCTGCCTGGGGGTCTCCTGCCGTCTGCCCTCCACTACAGTCGGTCCGGCCTCTTCAGGGCTCTTCCTTCTCCCCCACCCCTGCCCCGCTCCCGGCTGGAGCTTCCCGTGCCGTCGCACCTGGCTCCATCCCTCCTCTTCTGATGTCTGCTCACCTCGGCTGCTGCTCCGCTCACCTCCTCCTCCTGTCTCATGTCTGCTTTCTCTGCTCTCCCTCTGATCTTGCTCCCTCGCTTGCTCTACTCACCTCCGCTCCACTCTCCCCTCCTCCATCAACACCGTTGCCTTCGCCGTCGCCATCTCCACCATGCTCCCCGGCACCCGGCCTCCCGAGGACCGACCAGGCAGCAGCCAGACCTAAGCCCGACCGCCCCCAGATCTGAGCCTTCAAGAGGCTGAAAAGCGATAACCTGCCCAGGGCCGGAGCGGGAGTGGGACCCCTGGGGGCAGCGGCCGGTCCTATGGCATGGCGACTGACCCACTGGCTGGCTGGCTCTCCTGCGGGAAAGCCACCGTGTGGGCGGGGGCTGGCAGGTGTGTGCTGCTTCAACTTGACTCCTTGCTTCAGTTCGCCCGGGTCTCCGTCTACCGCCTTCATTTCACTTGACTTCACTTGGACGTGCCCCCCGCCTCACCACTGTGGCTTTGGTCATTGTCAAAGACAACGACACTGGACAAAGGCAGCGTCTGGTCTTAAGCGACCCTGCGGGCTGAGCTAAGGGATGGGGAAGAGAGAGGCTGCAAGGCCTGCTGGTAGCAGGGAAGGCCCTGGCTCACCAGCGTCCCGGGCCCTCTGGGCACCGTTAAATGATTTGGTCACAGCGCGTGGGCAAGAGGCACGGGCCAGGAGCCCGCCCGGCCCAGACGGCAGTGCCCAGAGAGCCCGGGAGGCTGGCAGGCCGGGGCCTTCCTCGCTACCGGCAGGCCTTGCAGCCTCTCTCCCCACCACCTGGCTCGGCCTGCAGGGCCACTTAAAACCAGATGCTGCCTTCATTGAGCATCGTCATCGATGACCAAAGCCACAGCAGTGGAGCGGGGGGCACGGCCAAGTCAAATGACCAAGTCACTAGACCAAGACCTAGTAGTCCTCCCTTTAGACCCCTCCCTAGTTAAGGTGGTTTTGGGGCTCAAAACCCTCCCTCCTTCTGACCCTCCCCCTTTTTCAAGCATCATCTCAGCCTCCTTCCCTCCCCGCTCTTCCGTAACCAAGACACGAGGGGACATGATGTTTTTAATCTTCCAGTTTCCTACCCTTGACCTTCTTTCTCTTCTGTGATATCTTCTCTAATCCCTGTTGGCCTCGTCCCAGTGGAATGTCTCGACGCTTGCTCATTACAGAAAATCCCTCCCTTCCCATACCCCCTCCATCCTTGTACCCCCCGCCTCCAATTACAACCTTCTCAGATTTCTTCCCATCTCTTTTTTGCTCCATCAAGTTATCCCACTGAGATAGTAGATAAAATGCCCGCCTCCCCTAATCGTTCTAAAAACTGTTCCTCACCTCAAAAGTCTCCCCCACCACCCCACGTTTCTTTTAATATATGGAAGCCTTTTTTCGGACGTGGGGAGTTTCCTCTATAGCGGGCTGTGACTCGCTCTCACCTTCCTCTATTTCATCCTCCTCCCTATCCCCCTTGGGCCATGCAACATTGGCATCTGGTAAAGGACATTCTCTCCAAGTGCATCCCTCCCTTCCATGAACAACGCATTCAAACTTTCCTCATACAAGTGTTCACCTTGTGTCCCCATTCCACACACTGAAAGCAACTGTATATATGCAAAAAAGCAGCAAGATTACCCCCAACCCAACATTTACTACAAAACTTACGCTTCCCATAGTAATTCACATACCCGCCCCCCCCCGTGTGGACCCAATTTAGTAGATGGAAAGAAAGTGATGCACCGCTCCGCCAAAATTCCCTTCTAACATAACCCTCACCGACCAAGACCCCATCCACATTTTGTATTTACAAAAAACCTTTCCACCCATAACATCCTTTGCACCCAATTCTCCAGCCATCTTTCCAGGTCCTCCATTTCCAACACATCAGTAGCCATTCAAAGCGGATGGGGGAGGGGGAAAACACCCTTTCCGGTGCTCCTTCTCCAGCATCAAAAACGTAAGCCCTTCATCTCAGCCCAATCAGCTATTTTCACAGACATCTTTGCCAGAGAGCTTTATATGCCCCTCTTTTCCAGAAAAAAAGTCACAATCCACAGTTTGAAATTATCATGGGCTATAACAACACTCAAGTCCCGTGGATCTATCTTGCCATCTTCAAACAGTAGAGGAACTCTACTTTGCCCACGGTTGTGGCCCCACAAATCCCTACTTGCACTAGAGTAACTATAACTCGCAGTTTTACCCATCTTCTGGGGTCCTTGTCTCCCCAAAAAGGGAATGTAGGTGGGGATAGACAGGGGACACTGTGGGGGACTTAAACTAAATGAATTGGAGAAAAGTGTTAGGGGAGGGGATGTTTGAGCTCACCGAGCCCGTTATATGAAATAATCAATTAAGATGCATTTAAAACACACACAGGTGAGAAAGTGGCCACAAGAGAGGAACCAGGTGGGAGGAAGGTGTTGAGAACAGAGGTTGTACTGGCATCAAAATGAATTTTGATTGGGAAGAAGATTTGGGATGTTGCATTTAGTGATCGTATCCCGAGAATTCAAGTGTGCTTGCACAAATGTGCAAGCAGTGGGAAAGGCATATAAAAGTTGCATGGTTAAATACTGCAGGATGAGAAAGCTTGTCAAGAAACATGAAGTTATATGAAGGATGGAAGATGCTGAGAAGAATGTTAGAGTAGTGGAAGACGATTCAGAAAAAAAACCACGAGAATTTTCTGGTTGTTTGGGCCAGGAAAAGACGAAGAGGACTGAAGAATTAGAGGAATTATAGACAAGGATGCAAGACATTAAGAGGAAGCTGTACAAGGTGCACAAGTAAGAGGAATGGTTCTCCTCCAGACCTCCGTCAATTGCGTTAAAAGGAAGATATAAAATGACCTTCTCTTTTATTTATTCATTTTAAAGGTAAGGCACCTTGGGTTCAGAAGGCAGAAGGATAGTGCAACTATTTCTTGATGAAACTGAGGGAGAAGAAAAGAATTGAAAGCAGTATGAACCAAAGCTGGAGTGCCACTAGTAGAGAGCAAGAAGTTGTTCATGTAGTCTGAACAGCACACACAATATTCTAGCAAGAGACAGGCTGTCATCAGAATAACCATTACAGCACACCACAGCAAGTGGGGAAGCAGCAGGTTTAACACGAAGGCACAGTAGCCCATTGCTTACCACCCCCCACTCCCTCCTCTCAAACTCCCATGTGAAATCTTTGCACGCCTTCCAACCATCATCCCTTCCTCCACAAGCGTATTCAGATCACTGCACCCCTTCTTCCTCAAAAGGAGGTAAAAGAGCTGGCAAGGTCCACAAGAGGTCCTCTAGTCCAACCCTGGCCTGAAGCAGGATCATGCCTATCCCCACCTTATTTTCTAGAACTACCCCCACATATAAAACCCTAACTCGCCACAAATGAAGCCATGGCAAGTAACCCATGTCCTTTTCCTAAAAGGGTTGTTAGAAGATGCAGAACGATGAACAAGCAAGAGGGCTGTGCCCCTGCTACAGGAAGGCACCTATGCCCACAATATGGGTCAATCCCTATGAGGGGCTAATATTCCTTCCTCACTCCAAACGTGGCAAATCAGTATGACCATGAGCAAGGGGCCAAGACGCTTTAGCCATGGACTTCTGCTTTTCACTTGAGGCAGGAGCATTGGCACAATCTCCAGCCTTGGTGGTAGTCAACACCCAGTGCTTCCGAGGAATGAAAATACCTCCCACAACACACACAAAGGGTAAGAAAACCATTCTTTGCCAGCCGCATGCTTCTGGGCTTCGCTGGTTGCCTAATGGGACAGAGCCAGAGTAGAGCATAGGTATAGTTACTCCTAGAGCATTTTTGATCCGTGTTTATCTAACCTCGTTTTCCAACACCCCCATTGTTGAAGGCTCCACAGCTTCCCTCGGCAGTCTAGTGCACTGCTGCACCCTTTTAATAGCCAGGAGGACTTGGCTATCCAACAGTAGCAGGATGAGCCCTTCCCCTTCTCTGTCCATGCGACATGAGCAGAAAAAAAACGCAGCCCTTTTCCATGGCCCTCTTGACGACATCTAGTTCAGTCCCGAATGCCCTACCCCACTCCAGAGGCATTAAGCAGCACTGGAGCACAGATTCACCTCAAGCTCTTCCACCTTGACCTCATCCTCTACCACCCGCTCTCATGACAAACTGCTCAGTTCTTTTCCTTACCGTGTGCCACCATTCCCACATGTTCCTAACACAGATTTTCAGTGCCTGCTACCCCTTACAAGAGCTCTCCACAGCCCCTAAAAGCCACAAATTTATATTTCCATAAGACACATCATCACACACCATTTCTCCATACCCACCACCCCTTTTAGCATAAAGTGGTCTGGTAAAACCCAAAGGTAAAACATCCTGGGCACCACCTAAAGTAGAAAAAGATGCATGACCACTCCTGGGCCCCAACCTCCACCCTCATCTTCATTCTTTCCCCTTCTGGTCAACCCTTTAAAAACACCATCCACAGGGATGAAGCAGGGACCACTAACAACAAGACAAAAGCAAGAACAGGCCTACTGTTTGTCGTTTGGTTCGTCTAAGGCCAGATAGTGACTGTAGGGGGATTAGCTGCCTGCATTGCCTCACTCAGCCCAGCGGGACCAGGCCTCTGCTCTGGGCTTGCTGCAGGTGGCACCTGCTCAGGAGATGATGAGTAGCTCTGGTCTTCCGACGGAGCCCCCGACTCCAAGGCTCCAATCTGGTCTCCTTACAGTACATTTCCTAGCACAATGCATGGACAAGGGCTTCTGGGACAACCTTCTCCGAGTAACTCTAATGGAATGCTTGGACTAGGTCGGGGACACGTGCATTTCCTGCAAGTTTCTAGAAGCAGTCGGACAGTCTGTAACCTTGCCAGTCAAATACACTACTCAGTGAACAGAAGGTCTTGACAAGGAGATTGGAGCATTTCCATCCAATCCCTCCCCCAGTGCTGCCTATAAGAGCTTCTGTGGCCCCAGAAAAATTGACAGGTGCTGTGGTGGGCAATGCAGCGGTATTTCTTCTACAACAAGGCATCCCTCCTGCCAATGTAGGTCCCTGGCTGCTACACAATTAGAAGAACTGAAGCCATTAGCAAGCTAGGAACCAGCCCAGTGTCTCTGGTTCAGGCTTCTTGCAGGTCAGAGATGCCAGGTGGTGCTTATCCACGAGGACCTCTATGGGGTGTGGTCCCCCTCCAGGTGGGGACACCACTGTGAAAAGCCTGCTTTGATGTCAAGGGCCTCCTCATTCCAAATACCATAAACTAGATCGTACGGATGCTATTTATCCTCAGTAGCAGGTAGAAGGGTACAAAAGATCCTCAGGCTCCGCTATATTGGGACACCTGTCCCCACAACACTGCCCCCATCACAAACGTAAGAAGTCTGTGCAAGGATGGGACTGCTGAGGAAGGCCTGCTTGAGATGCCCCATCACAAGTTGGGCTTCTGGGGGCATGATAACCTGTAGGCTATGCCCTAAGGCTTTCTGGAGGTAATCAGAAAAATCAGTAGTGAGGTTCCATGGTATCAGCAGGTGACAGAGTTGTGGATGGCAAGTCAGGGAATGCCCAAGCTCATAGGAGCATGTTCCAATTGCTTCAGGCCAAACTGCAGCACCTCAGTCCAGCTCTGGATGGAGACTTGGAGCAGAAGTTGGTGGGGGCAGAGTACAGAAAGCAGCAAGTGTTCAAAGTATCTGGATTCAAGTTGAATGGGGCATCCACAATGACTCCATTGTTGTGGGGTTGGCCCCGTGCCTCAGCAGGATACACGTCGCTTTGAGAAAATCTTCTTGATGAAGCACCCGAGCCCACCAGGGCTGATGGCTGTACTGCTGACAAGGTTGGGTGAGCAAGGTGCATGGTGAGCAATGCAAAAATGCCACATTCCTCAGCAGCCCCTGTCCCCGCAAGGTGAAAGGGCCCAATTAGACTAGAACGATGGTACAAACCTTTTCACCCAGCCTAGTTCCTCTTACTCCACTTCAGGAGCCGCAGTCTCATTGTAGTGGGGCCCCCTCAGCTTGAGTGGGTGGTGGAGCACAAAGGCCTTCTGCAACAAGACATGCAGAGGCCAGACACTTGCCACCAGGTCTTCTACGTATGGCAGATGGAGACCTCCATCTCTGGATCTGCTGCTCTTCCTGGGACACCAGGGCACCTGGGATTATCAAGTGGGGTCCCCTCTGCATAGCCATCTTTTCCAGACACCATTCTGAGGCAGTGGTTGATCCACACAGAGCTCAGCCAAGGGCCCCAGGCAAGCAGGGCACTCCAGAGGAACAAGATCATCCTTTAGCTCCTCACTAAGCCTCTGGCAGAATTGCCACAACTGCACTGCCCAATTCCACTTGTGGTCAGGGGCCCACCACTAACAAGCCCATATGGGCTCACTGGTAGCCAGCCATGCTGAAGAATTTCAAGGGCTATTTCTGCAGACCTCAGCTGAAGGGGGTGGGCTGGCATTCCTGGTGCATATGGGACTTTTTGGTTGTTGTTTTGTTTGTTTTTTTTAAAGCCATCTACCCAAGCCTCTATGAACAGGGAAACCCAGGCCAGGACTCCCCCCTGCAAGCAGGCTGATGATTAGTCCCATCTTGGCCTGGTCTGTGGAACAAATGATGGGGCGCAGGGGGAACAGCAGGCAGCGCCAATTCAGGAATCCCAGAACACTTCCTTGGCTCCTGCTCAAGCGCTCGGGGAGTGGGACTTGAGCCTCAGCTGAAGTCCCCCTGCCAGAAGCAAGTGCTGCTATTGCCCATGTGGGTTCACCTTCTTGCCAGGTCTTGCCCAGCCTTGGCCTGTGCCTCTTCCAGGCAGGTAAACAGGTCCTGTTTTTCCCCTTTAGGGATTCAATCAGAGCCTGGAACTGCTGAACTTCCTGCTGGAGATGGATCATCATTTCTTGGGAGTCAGGGGCTACAAAGGGCTTTTGGGGATGTTCAAGCAGAGTGCAGTTTGCATGTCCATTTTGGGGCCTGCCCCACAGCTCTGAAAGGACTGGTCCTGGTAGACTGTTTGGACCAAGGCATTGGTGGTCTGGATAAGCGATTAGATGCTTGGAGTACGAGGGCAGTCCAAAATGGTTTCCTACAAACTGTGGATAGAGGGGTCTGGCTCTGGAATTGGAAGCTGCAGTTAAGATGGAACAAGCCCAAAAGCTGCAGCCAGAGACATGGTACTCCTTCCGTCTTTGGCCAGAGTACCCACAAATTGGTCCAGGTGGTAGGCATCCTGCCCCATGCCCAGCATGGTGTCCTTCTGCACCCACCATGCTCAATGACCCACGCATGAACTAAGGCTGAGGTAGGCCTAACTACTTGCCACCTGTCTTGTGGGTGCACGCTGGATCGCGATACTGGGAGCCATAACAATTTCTTTCCAAAGGTGACAGTGAAACACATTGGACTGCATGGAAACAAGAGCTCTTCTCAGTCAGCTGCCTCACTGCTTTTGCTCAGCACCTTCAGGAGTTCATCAAGTCATCCTCAGAGACCTGGATATCTACCTTTTTGCCTGGGACCCCTGCACAAAAAGATGGGCCGAGTGTTCTGATGCTGGGATATTAGAGGCAGCCTTGGTTGAAAGTAGTACAGTCTGTCAGGAACAGTGTTTCACACCCATTTGCAGGAAGTGATACTGTAGGTGTTGTAGACCTTATGGACCAGCTGGGGAAGTCTGGCCTGACATCCCAAGCTCCTGGAAGATGAAGATGCCTGGGTAAGGGACTGCGCCAGAAGCCTGCACTGACCTGCATGTGGGCACCATGCTGTCTGGGTGCTGTTGTGGGTCACCAGCAGCAAAGTTGTGTTCAACAGCCCTCACGGGACATGAAAGCTTCCTGGTTCAGGCCAGTGACCCTTCCATTCACCGCCTAGTCTGTGATCTGGGCCAAGTTGTAGCCCAGCATGCTGTTTACATATATGGTAGAGCAAAGGATGATGGGCCTCCAGGGATGCAGAAGATCAGGCTCGCTGTTTTTGTGGAGGAGCCAGGTTATTACCTTCTTCCAGGACTTGGGCATGCAGCCAAAACTTGCTTCAGCTAGCCAGATACATCAGCTCAAGGCAGTCTGGGTCCCACTTCCCTGCAGGCTGGACTCTGTGCCATCTTGGTCTGAAGCTGTAGTCCACGTCTCACTCTGGCCTCCACCAGGAGCTTAGCCTCAAGCCCCTCTGCTGAGGGGAGTGGCAGAAGGGTTCCCGATGCAGTCATCACCCAGTGCCCTACAGGCCTGCTGCCTCTCAGTTGAGGACACCATTGTAGTAGGAAGTCTCTCCTGCAGGCACTGTATACAACACCCTGGGCCCAGTCAGATCTCACTGCATTGGGGAGAGTGAGGCTCCAGGATCCAGAAGTAGACCAGCAACAGCAGTCCAGCAAGCCAGAGCCGTGGTCTGTAATTGTGTGGGTCCAGTTACAGGTGCAGACTGTGGACCTTGCAAGAGCTGGTATTAGGGATACTATGTGCTCATGCTAGTCTAGATCAGCATGCTCTATGCACTAAGAAGCCACAGCCTGGGGAAACAGAAGGAAGTCTCTTGGTCAAGAATACCATAAACTGGTCAGGTGGAAAAAGGAAAAAAAAGTTGTTTCTTGGAAAGCACTAGTAGCAGTACCTTCTTATTTCACCTTTTGAGGAGAAGAGATTGTCGTAAGCCTTACTTTTGCCAGACTTGGCCATTTCCAAATCCTATGCCACACTACAGACATGTGGCTGAAGCATGAGATGTCTAATAGACTGTCTCTATCAGACCACCAAGCAAGTATTACAGGTGTGACCATCAGTTGATGTACTCATTTCTTCCTTTCCTTTACTGGCCAATGAAGCCAGAGTAAATGGAGCAAAGGACCTACAAGACAACATGATCAAACAGATCATCCCAATGCAGATCATCAGTCCTTTGGCATGGAAAAGTTAGTAGCAGGAACTGATCTAACCAGATGCTCCTATTATAGCCAACCTAAGTCTATACATGCATCAGGCTCCTTGTAACAGTTCTCCCTGCCCCTTTAAAAAAGGAGGCTAAAACCCAAAACACCCCACTAGCAGCTATGCCAGCACATACCATAAGCCAAGGTCAAAAGGAAACACGACGGCGACAGGCAGCAGCAGCATTCCATGATGGTATAGAAGAGACAGTTCTGGAAGGGAGGATTTTGCATCTTGCACAGGAAGGGGAAAACCCCACTTAACTGACACCTTTGCAATCCAAACAAGAACTGCTTTGGTTCAGTTGCAAAAAGTTCCAGAGAAACCAAGCAGTGTGAATAAGAAGGGGTCACAGCCTTTGTGATGGTACTGGAACAAGCCACCTCAAAACACAGGGCAGACTGAACGGAAAGTTGGAGAACTTCCCAGATTCTAAGTCAGCTGCTGCCAGTGCGTGCTACCTCCCTCCCAAGTTCCCCCACTGGTTTAAGCGAGGGTCTCTATTGCACTCTTGTGGGTTGTTGGACACGTGCTGGAGCAAGCACGTGTTCTCTTGCTTCTGGTATGTGACAATAGGGCATCAGGCTGAAGATGCATCACCTGCTGCTTTTCTCAACTGGGCAGTGATAGTTATGGGAACTGTGACTGTACCTTGAGTCTTTGTCCAAGCCTGCAAAAGAAGCCCTGATAGCAGAAGGGCTGTTGTCAGGCTGTGAAGAGAGGAGGCAAGTCCCAAGGTTTGGGGAAAACAGGTGGCTGGCCCACTGCTGGGGAGAAGAGCAGTGCCATGGGACTCTGGTCCGCTGTTAAAGGCACCTGGGCTGGCTGTCCATCTTCCACTGCCTTAGTCGAGCAACAGCTGACAGGTCTTTGGTATATCTGCTCACAGAGGCTTCAAACTTCCAGCAGGTTTCAGACTTCCCACATCTCTTCATCCAGGTCACCAGCTTGGAAAGCCTCTTTTGGGCCTCACACTTCAGAACTTCTGCTTCGCTTCGGGCCTGAAGCTCTGAAGAGAGAGAGAGAGACAGACACACACACACACACACACACACACACACACACACACACACACACACACACACACACACACACGGGTGTAAGTGGCATCAAGACAGTAGTTAAATGCTTACAAATGCAAAAGATGAAGGACCTATATGCCTATAAAGCTGAACGAGCCACAAGTTTTATTGCCCACAATTACTGCGATTCCCTTCACTGGTGATGGATAGAAGCTGTCAAGTCTGTTCTGTACCCAAAACCCAAAGCATCCCAACCAGGAGAACCATGAGCAAGCTTGGCGTACCAGAACAAGACAGATGCAAAGTTGCCATGTTGATCTGAAGTCCCCCCAAACACAGGGTTTCTGACTTGGGCTCATCTAAGCACCACTATAGCTGTGCATGCACACATACACACTACTGTAAATACCATTATATTCTCTTCCTTCAATGAGCACACACACACACACACACACACACAGTCACGCCCCTGCCCCCACCCCAGCAAAAAGAGAAACTTAGCATCCTTTGTTTATAAGGAAGGCAATACATGAGTGGACTGGGATGGGGGCTGTTCCAGGACAGTCCTAACCTGCAATACCAAACAGCACCAAGCTGTGGCAACTGTGATGCTGGTCTCAAGTTCCTGAACTCATCTGGAGAGCCCTTAGTGCAGTGATTCTCTACCAGGATGCTATAGCATGACAGAGTGCCTTGAGATCCTCTCACAACTGCCACAGGGGACCTCACAAGGTTGCACTGTGAAGCATGCAAACATGCGTCTCAGGAGATAAACAGGCACCACAGATTGCAAAAAGGACAGCATCAAAAACATCCTGACCTCTTACCAACTTCCCTACTTCTTTTCAAGTAGGGAAAAACAATGAAGCGGGCTCTCTTGCCAAGAGTATAAAAATAAAAAACAGAAGAAAGAGAGAGCCGAGACATTTACTGAGCTGACATTTACTGAGGGATGCCTCATGTCTGACAAGGCCAAGAGCCACGGCTGCCCCCGAGATGCTAGAGCTGCTACAATTACGAAGGCCCCAAGGTCTCAATATGATCCACACAAGCTCGGAAGTGGTGAAGCCTGTTGGATCACCATCAAATCCTTCAACTCCACTGCATTCAAATATTGGCCGCTTCCTACACAGGGAACCAGCAGGCTCACTTGGAGGTAGGGCTGATTCTACTGACCGGGCTACAGAAGAGTTGCTCCATCCATGCGTCTGCCCCATTCTCCGAGATTGGGGACCAGGGATGAGAACGTGTTGGTTGAAGTTTTAGCAGGCTGCATACAAACCCTATAATACATGCATGCAGGGCCAGCCACCTTCATAGAGTGTGGAGACAGTGTAAAAGAAGAGGAATTCAAGGTAGGTATTTCAGGGCAGCTTATGTCATACACTTGTGATTTGAAGAGAGCAGCTGGGTACTTGGTATCACTGGACTCCATGGGCAGTTATCTTGTCTGGTGCATTGCTCTATCAACACACTGAATATTTTTTCCACCAGTGATGAAGGAAATAAAAGCCTTACTACTATGCTAGGGGTCTTGAGATACGTTATTCAGTTTGTCATCCTAGAAAAAACAGGAAAAGACATTCAGACCCCGACTGCTCACTGCTTCTTCCAGTGGTGTGGAGCACATGATGCCCGTCAGGCAGAGATACACCTGCCCGAGCCCACAGCCTGGGTACAGACTGATCTGCTCCCAGCATTCACACTCATCCACCCCCCACCCCAACCCCCTGCAGGGCCCCGAAATGCATCTCCCTGCCCTTCCTATGCCGCCCCTGCCACCTCAAGAGCCCCTTGGCTTCCCTCTCCCACCCATCAGTCTCCTCACACCCCTCCAAGTCCTACCCAACCTCCTCCCTACCCTCTCAATCCACAGTATCCTGCACAGATGCAACCCTTCATGTCCAGCCTGCCCGACTCCTCACTACCCAGCCCCAGCTCTCTGGGGCCTTTCAGGCACCTCCACGTAGTCAAACCTTGCTGCTGCTCCTTGCATACCCTGCTCCCCCTCGCCCACAATCCCTTTTCCATCTTCTCAGAATCCAGCTTCCCCCCCAAAACCCAGCTGCCCCCACACCTCCCTGCACCAGCTAGGCTCCAACCCTACTCACCATGCACTCCCCACAAGGCCCATTGCCCCCTAAGGCCCCTTGCTTACAACTGCCCCCCCCCCCCCCCCACGTAGATGCTTAAGGCCTCCCAGGTCCCTTCTCCTCAAAGCCCTCCAAATCCATTTCCCCAACCACCTTCACAGACCCTGACCATGAGGCATGTGGATACAGGGCACCAAAAGCTTCACCTTGCCCCACCCAACCCCCACCCCACCTTGCACCATGCCATCTGGCCTCCACCCTCCACAGACCAAGATTAAGACACTGCCAGGGGAGAACTCGCTTCAGCTGCTGGCAGCATCCCGACCCCAGAAGACAGCCCTGCCCATCCACCTCTGCAGGGCTTTCTGCCACCCTGGTTGTGTCACTGCTTCAGGCTCCATCATGTGCTCCAGGAGTAACCCAGGAAAGGGTCACTGCAGGAGCTCCCTTCACCTCACCTTGGCATCTCCCTCCACCTCCCCACTGCTGCACCACTACCCACTTCAGCCTGCTTCTAGCCCTGCCCCTCTCCCTAGTCCCAACTGTTCCCATTCACCACCAGGTGCCGGCTCCTAGAGAGCTGCACACCCTTACTGAACATGCTGGGGGGAGCGAGAAACAGTACCAGGAGTGGATGACAGACAAGGCAATTCCTAGAAGAGAAGCTACCACAAGTAGGTCAAGGGCTGTTAACACCTGTGGAGAGGAGGGATTAGGAGGCATCAAGCAGCTACTCAGCCATTAGATTAATTAACCCCCACAGCTCCACCCTAGGTAAAAAAGCAGCTCTCCAGGCTGTTTAGGTTGTAGCTATGCTGCTCTAAGGACAGGCAGACAAGGTTCTTTGTATCAAATTTACCCATCCTTTATTAGACAAGCTAACAGTTGGAAAAAAATTCTTCTTTGCAAGTTTTAGGGTATAAACACCCGTAGTCAGGCTGAGGGAGCTCTCCCAGCTGGGTAATAAGCACAATGGCATTCTCTTGCAGTAGTTCTGCACAGGCGTCATCACTGCAACCTTTGAGAAGATTACTGATGAATTTTACCAATTACACGAGACCAGCCTGTCCTAGCTGCACTGCTTGACAGATAGCAAGGGCAGGGGGCGGGAAATAAGTTTCAGCACTGAAGACAACAGACCTGACAACCTATCAGAGTAGCACATTGCTTATAAAGAGACCACTTCCTTAGCAGGTTGCCTGTACTGAAGGTGGAGTTACTGTGAGGCCAAAAAACAAACAAAAACAAACAAACAACACACCAACAAAACCCTTCAGTCCTGAGAAATGGCTAAATTGATAGCCACCAAATTGTATTTCCAGGAGTCTGGCTCCTGAGGGGCTCATAGCAGCTAAGCTATATCATACTTGCCTTGAAAACCTGCATTTACTTTACGAGTTGGCTCACTTCTCAGACATATCCAGAATCTCAATCGGGCCCCCCTGCTCATGGTGATCATTCAAGTAGGACTGACAACCGATGTTCCCAAACAGAGGCAGGCAAGATGGTTACCACTTCCTTGTGGGAAGCTTAGCTCAAGGAAAGGCCACCACGCTGAAGAACAAGGAAGAACTGGCAAGCATTACCATGAGCTGTACCTCATACAGAAGGTTAAAAAGCATCACTGCACACCAATGAAGATGGTTTTCTTGGCAAATGTAGCTAGGATACCAGGTGCTGGCAGAACTTGTGTCCCAACTACTGTTAATTATGAAGGGAAGACCAACCTGTTTTCAGAGGGTCATAGATGCACATATCTTCTCCATTATCCATGAAAACCTGGTTGCTTTTGTAGTACTGACCACTCCAAAACATGGAAAGCAGACAGCTCCCACAAACATCCTTGAGAGGGGCTTTACGAATATAGTGATTTCAAAACACCTTTATTTGCCTTCTGGTTTTGAAGCTTCTAAAAGGTGTCCCAGCTGGGTTTTTTTCCTCTTCATCTGGGTTTACTGCAGAAAATTAGGGTTCTTCTTGGGTGTTGTTTCTTCAAACAGAGCTGATACAGTCAGTCACACAGGTCTACAGAAATGCGTGTCATGGGATTAGTGATAAAACCAGGATGTTCGGCACCGTGCTTCCAACATGTCCAATTTGATATGGAGGATTACAGGCAATAACCCATTAAGAAAGATCACTTCACTGCCTTACTGAAACACTGGCTTGAAGCCCCATTCCTTCTTAAGAGACGGCATGTTGTTTCAGCAAAGGTTTCAAAACGGAGATTGTGTCCTATCCATAATCCAGAGGGACCAGCTTGACCCAAGTGGCATTTGAAAGAATTACTTGAAAGGCTCCCAGAAAGGAGGAGGGAAAAGCACTTTCTCTCTCACTCACTGCAGAGAGAAGGATGTAAGAATCAATGGCTCTAAGTTGCAAAGAAAGGTTAGCGTGGATATCTGGGAGAAAGCCACCGTGAGAAGCCAGCCAGTGGAACAGCCTGCCTAGGGAAGCTGTGGACTCTTAGTCCCTGGAGGCATTCAAGAAGAGGCTGGGCAGCCACTGGGTGGGGATGATCTAGGCATAACTATGACCATTTTCTACTCTGGGTATTTTCCATGCTTGTGCTTTGCCTGATGCTCCCATCCCCATCTTCCACACCTCTTTTTTCTGCTATGCGTGTCAGGGTGTTTCTAAGCCTCCCCAGAGGCATTGGGGGTTGGCTAAGCCAGGACTGGGGATTTCACCTGGTGTGTGCCACTTCTCCTGCTAGGAGCAAAGCTGGAGGCTCCTGGATAGAGGCCTTTACCCCTCCACTCAGGGTCAGACACATGGCCACATGGGTCTCTAGGAAAGAATTTTACTCCAGGGTTAGATTGGTGTGGGCTGTGGGACAGAGGGTTACCTTCCTCTGTACTGGGGGGCATAGCCCTCTGGCCAGAATCTCTTGAGCCTGTATTGACAGCACCTGAAAGGGGCAGGAAGTGGGCAGCCATGGTTCCCCTGCTTTACCTGCAGCAGGTCAGTGTGTTAGGTCTGTGTTGAGGGTAGTCTCATGTAGAGCTTAGATTAGGGTTGAAAGAGATGGTTAGGGTAGGGATGATCCAGCCACAGGCAGGAGGTTAGACTAGATCATCTCTGGAGATCCCTTCCAACCCTTCACAGGTCTTCTCTCCAGTCAGACAAGACCAAGGAGGCTATTGGCTTAGGGAAAGAAACTAACCCATCAGCCAGCAACCTTATACCATGGAAGTGTCTCAACATGCCTCTCTCACTTGTCATTAGAAGATGGTTTCATCGTATTTTGATAGTCTTGTCCCTCGGCTGGTTCCTAACAAGACTATTGACCCTACTGGAAATTCCATGAGTACAACCACGGCTGAGCAGTTCCTTTTAAATGATCACTACTGGATCTCAAGGCATCTCATCCATGAATAGATCCTTGCACTTGCCTCAAATTGGGTGCCTCTTCAGTCTATGCCTACACGTTTGCCTATGGTTATAACCTCCTTTGGCAAGCCCTTTTAGAGGGGGACTGTTCCGTTACAAGCATTACACATTTTAGTAGAGTTGGCAGGACAGGACACTTCCCATAAATGAGTCGTATGTCTGGTATAATGACTTCATCCATTGCTACCAAATGAAGGGGGAGAAAGACTTGCTACCTGGAAGCATGCATCAGCTGATATTATCACCACGGGTGCCCTATAGCAACTTGAACCTTGTGGAAGAAGAAAACCCCAGGCCTTAATTTCTGCTGACTTCTTTGAGTTAGTGCACTATTTGCTAATGATTGCTTTCCCCCCCCCACTTATTTTGGAATCTGAGCTTTCTCCCGTCTTTTTCCCTTGTTGAGCTGAGTAGACCTATGAGGTCAATAGGTCAAACCACAGTCTATGCCCTCTTGCAGCTTTCTGGGTCAAACCAGTTTTTCGTTGACTTGTTATATCTCATGTCATGTGACCTGAACTGGCACACTCCAGGTGGAGTCCCCAGTCTTGGCTTAGCCAACTCCCAATGCCTCTGGGGAGGCTTAGAAACACCCTGGCATGCACAGCAGAAAAAAGAGGTGTGGAAGATGGGGATGAGAGCAACAGGCAAAGCACAAGCATGGAAAATACCCAGAGTAGAAAATGGGCATAGTTATGCCTAGATCATCTCCGCCCAGTGGCTGCCCAGCCTCTTCTTGAATGCCTCCAGGGACTAAGAGTCCACAGCTTCCCTAGGCAGGCTGTTCCACTGGCTGGCTTCTCACGGTGGCTTTCTCCCAGATATCCACACTAACCTTTCTTCGCAACTTAGAGCCATTGATTTTTACATCCTTCTCTCTGCAGTGAGTGAGAGAGAAAGTGCTTTTCCCTCCTCCTTTCTGGCAGCCTTTCAAGTAATTCCTTCAAATGTCACTTGGGTCAAGCTGGTCCCTCTGGATTATGGATAGGACGCAGTCTCCGTTTTGAAACCTTTGCTGAAACAACATGCCGTCTCTTGAGAACGAATGGGACTTCAAGCCAGTGTTTCAGTAAGGCAGTGAAGTGATCTTTCTTAATGGGTTATTGGCTTGCCTGTAATCCTCCGTATCAAATTGGGCATGTTGGAAGCACAGTGCCTAACCTCCTGGTTTTATCACTAATCCCATGATACATATTTCTGTAGACCTGTGTGACTGACTGTAGCAGCTCTGTTTGAAGAAACACCCCCCTCCCCCCCCCCCAAGAAGAACCCTAATTTTCTGCAGTAAACCCAGATGAAGGGGGGGGGGGGGGGAATAGCTGGGACACCTTTTTAGAAGCTTCAAAACCAGACGGAAAATGAAGGTGTTCTGGAATTGCTTGATTCATAAAGCCCCTCTCAAGGATGCTTGTGGGAGCTGACTTCTTTCCATGTTTTGGAGTGGTCAGTACTACAAAAGCAACCAGGTTTTCATGGATAATGGAGAAGATGTGTACATCTATGACCCTCTGAAAACAGGTTGGTCTTCCCTTCATAATTAACAGTAGTTGGGACACAAGTTCTGCCAGCACCTGGTATCCTAGCTACATTTGCCAAGAAAACCATCTTCATTGGTGTGCAGTGATGCTTTTAACATTGGTCTCTTGGCTCACAATTTTGTATGAGCTACAGCTCATGATAATGTTTGCTAGCTCTTCCTTTGTATTTCAGCGTGGTGGCCTTTCCTTGAGCTAAGCTTCCCGCAAAGGAATGGTAACCATCTTGCCTGCCTCTAAGGGTTTGGGAATATCGGTTGTCAGTCCTACTTGAATTATCACCATGAGCAGAGGGGCCTGATTGGGGTTCTGGATATGTCCTGAGAAGTGAGCCAACTCATAAAGTAAATGCAAGTTCTGAAGGCAAGTATTATATAGTTTAGCTACTATAAGCCCCTCATTAACAAGACTCCTAGAAATACAATTTGGTGGCTGTCAATTTAGCCATTTCTCAGGACTGAAGATTTTCCTTCCCCGTCACAATAACCCCACCTTCAGTACAGGCAACCTGCTAAGGAAGTGGTCTCTTTGTAAACAATGTGCTACTCTGATAGGTTGTCAGGTCTACTGTCTTCAGTGCTGAAACTTATTCCGCCCTCCCCCCCCCCCCCCCCCCCCCCCCTTTGCTATCTGTCAAGCAGTGCAGCTAGGGCAGGCGGGTCTTGTGTAATTGGTAAAATTCATCAATAATCTTCTCAAAGGTTGCAGTGATGATGCCTGTGCAGAACTACTGCAAGAGAATGCCATTGTGCATATTACCCAGCTGGGAGAGCTCCCTCAGCCTGACTAAGGGTGTTTATACCCTGAAGCTTGCAAAGAAGAATTTTTTTCCAACTGTTAGCTTGTCTAATAAAGGATGGGTAAATCTGATACAAAGAACCTTGTCTGCCTGTCCTTAGAGCAGCATAGCTACAACCTAAACAGCCTGGAGAGCTGCTTTTCCACCTCGGGTGGAGCTGTGGGGGTTAATTAATTTAATGGCTGAGTAGCTGCTTGATGCTTCCTAATCCCTCCTCTCAACAGGTGTTAATGGCCCTTGACCTTGACCTACTTGTGGTAGCTTCTCTTCTAGGAATTGCCTTGTCTGTCATCCACTCCTGGTAATGTTTCTCGCTCCCCCCAGCATGTTCAGTAAGGGTGTGCAGCTCTCTAGGAGCCAGCACCTGGTGGTGAATGGGAACAGTTGGGTCTAGGGAGAGGGGCAGGGCTAGAAGCAGGCTGAAGTGGGTAGTGGTACAGCAGTGGGGAGGTGGAGGGAGATGCCAAGGTGAGGTGAAGGGAGCTCCTGCAGTGACCCTTTCCTGGGTTACTCCTGGAGCACATGATGGAGCCTGAAGCAGTGACACAACCAGGGTGGCAGAAAGCCCTGCAGAGGTGGATGGGCAGGGCTGTCTCCTGGGGTCGGGATGCTGCCAGCAGCTGAAGCAAGTTCTCCCCTGACAGTGTCTTAGTCTTGGTCTGTGGAGGGTGGAGGCCAGATGGCATGGTGCAAGAGGGGGGTGGGGGGGCAAGGTGAAGCAGTTGGTGCCTTGTATCCACATGCCTCATGGTCGGCGTCTGTGAAGGGTGGTGGGGGAAATGGTTTTGGAGGGTTTTGAGGAGAAGAAACCTGCGAGGCATTAAGCATCTGAGCAGTGGGGCAGTTGTAAGCAAGGGGCCTTAGGGGGCAGTGGGCCTTGTGGAGAATGCATGGCAAGTAGGGTTTGGAGCCTAGCCGGTGCGGGGAGGTGTGGGGGCAGCTGGGTTTTGGGGGGGAAGCTGGATTCTGAGAAGATGGAAAAGGGATTGTGGGCGAGGGGGGAGCAGGGTATGCAAGGAGTAGCAGTGAAGTTTGACTACGTGGAGGTGCCTGAAAGGGCCCAGAGAGCTGGGGCTGGGTAGTGAGGAGTCGGGCAGGCTGGACATGAAGGGTTGCATCTGTGCAGGATACTGTGGATTGAGAGGGTAGGGAGGAGGTTGGGTAGGACTTGGAGGGGTGTGAGGAGACTGATGGGTGGGAGAGGGAAGCCAAGGGGCTCTTGAGGTGGCAGGGGCGGCATAGGAAGGGCAGGGAGATGCATTTCGGGGCCCTGCAGGGGGTTGGGGTGGGGGGTGGATGAGTGTGAATGCTGGGAGCAGATCAGTCTGTACCCAGGCTGTGGGCTCGGGCAGGTATATCTCTGCCTGACGGGCATCATGTGCTCCACACCACTGGAAGAAGCAGTGAGCAGTCAGGGTCTGGATGTCTTTTCCTGTTTTGTTTTGTTTTGTTTTTTTTTCTAGGATGACAAACTGAATAACATATCTCAAGACCCCTAGCATAGTAGTAAGGCTTCTATTTCCTTTATGACTGTTGAAAAATATTCACTGTGTTGATAGAGCAATGCACCAGACAAGATAACTGCCCATGGAGTCCAGTGATACCAAGTACCCAGCTGCTCTCTTCAAATCACAAGTGTACGACATAAGCTGCCCTGAAATACCTGCCTTGAATTCCTTTTCTTTTCACTGTCTCCACACCCTATGAAGGTGGCTGGCCCTGCATGCTTATTTTATAGGGTTTGTATGCAGCCTAAAACTTCAACCAACACGTTCTCATCCCTGGTCCCCAATCTCGGAGAATGGGGCAGACACGTGGATGGAGCAACTCTTCTGTAGTCCGGCCAATAGAATCAGCCCTACCTCCAAGTGAACCTGCTGGCTCCCTGTGTAGGAAGCGGCCAATATTTGAATACAGTGGAGTTGAAGGATTTGATGGTGATCCAACAGGCTTCCACTCCTCCTGAGCTTGTGTGGATCATATTGAGACCTTGGGGCCCTCATAATTGTAGCAGCTTTAGAATCTCGGGGGCAGCAGTGCCTCTTGGCCATGTCAGACACGAGGCATCCCTCAGTAAATGTCAGCTCAGTAAATGTCTCGCCTCTCTCTTTCTTCTCCTTTTGATTTTATGCTCTTGGCAAGAGAGCCCGCTTCATTGTTTTTCCCTACTTGAAAAGAAGTAGGGAAGATGGTAAGAGGTCAGGATGTTTTTGATGCTGTCCTATTTGCAATCCGTAGCTTTATCTCCTGAGACGCATGTTTACGTGCTTAATGGTGCAACCTTGTGAGGTCCCCTGTGGCAGCTGTGAGAGGATCTCAAGGCACTCTGTCATGCTATAACATCCTGGTGGTGAATCACTGCACTAAGGGCTCCCCAGATTAGTTCAGGAGCTTGAAACCAGCATCACACTTGCCACAGCTTGGTGCTGTTTGGTATTGCAGGTTAGGACTGTCCTGGAACAGCCCCCACCCCAGTCCACTCGCGTATTGCCTTCCTTATAAACGCAGTATGCTTAGTTTCTCTTTTTGCTTTGGTGGGGGCAGGGGCATGACTGTATGTGTGTACGCTCATTGACGGAAGAGAATATAGTGGTATTTACGGTAGTATGCATGCACAGCTATAGTGGTGCTTAGATGAGCCCACGTCAGAAACCCTGTGTTTGGGGGGACTTCAGATCAACATGGCAACTTTGCATCTGTCTTGTTCTGGTATGCAAAGCTTGCTCATGGTTCTCCTGGTTGGGATGCTTTGGGTTTTGGGTACAGAACAGACTTGACAGCTTCTATCCATCACCAGTGAAGGGAATCGCAGTAATTGTGGGCAATAAAACTTGTGGCTCGTTCAGCTTTATAGGCATATAGGTCCTTCATCTTTTGCATTTGTAAGCATTTAACTACTGTCTTGATGCCACTTACACCCTTGTGTCTCTCTCTCCAGAGCTTCAGGCCCGACACCAAGCAGAAGTTCTGAAGTGTGAGACCCAAAAGAGGCTTTCCAAGCTGGTGACCTGGATAAAGAGATGTGCGAAGTCTGAAACCTGCTGGAAGTTTGAAGCCTCTTTGAGCAGATATACCAAAGACCTGTCAGCTGTTGCTCGACTAAGGCAGTGGAAGATGGACAGCCAGCCCAGGTGCCTTTAACAGCGGACCAGAGTCCCATGGCACTGCTCTTCTCCCCAGCAGTGGGCCAGCCACCTGTTTTCCCCAAACCTTGGGACTTGCCTCATCTCTTCACAGCCTGACAACAGCCCTTCTGCTATCAGGGCTTCTTTTGCAGGCTTGGACAAAGACTCAAGGTACAGTCACAGTTCCCATAACTATCACTGCCCAGTTGAGACAAGCAGCAGGTGATGCATCTTCAGCCTGATGCCCTATTGTCACATACCAGAAGCAAGAGAACACGTGCTTGCTCCAGCACGTGTCCAACAACCCACAAGAGTGCAATAGAGACCCTCGCTTAAACCAGTGGGGGAACTTGGGAGGGAGGTAGCACGCACTGGCAGCAGCTGACTTAGAATCTGGGAAGTTCTCCAACTTTCCGTTCAGTCTGCCCTGTGTTTTGAGGTGGCTTGTTCCAGTACCATCACAAAGGCTGTGACCCCTTCTTATTCACACTGCTTGGTTTCTCTGGAACTTTTTGCAACTGAACCAAAGCAGTTCTTGTTTGGATTGCAAAGGTGTCAGTTAAGTGGGGTTTTCCCCTTCCTGTGCAAGATGCAAAATCCTCCCTTCCAGAACTGTCTCTTCTATACCATCATGGAACGCTGCTGCTGCCTGTCGCTGTCATGTTTCCTTTTGACCTTGGCTTATGGTATGTGCTGGCATAGCTGCTAGTGGGGTGTTTTGGGTTTTAGCCTCCTTTTTTAAAGGGGCAGGGGGAACTGTTACAAGGAGCCTGATGCATGTGTAGACTTAGGTTGGCTATAATAGGAGCATCTGGTTAGATCAGTTCCTGCTACTAACTTTTCCATGCCAAAGGACTGATGATCTGCATTGGGATGATCTGTTTGATCATGTTGTCTTGTAGGTCCTTTGCTCCATTTACTCTGGCTTCATTGGCCAGTAAAGGAAAGGAAGAAATGAGTACATCAACTGATGGTCACACCTGTAATACTTGCTTGGTGGTCTGATAGAGACAGTCTATTAGACATCTCGTGCTTCAGCCACATGTCTGTAGTGTGGCATAGGATTTGGAAATAGCCAAGTCTGGCAAAAGTAAGGCTTACGATAATCTCTTCTCCTCAAAAGATGAAATAAGAAGGTACTGCTACTAATGCTTTCCAAGAAACAACTATCTTTTTTTCCTCTTTTTCCACCTCACCAGTTTATGGTACCCTTGACCAAGAGCCTTCCTTCTGTTGCCCCAGGCTGTGGCTGCTTGGTGCATAGAGCATGCTGATCTAGACTAGCATGAGCACATAGTATCCCTAATACCAGCTATTGCAGAGTCCACAGTCTGCACCTGTAACTGTGTGGCTCCAGTTGCTGAGCACGGCTTTGGCTTGTAGACCAGCAACAGCAGTCCAGCTTCTGGATCCTGGAGCCTCACTCTGCCCCGATGCAGTGAGATCTGACTGGGCTCAGGGTGTATCATCCTTTGCTCTACTATATGTGTAAACAGCACAATGGGCTACAACATGGCTCAGATCACAGGCTGGGCGGTGAATGGAATTTGATTTGGGAAGCGGTGGGGGGAAGGGAATTGAAGCAGGAGTTGGGGGAGGCGAAGCGGGCGGTGGAAGAATGGTTTCGGGGGAAGGAGAGGGAGAGGATGGTTTTGGCACGGGCACCGTGGGTGGGGGAAGGGGAGGAATGGGGAAAATATTTTGCTGAGAAGGTAAAGAAAAAGGGAGGAGGGAGGTGGGGGTGGGGGTTATGGGGGAGGGAGTGCAGATAGAGGGGCAAGGGGCAGTGTTGAAGGAGGTAATGTGTTTCTATTGGAGGTTGTATTAGAAGCGGGAGGTGGACAGGGAGGCGAGGGAGAGGTTCTTGGGGGAGTTGGAAAGGAGGTTAGGGGAGGGGGAGGGAGTGGATTTGGAGAGGGATATGATGGAGGTGAGGAAGGTTTTGGCGGGGATGAAAAGGGAGAAGACACCGGGTTTGGATGGTTTGCAGACAGAGTTTTAGGAGGTGGTGGGGGTGGGGGGATGTGGTGGAGGTGTTTCAGGAAATTATGGAGACGGGGGGGTAGTGGGGGAGGGGCTTGCAGTGGGGGTGGGGGTGCTATTGCATAAAAAGGGAAGCAGGGAGGCTCTCCCGAATTGGAGGCCAATTACACTTTTAAATGTGGATTATAAGTTATTTTCAAAGGTGTTGGCAATGAGGATGGGGAAGGTGTTGGGGGAGGTGGTGGGGGAAGACCAGACATGTGGGGTTAAGGGTAGGAGGATGGTGGGGACACAGTCGGTGTGGAGGGATATGTTGGAGTATGTGGGAGAGAGGGGGTGGAGGGTGGGGGTGGGTAGTGTAGATTTAGAGAAAGCTTATGGTAGTTTGGAGCACGGGTTTTTGTTTGAGGTGTTGTGGCGGATGGGGTTCCCGGGGAAGTTCGTGGCGTGGGTGAGAGCACTGCATAGAGGGGCGAGGACCAGAATTTTGGTGAAGGGATTTTTGGAAGGGGAATTTAGGGTGCAGAGAGGGGTGCGCCAGGGGTGCCCCCTCTCTCCGGGGCTGTTTGTGTGCGGCATAGAGCCGTTGGCGCAAAGGGTGAGAAGGGATGGGAGGGTGAGGGGAATTTTGGTGCCGGGGAGTTGAGGGTCACGTTATACATGGATAATGTGACGTTTATGGTTTGGGATGAGGGGTCTTTGAGGAGGGTGGTGGAGGGAATTAGGGAGTATGAGGTGGCGGCGGGGCCATGGGTGAATAAGGGGAAGAGTAGTTTGTTGGCGGTGGGGGAGTGGAGGGGGTTGGAGGAGGTGGAGAGGGAGGGTTTGAAGGTACTGGGAGTGTATATGGATGTGAGGGGAAAGGGGGAACAGGCATGGGAGGAGGTTCGAGGGAGGGTGAGGAAAGTGGTAGGGATATGGGGGACTAGGAAGCTGTCATTTAGAAGGAAGGTGGGGACTATTAAGCACTTTTTGTTGCTAACAACTTTGTTCATGCTGATGGTGTACCCGCCCACCTGGTTGCAGGTGAGGCGGGTGCAAAGGGAACTGTGTCTATTTTTTTGGGGTTGGGAAGACGGTGAGGGTGGCGAGGACGGAGGTATGTAAGAGGGAAGACTTGGGAGGGTGGGGAGTGCCAGAATTAGAGGGGTTTTTTTTACGTGTACTTTTGGAAAGGGGTGGTGAGAGCTGCGGGGTTGGAGGGCAGGAGAGTGGGGGCAATGTGTAGGTATTGGACAGGAGATACTTGAGAAGGTTGGGGTTATATGGGGGGAGGTGGACGGGGTTGTGGGCCGAGAGACCGGCCAGGTGGTATATGCGGGGGTGGGGTTTCTTGAGGGCAAAGGGGCTGGAGGGGTTGGGTTGTGAGGGATTGAAGGAAGCAAAGCGGGTGTTGAGGGAAATTAGAGGGAGGGATGGGATGGCGGATATAGGGGAATTGTTGTGGGGACAGGTGGGGAGGGTCTTGAAGGGGATAGTGGGAAAGAGGTAGAAGGGGGAGCAGGAGGATTTTGTGTGGCGGGTGGTGAGAAGGGTGATAACAGTGAGGGCGGTGGAAATGGGGGTTGCTAAGGTCGGGGGAGTGTCCAAGGGAACTATGCACGGGGGAGGAAATGGTGTTTCACGAATTGTGGGAATGTTCATTTGCACAGAGGGTTTGGCAGAGGGTGGTGGGGTTTTGTAAAGCGATAGGGTGGGGGGATTGTGTGAGTTATGAGGGGGCAGTGTGTGGATTGGTGAGGCGTAAAGTGAGGGAATGGGAAATTCGGGAGTTATTACTGTGTACACGGGTGGCGATGTGGAAGACAAGGTGTTTATTGGTTCAGAAGGGGCTTTGTTTTACTTCACGGGAGTGTGTTTATTTGGTGCATGCAGAGTTGGGGTACTACAGGAGTAAAGGGGAGTGGGAAGGTATTGATTGGAGGAAATTGTTTGAATAGGAGGAAGGGAGGGGAAGGGTTGAGAGAAACTATGTTATGTTGTGTGTTATGTGTTGATAAATGAGACGGAGTCGAAATGTTTGAGTGGTTTAGGTAAGGGGGGGGAAGTGTTTCTTTGCTGTTCGAGAAAGATTCTTATGTTATGGGGTGAATGGTTCTCTTTTGAGATTTGATGTGAGAAAGCTGGTGGTTTTTCTTGATTGTGTTGAAAGATTTATGGTTTTGATACTTTGTTACTTAAAAAAAGAAAAATAAAATAAAATCTGTTCTTATCAGTTTAATCGCTGCTATATCCTCGATGTGAGGACCGCTCCCCTTCCGGGCGAGCGCCTTCCTCCTCCTCCTCCTCCTCCTCCTCTCTGGGTTCCAAAAGCAGCAGCAGCAGCACCAGGGGCGGGACCGCGACCCCAGGGGGCAGACCCTATGCAAAGGGCTGCCGCTGGTCGGGCAACACACTGGCAGGGGAGTGAGCATGCGAGCGGGCGAGCGAGCCCCCACGCGCGTGCCCTCCTGCTCAGCAGCACTGCCCCCCCACTCCCGCTGGGGGGGCCAGGGCCCTGCCCGGGGCCGCAGGGGCCCGCCGCAGCCCCGGAAGCGGTGCCCGGAGGGTAGGTGGGGGAGGCCGGGGCTTTCCCTGCTAGCTACTGGCAGGCCTTGCAGCCCCTTTCTGTGGCTCTCGCCCTCCGGCTCAGCCTGCAAGGCCACTTATGACCAGACGCTGCCTTCATCTGGTCGTAAAGCCAGAGTGGCGGGGGGGGGGGAGAGGAGAGGGTGTGGGCAAGTCCAAATCAAGGCAAGTGAAAGCAGTAGACGGAGACCGGGGCAAATGGAAGGAAGCCCGAGTCGAGTGGAGCGTGACGAAGGCAGTAGACGGAGGCCCGCCAAGGGTGAACTGAAGAAAGCCCGAGTCGAGGCGGGCGGGTGCAAGTCACTCGAAGTCAAGTCGCATCCAAAGAAGCTGCAGTAGACCGAGCCCCGGGCAACCTGAAGCGAGGAGTCGAGTCCGCAGCGAGCCTGCAGTGTGACGCTGCAGCTAGTCAAGCGACCAAAACGCTGGCATGCATCCATAGATGCTTCTCAAGCAAATCCTGGGACATCATTCTCCCCTTGTACTCGGCCTCAGCTGGAGTACTGCGTCCAGTTTTGGGCTCCGCAATTCAAAAAGGATGTGGAGAAGCTGGAGAGAGTCTGTCCAGAGAAGAGCCATGCCCGCGCTATCAGAGGTCAGGGAAGCAGACTCTACGATGACAGGCTCAGAGCCCTGGGGCTATTTAGCCTGGATAAAGCCCAGGCTCGCTCAGAGTCGATCTGATGGCCACCTCTAAGGTGGTCACCCCTGATCAACAGTATCTGGGGAACGTTTGTTCACCAGAGCGCCCCAAGGGATGGATGACGACTAGGTCAAATGGTCATCAACTACTACAAGACCGTTTCAGGCTGGACATAAGGAAGAATTTCTTTCCTGTCCAAGCCCCCAAGGCAAGGTCTGTCTGGAACAGCCTGCCACCGGAGGTGGTTCAAGCGCCTACCTTGAACACCTTCAAGAGCAAACTGGATGCTTATCTTGTTGGGCTCCTATGACCCCAGCTGACTTCCTGCCCTTTGGGCAGGGGGCTGGATGGACTCTATGATCTTCTGAGGTCCCTTCCAGCCCTAATGTCTATGAAATCTATGAGTTGAGTCAGGAGCGGCACACACCTGCCAGCCCCTGCCCACCCACACGGTGGCTTTCCCACAGCAGAACCAGCCAGTCGCTCAGTTGCCAGGCCCCAGGACTGACTGCCACTGCCCTGCCGGGGCCACCCCCGGCCCTGCTTGCTGGGCCGCTGGCCTGGGGGGCCCACTCCCCCTCTGGGGCTGGGCGGGTTATTGTTTCTCGGCCTCTTGAAGGCTCAGATCAGGTTGGCGGACAGGCCTAGGTCCGGCCGCTGCCTGGTCGGGCCTCGAGAGGCCGGGCGCTGGGGAGGACGGAGGCAGCGGCGGCGGAGATGAAGGCAGTGGCGTTGGCGATTTTGACAGAGGCGACAATGGCAGAGGAAGGAGCTGAAAGGAGAGAAGGACGGGAAGATCGAGATCCGTGGGAGAGCGGAAGCCGTGACCAGAAGATCGGAGGAGCGTTTGGAGGTCGAGGTGAGCGTTCAGCGAAGGAGGGAGGGTGGAGGGTGGTACAGCAGAGAGGGAAGGCCCAGGCGGGAGCAGGGGGGAGGAAGATCCCCGAAGAGGGAAGACCAGCGGTGGTGGAGGGAGGACGGCAGGAGCGTTGTGAGGAGGGGAAGGAAGCAGCAGGAGCTGCGGCAGCGTCAGGAGCGGAGAAAGAAGATGGAGGAGCAGGAAGGGGGACAAAATGGAGGCTGAAGGTGGTTTTGGGCCAGGAGGGCCACAAAGGACTGAAAACGTTGAATCGGGTGGACTTTATGGCCACGGTTCTATTTTCAACATTGAAAGTGAACCCCAGGGATGTGAGCTGCGTGGTAGCTTTTGATAACTATAGACAATGGAATGTGACCTTTGCGGATGATAAGAACTACGCTGCTTTCTGGAAAGCTCATGGAGAGGCGGTGCAACAGGGAGTTGGAGGGGTTGCACTTTGAGGTGGGGCAGAAGGCATGTGCGAGAGTGTTGTTTATTAAAATGTATAATGATATGTTGGAGAAGGATGAGGTGGGGTTCTGGCTGGAAGGGAGGGTCCAAAGAGTGGTTTATGTTGAAAAAGTGCGAGACCAGTGGGTAATTTGGATGGGGTCGTGGAGGGCAAAGGTGGTCTTACATGAGAAGGGGGGGGGGGGGGGAGTCCAGGGGCAGTGAGGCATTTGAAGTCTATGGTGCATATTGGGCCCTATAAAGGGTATTTAACGTATCATGACCAGCCGAAGTTATGTAGCAGGTGTGGGCAGGGGGGCCACCTGGCAGCCTTTTGCCAATTGACCATATGCTTTCGCTGCAGGGCAATGGGGCACAGGGCCCAGTTTTGTAAAGAGAAGCTGGTATGCAGGGGCTGTGGGCGGGAGGGGCACATACAGCAGCAGTGCCCGTTTTCTAATGCGAATAAAGTGCGGCGGGGGGAACCAGGAGGAGAACAGAAGAGAGGAGGGGAACGTGGAGGAGGAGGGGCAGCAGGAGGGGGGCGAGGGAATGGTGCTGGAGGAAACACCTGTGGAGGAGTGTGACAAGGGGGGAATAGAGGAAGGGGTAAGGGGTTTGCTGGAGGAGGAGAGAGAGATGGGGGGGAGAGAAGGGAGGGAAAGGGGGAAGAAGGGATATGGTATTAAAACAACTGCGGGGTATGGTGGAGCAATTGGGGACGGGACAAACGAAGGGGAAGGACTGGGCGGAGGAGATGGAAACGATGGAACAGGGGGGTTTGAAGAAAAAGAAAAAAGAGATGGAAGGGAAGGGGTGGAGGAAGAAACTGGGGGTGGAGGAGGGAGGGAGCAAGAAGACAAGGGAAATGAAAGGGAGAGAGGGGGAAAGGAAAGGGAAGGAGGGGAGTGGTGTTTTGAGTCCGGGAGCTGTGGAAAGTCTCGTTGAGACAACTGGGATATGGAGGGAGGGCGTTGAATCATCCGGGGAGTCCTCGGAGAGCGGGAGTGGGGAGGAAGGGTGAAGGGGTAGGGTGGTTTTGTTGGTTTTTTGTAAAGGAATTGAAATGGAAGGGAGTTTCCGAATTGCCTCCGTAAATGTGCAGAGTTTATTTTCAAGAAAGAGGTGGGGAAGGGTGGGGGAGTTCCTAAAAACATTGAAAGTGGACATTATATGCTTGCAAGAATGTGGGATTGGTTGGGAGGGGAATTATGGTTTCTTGGGGAAAAGGTGGGAGAAGGGTCGGTTGTGGTGGGTGGGGGAAATAAGGCAGCAGGGGTGGGGATTTTGGTGAATGAGGCAGGGGTGAGGGTGATTGGGGTGGACACTTTAATTGAAGGTCGTTTGCAGCACATGAGGGTGGAAGGGGGGGGGGGATTTTCAACTTGTATGCACCTGTGGTGAAGGCTGAGAGAAGGGATTTCTTTAAGAAGATGGGGATATGTGGGGTGGGGGGGGGAAAGGATTTTTGTTGGGGATTGCAATTGTATTTATAGAAAAGTGATAGGGAAGGGGGTGTGTGGAGGGGTATTGGATAGTACAGGGAGATGGTTGGGGAATTGGATTCGGGAGGAGGGGTTGGTGGACGTTTGGAAGGGGGAGCAGGTAGGAACAAGGATCGATCCGGGGGGAGGGAGGGTATCTACAATCGATTTTGTTTTGATCTCGGAAGGAGTGAGGGTGAAGGGTAAGGAGGTTTTAGAAGTGGGTTTTACTGACCACAAGGTGGTGAAGGTGGACTTGCGGGTAGGGGAGGGGGGGAGAGGGAAGGGAGTGTGGAAATTGAATACAAGGGTGTTGGGGGACGAGGGGGTGTATGGGAGGTTTGGGAGGGAGTATGGTGAGTGGCAGACAACAAAGGTTTTGTTTAAGTCAAGGTGGGAGTGGTGGAGGGTTACAAAGGAAAGAATTAAGAAGTGGTTTATGCAGGTGGGGAAGCAGAAGGCGTGGGAGAGAAGAAGGGAATTGAGGAGGCTGCAGGGGAGGGTGCTGAAGTTGATTTGGGAGGCGGCAGGGGGGCAGGATGTGAAGCGGGAGTTGGGGGAGGCAAAGCAGGCGGTGGAAGAGTGGTTTCGGGGGAGGGAGCGGGGAAAAAATGTTTTTGCCATGGGTACCGTGGGTGGGGGAGGGGGAGGAATGGGGGAAGTATTTTTCTGAGAGGGTAAGGAAGGGGAAAAAGGAAGTGGGGCTGGTGATCATGGGAGAGGGGGTGCGGGTGGAAAATCAGGAAGAGGTGTTGAGGGAGGTGACGGGTTTTTATGTGGGGTTGTATAAGAGACAGGAGGTGGATGGGGGAATTGGAGGAGAGGGTAGGGGAAGAGGAGGGAGGGGATCTGGAGAGGGACATGACGGGAGGGGAGGTGAGGGAGGCGTTGGGGGGGAGGGGGGGAATGAAAAGGGGAAAGACACCGGGTTTGGATGGGCTACCAGTGGAATTTTACGAAAGGTTTTGGGAAGTGGTGGGGGGGATGTGGTGGAGGTGTTTCACGAGCTAATGGAGATGGGGGTAGTGGGGGAGGGGTTTGCGGTGGGGGTGGTGGCGTTGCTACACAAGAAGGAAATGAGGGAGGCGCTCCAAAATTGGAGGCCTGTCACTTTGTTAAATGTAGACTAAGTTATTCTCAAAGGTGTTGGCAATGCGGATGGGGAGGGTGTTGGGAAAGGTGGGGGTGGGGGGGGGGACCAGACATGTGCGGTGAAGGGTAGAAGGATTGTAGATACTCAATGGGTGATGAGAGAGATGCTGCAGTATGTGGGGAAGAGGGGATGGAAGGTGGTGGTGGGTAGTGTTGATTTTGAAAAGGTGTATGACAGTTTGGAGCACTGGTTTTTGTTTGGGGTTTTGGAGCTGATGGGGTTCCCGGGGAAATTTGTGGGGTGGGTGAGGGCATTGTATGAAGGGGCACGAAGCAGGATTTTGGTGAGGGGGGTTCTGGGGGGGGAGTTTCGAGTGGAGAGAGGGGTGCGGCAGGGGTGCCCCCTTTCTCCGGGTTTATTTATATGCGGGATAGAGCCTTTGGTGCAGCGGGTGCAGAGGGATGGGAGGGTGAGGGGGGTTCTGGTGCCGGGGGGGGGGGGGAGAAGAGGGAGTTAAGGTGATGGTATATATGGATGACATTGCTTTTGTGGTCAGGGACGAGGGGTCTTTGGGGAGGGTGGTAGAGGGAATTAGGGACTATGGGGAGGCGGCGGGGTTACAGGTAAATAAGGGGAAGAGCATTTTGTTGGCAATAGGGGAATGGAGGGGTTTGGAGGAGCAAGGGTGGCAGGTGGAGAGGGAGGGGGTGAAGGTGTTGGGAGTCTATATGGATGTGGGGGGGAAAGGGGAACGGGTGTGGGAGGGTGAAAAAGGTGGTAGGGATATGGGGTACAAGAAGGTTGTCGTTTAGGGGGAAGGTTAGTGTCATAAAGCAGTTTCTGTTACTGATGGTTTTATTTGTGGTGATGGTGTACCCGCCCACCTGGCTGCAGGTGAGGCAGGTACAGAGGGAAGTTTGTTTATTTTTCAGGGGGGGGGGGAGGAGATGGAGAGGGTGGCAAGGGGGGAGGTGTATAAGAGGGAGGAGCTGGGAGGGTGGGGGGTACCGGAATTGGAAGTTTTTGTTTATGCACATTTTTGGAAGGGGGTGGTGAGGGCGGCGGGGTTGGAAGGGAGGAAAGTAGGGGAGTTTTGCAGATACTGGGCGGGGAGGTTTTTGAGAAGGCTGGGTTTGTATGGGGGGCGGTGGAACGGGGTGTGGGCTGAAAAGCCAGCAAAGTGGTACACGAGAGGGTGGAATTTTTTGAGGGCAAAGGGTTTGGAAGGGGTAGGGTATGAGGGTTTGAGGGATGCAAAGCGGGTGGGATGCAATGTCAGATATAGGGGAATTATCGGGGGTGCAGGTGGGGAGCGTACAGAAAGGGATAGTTGGGAAAAGGTGGAAGGGGTAGCACGAGGATTTCACATGGCAGGTGGTTCATAGGGTGATCCCTGTGAGGGCAGAACAGCGATAGTGGGGTCTGATAAGGTCGGCGGAGTGTCCGTGGGAGGGGTGTACACGGGAGGAGACGACTGTTCACGTGCTATGGGAATCTGCTTTTGCTCAACGGGTCCGGCGGAGGGTGGGGAGAGGCTTTGTGAGGCAATGGGGTGGGGGGGATTGTGTGAGTTTTGAAGGGGCGCTGAATGGGTTAGTGGGTTGTAGGAAGAGGGAGTGGGAGGTTAGGGTGTTATTACTTTGTGCACAGGTGACGATTTGGAAAGCGAGGCGTTTGTGGGTGCAAAAAGGGCTTTATTTTTCATCACGGGAGTGTATTTATTTATTGTACGCAGAGTTGGGATCTTATCGTAGTAGAGGGAAAGGGGAGTGGGAGGGGATGGAGTGGAGGAGGCTTTTTGAGTGAAGGGAGGGATAGCCATTAGGATTTTGGTGTAGAGTAAAAAAAGGGGGAATGGGGAAGGGTTAATTTGAAGGGTTAAAAGGGGTTTTTTGGATGTCCGTTCCAAGTTGGGTTTCTGTTTGGAGAAAAGAAATGTAATTGTCCTTTGGTTGTTTTGAAAGTAATGTGGTATGATGGGAATTTATGTAAACGTTTGCATTTGGAGCGGGATAATCAAAGTTTTTGTTGTTTGAGTTGAGATTTCAATATTTTGGTACTATGTCAATAAAAAAAAATCTGTTCTTATCAGTTTAATCGCTGATACGTTCTCGATGCGAGGACTGACGCATTAAACGCATTTTTGGTGCCGGGAGCAAGCCTCAGAGCTTGCTCCAGCCCCTCCACGCATCGGCCCGGTTTTGTAGTGCCTCCGGGCCTGGTGCCCGCACCCCTTCTGGGGGAGCGCCGCCTTCCTCCTCTCTGGGTTCCAAAAGCAGCGTGTGGTGGGAGAAACCTCCCTAAGGTTGGTTGTCTAGCTGTAATTTGATAGACAGACAACACGGATAAAGAAAGACAGCTGTTTATTTGCTCGAGCAAAGACCATAAAGCCAGCAAAAGGCAAAATGGCCCCCCCCTCAAGGGTGAGGTGATCTTCTATACTTCTTACAACAAGGCAAGACTACATGGTTAACAACAAAGCAATACTTGGGTGGTGCTTTACAAATCTTTGTAACAGCATATTTCTATTAAGCTGAACTAGAACTTATTAAAAGCTATAAGTTAAGTAACAGTAACATTATATGTTAGCAAAACCTTATACAGTAGTAGATACTTCTCAAGGACACAACCAGTGCACCCAGAACAATGGTTTCCCTGTCTTATTTTACTTCTTGCTGTAGCTGATTTTTCAGCACACAGACACAGATCCACTTTTTAACTCAGAAAATTCTTAATACAGTTAAAATGATTACTTGACACAAGCAAAGGCCTAGCTATCATTCTGCCTTGTGGTCAGCTGTATTGCTAGGCCACAGGTCATGCCTTGTATTCAGCTGTAAAGCTAATACTTAATAATCCAAATTATTGTAAGCCTAACAGTATGCTATCAAAAAACTATTCTATTTCAGGGTAATAACAAACCTGCGCACTACAATTCCTCCCTTTGTTTTAATTTTCCAGAGGAAATTTTGGAACACACTTTTAGGTATTTAACTTTTTGTGGGGTTAGGTTTTGATGATTGATGCTGGATATTTGTATAAACTGACCATATATTTTTACTTGTCTTTGCATAAACTGTTGTCCTAGATAGCACAGACACTGAAAACAGCACAACAGGCAGATTATAGTTATAACAATTCCGATTAAGCTTAATATAAGAGGTCTAAGCCATCCTGTAAGGGAAGGCAACCAATTAGTGAGTCAACTAAGAGATGTATCTTTGGGGATTTTAGCTATATCTTTAGCTTTTTGGATATGGACAGCTGTATCATTGAGGTGGGTTTGTACTATTGTAAAAGAACTGCTAACCCAAACGCAACATTCTGGTCCGATATCCGCACAAGCTCCCCCTTGAGCAGCAAGGAGAAAATCAAGGGCTATACGGTTTTCAATTATCATTTGTCAGAGTTCTTCTTGGGTGTCAGCCAAGGCAGCAATGGCCTTCAAGAGTTCCTTGTGATCTTTACTGAATTTATGAGCCATGATTTTTATCACAGCTTGCAGGCATGGTGTAAATCTTCCAAGACAAGCAGTGTCTATTCCCGGGAGTATATCTGCTAAAGAACACCCGACTAATACTCCTTTGGTAAGCGGAGTTTTTTGATATTTGTCTACTATATCACGGCTTTCTTGCAAATCCCTCGTTTCGCCACCTGCCCCGTGGAAGGTGCGTGGCGAAGGACATAGAGGGTTTTAGCATTGCCGGATAGCAGATACCTTTTCCTTTGGCAGGGATTTTATGGTAGGCGTGGGAGCCACACACCCAGTATTTTCCTTTTAAAGCAGCGAGGTTTGAATACTTAGGAGGTATTCAGCCCCCGTTTCCTAATCCTAGCACCCCGCGTTCACCCTTTGATTTAAAGGAAGGATTTGCAGTTCCATTGAAGAAGCATTGTCCCTGGGAGGTATCAGTGTACAAACAATACCACAAGGTATTATTTAAAGAGGAGATGGGGGTGCAGATAGGATTAGTGCCCTTGGTTAAATTGTTGTTGTTGTAGAAATCATTGTAAGAGCTGCAATAGGTAGGAGTTGCTGTGTTGTTATTACGCCAGTCTCCTCCACTTGAACTAGTAAAATAGTGGTGACATATATGTTTGTGTCTAAATTAATGCAGTCTGATACTGAGCAGTTTATATAGAAACACCAATTTTTAACAACAGGCTTTATTAAAAGGAACTCTTGTTGACTTTGGTCCCAAGCTTGGTTATTAGAGGGGTTTAAAAGTGACTCGATGGGGCCCAAGGGGATGGGAGTCATGGGAATTTCTCCTTGGGTGTGGAGAGGAAAATGACTGTACACCCAACAATCACTTTGGTTTTCTGCTTTAGCGGCTCTGTCAACGTATTGGAGATACATATTATTATCAGAGATATGGGCAACAGTAGGCTTAAGAGTAGCCTTAGCCTGAGGAGATTTTGTAAGTTGTCTGAAAACTGGGTGGGGCTAGGCTTTATACAATATTCTGTTCCATAAGTAAATACCTGAACTTCTGCTGAACTATAGCAATGTGAGGGAGGATATCAACGGGCAATGTTGACCTTCCCGGCTATATCAGAGAGTTCGATTGAATCACTTATTCAGACAGGAAAACCTCGGGCACCAGGATTAGCACACTTATAGCAACTGGCAGCTATAGCCGACCCCTGTGAGAGACTTATTTCTCCAGCAAAGAGAAAGATTAGAAATAACATAGTTATAAAAACCATATTATAATAAAAATCAGCACAAACAGTATGTATAACCCTGCAGCTCTTAATAACTGATCTTCTGGGACATGTTACAGTCTCAAAGTGCTCGGTTTCAGCTGATCCAAAAGTGTCTAGAGGATGCAGTACTTGGAGTTCGGTGCTCTCTGGGCTGGGCAGGACCCCAAAAGGGTGACAGTTCATTAGTGGACCTTGGTTAGTTTGAGTTTTATATTATCTAATGGGCTGCAGGTCCAGGAGGTGTTTGTCTTAATTTTTTTGTCCGTTTCTGGCTCACCCTTGTCGCGGTCAGGCGGGCGTGCGGTCCTCCCGCAAAGTCTGCGGTCGTCTTCTTCTGGCTTCCCCTTTTCCAGGTCAGGGAAGCTTGCATTGGAGCCAATCCTGAGCTCTGATGAAACTTCTGTCTTCTTTATATGAGTATAATGAATCCAGTTGTCTTTTTCTGATACTCTTATGGCGGTGTGGGAGGTGAGGAGGACTTCATACGGTCCTTGTCACTTAGGTTTAAGGGGAGACCGTTTCCAAGTTTTTATATACACCCAGCCTCCAGGCTGGATGCGATGTGCTGGGACATCGGCAGGGAGGGGTTGGCTTAAAGCAGCATACCTATGGAGAGATTTTAACTGAGACTGTAGAGATAAAATATAAGAGGTGAGTCCTTTATCGCCTAAAAGAGAAGACATGTGAGCCGGAAGTAAGGGGAAATGTTGGGGAACAGGGTGTCCAAACAGCAGCTCGTAAGGGTTCAGCTTTAGTTTTTTCCTGGGGGTGGTTCTGATGGACATAAGGGCCAGTGGGAGAATCTTAGTTCATTTTAACCCGCTCTCAGCACATAGCTTTTTAATTTTTTGTTTCAGGGTTTGATTCATTCTCTCTACTTGTCCTGAGCTTTCTGGGTGCCAAGGGGTATGGAATTTATATTCTATTCCTAGGCAGCTGGCCAGTGTTTTATTTAAGTCAGCAGTAAAATGTAATCCTTGAGTGCTTTTAATGATACGTGGAAGACCAAACCTGGGTATAATTTTATTAAGGAGTATTTTTACTACTTGTTGTGCTGTAGCTCTTCTGGTGGGGAAGGCTTCTACCCACCCTGTGAGTTGGTCAATAATTATTAGGAGGTTTTTGTACTCATTGTCTTCAGGCATATCAGTAAAATCTATTTGTAGTCTCGCAAAGGGAGTATAAGCCCAGGGGCAGGCTCCAGGGGGTCCTGATTTTTTTTTCTTTGATATTAAACTTTTTTGTATGTACTGTAGTGTTCTAAAAGCCTTTTTGCTTTCTGGTAGACTCCGGGTGTGTAGAACAGCCTGTTAGTGATAGTGGCAAGTTTTTTATAACCTAAATGCTCTCTTTGATGGAGTTGTTGCAGATAGGGTCTAAGGGATGCTTTAGGTAGCACTATCCTTTCATCTGGCAATCACCATATTCCATCTTTTTCCACAGGTGGCTCCTGCCACTTTCTATCTCTGTTGTTCTAAAGGTGGTACAGACTTGTACATTTTTGGCTCTAGCAGTATTTCCAAATATGCCTTTGACTGAGAAATTTGAGCTTGGAAGGCTAGGGTGGATAGTGGCTGTAAGGCTGCTGTTTGAGCTGCAGCATCGGCCAGGGCATTGCCTTTTGAGACTTGATCTCCCTTTTTGGTATGGGCTGGGCAATGCATTACAGCTATGGCTTTTGGCAACATTATAGCTCGTAGGAGATCATTGACTTGTTTAGCATTTGATATTTTAGTTCCAGAGGCTGTCATAAATCCTCTGTGTTTCCACAATTGTCCAGTGGCATGACTGATTCCAAAGGCATACTTAGAATCAGTCCAAATATTTACAGAGTGGCCCAATGTTAATTGACAAGCTCCTGTAAGGGCAGTAAGTTCAGCTGCCTGCGAGCTCAACTGCCCAGGCAGTGGTTCAGCTTTAAGTACTTTAAATGGAGTTACTATTGCATAACCCATTCTTTTAACTCCATTGACTAACTTTGAAGAGCCATCTACAAAAAAAATCAAGTCAGGGTTGTCTAAGGGTAAGTCACTAAGATCTATCCTGGGTTTGTCTGAAAATGCTGCAAATTGAAGGCAATCATGGGAGTCTGGTTCCCCATTGCTGGGTAGAGGTAATAGAGTAGCCAGATTCAGGGTATTGCATCTCTCTATGACCAGGTCTGTAGCCATTAGAAGTGTGGCTTTCTATTTGTTCATTCTCTGATGAGAAAAATGTTGAGTATTTTTCTGGAGGAGGAGGGCTACTGCGTGTGGAGCCTTTAGGATAAGGGGGTATCCGAGGACTAATTCCTGGGCTTTTTCGACTATTGTTGCAGCTGCTACCACTGTGCAAAGGCAGCCTACTCCCCCCTTTGCCACTGGATCTAATTGTGCAGACAAGTAAGCTGCGGACAGCTTTATGATCTCAAAAGACTGGTTCTTCTGTATCTTTTGGGGGTTTTTTTTGGGGGGGGGGTTTAATAAAAGTTTTAGTAGCAATGGCTAAGATTTTTGTCATGGATTTATTCTCAACACCCTCAGTGTCATGTTGGAGCTTCTTTTTAATCTCTTTGCTAGCCTGACTTATGAATACAAGTTTTAACACAGGCAAAGTGGCAGGTGTCTCAGGGTCCATGTGTCCATACTGATGTATAGCTTTATAGAGTCTTTCAAAGTAGTCTGAAGGGTGTTTTTCGGGGCCCTGAACAGTAGCTGTCACTTTGGACCAGCAGTTTGTAGTTTTATCTCCTGCTTTCTTTAATCCTTTTAAAATGCTGTCTTTCAGCATTCGTATTGAATTTTGCCCCCTTTCCTGACTGTAATTCTAATTTGGATTTTGCCTAGGCACGCCATTAGGCATGGGGTGGTTTTCATGGGGCTGATCGGCTAGAAATTGGTCAGCATGGCGTAGTACTTGAGTCTTCTCGTCCGTAGCTAAGAGGCTTTTGAGAAGCTGCATGACATCTGACCAGGAGGGGTTATGAGTTATGAAAATGGTTTTGAAGCGCCTTAGAACTACTTCGGGATCATCTCTGAGCCTGGGGGTGTTTTCTTGCCAGTTTAAGAGGTCAGTGGTGGAGAACGGAGCGTGTGTCCAGTGACTGATAACTTCTCCACCCTCACCAGGCACAGGGGGTAACTTCAGTTACCTCTAAGTGCAGTGCACTGCACCAGTGCAGTGCAGGCTTAGACAATTTTTGACGAGTACGATTTGAAATCAGAGTGGAACTGGAATCTGGAGAGGGATCCAGAGATCCCTCTCCAGATCCAGGACTCGGGGATTCCGAGAGAGACAATCGAGGTGATGCCTCCCGAAGACTTCTGTCCCTCGGCCAGCCCGGGGGCAATGTTTTGGGGTTCAAACATTGGGGGTGGTATCAATGGTAGGTTAGGGGCCTAGGCATGGGTCTGTAATCATCTTCTGAATATGACGGTGGTGTAGCAAGTTTTAGACATAGAAGGGGAGCTAACAGATTCGAGAAAGATGCAGGGGTCAGGGAAGCTAAAGGTTTACTAGCAACATTGTCTCATAAATACCAATAATTTATTAGGTCGAGGCAGGGGTCCTCCAAGATCTTTCGTAAGGCAGCCAGACAATTTGGGTCAAACGATCCATTTTCTGGCCATTGTCTTCCCAAATCTAACTGGGACGTATAAGACGTCCAATTAGTTAAACAGAGTTCTGCCATACGAGACTTGGACAGTTCTGCCCGTCCTCCAAATGTTTCCAATTCTTAATCATAAAATCAAGGGTGAATCGGGAATAGCTTTTCCTAGACTGGAACCCATGATTATATCCAAGCACAAGCAGTCTTATTTCCTTAAGTTCTACCTGCCTAGGAGCTGTTTCGTCCACGTACAACAACCTGTGTTCTCGGACCCCACTGGCTTTCTCCGTGAGGAGGGGCGTCTTGAGTCCGAGCCCTAGTCATTGGCCGTTATAACAGCATTTCTACCTTATATCTGTGTCTTTCACCTTTCGGCCAGGCTGCCGCTCTAACAGCTTTTAAATCAGCAGACAGATACCCTCAAAGACTGCTTCCAGAGACCTCTAGAGGTTAAAACCAGAAACCAGATAGAAACCAAAAATATACCTGACCTGAGGTACTCGCCGGTACCGTTCCTTTACCCAACTTGAGGATCCCCCTTACTGGTCCCGAGGGGACCGTCCACCTCCCGAGACTGACCAAATAGGTGAACTCACCTGGTGCGCTCTGGGGTGTCGGGGGATGGAGGTCTCCAAAGGCTCCAAGCTAGATGGGTCCCATCTGGGGCGCCAAATTGTGGTGGGAGAAACCTCCCTAAGGTTCGTTGTCTAGCTGTAATTTGATAGACAGACAACGCGGGTAAAGAAAGACAACTGTTTCTTTGCTCGAGCAAAGACCATAAAGCCAGCAAAAGGCAAAATGCCCCCCCTCAAGGGTGAGGTGATCTTTTATACTTCTTACAACAAGGCAAGACTACATGGTTAACAACAAAGCAATACTTGGGTGGTGCTTTGCAAATCTTTGTAATAGCATATTTCTATTAAGCTGAACTAGCACTTTTTTAAAGCTAAAAGTTAAGTAACAGTAACATTATAATATGTTAGCAAAACCTTATACAGTAGTAGATACTTCTCAAGGACACAACCAGTGCACCAGAACAATGGTTTCCCTGACTTATTTTACTTCTTGCTGTAGCTGATTTTTCAGCACACAGACACAGATCCACTTTTTAACTCAGAAAATGCTTAATACAGTTAAAATGATTACTTGACACAAGCAAAGGCCTAGCTATCATTCTGCCTTGTGGTCAGCTGTATTGGTAGGCCACAGGTCATGCCTTTTATTCAGCTGTAAAGCTAATACTTCTTAATAATCCAAATTATTGTAAGCCTAACAGTATGCTATCAGAAAACTATTCTATTTCAGGGTAATAACAAACCTGCGCACGGCAGCGGGGGCAGGGCTGTGGCTCCTGGGTGGCCCCAGGGGGCAGACCCTATGCAAAGGTCTGCCGCCAGGCAGGCAGCACACTGACAGGGGAGGGAGGGAGGGAGGGAGGGAGGGAGGGAGCGAGTGAGCGAGTGCCCTCCAGCTTGGCAGGCAGCACAACACTGCTGCCTCCTGCCCGGGAGAGGCCAGGGCCCTGCCCGGGGCCGCAGGGCCTGGGCAGGTGGGGGGGTGTGGGCCGGGAGCCCGCCCAAGCCCGCCGGGGCCCGGAGGGTGGGTCGGGGAGGCCGGGGCTTTCCAGCTACTGGCAGGCAGGCCTTGCAGCCTTTTTCTGTGTCTCTTGCCAGGTCTCTGGCTTGGCCTGTGAGGCCACTTAAGACCAGATGCTGCCTTCGTCCAGGGTGGTCGTTGTCGTTGACGCTGCTGCCACCGCCGAACAAAGCCAGAGTGGCAGGGCGTGCGCAAGCGCAAGTCAAATGAAAGCAGTAGACGGAGACCAGGGCAAACGGAAAGAAGCCCGAGGCAAGGCGAGGTGAGCCTGCAGTGCAATGCTGCAGCTAGTCAAGTGACCAAAACGCTGGCTTGCATCCAGAGATGCTTCTCGAGCAAATCCCAGGACATCGTCCTTCTCCCCTTGTAATCGGCCTCAGCGAGGCTGCAGCTGGAGTACTGCGTCCAGTGTTGGGCTGGCTCCACAACTCAAAATGGATGTGATGTGGAGAAGCTGGAGAGAGCCCGTCCAGAGAAGAGCCGCGCGCGCACGATCACAGGTCAGGGAAGCAGACCCTGTGATGACAGGCTGAGAGCCCTGGGGCTCTTGAGCCTGGATAAAGCCCAGGCTCACTCACTCGCTCGGGGGCGATCTGATAGCCGCCTCCAAGTTGACCACTAACCAGTAGTTGGGGGAACGCGTTTGTTCACCCGAGCGAGAGAGCGCCCCAAGGAAGGGATGATGGCCAGGTCGAACGGTCATCAACTAACTACTACAAGGCCGTTTCAGGCTGGACAGGAGGAAGAATTTCTTTCCTGTCTGAGCCCCCAAGGCAAGGTCTGTCGGGAACAGCCTACCACCAGAGGTGGTTCGGTTCGAGAACTGATACATCCTCGACATGAGGCCTCTAGAGGGCCATGAGCAGAGCACCAGGGAAGACGGAGGGGACAGCGGTGCAGAGAGAGATGGCAGCTACAAAGGCGAGGCCCAATATGCAGATCGGGATGCAGATTGGTATGCAAATGACGGCAGAGACGAGGGCTGAGGAGGATAGAGTTCAGGGGCAGCGGCGGCGATGGGCGAACCAGATCAGCGGAAGGGACGACGGAGTTGGTGAGCGAACGGCGGAGGAGGAGGAAGGGTGGACCCATGTGCAGTGGAAAGGGAAGGCCCAAGTGGGAGCAGGGGGGGCAGAAGACCCCCGAAGAGAGAGGAGCATCGCTGGCAGCAGGGAGTCGTCGGGAGACCCAGGGGCAAGAGAAGGAGGCAGCAGGAGAGGCGGACCCTGAAGAGGAAGAAAATGGAGCCCAGGGGACAAAATGGAGGGTGAAGGTAACCTTTGCCCTTGAGGGGTATAAGGGAAACAAGACTCTGAGTCGCGGAGACTTTATGGCTGAGGTCCTCTTGAAGACTCTCAAAGTGAATCCGAGGGACTTGCACTGTGTGGTGCCCTTCGACAACAGGAAGGTCTGGAATGTGACTTTTGAAAATGAGAAAAGTTATGCTGCCTTTTGGAAGGCGCGTGAGGCGGCATTGGAACGAGGGGAGCTGGAGGGGTTGGTGTTTGATATGGGGCGGAAGGCACGGGAGAGAGTGCTGTATATTAAGATGTTTACAGACATGTTGCATAAGGACAATGTGAGAAGATGGTTGGAGCAGAGGGTGGAGAGAGTGACATTTGTAGAAAAAGAATGTGATTGGTGGGGGGTTTGGACAGGGGCATGGAGGGCGAAGGTGGTGCTCCATGAGGTGGTGGGGAGCCCCGGGGCGGTTAAGCACTTGGCTTCGGCAGTGCAAGTTGGGCCATGTAGGGGATATGTGGTGTATCGCGACCAGCCCAAGCTGTGCAATAGGTGCGGGCAAGAGGGGCACCTGGCGGTGTTCTGCCGACTTAGGGTGTGTTATCCCTGCAGGGGGCTGGGGCACACAGCTCAATTCTGCAAGGAGAGCTTTGTATGTAAGGGTTGCAGGCAGGAGGGGCACATACAGCAGACGTGCCCCTCGTCCTACGCAAATCGAGTGCGGATGGCAGGGAGTCATGAGGAGCGGGGGGGTGGGGGTGGGGGGGGAGGAGAGAGAAATGGAGGAGGAAAAACAGATGGGTGTGCTAGAAGAGGGAGGAGAGATGTTTGTGGAGGAAAGGCCTGGGGAGGAGGAGGGTAAAGAGGGGATCAGAGGCAGTCAAGGAGCTGGTGGAGGAGGAGAAGTTGGAGATGAAGGAACAGAAGGGGGAAGAGGAAGAGGGGGGCGATGCGGCGTTGCAAAATTTGAGGGGTATGCTGGCGGAGTTGGAAATGGAACAAAAAATGGGACAAACAATGGGTCAAACACAAGAGAAGGGGTGGGCAGAGCAACTGGAGGAGATGGAGGCAATTGAACAAGGGCAGGAGGGGAGTCTCAAGAAAAGGAAGAAACAAGGAGGGGAGGAAAAGGGGAAGAAGAAGCTGGGGGTGCAAGCAGAAGGTGGAAAGGAAGAAGGGAAGGGGAAGAAGAAAGAGCAGAGGGAGGGAGAAGGAAAAAGGAAGGAAAGTTTGGGATTTCTGAGCCCAAGAGCGGTGGAGGGGCTGTTTGAACCACCTGGGAAATGGAGGAAAGGGGTAGAGGCCTCGCTGGAGGCATCGGAGAGTGGGAGTGGGGACGAGGTGTGAGGGGGGGGGGATTTTTCATTTCTGTTGATTGCCATGGAAGGGGAATTTTGTGTTGTCTCCTTGAATGTGAGGAGTCTGTTATCTAAGAAAAGGTAGGAAAGGGTGGGAGGGTATTTGAGGGCGTTAAGGGCTGATATTATTTGTTTACAAGAGTGTGAGATTGGGTAGGAGGGAGATTATGGGGTGCTGCGGAGAAGATGGGATAAGGGAAGGTCGTGGTGGGTGGGGGCGGGTGGAAATAAGGCGGCAGGGGTGGGGATTTTAGTGAATGAAACACAGGTGAGAGTGCTTGGGGTGGAGGTGTTAATTGAGGGGCGATTGCAACACATGAGGGTAGAGGTGGGGGGGGGGAGGAGGTGGGGGTGTTCAACATCTACGCACCAGCAGTGAAGGAGGAGCGGAGGGAATTATTTCGGAGATTGGCAATATGTGGGGGAGGGAAGAAGATGTTTGTAGGGGACTTTAACTGCATTATTGAGGGAGGGGATAGAGAAGTGGGGATTGGCGGGGGAAGTTTGGACAGCACGGGGAGGTGTTTGGGGAACTGGGTTCGGGAAGAGGGGCTGGTGGATGTCTGGAGGGGGGAGCGGGTGGGAACGAGGATCGAACCGGGGGGGAAGAAGGTTTTGCGAATCAATTTTGTGTTTGGTTTCGGAAGGGGTGGGGGTGGAAGGGAAGGAGGTGGTAGAAGTGGGGTTTAGCGATCACAGGATGTTGAGGGTAGAGTTACGGGTCGGGGGAGGAAGTGGGAGAGGGAGGGGGGTGTGGAAGCTGAACACAGGAGTACTGGAAGACGAACTGGTGTGTAGGGCGTTTGGGAGGGAATATGAGAGGTGGAAAACAACAAGGGTGCTGTTTAAGTCTCATTGGGAGTGGTGGAGGGTTATGAAGGAGAAGATCAGGGGGTGGTTTATTCGAGTTGGGAAGCAGCAGGCGTGGGAGAAGAGGAAGGAGCTGGGGAGACTGCAGGGGAAGGTTCAGGGGTTGATTCAGGAAGCGATGGGGGGAAAGGAAGTGAAGCGCGAGAGTTGGGGGAGGCGAAGCGGACGGTGGAGGAATGGTTTTGGGGGAAGGAGCAGGAGAGGATGTTTTTAGCACAGGCACTGTGGATGGGGGAGGGGAAAGAATGGGGGAAGTATTTTGCAGAGAAGGTGAAGAAAGGGAGCAGGGAAGTGGGGGCAGTGGTGACAGGGGAGGGGGTGAGGGTCGAGTCGCAAAGGGAGGTGTTGAAGGAGGTGACAGGATTCTATGCGGAGCTGTATAAAAAGCGGGAGGTGGATGGGATGGCAGGGGAGAGGTTTTTGGGGGAGTTGGAAAAGAGGGTAGAAGAGAGGGAGAGGGTGGAGTTGGAGAGGGACATCACGGAGGAAGAGGTGAAGGAGGTGCTGGGGCAGATGAAGGGGAAGACGCCGGGTTTGGATGGGTTGCCGGCTGAATTCTACGAGCGGTTTTGGGGGGTAGGGGGGGGGGACGTGGTGGAGGTGTTCCGGGAGGTGATGGGGTCAGGGGAGGCGGGGGAGGGTTTTGCGGTGGGGGTGGTGGTGTTACTGTACAAGAAAGGGGACAAGGAGGTGTTGAAGAATTGGAGACCTATTACATTATTGAACGTAGACTATAAGTTGCTCTCAAAGGTGCTGGCAACAAGAATGGGGAAGGTGATGGGGGAGGTGGTGCGGGAAGACCAGACATGTGCGGTGAAGGGTAGGAGGTTGGGGGATACGCAGTGGGTATGGAGGGATATGTTGGAGTACGTGGGGGAGAGGGGGTGGAAGGTGGTGGTGGGCAGTGTAGACCTAGAGAAGGCCTATGACAGTTTGGAGCACGGGTTCCTGTTTGAGGTGTTGGGGCGGATGGGTTTTCCTAGGAAATTCGTGGGGTGGGTGAGAGCCCTGTATAGAGGGGCAAGGAGCAGAATCTTGGTGAAGGGGTGTTTGGGAGAGGAATTTAGGGTGGAGAGAGGGGTGCGTCAAGGGTGCCCCCTCTCTCCGGGGCTGTTTGTGTGCGGCATAGAGCCGTTGGCACAGAGGGTGAGGAGGGATGGGAGGGTGAGAGGAATACCAGTGCCGGGGGGAGGGGAGGGTGACACTGTACATGGATGACGTGATGTTTATGGTGAGGGATAAGGGGTCGCTGGAGAGGGTGGTGGAAGGAATTAAGGAATATTGGGAAGCAGCGGGGCCACGGGTGAACAAAGGGAAAAGTAGTTTGTTGGCGATGGGGGAATGGAACGGACTGGAGGAGGTGGGGTGGTGGGTGCAGAAGGAGGGTTTGAAGGTGCTGGGAGTCTATATGGATGTGAAGGGGAAGGGGGGAACGGGCATGGGAGGAGGTTTGAGGGAGGGTGAGGAAAGTGGTAGGGTTATGGAGAACGAGGAAGCTGTTGTTCCGGGGGAAGGTGGGGATTATGAAACAGTCTTTGCTGCTGACAATTTTCTTTGTGGCAATGGTGTACCCGCCCACCTGGTTGCAGGTGAGGCGGGTGCAAAGGGAAATGTCTCTCTCTTTTTGGGGTGGGCAGACGGAGAAGGTGGCGAGGAGAGAGGTATATATGGGGGAGGACTTGGGAGGCTGGGGCGTGCTGGAACTAGAGGTTTTTCTGTATGTGCACTTTTGGAAAGGGGTGGTGCGACTTGCAGGCCTGGAGGGGAGGAAAGTGGGGGCAATGTGTAGATATTGGGCGGGAAGGTATTTAAGGAGGTTGGGGTCATATGGAGGGAGTTGGACAGGTTTGTAGGCCGAGACACGGGCCAAGTGGTATGCACGGGGGTGGGGTTTTTTGAGGGCAAAGGGGCTTGGAGGAGTAAGGGTGCGAGGGACTGAAGGAAGCAATGCCGGTGCTGAGGGAAATCAGAGGAAGGGATGAAATGGCAGATATAGGGGAGTTGTCGGAAGGGCAGGTGGGAAGGGTCTGGAAGGGGATAGTGGGGAAAAGATGGAAGGGGGAGCACGAGGATTTTGTGTGGCGGGTGGTTAGGAGGGTGCTACTGGTGAGGGCGGAGCAGAGGAAATGGGGGTTGATAAGGTCAGGGGAGTGCCCGAGGGAACTGTGTGGCAGGGAGGAAACGGTGTCCCACATGTTGTGGGAATGTTCGCACGCGGAGAAGGTCTGGCAGAGGGTGGCGAGGTTTTGTAAAGAGATAGGGTGGGGGGATTGTGTGAGTTACGAGGGAGCGGTGTACGGTTTGGCGAGGCATAAAGTGTGGGAATGGGAGATTCAGGCATTACTGTTGTGTACACGGATGGCAGTGTGGAAAACGAGGTGTTTACTGGTCCAGAAGGGGCTTTGTTTTACGTCACGGGAATGTGTTTATTTGGCATATGTGGAGTTGGGGTACTATAGGAGGAAAGGGGAGTGGGAAGGTATTGATTGGAGGAAATTGTTTGAGTAAGAGGGAAGGAAGGGGAAAGGGAAAGTTGAAGAGAACCAATGTTATGCTGTATGTTATGTTACGTGTTGATAATCAAGATGGAGCTGGAACCCTTTGTGAGTTCAGTCTGTAAAAAGGGGAGAAGCATTTCTTTGTTTGCATGGGAAAGTTTTGTTATGTCATGAGGTGAATGCTGTTATTTAGAGTTCTGAACTGAGAAAGTGGAAATTTTCTTGGTGGTGGTAAACGTGGTATGGCTTTAAATAAAAAAAAAAAATCTGTTCTTATCAGTTTAATTGCTGATACGTCCTCCATATGAGGACCGACGCATTAAACGCATTTTTGGTGCCGGGAGTGGGCCTCGGAGCTTGCTCCAGACCCTCCACGCATCGGCCCAGTATTACAGTGCCTCCGGCCCCGGTGCCCGCTCCCCTTCCAGGGGAGCACTGCCTTCCTCCTCTCTGGGTTCCAAAAGCAGCGGCAGCAGGGGCAGGGCCGTGGCCCCTGGGCAGCCCCAGGGGGGAGACCCTATGCAAAGGGATGCTGCTGGCCAGGCAGGCAGCATACTGACATGGAGGGGAGGGAGGGAGAGAGTGCACATCCGTCCTCCTGCTTGGCAGGCAGCACAGCCCCGCCACCGCCTCCTGCCGGGGGGAGGCCGGGGCTGCGGGCCCCGGGCGGCGGGGGTGCGGGCTGGGAGCCCACCCAGCCTGTGGGGCCCGCCGCGGGCCCGGAAGCGGTGCCTGGAGCGTGGGTTGGGGAGGCCGGGGACTTCCCAGCTACTGGCAGGCAGGCCTTGCAGCCTCTTTCCAAGTCAGCCTGCAAGGCCGCTCAAGACCAGACGCTGCCTTTGTCGAGCATCGTCACCACTGCTGATGACCAAAGCCAGAGTGAGTGGCGGGGCATATGCAAGCGCAAGTCAAATGAAAGCAGTAGACGGAGACCGTGGCAAACAGAAGGAAGGAAGCCCGAGTCGAGTCTGCAGTGCGATGCTGCCAGCTAGTCAAGTGACCCAAACGCTGGCTTGCGTCCAGAGATGCTTCTCGAGCAAATCCGGGGCGGGCGGGACATACTTCTCCCCTTGTACTCCGCCTCGGCTGGAATACTGCGTCCAGTTTTGGGCTGGCTCCACAATTCAAAAAGGACCTGACGTGGAGAAGCTGGAGAGAGTCCATCCAGAGAAGAGCCAAGCCCGCCGCGCACAATCAGAGGTCAGGGAAGCAGACCCTACGATGACAGGCTGAGAGCCCTGCCTGGGGCTCTTGAGCCTAGATAAAGCACAGGCTCGCTCGCTCGCTCGGGGGCAATCTGATGGCCACCTCTAAGTTGACCGCCAACCAGTAGCTGGGGGAACGCGTTTGTTCACCCGAGCGAGCGAGGGCCCCAAGGAAGGGAGGACGACCCGGTTGAACGGTCATCAACTAATTACTACAAGGCCGTTTCAGGCTGGACATGAGGAAGAATTTTTTTCCTGTCCGAGCCCCCAAGGCAAGGTCTGTCGGGAACAGCCTGCCACCGGAGATGGTTCGGTTTGAGCGCCTGCCTCCCTTGAACCCCTTCAAGAGCAAACAGGATGCTTCTCTTGCTGGGATCCACTGACCCCAGCGGACTTCCTTCCGGTCCTTTTGGCAGGGGGCTGGACCGACTCAATGATCTTCTGAGGTCCCTTCCAGCCTAAACATCTATGAAATTGTTGACTCAAGTCAAGGAAGGAGCGGCACACACCTGCCAGCCCCCGCTTTCCCGCCCTCAGGAGAGCCAGCCAGTCACTCAGTCGCCAGGCCCCGGGACCGGCCGAGCAACCCCCACTGCTGGGGCTGCCCCTGGCCTTGCTCCCTGGGCCACCGGCCCGGGGCACCCGCTCCCACTCCGGGGTTGGGCGGGTTATCGCTTCTCAGCCTCTTGAAGGCTCAGATCGGGGACGGCCGGGCGGAAGCCTGGCTGTTTCCCGGTCGGGCCAATGGGAGACCGAGAGCGAGGAGGAGATGATGGCAGCGGACGGAGCGTTTTCGATGAAAGAAGGATCAATTGCGAGGAGGAGCATGCTGGTGGACAAGGAGTGGCGGAAGGAGGCGACAGCGGAGAATGGTCAGCCGATGGAGGAGGGCGTGTGGATGGTGGCAGGTAGAAAGCGGAAGCAGGAAGAACGGCTGAGGGAAGAGAAGGAATTGGAGGAGGTAGCAAGAGGCGAGAAAGCAGGGAAGAAAGAAGAGAAGAAGGAGCAGCAGGTGCAGCGGGACCAGCGGAGCGAGAGCGTTAGAGGGAAAGAATGGGGCAAGGAAGAATGCAGTGAAGAAGGAGGAGATAACACAGGACCCATGTGGGGAGAGAACAACCCATGGCGGTGGGTAAAGCTAAGGTTAAAAGCGACTTTGTTGAAAGAGGGATTTTTGGGAGAATCGAGACTACAAAGGGCAGAGTTTATGGAAAGAATACTATTCGGAGACTGCGGAGTGGATGCGAAGGACGAGCGCGGTTATCGCGCATGAAAACAACCGGGCGTGGACTATTACGTTCTGGAAGACAGGGGCTTATGATGACTTCTGGGTGCAGCAAGATAAATTGAGGAGGGAGGGGGCACTGAAGGGGATACGCTTTGAGGCGGGGGAAAAAGAACGGGGGAGAGTGTTGGTGATACGTTTGTTTAACGATATGGTGGAGCAGGAGGACGTGGCGAGATGGTTAGAGGGCAAGGTGCAGAGGGTCATGTGGGTAGAACGGATTCTTGATAAGTATAAGATCTGGAATGGGGCATGGAGGGCACGGGTGTTGCTGTTTGAGGGGGGGAGCGGGGGGGGTCAAGCATTTGTCTTCTACTTGTTTTTTGGGGCCTAACAAGGGGTATGTTAATTATTTTGGGCAACCCAAACTGTGTTCAACTTGTGGGAAGGAGGGGCACCTGGCGGCGTTTTGCGAGTTCACAGTTTGCTTTCGGTGTGGGGGACAGGGGCATAGGGCACGGGTGTGCACGACGGTTGGGAAATGCATTATTTGTGGGAAAGAGGGGCTTTTTTTGCGGGAGTGCCCCATATCAAATGCCAGTCGGGCTCGGGCGGGGGGGAAGGAACCGGAGAGCGAGGAGGAGGATGTAGAATCCTTGGGTGGGGGGGGGGAAGGAAGATTAAGATGGGAAGGAAGAGGGAGAGGAGGACAGCGTGTCCTCAGTACCCTCCATGGAGGGAATAACCGGGGCTGAAGAAGGGGCGGGTATGGGGGGGCGTGGGGAGGATAAGGGGGAGGGGGGGGAAGGAAGAGAGTCTGAAAAAATTTGAGAAGGAAGAGGGGACAAGGGAAGTAGGTGGGAGGGAAAGTGGAGAGGCACTGGCAAGACAGAGGGAAAGTGCTGAAAGTAGTGGGGGAAAGGAGGTGAAGAAAGCGAAGGGGAGGAAAGGGGGAGACAAGAAGCAGGAAGGGGAAGAAGAAATGGGGAAGGAGATGGGGAAGGGAAAAAGGTTGTTGGGGGAGAGGGAGAAAGAAGGAAAGAGTCCGGGAAGCGGCAGGGAGAGTGGGGAAGAAGGGTTTCTTAAGCCCCATGGCCATTGTGGCTTTAGCAAGAGCTATGGGAATGTGGGCAGAGGGGATGGGGAGGGGAGGAAAAGAAGGTTTGAGAGGGAAAGGGGGGGGAGGTGAAGCTGTGGGCTGAAAGAGAATGTTGTGGATAGTGTCCCTAAATGTGAGGAGTTTATTAGGGAGAAAGAAATGGGAAAGGATAAGAGAATGCCTGGAGCAGAAGGAGGCGGATATATTTTGTTTGCAAGGATGTGGAATTGGGTGGAGCAGGGATTACAGGCACCTGAGGAGAAGATGGGGTTGGGGACAATCATGGTGGGCAGGGGCAGAGGATAATAGGGCAGTGGGAGTGTTAATTGGGGGGGGCGGGATTGGCAGGTGAAGGGTGTTAAGATGTTGGTGGAGGGGAGGCTGCAAAGGGTGAACTTGAGGGTGGGGGGGGAGGAAGTGATTTTATGGAATGTGTATGCACCAGCAGGGAAGGTAGAAAGGATGGGGTTTTTCAAGAGGTTGGCTGTTTGTTGTGGGGGGGAGGGCATAAAATAGTAGTAGGGGACTTTAACTGTATTATTCAGAGAGGGGATCGGGTGGGGGGGGAATGGATAGTACGGGGAGATACTTGAGGGATTGGGTTAAGGAAGAAGGGTTAAAAGACATGTGGGAAGGGGAAGGGGTGGCAACAAGGGTGGATCCGAGTGGGGGGAGGCAGTCACACATAGATTTTATGTTTGTTTCATGGGGAGTGAGGGGGGTGAGGAAAGTGGTTGGGGATGTGGGTTTTTCTGACCATCAAATGTTGAGGGTGCAGGTGAAGGTAGGGGAAGGGGGGAAGTGGGGGAGAGGGGTATGGAAGTTGAATCTGAAATTAGTGGAAGATGAGGGAAGGTGCGAAGAGCTGAGGGAACTATACAGAGGGTGGAGGACACTTTGGGGGTTGTTTGCAACAAGATGGGAGTGGTGGGTGATGGTTAGAGGGAGGGTCAAGGAATGGTTTATTAAAGAGGGGAGAAGAAGAGCGAGGGAGGGAATTGGAAAGGAGACAGGGTTCTGCAGGAGTTGTTAAGGAGGGCAGGGGAAGGGAGGGAGGTTCGGGAGGAGTTAAGGGAGGCAAGACAGAAGGTGGAGGAATGGTTTGGGGAGCAGGAGAAGGAGAGGGTTTTTCTGGTGAGGGCACCATGGGTGGAGGAGGGGGAAAGGTGGAATAAATATCTGGCATCAAGGGTGAGGAAAGGGAGGGCAGAACTGGGAAAAATTGAAGTAGGGGAGGGGAAATGGGTGGATGGGACAAAGGAGATTTTGGAGGAAGTGACAAAGTTTTATGAAGACTTGTATAGAGGGGGAAGGGGGAACAGGGGAGGGAGGAGTCAGTGGGTGAAGGGGTTAAAGGGACAGGTGGCAGAAGAGGATAGGGAGAGGTTGGAGAGGGAAATAATGGTGGGGGAGGTGGAAGGGTGTTTGAAAGGGATGGCGGGAGGGAAAGTGCTGGGACTAGATGGGTTAGGGAAGGAATTTTATTGCAAATTTTGGGACTTGGTGGGGGAGGATATAGTTATGTTGTTTAGAGAGATCACGGAATTGGGTATGGTGGGGGAGGGGTTTGTGGATGGGGTGGTAATCTTGCTACATAAAAAGGGGGAGAGGGGGGATCTGAAAAACTGGAGGCCAATTACTTTGTTAAATGGAGACTATAAGTTGTTCATGAAGGTGTTGGCGGGGCCCTTGAAGAGGGTGTTGGGACAGGTGGTGGGAGAAGGACAAACGTGTGTGGTGGAGGGAAGGAAGATCTATCAGAGGCACTGGGTTTTGAGGGATATTGTAGAGTATGCACAGGTGAGGAAATGGGAATTGGGGATAGGAAGCTTAGATTTGGAGAAAGCTTACAATCGGGTGGAACACGGGTTTCTGTTTGAGGTATTGGAGGGGATGGGGGTGCCAAGGAGGTTTGTGGGGTGGGTGAAAGGGGTATACGAAGGGGCACAGAGCAGGATGTTAGTTAAAGGGTGTTTGGGAAGGGAGTTTAGGGTGGGAGTGGGGGTTCGCCAGGGATGTCCACTGTCACCGGGGTTGTTTATGTGTAGTATGGCGGTGTTAGCACAAAGGATTAGGGGGGGATAGGGGTATCAGAGGGGTGCAAGCTCCTGGGGGGGGGGTAAAGGTTTTGTTGTATATGGATGATATTACAGTGGTGGTGAGAGATAAATATTCGTTAAGGAGCGTGTTGACATGTATGGGAGTATGGGGAAATTTCTGGGGCAAGGTTGAACAAGGGTAAGAGTAGTGTGTGGGTACAAGGGGAGTGGGAGGGGGATAGAGGGATTTGGGGTGGAGGTAATTAGGGATAACTTGAGGGTTTTGGGGGTTACATTTGATAGAGATGGGAAGGGGAAGCGGGCATGGGAGGAATTGCAAGGGAGGGTAAAGGAAGTGGTGGGGTGGTGGGGCACCACAGGATTGTCTTTGGGTGGGAAGGCGGAGGTCATCAAGAGGTTTTTGCTGCCAGTAGTGCTGTTCACGGGGAGGGTATATCCCCTGTCATGGGCACAAGCCAGGAAGGTACAGAGGGAGATTTGTCTTTTCTTTTGGGGGGGGGCAAAGTGGAGAGGGTGGCAAAGAAAGAAATATATAAGGAAGGGGAGAGGGGTGGATGGGGTGTGCTGGAAGTGGAGGTGTTTGTGTATGGGCATGTGGTGGCAGGGATGGTGAGGGAAGTACTGAGGGGCAAGGGATATGCAGGGAAGTTTGGGAGGTATTCAGGGGGGAGGTTGTGGAGGACTCTTGGTTGTTTGGGGACAGATGGACGGGGGTGTGGGCAGGGGAACTGTCTGCATTATGGGAGGGTAGGGAGTTTCATCAGGGATAAGGAACTGGGTGGGTTGGGGAGAGAGGGGTTGCAAAATGCAAGGGCGATGCTGAAAATGATTAGGGGGAAGGATGGGCTAACAGATGTGAGGGAACTTTTGTGGGGACAGGTACAGCAGGTATGGAAGGGGGTGATAGATAAGAGATGGGAACCGGGACACAGGGAATTAGGGTGGAGGGTTGCTAGAAGGGTATTGATGGTAAGGGAAACACAATATAGATGGGGATTGGTAAGATAACCGGTATGTCCACGGGAGTTATGTCAGGGGGAAGAGTCAGTACACCATGTCTTTTGGGAATGTGATTATGCACGGAAGGTATGGGGGAGGGTGAGGAAACTTTTGAGGGAGCTAGGGTGGGCGGAAGGGATCTCGTATGAAGGGGCATTATATAGATTAGTGGAAGAGGAGGAAAGGACTTGGGAGGTGCGGGTTATTTTGATGGGGTGAGGATGGCACTGTGGAAAGTAAGGTGTTTACTGGTTGGGAAGGGGTTATTTTTCACAACTAGGGAATGTTTACAAGTAGGGTGGTACGAGGTAAAAGGGATACATAGAGGGAGGGGGGGGGAGGCAGGCAGGATAGGGCTAAAGGGGGGGTATGGCACAGGGTAAAGTGGAGGCGCTTATTTGAGCTGGCAGGGATAGGGTAGTGTGGGGGGACATGGGTGGACAGAGGAAATAGGAGGAAAAGTAGAGGAGAGAATGAGAAAGGAGGAGGGGAAGAGGAATGGGGGAGGAAAGGGAGAAGAGGAGGGAGGCATGGAGAACCGCTTGCTTTTGCACCGCGCCCGGCCTGGTATTGCACCATTTCCAGGACCGGTGCCAACCCAGTCCGGCAGACTGCCGGAACTATAGGAACAAAAAGTGAGCTGACTAGCAGCTTGCTTTCGCTTCTCCTGTTGCAGCAAGGGTTCTCCTAAGTCATGACGGGCTAGAGAAGGCAGTGCCGCCAATACGTCCGAAAGAGTATCCGTTTGCGCAAGTGACCGTGCTTCTCAGGTTAGTAGCCTAAGGGTCTTCCGGTTTGCCGGACCCCAATGAAGTGAAAACCCCAGCTCGGGCTAGTAGCTGAAGATCTTGGGTCCCCCTCAGTCGGAGTAGGCGAACGCCAGGGTTCGGAGGACAGAACATGGATCAACAGCCCCAGGTCTCAAGGACGCCCTGATCCACTGACGAGAACGTTCGAGGCACGGAGACCCCAGCTAGGGCGGAAAGTCGACTGCGGATCCCGGAGGACCCTCCCAGGAGGGTGGACCAGCGAACCTGAGCTGGCGAAGAACCCCGACACCCCCCCCAACGATGTTGGGACCCCGACAGGCTGCGGCGGACCCCCGACCATTGATCGACCCCCGGAGGCAGAGAGACTCTCAAAGCCCAGAACCCCGGCTGAAGACAGCCGCCTCCTGGTGGAGGACCCCGGAGCCCGAGAACGCCCCCAGATGACGACAGAGCGCCCCAAGCGACAGCGGACCCCTCCGGACCCCCATGGCGCCTCGGTGACGACGGCAGGCCCCGAACGACAACGACAACCCCCGGACCCCGGCGGTCCCGAGGATGCCCCTCCCGAGGGTCTCCCCACGCTGGTGGAGGAGCCCCGAACCCCCCCGTCACCGGACCCCCCACACAGATGACCCAGGGGAAGGAGCAGATGTGACAGCGCTCATGTTCCTCCCTTTCCCCCTCCTGGACAAGCTGTTCTGCCCAACCTGCCACCCGCCGAGACCGTACAGATCGCACGGCGATATGAACAAGCACCTACGGCACTTCCACCAGCTGTGCCTAGCTTTCTACTGCTCCCTCTGCGGCACCGAATACGAGGCCTTGAAGCTCCTCAAAACCACCAGAAGGTATGCCAAGGCCACGAAGCCGAGAGGAGACCCGGCACGCTGGTGAGGTATGCTGCCCTGGCCCAGCGCACCCAGGCCGCGGCGCAAAGACCCGCCAGACCGGCCACCCCGCTGGCAACCCCACCGGAGCAGACCTCCGGGGACCGCCCAGCGGAGAGACCTGCCCCGACGATGCCACCGTGCAGGTCCCCGCCAACGGACCCCCGACTAGACACGACGCCCCGACCGGACCCCCAGGGCCACCCGAGGCCCCCGTCCCGCCGAGGATTCCGGAGCCGCTGGGTGCCCTCCAGCCCCCGAGCATGCCGGGATCTCCCGGTGCGGAGCTCTCCCCACAGCAGAGGATGCCCTCTCCATGGCAGACCCTCTGGCTGGAGGAGCTCTCCCGGGCCACCGCCTTCAAGGCTTTCGAGGCCTCGGTGGCCCGGCTCACAGAGGAGCTCTCAGCGGGTGCCCGGCCCGACCAACCCCGAGGAAACAGTAGACCGGCAACGCTACGGGACCACAGACCGCAGCCGCAGAGGCGACCCAGGCGCCAGCGCTATGACCAGGTAGCAGCCTCCCGGATCCAGAAGCTGTACCGGGCCAAGCTTCCCAAGGCGGTGAGAGAGATCCTGGAGAGACCCTCGGCCTTCTGCCTGGTCCTCCGGGAGGCTCTTTTCAGGTATTTCGGCAGGGTCTTCAACCCCCAAGCAGAAGCAGCCGCCCCACGCCCTGCGTCCGTCGAAGCGCTGACCCCCATGCCCCCGGCGGAGGGGTTTGAGGAAGCCTTCACTCCGCAGGAGGTGGAAGCCCACCTGAAGAGGAACAGGGACACTGCCCCCGGCAAGGACGGGATCAGGTACAGTCTCCTTAAAAAAACGTGACCCGGGCTGCCTCGTTCTGTCTGTTCTCTTCAACAGGTGCAGAGTTCCGGCGCACACCCGCCGCCTGGAAGAGGGCCATGACAGTCCTCATCCACAAGAAGGGAGACCCGAACGACCCGGGCAACTGGAGACCCATCCCCCTGCGCTCCACTGTCTCTAAACTGTACGCCAGCTGCCTGGCGGGCCGCATCACCGACTGGGCGGTGACGGGCAGAGCTGTCAGCCGAAGCCAGAAGGGCTTCATGTGCACGGAGGGCTGCTACGAACACAATTTCACCCTCCAGATGGCCCTGGACAACACCCGGAGGACCAGGAGGTAGTGCGCAGTGGCGGGGCTGGACATTTCCAACGCCTTCGGGTCCGTGTCGCACCGCCACATCTTTTGGTACCCTCCGCGAGCTGGGCCTGCCAGACGGCGTCACCAACGTGGTGCGCGAGCTCTACCGCTGTTGCACCACGACCATCCGCGCCACTGACGGGGAGACCATGGAGATCCCCATCCGGTTGGGAGCGAGAAAGGGCTGGCCCCTCAGCCCCATCACATTTAACCTGGCCATGGAACCGCTCCTTCCAGCTGTGGCAGGCGGCCCCACCGGGCTCGACCTCTACGGCCAGAAGTTGAGCCTCCTGGCCTACGCCTATGACCTCGTGCTTCTCACCCCCGACACCACCCAGCTGCAGCAGATGCCGGACGTGAGGTCCGAGGCGGCCAGGTGGATGGGCCTGCGTTTTAACATTGCCAAGTGCGCTTCCCTGCACATCGACAGGAAGCAGAAGAGCCGCGTCCTGGACTCCACCCTCACAATTCAGGGCCAGGCGATGTGGCACCTGCGCAACAGCGAGGCCTACTGCCACCTAGGGATGCCCACTGGCCACCGGGCCAGGCAGATGCCGGAGAAGACTATCAATGGCATCATGCAGGACGCACGCAAACTGGACTCATCCCTGCTGGCCCCCTGGCAGAAGATGGACGTGGTGAACACTTTCCTCATCCCCCGTGTCGCGTTCGTCCTGAGAGGCTCGGCGGTCCCTAAGACCCCCCCTCAAGAAGGCGGACACCTTCAGCAGCCGCCAGATCTCAAAGTGGCTGCACCTGCCGCTGAGGGCCAGCAATGAGGTCCTGCACATCCCCTACTGGCAGGGGGGTGCCAATGTGCCCCGCATGGGAGACCTCGGTGAGATCGCCGTGGTCACCCACGCCTTCCGCCTCCTGACCTGCCCGGATGCAACGGTAAGTATCACTGCCACCAGCGCCCTGGAGACTGCCCGCAAGAGGATCAGCAGGCAACCCATCGGACATGACCTGGCCACCTCCCTCAGCGGCTCGCTGGAGGGCGAGTTCAGCCAAGACGGCGGGGACTTTGCCTTGCTGTGGAGCCGAGCCCGTAACGCCACACGCCGCCTCGGGAAGCGCATCGGCTGCGCCTGGACCTGGACCAAGGAGCACCGGGAGCTGGCAGTCTCCCTGCAGCCAGCCCCACACGCCGACTCCGCGACCGTGACGCCCCGCACGAGGACCTTCCTGGAGAGGTTCCTGAACGACGCCGTCCGCAACTAATACGCCGGCGACCTGAGGGCCAAACCCAACCAGGGTAAGGTCTTCGATGTCACCTCGAAGTGGGACACCAGCAACCAGTTCATGCCTAGCAGGAGCTCCATGCGCTTCGCGGACTGGCGCTTCCTCCACCGCGCCCGCCTCAACTGCCTGCCTCTCAACGGGGCCGTCCGCTTCAGCCACTGGGACAAGAGAGGCGAATGGTGTGGCTATGCAGCCAAAACCGTCCCCCACGTGCTGTGCAGCTGCAAGCCGCACGCCAGGGCCTGGCAGCTCCGCCACAACGCCGTCCAGGACCGGCTGGTGAGGGCCATTCCGGCCGCCGCGGGGCAGGTCTCCATCAACCACACCGTCCCAGGCTGCGAGAGCCAGATGCGCCCCGACATCGTGATCACCAACGAGGAGGCCAAGAAGATCACCATCGCAGACGTCACCATCCCCTTCGAGAACCGGTGCCAAGCCTTCCGCTTGCGAGCCCGGGCATCGGTGGAGAAGTACGCCCCGCTGGCCAACACCTTGAGGGGCCACGGCTACGACGTGACAGTTGACACGCTCATCGTGGGAACGCTCGGAGCCTGGGACCCCAGTAATGAGAGCGTCCTGGCATGCCTGCCACGTCTCCCACCGCTACGCCAAGCTGATCGCTGCCTCATGGTGTCGGACACCATCCGGTGGTCCCGCGACATTTACGTGGAGCACATCACGGGCCACCGCCAGTACACAGACCCCACCAGGAGAGCAGCTGCCGGACCGGACCCAGAGGGGACCACCTGAACCCCCCCCAACCTCTGCAACAGACGGACCTTCGCTTCAAGAGGACTCATCAACAACGGACGACCACCCAGCGCCACTCGAAGAGGATTCCCGGAATAGACTATATCTAGACTGAGACACTTCATCTTCGGACCACTTTTTCCACCATTGCGGACCATTGTCACGGGTATGTGTGTTTCTATCCTCTTTTTCTCTCAGCATCGCGAAACCCTCCCACTCCCCTCTCCCCTTACCCCCAAGCTTAGTTGGCTAACTTTGTATCGCATATAACCTAGTTGCGTTCCCAACCTCATCCCCATCCTTCTATTGTTAGTCCCTCGCCTGGGCTTTCTGTATTTCTCTATCGGCTTTGTCATCTTTTTTGGATTTACCATCCTTACCATCTACTAATAAAAGTCAATCTGTTCTTATCAGTTTAAACGCTGAAGAAGACAGAGAAACACTTACTTTTGCACCACGCCCAGCCTGCTATTGCACTATTTCTAGGACCGACGCCAACCCAGTCCGGCAGACTGCCGGAACTGTAGAGACAAAAAGTGAGCTGACTAACAGCTTGCTTTCCTTTCTCCTACTGCAGCGAGGGTTCTTGTCAGTCATGACTGGCTAGAGAAGGCGGTGCCGCCAGTACGTCCGAAAGGGTATCCGGTTGCGCAAGCGACCATGCTTCCCAGGTTAGTAGCCAAAGGGTGTTCTGGTTTGCCGGACCCCGATAAAGCGAAAACCCCAGCTCGGGCTAGTAGCTGAAGACCGTGGGTCTCCCTCTGTCAGAGTAGGCGAATGCCAGGGTTCGGAGGACGGAACGTGGAGCAACAGCCCCAGGTCTCAAGGATGCCCTGATCCACTGTCGACAACGTTCGAGGCACGGAGACCCCAGCTAGGGCGGAATGTCGACCGTGGATCCCGGAGGACCATCCCAGGAGGGTGGACTAGCGACCCTGAGCCAGCGAAGAGACCCGACGCAACCCCCCACGATGTCGGGACCCCGACAGGCGGCGGCAGACCCCCAACCATCGATCGACCCCCGGAAGCAGAGAGACTCTCGAAGCCCGGAACCCCAGCTGACGAGAGCCGCCTCTCAGCGGAGGATCCCGGAGCCCGAGGACGCCCCCCAGACAACGACGGAGCGCCCCGAGCGACAGCGGACCCCTCCAGACCCCCATGGCGCCTCGAGGACGACGGCGGGCCCTGAACAGTGACGACCTCCGGACACCGGCAGCCCCGAGGATGCCCCCCTCCACCCCCCGAGGGCCTCCCCACGCTGCTGGAGGAGCCCCGAAGCCCCCCGACACCGGACCCCCCCCCACAGATGACCCAGGGGAAGGAGCAGACATAACGGCACTCACGTTCCTCCCCTTTCTTCCGGACAAGCTGTTCTGCCCGACCTGCCCCCCGCTGAGACAGTACAGGTCGCACAGCGACATGAACAAACACTTACGGCGCTTCCACCAGCTGCGCCTAGCTTTTTAATGTTCTCTCTGCGGCACCGAATACGGGGCCTTGAAGATCCTCAAAAACCACCAGAAGGTATGCCAAGGCCACGGAGCCAAGAGGAGAACCGGCACGCTGGTGAGGTCCACCGCCTTGGCCTGGCGCAGCCAGGCTGCAGCGCGGAGACCCGCCAGACCAGCCACCCCACCGGACCAGACCTCCGAGGACCGCCCTATGGAGAGACCTGCCCCGACAATGCCACCGTGCAGGCCTCCGCCCAGGGACCCCCGACTGAATACTACACACCGACCAGACAACCCTCCACCAGGACCCCCAGGGCCACCTGAGGCCCCCGTCCCGCCGAGGATTCCGGAGCCGCCGGGAGGAACCAGGCCGCCAGGTGCCCTCTGGCCCCCGAGTGTGCCGGGATCTCCCGGTGCGGAGCTCTCCCCACAGCAGAGGATGCCCTCTCCCATGGCAGACCCTCTGGCTGGAGGAGCTCTCCCGGGACACCACCTTCGAGGCTTTGGAGGGCACGGTGGCCCGGCTCACAGAGGAACTCTCGGCGGTTGCCCGGCCTGGCCAACCCCGAGGAAACAGTAGACCGGCGACGTGACAGGACCACAGACCGCAGCGGTGACCCAGGCGCCAGCGCTACGACCCAGCGGCAGCCTCATGGATCCAGAAGCTGTACCGGGCCAACCGTCCCAAGGTGGTGAGAGAGATCCTGGAGGGACCTTCGGCCTTCTGCCAGGTCCCCCGGGAGGCTCTTTTCAGGTATTTCGGCAGGGTCTTCAACCCCCAAGTGGAAGCAGCCGCCCCACGCCCTGCGTCCGTCGAAGCGCTGACCCCCATGCCCCCGGCGGAGGGGTTTGAGGAAGCCTTCACACCGCAGGAGGTGGAAGCCCACCTGAAGAGGACCAGGGACACTGCCCCCGGCAAGGACAGGATCAGATACGGTCTCCTTAAAAAACGTGACCCGGGCTGCCTTCATAGATTCATAGATGTTAGGGTCGGAAGAGACCTCAATAGATCATCAAGTCCGACCCCCTGCATAAGCAGGAAAGAGTGCTGGGTCTAGATGACCCCAGCTAGATACTTGTCTAACCTCCTCTTGAAGACCCCCAGGGTAGGGGAGAGCACCACCTCCCTTGGGAGCCCGTTCCAGACCTTGGCCACTCGAACTGTGAAGAAGTTCTTCCTTATGTCCAGTCTAAATCTGCTCTCTACTAGCTTGTGGCCATTGTTTCTTGTAACCCCCGGGGGCGCCTTGGTGAATAAATCCTCACCAATTCCCTTCTGTGCCCCAGTGATGAACTTATAGGCAGCTACAAGGTCGCCTCTCAACCTTCCCTTGCGGAGCCTGAAAAGGTCCAGTTTCTCTAGTCTCTCCTCGTAGGGCTTGGTCTGCAGGCCCTTGACCATACGAGTTGCCCTTCGCTGTACCCTCTCCAGGTTATCCGCATCCTTCTTGAAGTGTGGCGCCCAGAATTGCACGCAGTACTCCAACTGCGGTCTGACCAACGCCCTATAGAGGGGAAGTATCACCTCCCTGGACCTATTTGTCATGCATCTGCTGATGCACGATAAAGTGCCATTGGCTTTTCTGATGGCTTCGTCACACTGCCGGCTCATGTTCATCTTGGAGTCCACTAGGACTCCAAGATCCCTTTCCACCTCTGTGCCACCCAGCAGGTCATTCCCTAGGCTGTAGGTGTGCTGGACATTTTTCCTCCCTAGGTGCAGCACTTTGCATTTCTCCTTGTTGAACTGCATCCTGTTGTTTTCTGCCCACTTGTCCAACCTATCCAGGTCTGCTTGCAGCTGTTCCCTGCCCTCTGGCGTGTCCACTTCTCCCCATAGCTTTGTGTCATCTGCAAACTTGGACAGAGTACATTTCACTCCCTCGTCCAAGTCGCTGATGAAGACATTAAAGAGTATCGGTCCAAGGACCGAACCCTGCGGGACCCCACTGCCCACACCCTTCCAGGTCGAGACCGACCCATCCACCACGACTCTTTGGGTGCGACCCTCTAGCCAATTCGCCACCCACCGGACTGTGCAGTCATCCACATCACAGCCTCTTAACTTGTTCACCAGTATGGGGTGGGGTACCATATCGAAGGCCTTCCTGAAGTCTAAGTATACGACATCCACCCCTCCTCCTGTGTCCAGGCGTTTCGTAACCTGGTCATAGAAAGAGACTAGGTTGGTCAGGCACGATCTGCCCGCCACAAACCCATGCTGGTTTCCCCTCAGCATAATTTGCCCTGCCGGGCTCTCACAAATATGAGCCTTGATAATTTTTTCAAATACTTTACCAAGGATGGAGGTGAGACTGACCGGCCTATAGTTGCCCGGGTCCTCCTTCCTCCCCTTTTTGAAAATGGGGACCACGTTGGCCCTTTTCCAGTCCTCCGGGACTTGGCCCGTGCGCCACGAGCATTCGAATATTCCTGCCAGTGGCTCTGCAATGATGTCGGCCAGTGCCTTCAGCACCCTCGGATGGAGCCCATCCGGGCCTGCCGACTTTTAAAAGGCATCCAGTTCTTCCAAGTGACTCTGCACCACCTCAGGATCTATGTATGGAAGTCTGGCGCCTTGCTGCTGCCTCTCTACAACCCCAGTGAGAGACTTGTCATGCCCCTCACTTAGCAACACTGAGGCAAAGAACTCGTTGAGGAGTTCAGCCTTGGCCCCCCTGTCCGTCACCAATTGTTTCTGCCCATTTAGCAGCGGTCCTATTCCTCCCTGGTCCTTCCTTTTACTCCCAATATATCTAAAAAACAATTTCTTGTTGTCCTTTACTTGGGTTGCCATCCTCAGCTCCGTGGTAGCTTTGGCCCGCCTAACTGCCTCCCTACAAGCACGAGCAGAGGAGGTATATTCATCTTTAGTGATCTCACCTTGTTCTTTCTGTTCTCTTCAACAAGTGCAGAGAGTTCCGGCGCATGCCCGCCGCCTGGAAGAGGGCCATGACGGTCCTCATCCACAAGAAGGGAGACCCGAATGACCCGGGCAAGTGGAGGCCCATCGCCCTGTGCTCCACCGTCGCCAAAATCTACGCCGGCTGCTTGGCGGGCCGCATCACCGACTGGGCGGTGACAGGCGGAGCCGTCAGCCGAAGCCAGAAGGGTTTCATGTCCACGGAGGGCTGCTACAAGCACAATTTCACCCTCCAGATGGCCCTGGGCAACACCCAGAGGACCAAGAAGCAGTGCGCAGTGGCGTGGCTGGACATTTCCAAAGCCTTCAGGTCCATGCCCCACCGTCACATCTTTGACACCCTCCGCAAGCTGGGCCTGCCGGACGGTGTTATTGACCTGGTGCGTGAGCTCTACCACGGCTGCACCACCACCGTCCACGCCAACGACGGGGAGACCGCGGAGATCCCCATCCAGTTGGGAGTGAGACAGGGCTGCCCCCTCAACCCCATCATCTTCAACCTGGCCATGGAACCGCTCCTTCGAACCGTGGCAGGCGGCCCCGGCGGGCTCGACCTCTACGGCCAGAAGTTGAGCCTCCTGGCCTACGCCAACAACCTCGTGCTCCTCGCCTCCGACACCACCCAACTGCAGGAGATGCTGGACGTGACATCGGAGGCGGCCAGGTGGATGGGCCTGCGCTTTAACGTCGCCAAGTGCGCTTCCCTGCACTTCGACGGGAAGCAGAAGAGCCGCGTCCTGGACTCTACCCTCACGATCCAGGGCCAGGCAATGCAGCACCTGTGCGACAACGAGGCCTACTGCCACCTGGGGACGACCACCTGCCACCGGGCCAGGCAGACGCCGGAGGAAACCATTAACAGCATTGTGCAGGATGCACAAAAAACGGACTTCTCCCTGCTGGCCCTGTGGCAGAAGATCGGCGCGGTGAACACTTTCCTCATCCCCCGCGTCGCTTTAGTCCTGAGAGGCTCGGCAGTCCCCAAGACCCCCCCTCAAGAAGGCGGATGCCGAGATCCGAAGGCTGCTCAAGAAGTGGCTGCACCTGCCGCTGAGGGCCAGCAACGAGGTCCTGCACATCCCCTACCGGCAGGGGGGTGCCAATGTGCCCCGCATGGGAGACGTCAGCGACATCGCCGTCGTCACCCACGCCTTCCGCCTCCTGACCTGCCCGGATGCAACGGTAAGTATAATCACCGCCATCACCCTGGAGGAGACCGCCCGCAAGAGGATCGGCAGGCAACCCACCGGACGTGACTTGGCCACCTTCCTCAGCGGCTCGCTGGAGGGCGAGTTCAGCCAAAACGGCAGGGACTTTGCCTCGCTGTGGAGCCGAGCCCGCAACACCACGCGCCGCCTCGGGAAGCGCATCGGCTGCGCCTGGACCTGGACCGAGGAGCACAGGGAGCTGGCAGTCTCCCTGCAGCCAGCCCCGCACGCCGACTCCGTGACCGTGACGCCCCGCACGAGGACCTTCCTGGAGAGGTTCCTGAAGGACGCCGTCCGCAACTAATACGCCGGCAACCTGAGGGCCAAACCCGACCAGGGCAAGGTCTTCGACGCCACCTAGAAGTGGGACGCCAGCAACCACTTCATGCCTAGCGGGAGCTTCACGCGCTTCGCGGACTGGCGCTTCCTCCACTGCACCCGCCTCAACTGCCTGCCTCTCAACGGGGCCGTCCGCTTCGGCCACCGGGACAAGAGGTGCCGACAGTGCGGCTACGCGGCCGAGACCCTCCCCCACGTGCTGTGCAGCTGCAAGCCGCACGCCAGGGCCTGGCAGCTCCGCCACAACGCTGTCCAGGACCGGCTGGTGAGGGCCATCCCGGCCGCCGCGGGGCAGGTCTCCGTCAACCGCACTGTCCTAGGTTGCGAGAGCCAGATGCGCCCCGACATCATGGTCACCAACGAGGAAGCGAAGAAGATCGTCATCGTGGATGTCACCATCCCTTTCTAGAACAGACGCCAAGCCCTCACTGACGCCCGGGCTCGCAAGCAGGAGAAATACGCCCCACTGGCCGACACCTTGAGGGGCCACGGCTACGACGTGACATTTGACGCGCTCATCGTGGGAAAGCTCGGAGCCTGGGACCCCAGTAACGAGAGCGTCCTGCGTGCCTGCCGCGTCTCCCGCCGCTACGCCAAGCTGATGCGCTGCCTCATGGTGTCCGACACCATCCGGTGGTCCCGCGACATTTACGTGGAGCGTATCACGGGCCACCTCCAGTACACGGACCCCACCAGGAGAACAGCCACCGGACCGGACCCGGAGGGGACCGCCTGAACCGCCCCCCTCTGCACCAGACGGACCTTCGCTTCAAGAGGATTCATCAACAACAGACGACGACCCAGCGCCAGCCGAAGAGGACCCCCGCGATAGACTATATCTAGACTGAGACACTTCATCTTCGGACCACTTTTCCACCACTGTGGACCATTGTCACGGGTATGTGTGTTTCTATCCTCTTTTTCTCTCAGCATCACAAACTCCCCCCCCCTCCCCTCTCCCCTTACCCCCAGGCTTAGTTGGCTAACTTTGTATGGCATATAACAATTTTTGGGAGAGGAATTCCAGGTGGAGAGGGGGGTGCGCCAGGGGTGCCCCCTGTCTCCGGGGTTGTTTATATGTGGTATGGAGTCACTGGCACAAAGGGTGAGAAGGGATGGGAGGGTGAGGGGGATTCCGATACCGGGGGGAGGGGAGTTGAGGGTTAGTTTATATATGGATGATGATGTGAGCTTCATGGTTCGAGATGAGGGGGCTTTAAGGAGGGTGGTGGAGGGTATTAGGGAGTATGGGGAGGCGGCGGGACCACGGGTGAACAAAGGGAAGAGCTCTTTGTTGGCCGCGGGGGAATGGAAAGGGTTGGAGGAAGGGTGGCAGGTGGAGAGGGAGGATTTGAAGGTACTGGGAGTGTATATGGATGTGAGGGGGGAAGGGGGAACGGGAATGGGAGGAGGTTCGAGGAAGGGTGAGGAAAGAGGCAGGGATATGGGGGACTAGAAAGAAAGGGGAAGTAGGGATTATGAAACTGTGTTTGTTGCCAACCATTTTGTTTGTGGCCATGGTGTACCCGCCCACCTGGCTGCAGGTGAGGCGGGTGCAAAGGGAAATGTGTCTTTTCTTTTGGGGGGGGGGGGGAGACAGAGAGGGTGGCGAGGAGGAGGATATACAAGAGGGAGGATCTGGGAGGGTGGGGTGTACCAGAATTAGAAGTCTTTTTGTATGTGCACTGTTGGAAAGGGGTGGTGAGGGCTGCAGGGTTGGAAGGGAGGAAAGTGGGGGCAATGTGTAGATACTGGGCGGGAAGGTTTTTGAGAAGACTGGGGCTATACGGGAGGAGGTGGACGGGGCTGTGGGCTGAAAGACCAGCTAGGTGGTACGAGCGGGGGTGAGGGGTTTTGACGGCAAAGGGGCTGGAGGGGTTAGGGTGGGAGGGCTTGAGAGAAGCAAAGAGGGTACTGAGGGAAATTCGGGGGATAGACAAAATGGCAGACATAGGGGAGGTGGCAGAAGGGCAGGTGGGGAGGGTCTGGAAGGGGATAGTGGGAAAGAGGTGGAAGGGGGAACAAGAGGATTTTGCGTGGTGGGTTGTAAGGAAGGTAATACCGGTGAGGGCAGAACAGAGGAAATGGGGGTTGCTGCAGTCGGGGGAGTGCCCGAGGGAATTGTGTGGGAGGGTGGAAACTGTGTTTCACTTGTTATGGGAGTGTTTTTATGCACAGAGGGTTTGGCAGTGGGTGGCAAGATTCTGTAAAGGGATAGGGTGGGGGGACTGTGTGGCTTATAAGGGGGTGGTGTATCGTTTGGTAAAGCCGAAGGTAAGGGAATGGGAAATGAGGATCTTATTATTGTGTACAGAGGGGGCGATATGGAAAACAAGGTGTCTACTAGTTCAGAAGGGGCTATATTTCACTTCACAGGAATGTGTGTGCTTAGTATACGCGGAATTGGAGTATTATAGGAAGAAAGGGGAAGGGGAAGGTATAGATTGGAGAAAATTGTTTGAGGAGGGAATTGAAAGGGAAGGGAAGGTTCAAGAGAATAATGTTATGATGTATATTATGTGTTTGAGAAATAAGATGGATTTGGAATGGTTTTGAGTTGATTATGTAAAAGGGGGAGAAGCGTTTCTTAAGCTTTGGTTTTGTTTTGGGAAGATTCTTATGTTATGATGTGTATGTGTTGTCTTGAGGTTTGAAGCGACAAGCTGGTGTTTTGTTTGGTTGAGTTGAAATTCTTATTTGTTTTGATACTTTTGTAATAAAAGTACTTTCCGTGTCGCTCGGCCTGCAAGGCCACTTAAGACCAGACGCTGCCTTCGTCGAGCGTCGGCAGCGGCGACAACGACAACCAAAGCCAGAGCGGTGGGGCGTGTGCAAGTGCAAGTCAAGTGAAAGCAGTAGACGGAGATCGGGACAAAGGGAAGGAAGCCTGAGTTGAGTCGAGTCTGCAGCGAGCCTGCAGCGCGATGCTGCAGCTAGTCAAGCGACCCAAACGCTGGCTTGCATCCGTAGATGCTTCTCGAGCAAATCCCGGGCGGGACGTCCTTCTCCCCTTGTACTCGGCCTCAGCGAGGCCGCAGCTGGAGTACCGCGTCCAGTTTTGGGCTTGCTCTGCAATTCCAAAAGGACGTGATGTGGAGAAGCTGGAGAGAGTCCGTCCAGAGAAGAGCCACGCCCGCGCACGATCAGAGGTCAGGGAAGCAGACCCTGTGAAGACAGGCTGAGAACCGTGCCTGGGGCTCTTGAGCCTGGATAAAGCCCAGGCTCGCTCGCTCGGGGGCGATCTGATGGCCACCTCCAAGTTGACCACCAACCAGTAGCTGGGGGAACGCGTTTGTTCGCCAGAGTGAGCGCCCCAAGGAAGGGATGATGACTAGGTCGAATAGTCATCAACTAACTACGACAAGGCCGTTTCAGGCTGGACTGGAGGAAGAATTTCTTTCCTGTCTGAGCCCCCAAGGCAAGGTCTGTCTGGAACAGCCTGCCACCGGAGGTGGTTCAAGCGCCTGCCTCCCTTGAACACCTTCAAGAGCAAACAGGATGCTTCTCTTGCTGGGATCCTATGACCCCAGAGGACTTCCTCCTGGCCCTTTGGGCAGGGGGCTAGACGGACCCGATGACCTTCCGAGGTCCCTTCCAGCCCAAACGTCTATGAAATCGTCGACTTGAGTCGAGTCAGGAGCAGCACACACCTGTCAGCCCCCGCCTGCCCGCAGGAGAGCCAGCCAGTCGCTCAGTCACCAGGCCCCGGGACTGACCAACCGACAGCCGCTGCCCCCGCCGCTCCCAGCCCTGCTTGCCGGGCCCCCTGGGCCACCGGTCCGGGGTGCCCACTCCCACTCTGGGGTTGGGCGGGTTATCGCTTCTCGGTGTCTTGAAGCCTCAGATCAGGTTGGCGGACAGGCCTAGGTCCAGCCACTGCGTGGTCGGGCCTCAAGAGGCTGGGCGCCGGGGAGGATGGAGGCGGCAGCAATGGAGGAGATGAAGGCGGTGGCGTTGGTGGTTTTGGCGGAGACGACGATGGCGGAGGAGGGAGCTGAGAGGAGAGGAGGACGGGAGGATCGTGATCAGCGGGAGAGCAGAAGCGGTGACCAGAAGATCGGAGGAGCAGATGGCAAGTTTGGTGGTCGAGTTGAGCATTCATCAGAGGAGGAAGGGTGGAGCGTGGTACAGCGGAGAGGGAAGGCAGATCCCCAAAGAGGGAAGACCAGCGGTGGCGGAGGGAGAACGGCAGGAGCGCCCTGAGGAGGGGGAGAAAGCAGCAGGAGGTGCAGCAGCGTCTGGAGCGGAGAAAGGAAATGGATGAGCAGGAAGGGGGACAAAATGGAGGCTGAAGGTGGTTTTGGGCCAGGAGGGCCACAAAGGACTGAAAACGTTGAATCGTGCGGACTTTATGGCCGCGGTTCTATTTTCAACATTGAAAGTGAACCCAAGGAATGTGAGCTGCGTGGTCGCTTTCGATAATTATAGACAATGGAATGTGACTTTTGCGGATGATAAGAACTACGCTGCATTTTGGAAAGCTCGGAGAGAGGCGGAGGAGTGTGGGGAGTTGGAGGGTTTGCACTTTGAGGTGGGGCAGAAGGCATGCGAGAGTGTTGTTTATTAAAAAGTATAACGATATGTTGGAAAAGGATGAGGTGTGGTTCTGGCTGGAAGGGAGGGTCCAAAAAGTGGTTTGTGTGGAAAAAGTGGGAGACTGGTGGGGAATTTGGACGGGGTCATGGAGGGAAAAGGTAGTGTTACATGAGGAGGTGGGGAATCCAGGGGCAGTGAGGCATTTGAAGTCTGTGGTGCAAATTGGGCCCTATAAAGGGTATTTAACATACAACCACCAGCCAAAGTTATGTAGCAGGTGTGGGCAGGGGGGCCACCTGGCGGCCTTTTGCCAATTGACCATATGCTTTCGCTGCAGGGCAATGGGGCACAAGGCCCAGTTTTGTAAAGAAAAGCTGGTATGCAGGGACTGTGGGCGGGAGGGGCACATACAGCAGCAGTGCCCTTTTTCATATGCGAACAAAGTGCAGAAGGGGGGGAACCAAGAGGAGATCAGAGGAGAGGAGGGGAAAGTGGAGGAGAAGGAGCAGCAGGGGCAGCGGGAGGGGGGCGAGGAGATGGTGGTGGAGGAAACACCTGTGGAGGAGCGTGACAATGGGGGAATAGAGGAAGCGGTAAGGGGTTTGCTGGAGGAGGAAATAGAGATGGGGGAGAAAAGGGGGGAAGGGGGGGGATATGGTACTAAAGCAACTGCGAGGTATGGTGGAGCAATTGAGGATGGGACAAACGAAAGGGAAGGACTGGGCAGAGGAGATGGAAATGATGGAACAGGAGATTTGAAGGAAAGGAAAAAAGAGAGGGAAGGGAAGGGGGGGGAAAGAAGAAATTGGGGGTGGAGGAGGGAGGGAGCAAGACAAGGGAAATGAGAGAGAGGGAAGGGAAAGGGAAGGAGGAGAGTGTTTTTTTTGAGTCCGGGAGCAGTGGAAGGTCTCGTAGAAACGACTGGGATATGGAGGAAGGGCATTGAATCGTCCGGGGAGTCCTCGGAGAGCGGGAGTAGGGAGGAAGGGTGAAGGGGTAGGGTGGTTTGTTGGTTTATGGTAAAGAAATTGAAATGGAAGGGATTTTTCAAATTGCCTCCGTAAATGTGCAGAGTTTATTTTCCAGAAAGAGGTGGGAGAGGGTGGGGGAGTACTTAAAAACATTAAAAGTGGATATTATATGTTTGCAAGAATGTGGGATTGTTTGGGAGGGGAATTATGGTTTCTTGGGGAAAAGGTGGGAGAAGGGTCGGTCGTGGTGGGTGGGAGGGGAGGGAATAAGGCAGCAAGGGTGGGGATTTTGGTGGACGAGGCATGGGTGAGGGTGATTGGGGAGGACACTTTAATTGAAGGTTGTTTGCAGCACGAGGGCGGAAACTGTGGGGGAGGAGGTGAGGATTTTCAATGTGTATGCACCTGCAGTGAAGGCTGAGAGAAGGGATTTCTTTAAGAGGATGGAGATATGTGGGGGGGGGGAGGGAAGAAGCTTTTTGTTGGGGATTTCAACTATTATACAAAAAGGAGATAAGGAAGGGGATGTGGGGGGGGGTATTGGATAGTACAGGGAGATGGTTGGGGAACTGGATTCGGGAGGAGGGGTTGGTGGACTTTTGGAAGGGGGAGCAGGTGGGAACGTGGATTGATCCGAGGGGAGGGAAGGTATCTCGAAATGATTTTGTTTCGATTTCGGAAGGAGCCAGGGTGGAGGGTAAGGAGGTTTTAGAAGTGGGTCTTAGTGATCACAAGGTGGTGAAGGTGGACTTGCGGGCAGGGGAAGCGGGGGGGAGAGGGAAGGGAGTGTGGAAATTGAATACAAGGGTGTTGGGGGACGAGGGGGTGTATGGGAGGTTTCAGAGGGAGTATGGTGAGTGGCGGAAAACAAAGGTTTTGTTTAAGTCAAGGTGGGAGTGGTGGAGGGTTACAAAGGAAAGAATTAAGAAGTGGTTTATGCAGGTGGGGAAGCAGAAGGCGTGGGAGAGAAGAAGGGAATTGAGGAGGCTGCAGGGGAGGGTGCGGAAGTTGATTTGGGAGGCGGCAGGGGGGTGGGATGTGAAGCGGGAGTTGGGGGGAGGCAAAGCAGGCGGTGGAAGAGTGATTTCGGGGGATGGAGCAGGAAAAAATGTTTTTTGGCATGGGTACCATGGGTGGGGGACGGGGAGGAATGGGGGAAGTATTTTTCTGAGAGGGTAAGGAAGGGGAAAAAGGAAGTGGGGGCAGTGATTACAGGAGAGGGGGTGCAGGTGGAAAAGCAGGAGGAGGTGTTGAGGGAGGTGACGGGCTTTTATTTGGGGTTGTACAGGAGGCAGGAGGTGGATGGGGGGACAAGGGGGAGGTGGTTGGGGGAATTGGAGGAGAGGGTAGAAGAAGAGGAGGGAGGGCATCTGGAGAGGGACATGACGGAAGGAGAGGTGAGGGAGGCGTTGGGGGGAATGAAAAGGGGAAAGACACCGGGTTTGGATGGGCTACCAGTGGAATTTTACGAAAGGTTTTGGGAAGTGGTGGGGGGGATGTGGTGGAGGTGTTTCACGAGCTAATGGAGATGGGGGTAGTGGGGGAGGGGTTTGCAGTGGGGGTGGTGGTGTTGCTACACAAGAAGGGAATGAGGGAGGTGCTCCAAAATTGGAGGCCTATCACACTGCTAAATGTAGACTATAAGTTGTTCTCAAAGGTGTTGGCGATGCGGGGTGAAGGGTAGAAGGATTGTAGATAATGGGTGATGAGAGAGATGCTGCAGTACGTGGGGGAGAGGGGATGGAAGGTGGTGGTGGGTAGTGTTGATTTTGAGAAGGCGTACGACAGTTTGGAGCACGGGTTTTTGTTTGGGGTTTTGGGGCGGATGGGGTTTCCAGGGAAATCCGTGGGGTGGGCGAGGGCACTGTACGAAGGGGTACGAAGCAGGGTTTTGGTGAGGGGGGTTCTGGGGGGGGTTTCAGGTGGAGAGAGGGGTGCCCCCTTTCTCCGGGTTTGTTTATATGTGGGATAGAGCCTTTGGTGCAGCGGGTGAGGAAGGGTTCCGGGGCGGGGGGGGGAGGGGTTAAGGTGATGGTATATATGGATGACGTTACTTTTGTGGTTAGGGACAAGGGGTCTTTGGGGAGGGTGGTAGAGGGAATTAGGAACTATGGGGAGGCAGCAGGGTTACAGGTAAATAGGGGGAAGAGCTTCTTGTTGGAGATAGGAGAATGGAGGCATCTGGAGGAGGAAGGGTGGCAGGTGGAGAGGGAGGGGGTGAAGGTGTTGGGGGTTTATATGGATGTGGGGGGGGAAAGGGGAACGGGAGTGGGAGGCGGTTCGAGGGAGGGTGAAAAAGGTGGTAGGGATATAGGGTACAAGGAAGCTGTCATTTAGGGGGAAGGTTAGTGTGATTAAGCAGTTTTTGTCACCGATGGTCTTATTTGTGGCAATGGTGTACCCGCCCACCTGGTTGCAGGTGCAGCGGGTACAGAGGAAAGTCTGTTTATTTTTCAGGGGAGGGGGGGTGTACAAGGAGGAGGATTTGGGTGGGTGTGGGTTTGCTCAACGGGTTTGGCAGAGGGTGGGGAGGTTTTGTAAAGCGATGGGATGGGGGGATTGTGTGACTTTTGAAGGGGTGCTGTACGGGTTGGTGGGTTGTAAGAAGAGGGAGTGGGAGGTTAGGGTGTTATTACTTTGTGCACAGGTGGCAATTCGGAAGGTGAGGTGTTTGTGGGTGCAGAAGGGGCTTTATTTTTCACCACGGGAGTGTATTTACTTACTGTATGCAGAGTTGGGATATTACTGGAGTAGAGGGAAAGGGGAGTGGGAGGAGATGGAGTGGAGGAGGCTTTTTGAGTGAAGGGAGGGATAGTTATTAGGATTTTGGTATAGAGTGAAAAAGGGGAATGGGGAAGGGTTGAATTGAAGGGTTCAAAGGGGTTTTCCGGATGTGCGTTTCATTTCGGTTTCTGTTCGAAGAAAAGAAATGTGATTTGTCTTTTGGTTGTCTTGAAAGTAATGTTTTATGAAGGGAGTTAATGTAGATGTTTGTGTTTTCAGCGGGATAACCGAAGTCTTTGTTGTTTGAGAAGAGATTTTCAATATTTTGGTATTTTGTTAATATAAAAAAAATAAAATTTAAAAAAAAATCTGTTCTTATCAGTTTAATCACTGAAAAAGACAGAGAACCGCTTACTTTTGCGCCGCGCCCGGCATTGCACCATTTCCAGGACCGGTGCCAACCCAGTCCGGCAGACTGCCGGAACTATAGGAACAAAAAGTGAGCTGACTAGCAGCTTGCTTTCCTTTCTCCTGTTGCAGCAAGGGTTCTCATCAGTCATGCCGGGCTAGAGAAGGCGGTGCTTCTCAGGTTAGTAGCCAAAGGGTCTTCCGGTTCGCCAGACCCCAATAAAGCGAAAACCCCAGCTTGGGCTAGTAGCTGAAGACCTTGGGTCCCCCCTCAGTCGGAGTGGGCAAACACCAGGGTTCGGAGGACAGAACGTGGATCAACAGCCCCAGGTCTCAAGGACGCCCTGATCCACTGTCAAGAACTTTCGAGGCACAGAGACCCCAACTAGGGCGGAACGTCAACTACGGATCCCAGAGGACCCTCCCAGGAGGGTGGACCAGCGAACACGAGCTGGCGAAGAACCCCGACGCACCCCCCCCCCACAATGTCGGGACCCCGACAGGCGGCGGCGGACCCCCGACCATCGATCGACCCCTGAGGCAGAGAGACTCTCAGAGCCCGGAACCTCGGCTGACAAGAGCCGCCTCCCGGCGGAGGACCCCGGAGCCCGAGGACGCCCCCTGGATGACAATGGAGCGCCCCGAGCGACGGCGGACCCCTCCAGACCCCCACAGCACCTCGGTGATGATGGCGGGCCCCGAACGACGACGACCCCCAGACCCTGGCGGTCCAGAGGATGCCCCCGCAAGGGTCTCCCCACGCTGGTGGAGGAGCCCCGAAACCACCCTCCCCCCCACACCGGACCCCCCCCATGGACGACCCAGGGGAAGGAGCAGACACGATGGCGCTCACGTTCCTCCCTTTTCCCCTCCCGGACAAGCTGTTCTGCCCGACCTGCCACCCGCCAAGACAGTACAGATCGCACAGCGATATGAACAAGAACCTACGGCGCTTCCACCAGCTGCGCCTAGCTTTCTACTGCTCCCTCTGCGGCACCCAATATGAGGCCTTGAAGCTCCTCAAAAATCACCAGAAGGTATGCCAAGGCCACGGAGCCAAAAGGAGACCCGGCACGCTGGTGAGGTCCACTGCCCTGGCCCGGCGCACCCAGGCTGTGGCGCGAAGACCTGCCAGACCGGCAACCCCACCGGACCAGACCTCCGGGGCCCACCCAGCGGAGAGACCTGCCCCGACAACACCACTGTGCAGGCCTCCACCCAGGGACCCCCGACCAGACACAACACCCCGACTGGACAGCCCTCCTCCCGGACCCCCGGGGCCCCCGACCTGCCGAGGATTCCGGAGCCGCCGGGAGGAACCGAGCTGCCAGGTGCCCTCCGGCCCCCGAGCGTGCCGGGATCTCCCGGTGCGGAGCTCTCCCCACAGCAGAGGATGCCCTCTCCATGGCAGACCCTCTGGCTGGAGGAGCTCTCCCAGGACACCACCTTCGAGGCTTTTGAGGCCACGGTGGCCCGGCTCACAGAGGAGCTCTCGGCAGCTGCCCGGCCAACCCCGAGGAAACAGTAGACCGGCGACGCGACGGGACCACAGACCGCAGCCGCAGAGGTGACCCAGGCGCCAGCGCTACAACCCAGCGGCAGCCTCACGGATCCAGAAGCTGTACCGGACCAACCGTCCCAAGGCGGTGAGAAAGATCCTGGAGGGACCCTCAGCTTTCTGCCAGGTCCCCCGGGAGGATCTTTTCAGCTATTTCAGCAGGGTCTTCAACCCCCCAGCAGAAGCTGCCGCCCCACACCCTGCGACCGTCGAAGCACTGACCCCCATGCCCCCGGCGGAGGGGTTCGAGGAAGCCTTCACGCCGCAAGAAGTGGAAGCCCGCCTGAAGAGGAACAGGGACACTGCCCCCGGCAAGGACGGGATCAGGTTACAGTCTCCTTAAAAAACGTGACCCGGGCTGCCTCGTTCTTTCTGTTCTCTTCAACAGGTGCAGAGAGTTCCGGCGCATGCCCACCGCCTGGAAGAGGGCCATGACAGTCCTCATCCACAAGAAGGGAGACCCGAACGACCCGGGCAACTGGAGACCCATCCCCCTGCGCTCCACTGTCTCTAAACTGTACGCCAGCTGCCTGGCGGGCCGCATCACCGACTGGGCAGTGACCGGCGGAGCCGTCAGCCGGAGCCAGAAGGGGTTCATGTCTACGGAGGGCTGCTATGAACACAACTTCACGCTGCAGATAGCCCTGGACAACGCCCGGAGAACCAGGAGCTAAGTCCAGCCACGCCACCGCGCACATTTCCAACGCCTTTGGGTCCGTGCCCCACCGCCACATCTTCGGCACCCCCCACGAGCTGGGCCTGCTGGACGGCGTCACCAACCTGGTGCGCGAGCTCTACCGCAGTTGCACCACGACCGTCCACGCCACCGACGGGGAGACCGGGGAGATCCCCATCCAGTCGGGAGTGAGACAGGGCTGCCCCCTCAGCCCCATCATATTCAACCTGGCCGTGGAACTGCTCCTTCGAGCCGTGGCAGGCGGCCCCAGCGGGCTCGACCTCTACAGCCAGAAGTTGAGCCTCCTGGCCTACACCGACGACCTCGTACTCCTCGCCCCCCACGCCACCCAGCTGCAGCAGATGCAGGACATGACATCCGAGGCAGCCAGGTGGATGGGCCTGCGTTTTAACGTCGCCAAGCACGTTTCCCTGCACATCAACGGGAAGCAGAAAAGCCGCATCCTGGACTCCACCCTCACGATCCAGGGCCAGGCAATGCGGCACCTGCGCGACGGCGAGGCCTACTGCCACCTGGGGACGCCCACCGGCCACCGGGCCAGGCAGACACCGGAGGAGACCATCAACGGCATCGTGCAGGACGCACACAAACTGGACTCGTCCCTGCTGGCCCCGTGGCAGAAGATCAACACGGTGAACACTTTCCTCATCCCCCGCGTCGCGTTCGTCCTGAGAGGCTCGGCGGTCCCCAAGACCCCCCTCAAGAAGGCGGACACCGAGATCCAGCAGCTGATGAAGAAGTGGCTGCACCTGCTGCTGAGGGCCAGCAACAAGGTCCTGCACATCCCCTACCGGCAGGGGGGTGCCGATGTGCCCCGCATGGGAGACCTCGGCGACATCGCCGTGGTCACCCGCGCCTTCCACCTCCTGACCTGCCCGGACACGACGGTAAGTATCATCGCTGCCAGCGCCCTGGAGGAGACCGCCTGCAAGAGGATCAGCAGGCAACCCACCGGACGTGACTTGGCCACCTTTCTCAGCGGCTCGCTGGAGGGCAAGTTCAGCCGAGACGGCGGGGACTTTGCCTCGCTCTGGAGCCGAGCCCGCAACGCCACACGCTGCCTCGGGAAGCGCATCGGGTGCGCCTGGACTTGGACCGAGGAGCACCAGGAGTTTCCCTACAACCAGCCCCACACGCCGACCCCATGACTGTGATGCCCCGCACGAGGACCTTCCTGAACAGGTTCCTGAAGGACACCGTCCACAACAAGTACGCCGGCGACCTGAGGGCCAAACCTGACCAGGGCAAGGTCTTCAACGTCACCTCAAACTGGGATGCCAGCAACCACTTCGTGCCTAGAGGGAGCTTCACGGACTGGCGCTTTCTCCACCGCGCCCGCCTCAACTTCCTGCCTCTCAACGAGGCTGTCCGCTTCAGCCACCGGAACAAGAGGTGCCAGCGGTGCAGCTACGTGGCTGAGACCCTCCCCCACGTGCTGTGCAGCTGCAAGCCGCACGCCAGGGCCTGGCAGCTCCGCCACAACGCTGTCCAGGACTGCCTGGTGAGGGCCACCCCGGCCGCAGCGCGGCAGGTCTCCGTCAACCGCACCGTCCCGGGCTGCAAGAGCCGCATGCGCCCCGACATCATCATCACCGACGAGGAGACCAAGAAGTTTGTCATCGTGGACATAACCATCCCCTTCGAGAACCGACGCCAAGCCTTCACCGACGCCCGGGCTCGCAAGCGGGAGAAGTATGCGACGCTTGCCGACACCCTGAGGGGCCGCAGCTACGTGACGGTCGAAGCGCTCATCGTGGGAACGCTCAGAGCCTGGGACCCCAGTAACTAGAGCGTCCTGCATGCCTGCCGTGTCTCCCGCCGCTACGCCAAGCTGATGCGCTGCCTCATGGTGTCCGACACCATCTGATGGTCCCACAACGTCTACGTCGAGCACATCATGTGCCACCGCCAGCACACGGACACCACCAAGAGAACAGCCGCCGGACTGGACCCAGAGGGGACCACCTGAACACCCCTCCCCCCCCACGGACCTTCGCTTCAAGAGGATTCTTCAGCAATGGACAACCCTGCTCCACCCAAAAAGGACCCCTGCAATGAGACTGTATATGCTCCGAGACACTTTTTCTTCGGACCACTTCTTCCGCCTTTGTGGACCATTTTAACAGGTTTGTGCGTTTCTATCCTCTTTTTCTCTCGGCGTCATGAACCCACTCCCTCCTCCCCCTACCCCCGGGCTGAGTTGCCTAACTTTGTATCATCTGTAACCTAGTTGCGTTCCCCACCTTACCCCCATCCTTCTATTGTTAGTTCCTCGCCCAGGCGCTCTGTATTTCCCTATCAGCTTTGTCTGCTTTTTTCTTGGATTTACAATCCTAAACATCTACTAATAGAAGTCAATCTGTTCTTATCAGTTTAATCGCTGATATGTCCTCGATGTGAGGACCGAAGCATTAAACACATTTTTGGTGCTGGGAGCTGGCCTCAGAGCTTGCTCCAGCCCCTCCACGCATTGGCCCGGTATTGCAGTGCCGCCAGGCCCAGTGCCTGCTCCCCTTCTGAGGGAGCGCCGCCTTCCTCCTCCTCTATGGGTTCCAAAAGCAGCAGCAGGGGCGGGGCCGCAACCTTTGGGCGACCCCAAGGGGCAGATCCTATGCAAAGGGCTGCTGCCGGGTGGGCAGCATGCTGGCAGGGGAGCAAGCGAGCGCGTGCGCGCGCCCTCCCGCCCGCCCTCCTGCCGGGCAGCACTGCCCCCGCCGGGGGGCCAGGGCCTCAAGGCCTGGGCCCAGGCGGGCAGGGGGTGCGGACTGCAAGGGCCCACCATGGCCCTGGGGGCAGCGCCCGGAGGGCCGTGGAGGCTGGCGGGCAGGGTCCTTCCCCGCTACCGGCAGGCCTTGCACCCTCTCTGTCTCTCGCCCCCTGGCTCGGCCTGCAAGGCCGCTTAAGACCAGACGCTGCCTTTGTTCAGCCTTGTTGACAACAATGACCAAAGCCACAGCAGCAGGGCGTGGGTGGGCAAGTCCAAGTCAAGTCAAATCAAATGCAAGCAAAAGACGGAGACCAGGGCAAACGGAAGCAAGCCCGAGTCGAGGCAGGGGCAAGCAAGTCCCATTCAAGTCAAGTGCAACCAAGGCAGTAGACGGAGGCCCGCCCGGGCGAACTGAAGCAAGGAAGCAAGCCCGAGTCTAGGCGGGCGGGGGCAAGTAAGTCCAAGTCAAGTCCAGTCCAGTCCAATGAAGCTGCAGTAGACTAAGCCCCGGGCAACCTGAAGCAAGGAGTCGAGTCGAGGAAAGAACAGGACACACCTGACCTGCCAGCCCCCGCTCACCCACACAGTGGCTTTCCCGCAGGAGAGCCAGCCAGTCGCTCAGTCGCCAGGCCCGACTGCCGCCACCGCCCCGGTCCTGCTCTGCAGGCCCTTTGGGCCACCAGCCCGGGGTGCCCACTCCCCCTCCAGGCCTGGGCCGGTTATCGCTTCTCGGCCTCTTGAAGGCTCAGATTGGGGACGGCTGGGCGGAAACCTGGCTGTTTCCCAGTCGGGCTGACAGGAGACCAGGAGTAAGGAAAAGATTGCGGCTGGCAGAGCCATATCGGTGGCAGAAGAATCAGTGGTGGCGAGGAGTATGCTGGTGGATAGGGAGGAGCAGAGGACGGAGACAACAGAGAATGGTGAGCTAATGGAGATAGGTGTGTGGACAGTGGTGGGCAGGAAGAGGAAGCAGGAGGAGGAGCTGAGGGAGGAGAAGGAGGTGGAGGAGGCAGCAAGAGTCGAGGCAGCGGGGAAGAAAGAAGGTAAGACGGATCAGCAGGAGCGGTAGGATCAGCGGGACAAGAGCTCAGGAGGAAAAGATTGGGGAGAGGAAGAATGCGGGAGAGAAGAGGAAGGAGAAGATACAGGACCCATGTGGGGGGAGAAGGACCCACGGTGGTGGGTCAAGCTGAGGATTAAAGCGACTTTGCTAAAAGATGGCTTTATGGGAGAATCGAGACTCCAAAGGGCTGAATTTATGGAGAGAGCGTTATTTGGGGACTGTGGAGTGGACTCAAAGGACCTGAGAGCAGTAATTGCGCACGAGAATGGCAGGGCGTGGACTACCACTTTTTGGAAGGGGGCCTACGACGATTTTTGGGTGAGACACGATAAGTTGGTGAGGGCAGGGGTACTAAAGAGTGTACGTTTTGAGGCGGGGAGAAGGAACGGGAAAGGGTTTTGGTTGTTCAACGATACGGTGGAGCGGGAGGATATGTCGCGGTGGTTAGAGGGGAGGGTGCAGAGGGTGATGTGGGTGGACTGGGTTCTTGATAGATATAAAATTTGGAATGGGGCATGGAGGGCACAGGTGTTGTTATTTCAAGGGGAGAAGCGTGGTGGGGTGAAACACTTGCCTTCAATGTTTTACTTGGGGCCACACAAGGGGTATATTAATTACCAGGGGCAACCCAACCTGTGTTTAAGGTGTGGGAAGGAGGGGCACCTGGAAGCATTTTGTGAATTTACACTTTGTTTTCGGTGTGGGGGACAGGGGCATAGGGCACAGGTGTGTAGATGGGTGGGGAAGTGTATTATTTGTGGAAAAGAGGAGCACATGTCCCCGGAGTGCCCCATGTCGTACATCAATCGGGCTCGGGCGGGGGGCGGAACCGGAGAGTGATGAGGAAAATGTGGAACCACGGGGGGTGGAGGTGGGGGAAATATTTGGAATCAGTATTGGGAATGGGAATGGGAGAGGGGGAAGGTGAGGAAGAAGGGGAGGGGATGGAGGTGGGAGAGGAGGAAAGTGTCTCCTCAGAATCCTCTCTGGAAGAAATAACCAAGGTTCAAGAAGGGGTGGGCATGAGGGAGGGTATGGGAGATGAAGGGAAAGAGGGGAAAGGGGAGAGAGTTTGAAGAAACTTGGGAAGGAGGAAGAGGTAATGGAAGTAAGTGGGAGGGAAAGTGGGGAGATCCCCTTAGGACAGGGGGAAAGAGCAGAAAATGGTGAGGGAAAGGAGGTGAAGAAAGTGAGGGGGGGGGAAATGGGGAGATAAGAAGCAGGGGGGAAGGAGAAATGGGGAAAGAGATGGGAAAGGGAAAAAGGTTGATGCAAGGGAGGGAAGAAAAAGGAAGGAGTGTTGAAAGCAGGGGGGAGGGAGGGGAGAAGCGTTTCTTGAGCCTGACGACCATTTTGGCTCTGGCAAAAGCTACGGGTATGGAGGGCAGAGGGGATGAGTGTGGGGGGAAGGTGAAGGTGTGCATTAAAAATTGTTGAGGATAATATCTTTGAATGTGAGGAGCTTGTTAAGAAAGAAGAAATGGGAAAGGGTGAGAGGGTGTTTAGAGCAGCACGAGGTGGATATTATTTGTCTACAAGAATGTGGAATTGGGTGGGGTAGGGATTATGGACACCTGCGGAGAAGGTGGGGTTGGGGGCAATCGTGGTGGGCAGAGGATAATAAGGCAGCAGGAGTGGGAGTGTTGATTAGGGAGGGGGGGATTTCCAGGTGAGGGGCGTGAGAAGAATGGTAGATGGGAGGTTGCAGAGGGTGAGTTTGAGGGTAGGGAGGAAGTTACTTTATGGAACGTATATGCACCTGCAGGGAAGGTAGAAAGGATGGGGTTTTGGAAGAAGTTGGCAATTTTTTGTAGGGGGGAGGGCATAAAATAGTAGTGGGGGATTTCAACTGTATAATACAGAGAGGGGATTGGGTGTGGGGGGGAAGGGAAGGGGATATTGATAGTATGGGGAGATATTTAAGGGACTGGAAAAAGGAAGAGGGGTTAAAGGATATATGATGGGAGGGGGAGAGGGTGGCAATGAGGGTGGATGCGGGGGGGGAAGGAAGCAATTGCGTATAGATCTTGTTTTTGTTTCACCAGGGGTGAAGGTTGTGAGGAAAGCGGTTGGGGATGTGGGGTTTTCAGCCCACCAGATGTTGAGGGTGCAGGTGGAAGTAGGAGATGAGGGGAAACAGGGGAAAGGGATATGGAAATCAAATTTTAAATTACTAGAAGATGAAGAGAGGTGTGAAGAACTGAGGGAGCTGTATAAAGGGTGGAGGACACTACAGGGTTTTTTTTGCAACACAGTGGGAATGGTGGGTGATGGGAAAAGGGAGGGTTAAGGAGTGGTTTATCAAAGAGGGGAAAAAGAGCAAGGGAGCGGGGAAGGGAACTGAAGGACAGACAAAGGGTTGTACAGGAATTGTTGAAGAGGGCAGGGGAAGGGAGGGAGGTTCGAGAAGAGTTAGGGGAAGCGAGACGGAGAGTAGAGGAATGGTTTGGGAAGCGGGAGATGGAAAGGGTTTTTTTGGCTAGGGCACCGTGGGCAGAGGAGGGGGAGAAGTGGAATAAGTATTTGGCATCTAGGGTGAGGAAAGGGAAGGCAGAGTTGGGGAAAATAAAGACAGGGGAGGGGAAATGGTTGGAAGGGACAGGGGGGAAATATTGGAAGAGGCGACAAATTTTTCTGAAGACTTATATAAAAGGGGAAAGGGGGAGTGGGAAGGGGGCAGACCAGTGGGTGAGGCGGTTACGGAGACAGGTGGCAGAGGAGGACAAGGAGGGATTGGAGAGGGAAATAACAGTGGGGGAGGTGGAGGGGTGTTTGAATGAGATTCATAGATGTTAGGGTCGGAAGGGACCTCAATAGATCGAGTCCGACCCCCTGCATAGCAGGAAAGAGTGCTAGGTCTAGATGACCCCAGCTAGATACTCATCTAACCTCCTCTTGAAGACCCCCAGGGTAGGGGAGAGCACCACCTCCCTTGGGAGCCCGTTCTAGACCTTGGCCACTCGAACTGTGAAGAAGTTCTTCCTAATGTCCAATCTAAATCTGCTCTCTGCTAGCTTGTGGCCATTATTTCTTGTAATCCCCGGGGCCGCCTTAGTGAATAAATACTCACCAATTCCCTTCTGTGCCCCCACGATGAACTTATAGGCAGCCACAAGGTCGCCTCTCAACCTTCTCTTGCAGAGGCTGAAAAGGTCCAGTTTCTCTAGTCTCTCCTCGTAGGGCTTGGTCTGTAGGCCCTTAACCATACGAGTGGCCCTTCTCTGGACCCTCTCCAGGTTATCTGCATCCTTCTTGAAGTGTGGCGCCCAGATGTGCACGCAGTACTCCAACTGCGGTCTGACCAGCGCCCAATAGAGGGGAAGTATCACCTCCTTGGACCTATTCGTCATGCATCTGCTGATGCACGATAAAGTGCCACTGGCTTTTTTGATGGCTTCATCACACTGCCAACTCATGTTCATCTTGGAGTCCACTAGGACTCCAAGATCCCTTTCCACTTCCGTGCCACCCAGCAGGTCATTCCCTAGGCTGTAGGTGTGCTGGACATTTTTCCTCCCTAGGTGCAGCACTTTGCATTTCTCCTTGTTGAACTGCATCCTGTTGTTTTCTGCCCACTTGTCCAACCTATCCAGGTCTGCTTGCAGCTGTTCCCTGCCCTCCGGCGTGTCCACATCTCCCCATAGCTTTGTGTCATCTGCAAACTTGGACAGAGTACATTTCACTCCCTCGTCCAAGTCGCTGATGAAGACATTAAAGAGTATCGGTCCAAGGACCGAGCCCTGCAGGACCCCACTGCCCACACCCTTCCAGGTCGAAACCGACCCATCTACCACGACTCTCTGGGTGCGACCCTCCAGCCAATTCGCCACCCACCGGACTGTGTAGTCATCCTCTTAAGTCACAGTCTCTTAACTTGTTCACCAGTATGGGGTGGGATACCATATCAAAGGCCTTCCTTAAGTCTAAGTATACGACATCCACCCCTCCTCCTGTGTCCAGGCGTTTTGTAGCCTGGTCATAAAAAGAGACTAGGTTGGTCAGGCAGGGAGATGGCAGGAGGGAAGGTGCCAGGGTTGGAATCGGTTAGGGAAGGAATTTTACTGTAAGTTTTGGGAGCTAATAGGGGAAGATATGGTGATGCTGTATAGGGAAATAACGGAATTGGGTATGGTGAGGGATGGGTTTGCAGACGGGGGTGGTGATTTTCTTATATAAAAAGGGGGAGAGGGGAGACCTCAAAAATTGGAGGCCAATTACATTATTGAATATGGATTATAAGTCTTTTATGAAAGTTTTAGCGGGGCAGTTGAAGAGGGTGTTGAGACAGGTGGTGGGGGAAGGGCAGACGTGTGCGGTGGAGGGAAGAAAGATTTACCAGACACATTGGATTTTGCGAGATATTATTGAATATGCACGGATGAGAAAGTGGGATCTGGGGATAGGGAGTTTGGATTTAGAGAAAGCCTATGATCGGCTGGAGCATGGGTTCTTGTTTAGGGTATTAGAGGAGGTTCGTGGGGTGGGTGAGGGGGGTGTATGAAGGGGCACAGAGTAGGGTGTTAGTAAAAGGATGTTTGAGAAGAGGTTTTAGGGTGGGGGTTCATCAGGGATGTCCACTTTGGGATTGTTTGTGTGGGATGGAGGTGATAGCACAGAAGATTCGGGGGATAGATAATTAGAGGGGTGCAGGTTCGGGGTGGGGGTAAGGAGATGAAGGTGTTGCTTTATATAGACGACATCATGGTGGTGGTAAGGGACAAGTATTCACTAGGAAGGGTGTTAACACGGGGGAGTATGGGGAAATTTCGGGGGCAAAGTTGAATAAGGGGAAGAGTACTGTGTGGATACAAGGGGAGTGGGAGTGTGGCAGGAGCAAGGTCAGGGTTGCTGTGCTCTCCCCTGTCGTCTCTTTTACTGTGCCAAGCTTCAGACTTGCACCCTCCTACTCACGCCGGCCACGACTTTGATTGTATAGCAGTTCTTTATAGGGAGGCTACCTTTCTGCTGCTTGGCACAGTTCCCCTGCTTCTAGTGTGTGTACCCAAGCCTTGTGGGCTATGCGTGTACAATACGGTCTTGGCCTACACCCCCCTGGCGTTCAGGCCCTCTGTGACCCTGTTTCTCATCAGGCTCTTCCCTCTGTGAGGTTGCCCTCCTGCCGGGCTCTTCTCTGGAGCTGGGGTCTGTACACCCCGAACTCCGTGCCCCCGCTGGGGCTAGGGTCCTCACTCTACCTACGAGTCCCCTATGAGGCCTCCTCCATCCGCTTATAGCCTCACCCAAACCACCGGTGTAATCAATAGCCAATACAAACAACAACCTAAACATAAGCTGCCTGGCTATAACAATGCTCAGGCCTACCAGGTTCTCTCTCCTACCGCGGTGACCAATGCTGCTCTGGCCTTCAGGTTTCTCTCTCCTCTGGCAGGGAGCTCCTTCCTCCTTAGCTGCTGGTCGGGGAACTGCCTCTGGCCTCCTGCCCATGCTTTATATAGGGGCCCAGCCCTGCCCCTTCCTTCAGCTGGCTAGGCAGGTGTAAGCCATTAGCTCCTTTTGGTTGCCTCAGCAACTGGCACCTGAAGAGTTATTCCAGCATTTCTAGTAGCAGGCACCCTAGTGCCCTGCTACACTGCTCCCCGCTCATGATTCCAACTCACCCGGCTGGGTCTTGGTTCTCATCTGCTGTACCTCTTCCATCTCCCTTCTCTCATGTCCAGGGCTCTTGTCCTTCGACCCCATCAGCACACAGAGGCGGAGGTTTTACGGCGCCTCCTACCCGCCTTTTACCCAAGGCGCACCATGTGGGATTTTATGGGATGTGCCCTGCCGCAGGCAGTCCCCCCACACTAGCCAACCTTGGTCGAATACGCTCCCTGTTGGTTGAGCTTCGGCCTGACTCTCGGGGGTTTTTCTCCCTCTCACCTCTGGCCCACCTACATTCGATTCCTGTACACCCTAGTCTCTTCCCTAGGGCGAGTTGTGGGGTTTCTTGTCTCCTTGGGCCTTCCTGGAGCTCCTGAAGCTTCTCCCGTATCTCCCACTGCCTCCTCAACACCTTCTGGGCATCCTCTGCTTTCCAGAGCTCTATCTTGCCCCTGCCCGTGGACCTTCCTCCTGGTCCTGTATACACCTTGACATAAACTACACTCCCCACTTTTTCTTCGATGAGGTTCCTTAACATCCACCATCTGACCTGTTTAGGGAGCCCATTTACATAAATCTGAGGTCTCTTTTCAGGTTCTGATCCCCCTTTTGGTGGTAGTCCTCTCCTCCTTGCCTGTTGGCATTTTTCCCCACTTTCACTACCAGGTTCCACGGGTTTACTTTTCCCGGGATCCCTCTTTGACCCGCATTGCCCCAGGTCTCAGGCTACCTGTGTACATTCTTGGCAGACAAAACAGGCAGCTTCCTTCCTTGGGGTCCTCTGTTTGTCTTTCCATGTCATGTTGTCCCAGCCTCTACCAGGCCTGTTTCCCTTGGCTGCCGCTTACTGAGACTTATGCTGTTTCTCTTGTCTCTCAGTCGTAACAGTTCCTTCAGCTGATGTTTGAGCCGGCTCATCTCCTTCGCATGTTCCTTCTGCCATTGTTCCCATCTCTGGTTCCAACCTTCTATCAGAGCTGGCAGGGCCTCCTTTTGTAGAGTCACTGGCTCTTCCTCTACAGCTCCCTCTTCCCTGGTGCTTCCTTCAGACGGTCCTGGCTCAGCCTCTTCCCTGGATTCATCTGGGCCTAGGTCTCTGGGGAACTCCCCTAGCTCCATATGCTTTGGGTTCTTATACCGGGTGGTTTCTAGCTGAGCCTCTACTTCCTTCAGGGTCCTTTTTACTACTTCCACCTCTTGGTATTGTTCCTGTTGTTTCCACTTAGCCATCATCACATACTCTGCTAATTGAGTTCCCAGTGCCTCCAACCTTTCCCGCACTGTGTCTGTGAACTCTCTGGTTTGTGATTCCTGTCTTTCATCTGACCTCTCAACCTCCCCCAGGTTCTGGATCTTTATAGCCATCTGCTCATTGGCTTCTTGCAATCCTTTTCTGTCTCCAGGCTCTGGATTTCTTGCCTCATCTTTTGCACTTCCCTCTGTAGCTGCTCATTCTCTTCCCTTATCCCCTTTTCCTTTGTTAAGCTATCTTCTAGAAGGGCTTTAAGGGACTGCATCTGTTGTTCCAGTTTCTCTTTTTCCTCTTCCATGCTCTTTAACTGGGTCTGTAGCTGCTCATTTTCTCGCTCCTTAGCTTTTAGTTCCTCTTCCTGAGACTGCATTTGTTTTCCCAACATTTCATAACTTGTGCCAAAATTTTTCATTTGTTCCACCTGTTGCATGAGAATTTTGTCCGTCTCTCTGGCCTGGGTATGGCTTTTAGATGGCTGGTCCCTCAACTCCTGTGTAAGATCTTCTGCGCACATATTTCTTTGTTGCCAACTTTCCAGCTCCTCTTGCAACTCTTCTATCCCGTCCTCCTGGCTATGTGTTTCTTTCTGCAGGACTCCTGTTAGGCCTCTGGCTATTTCCAATTTCCTTAGCACCTTCCTTTGTTCTTCTGCCTGTTTGGTGCCAGCTTCCTGAGACCTTGCCCCCTCTCCGCTATTCTTTCCTCCTGCAGCTTTTTCCATTTCTCTTCTCTCTCCCGGCTCCTCTGGACCTCCAGGGCAATGAGCCGTTCGATTGACCGCTTCTTCTCTGCTTCTATCGCCATTAAGCACCTAATCTCTTTTGATCCTCCCTCTTTCTTGCCAGACTGCACCTGAAACTCTAATGCAGTGGCTTGTGCTTCTGCTCTCTCCTTTGGGGCTTTTGCCATTCCTAGCTCCCACTTCAACCAGTCCACCTTCTCCTCCATCTCATCCATCCTTAGTTGCCAGTTAAGCTTTTCCTGTCTGTGGTTTCCCATGCTTCCTAACTTTCTGGGTTGGGCCTCAGTCTTACTCTGTGAGACTCCTGGCAATGAGCTAACTCCTTCTGCCCCATCTCACAAGCTGTGGCCACCCCCCCATTTTTTTTTTTTTTAAATCCTTTCCCGATTGTATTCTAGCCCACAGGTTCATTCTTCTCCATCTTTGTATGCAGCTGAGCCTTTCCCAGCCAATGCACCACTGTCGCAGGTGCGATGTCAGGGTCGCTGTGCTCTCCCCTGTCGCCTCCTTTACTGTGCCAAGCTTCGGACTTGCACCCTCCTATTCTCGCCCGCCACGACTTTGATTGTATAGGAGTTCTTTATAGGGAGGCTACCTTTCTGCTGCTTGGCACAGTTCCCCTGCTTCTAGTGTGCTGTGTACTCAAGCCTTGTGGGCTATGCGTGTACAATACTGTCTTGGCCTACACCCCCCTGGCGCTCAGGCCCTCCATGGCCCTGTTTCTCACCGGGCTTTTCCCTCTGCGAGGTTGCACTCCCGCAGGGCTCTTCCCTGAAATGCTGCCCCTCACCAGGGTCTTCTCTGGAGCTGGGGTCTGTACACCCCAAACTCCGTGCCCCCGCTGGGGCTAGGGTCCTCACTCTACCTACGAGTCCCCTATGAGGCCTCCTCCATCCCCTTATAGCCTCACCCAAACCACCGGTGTAATCAATAGCCAATACAAACAACAACTTAAACACAAGCCCCTTGGCTATAACGTAAACATAAGCTGCCTGGCTATAACAATGCTCAGGCCTACCGGGTTCTCTCTCCTACCGCGGTGACCAATGCTGCTCTGGCCTTCAGGTTTCTATCTCCCCTGGCAGGAAGCTCTTTCCTCCTTAGCTGATGGTCAGGGAACTGCCTCTGGCCTCCTGCCCATGCTTTATATAGGGGCCTGGCCTTGCCCCTTCCTTCAGCTGGCTAGGCAGGTGTAAGCCATTAGCTCCTTTTGGTTGCCTCAGCAACCGGCACCTGAAGGAGTTATCCCAGCATTTCCAGTAGCAGGCACCCTAGTGCCCTGCTACAGGGAGGGCATAGAGGGATATGGCTTGGAGGCAATTAGGGACAACTTAAAGGTTTTGGGGGTTACTTTTGATAAGGATGGGAAGGGCAAGCGGGCATGGGAAGAATTGCAAGGGCAGGTAAGGAAAGTAGTGGGGTGGTGGGGCACAAGGGGATTGTCCTTGGGAGGTAAGGTGGAGGTGATTAAGAGGTTTCTGTTACCAGTGGTGTTATTTACGGGTAGGGTATACTACCCCGTGGATACAAGCGAGAAGGGTACAAAGGGAAATGTATGTTTTTTTGGGGAGGGAAAGTAGAGAGGGTGGCACAGAAGGAAATATATAAGGAAGGGGAGCGGGGTGGGTGGGGTGTACTGGAGATTGAAGTATTTGTGTATGGGCACGTGGTGGCCGGTATGGTGAAGGAAGCTTTGAGGGGGGAAGAATATGCAGGGAAATTTGGGAGATACGGGGGGGGGGGGAGGGGGGAGGAAGGATTTGGAGGGCCTTGGGGTTGTTTGGGGAAAGGTGGACGGGGATGTGGGCGGAAAAGCCATCCTTACATTACGTGAGAGTGGGAAGTTTCATTAGGGTTAGGGAATTGGGTGGTTTGGGGGGAGAGGGGCTGCAAAGTACAAAGGGGATGTTTAAAGTGGTGGCCCCTCTCTCCAGGGCTTTTCATTTGCGGGATGGAGCCGTTGGCTCAGCCGGTGAGGGGGATACCAGTGCCGGTGGGGGGCGGACAATTAACCGTGTCTTTATACGTGGATGATGTCACCTTTGTGGTCAGGGATGAGGGGTCTTTGGAGGAGGGTGGTAGAGGGAATTAGGGAGTATGGGGAGGCGGCGGGGCCTCAGGTAAATAGGGGGAAAAGCAAGTTGTTGGCGGTGGGGGAGTGGAGGGGTTTGGGGGAGGAAGGGTGGCAGGTGGAGGGGGAGGGGATGAAAGTGTTGGGGGGTGTATATGGATGTGGGGGGGATCAGGGAACGGGCGTGGGAGGAGGTTCGAGGGAGGGTGAAGAAGGTGTTAGGGATATGGGGCACGAGGAAATTATCCTTTAGGGGGCAGGTGGGGATAATTAAACAGTTTTTGTTACCAATGGTGTTGTTTGTAGCTGTGGTATACCTGCCCCCCTGGCTGCAGGTGCGGCTGGTACAGAAGGAAGTATGTTCATTTTTCTGGGGAGGGAAGACGGAGAGGGTGGCAAGGCGGGAGGTGTGCAAGAGGGAGAAGTTGGGAGGGTGGGGGTTACCTGATTTGGAAGCCTTTGTTTATGTGCATTTTTGGAAAGGGGTGGTGAGGGTAGCGGGGTAAGAGGGTAGGAAAGTGGGGGAGTTCTGTAGGTACTGGGCGGGGAGGTATTTAAGGAGGTTGGGGTTGTATGGGGGGTGGTGAACGGGGTTGTGGGCAGACAGACTGGCAAAGTGGTACACGCGGGGGTGGAATTTCTTGAGGGTAAAAGGGGTTGGAGGGGCTAGGGTGTGCGGGGCTGGGGGAGGCTAAGAGGGTGTTGAGGGAGATCAGGGGAAGGGATGGGATGACAGATATAGGGGAGTTGTCGTGGGCACAGGTGGGGAGGGTTTGGAAGGGAATAGTGGGAAAGAGGTGGAAGAAGGAGCACGAAGATTTTGCTTGGCAGGTGGTGCGAAGAGTGTTACCAGTAAGGGTGGAGAAACAGCGATGGGGTTCGCTGAGATCAGCGGAGCGTCTGCGAGAATTGTGCACGAGGGAGGAGACGATTTTTCATTTTTTATGAGAATGTAGTTTTGCACAAAGGGTTTGGCAGAGGGTGAGTAGGTTTTGTAGAGTGGTAGGGTGGGGGGCTTGTGTTAATTTCGAGGGGGCTTTGTATGGGTTCGTGAACCACAAGGAAAGGGAATGGGAAATTAGGGTTTTGTTACTTTGTACACGGGTGGCAGCATGGAAGGTGAGGTGTTTGTTAGTGCAAAAGGGGCTTTATTTTATATCTCAAGAGTGTATTTATTTGGTGTATGTGGAGTTGGGGTATTACAGAAGTAGAAGGGAAGGGGAGTGGGAAGGGATTGAGTGGAGGAGGTTATTCAAGTAGAAGGAGGGAGAGTTGGGATAAGGGGAAGGAGGAGAATGGGAATGGAGTTGTTGGAGGAGGTGTGAGGGGATAGGGGTTTTTGTTTGCGATACATTTCAAAATGAAAAGGGGTTTAAGCATTGCTTTCATGGATGTGTGGAGCTTGCTTTCGAGGAGACGGTGGTAGGGGGTGGGGGTGGGTGGTACTTGAGGACACTTCAAGTTGATATTATACTTGTGCAGGAGTGTGGGATTGGGTGGGAGGAAAATTATAGGTTTTTGAGGAAAAGGTAGGATAAGGGGCAATCGTGGTGGGCCGGGGCAGAAGGGAACAAGGCAGCAGGGGTGGGAATACTTGTTAATGAGACATGGGTGAGGGTGCTTGGGGTAAAGACCTTAATTGAAGGCCAATTACAACTCCTGAAGGGGGAGGAGGTAGGAATTTTCAATGTTTATGCACCTGCAGTGAGGGCAGAACAGAGGGAGTTTTTTCATAGGTTGGGGATATGCAGGGGAGGGGGAGGGACAACCGTGTTTGTGGGAGACTTTAATTGCATTATTGAAGAAGGGGATAGGGAAGGGGGTGTTGGGGGTGGGAAGTTGGATAGTATGGGGAGGTGGTGGTTGTGGAATTGGATACAGGAAGAGGGGTTGCAGGAAGTTTGGGAAGGGGAGCAGGTGGGAACCAGAACTGATCCGGGGGGAAGAGGGTGTCCAGAATCAATTTTGTATTGGTTCCTGAGGGGGTGAGGGTGGAGGGCAAGGAAGCGAGGGAAGTGGGTTTTAGCGACCACAAGTTATTACAGGTGGGGGAAGGGGGTGGGAGAGGGATGGGAGTGTGGAGGCTAAACATAAGGGTGTTGGGAGATGAACGGGTATGCGGGGCTTTTTGGAAGGAATACGAGGGGTGGCGGTCGTTGAAGATTTTGTTTCAATCTACATGGGAGTGGTAGAGGGTGGTGAAAGAGATTAGGAGATGGTTTATAGGGGTGGGAAAGCAGAAGGCATGAGAAAAGAGGAGGGAGCTGGGGCAGTTGCAGGGGAGGGTGCAAAAATTGATTAGGGAGGCGATGAGCGGAGGGGAAGTAAAAAGGGAGTTGGGAGTGGTGAAACAAGTGGTGGAGGAATGGTTTCGGGGTAGAGAATGGGAGATGATTTTTTTTTGCCACAGGCTCCTTGGGTTGGGGAGGGAGAGGAATGGGGCAAATATTTTTCGGAAAGGGTAAGGAAGGGAAGAAGGGAAGTCGGGGGGGTGGTTACAGGGGAGGGAGTGCAGATAGAGAAACAAGGAGACATCTTGCAAGAGGTCACGGGTTTCTACTCTGGGCTTTATAGGAGGCGGGAGGTAGATGGGAAGGCGAGGGAGAGGTTTTTGGGGGAGTTGGACAGGAGGTTAGGGGAGGGGGAGGGAGTGGATCTGGAAAGAGACATAACAGAGGAGGAAGTGAGGGAAGTGTTGGGGAGGAGATGAAGAGAGAAAATGCCGGGATTAGATGGGGTACCTACGGAGTTTTACGAACGGTTTTGGGAGGTGGTGGGAGGAGATGTGGTGGAGGTGTTCAGGGAGTTTATCCAGACAGGGAAGGTGGGGGAGGGTTTTGCAGTGAGGGTGGGGGTGTTGTTACACAAGAAAGGGGATCGGGAGGCACTTTGGAATTGGAGACCAATCACTTTGTTGAACGTGGATTATAAATTGTTCACAAAAGAGCTGGCAAGTCAGATGAGGAAGGTGTTGGGGGAGGGGAAAAAAAAATCAGACATGCGAGGTGAAGGGGAGGAGAATTACGGATACACAGTGGGTGTTGAGGGGGATGATGCACTATGTGGGGGAGAGGAGCTGGAGGGTGGTGGTGAGTATCGTAGATTTGGAGAAGGCTTATGACAGTATAGAGCATGGGTTTTTTTTTTGCTGTGTTGGGGCGGATGGGGTTTCCAGGGAGATCTGTGGGGTGGGCAAGGGCACTGTACGATGGGGCACAAAGTAGGGTATTAGTGAAGGGAGTTTTGGGGGGAGATTTTTGGGTAGAAAAATCGGTGGTGGGGGATAATCTGAAGGTGTTGGGGATCCACTCTGAATATGAAGCAATAGGGGAAAGAGCATCGGAAGAATTAGGGGCGAGGTAACGAAAGGTTTTAAAGTTATGGGGAATGAGGGGGTTATCCATGCTGTGGAAGGCGGAATTAGTGAAAATGGTTTTGTTGCCAATGGATTTTGTTTGTAGGGTGGGTTTATCTGCTCCAGAAGGACCTTGTGTACTTTTGGGGGTGGGAAGATAGAAAGGGTGGCAAGGGGGAAAATTTATAAAGCCAGGGAGTTGGGAGGCGCGGGTTTTCCAGACACAGAAGCATTTGTGTATGGGCATGGAATAGCAGTAATAGTGCAGGAGGCTAAGGGAGAAGAGGGGGCTGCAGGGAAATTTGCTAAGTGCTGCGGGGGGGGGGGGGAGGTTTTTGAGGGCACTAGGAACTAGGAAGGTGTGGGGATGGGTGGGGACATTTTTTAAGGAAAATGGGGTGGAGAGATGGGGTGTTGTATGAGGGAGTGGTGTATGGGTTGGTTAAAAAGGGGGAGAGGGGTTGGGAGGTTAGGGTGTTTTTGATAGGAACGTGGGTGGTGATCATGAAGGTTCAGCATTTGATTACTAAAGGGTTGTCTTCAGTTGGGGTATTATGAAATGCAGGAGTCATTGTTGCCAGGCCCTCAAAATCAAGGATGACATCCATCAGGCTTGATGGGTCCTCGGATGACTAAGGAGCCCGATTCTGAATGCACATTCTTTAGCAATGGGGGCATGTTGTTGCGCAGGGGAGTGGGATTCACAGTTCTGGGTTGGTCTCCTCCTTCCTCCACCACCACCAACCACTGTTCTGCCTGATTAAATACAGACACTGGGCCTTGAAATAGTGCATACTTTGGACCAGGTGGCACCACACCAAACGGTCAGCAGCTTGCTCCTCCTAGCCATTGGTGTCAATGCCTCCGTGCTTTAGGGTGACCTTGAGTGCGTCTTGGTACCATTTCCTTTGGCCGCCCTTTGAGAATTGGCCAACTGAGAGCAGAGAGAGGAGAATCTGGCAAGGGAGGCGGTTCTCAGACATCCGGACACAGCGGCTCATCCATCAGAGTTGATTTCTCAAGAGCAAGGCTTTGATGCTGGTGGACACAGCTTTGTGGAGAACGCTCGTGCTGGTTTAGCAGTCGTCCCATTTGATCCCCAGGATTTGACAAGCACAGCTGGTGAAAGCTCTTAAAGGTCTTAGTCTGGCATCGGTAAACAGTCCAGGTTTCACTGCAGTAGAGGAGGGTGGTCTGCACAACAGCCTTATAAGCCAGGACCTTCATCGCCTTCCAAAGGTCTCTACTTTCAAAGACACATTGTTGCAGCTTGAAGGCAGTGGCACTGGTGCAGTTGACCCAGTGCTGGACTTCTGCATTGATGGTAGCCCATTTAGCGAGGTGGCTGCTGAAATACGGAAAGTGTTCCACAGACTCCAGAGCCTCCCCGTCTGTGAAGATAGCACACAAGATGTTCAGTTGGCCTGGGGAGGGTTGGTGGAGAACCTTCATCTTTGTGATGTTCAAGGACAGGCCAAGTCTCTTATACGAGGCATTAAGGAGAGCCAAGGTCACTTGCACATCCTGTGCAGTGAGCCATCATGCAGCAATCATCTGCAAACTGAAGGCTGTGGACATCCTTGGTGGCGAGTTTTGTTTTTGCCCATAAGCACCCAAGATTGAAAAGCTTCCCATCTAGTCAATACTGGATACCGATGCTGGATGGTAAATCATCATCTCAGATGAGATGGATGATGATAGTCAGGTAGATGGTTAACAGGGTGGGGATGATCACAACCTTGTTTGACCCCAGTCCAGATGAGGAAGGCATCAGTTTCAGATCTTCCAGTAACGACAGTGGTGGGCATATCTTCATGCAGGAGCCTCAGCATGGCGACAAAATTCAGCAGGCAGCCAAGGAGCAGGAGGATGGTCCATAGAGCTTCACAATTTAAAAGGAATCAAATGCCTTGGTCAGGTCAATGAAGGCAAGGAACAGTTCTTGATTTTGGCTCCTGACATTTTTCTTGCATCTGCCTGGCAGCGAAAACTGTGTTCACAGTGCCCCAGGATGGTCTGAAGCCACACTGGGTTTCGAGAAGGATCTCCTCAGCGACAGGACAAAGGCAGTTCAGGAGGATGCAAGCCAGGATCTTACCCACAAATGCACAGGAGGGAAAATCCTCTTGTAGTTCCCAGTCAGATTTGTCCCCCTTCTTGTAGAAGGTCATGATAGTAGTGGGTGGGTAGCGTTCTTGAGATCCCTGGAGATGTCCTCTTCATCCAAAAGGCAGGCAATAAGCTGGTGGAGTCATGATATGAGCTGGAAGCTCTCAGTATGGTAGACCTCTGTGGGTGTACCATCTAGCCTCAGGCTTGGTTGGTTTTCATCTGTTGAATGGCCCATATCAGCTCTCCAATGGTTGGTGGATTGCCAAGGGAATCCACCACAGGGCATCGTGGGACAACTTGGACAGTTTCCTCTGATATAGTGGACTCTCGGTTAAGGAGGAGTTTGAAAATGCTCCTTCCAATGCAGACAGGTGGTGCCATTGTCCTTGAGGAGCCGGGAGCCATCCTGTGATCAGAGGGGGTTTTGTCCAATGGAGCAGGGTTCGTAGGTTGTCTTGGTAGTCTGGAAGAAGACCTCAGCCTTCAGCTGGTGGTACACTGCCATCTTTCAAAGAGTTCGTGGATGGCTCTGCCAGATGATGAAGACTGCATGCTTCTGCTTGAGGACATCATAAATCCAAGCATCATTGGCGTGGAACCACTCCTGGTTCCATCGCAATGCAAACCCAATAGTCCGGCAACAAGCATCTTGGACAGCAGACCCAAGTTGCTTCCAGTGTGCCTGGATAGAGAGGTCATCAGCAGTAAGGACTTGCTCCAGTGCACTAAACAACTAGGCCTAGAACTCCTCCTGCTGTCCAGGGTTCTTCAGAGTTGTGACGTTCAGCCATCTCCGGGTGGCCTCCTGGGTCTTCCAGTGTCTTGTCGCCAGGCAGATCATTATTTAAATCACTGAGAGCACAAGTTGGTGGTCTGCCCAGCAGTCTTCAGAGCCCTTCATGGCCCTTGTGACAAGTGTGTCCCTCAGGTCTCTACCTCAGACGATGATGTAGTCCAAGAGGTGCCAGTGCTCCAACCTCGGAAGCCTTCACATGGTCTTGAGCTAGTCTTTCTGGCAGAAGACCGTGTTTGTCACAATCAGACTGTGTTGGTCACATTTGGTCAGGAGCAGGATACCATTGGCATTGGACTTCCCCGTGCCATTCTTGCCAACAGTTCCACTCCAGATTCCGTGGTCACGTTCAACCCAGGCATTGAAGTCACCCAGAAAAATGACCTAGTCATCCCTGGGGTGGAGGCAAGGGTGTTGCTGAAATCAGAGTAGAACATTTTCTTGACTTCCTCATCAGAATCCAGAGTTGGAGCAGATGCGCTGATGAGAGTAGCCTGTTGGTTTTGGCTGAGCAGCAGGCAAAGGGTCAGCAGCCTTTCACTGACACCCAAAGGAGGCTTGGGGAGCACATCAGCAATCTTGTTCCTGATGGTGAAACCGACTCTGTGGATATGGGGGTCACGGTCTGGTTTCCATTTCCAGAAGGTGTACCCTCCCCGCTGACCTCTCTGGCAAGTCAGGTTTCACTGAGAACAGCAATATCAATGTTGTGCCTTGCTAGCTCCTGAGCCACAATGGCAATTCATCTTTCCACGTGATCCCTATTTGGGTGATCAACGAGCCCTCTCACATTCCCGGTTCCAAAGATTAGTTTTTTCTTATTTCAACCACAGGAATGGTGCTCCCACTGGGTGCAGTTTCCCAGCCAGGAGAAGTGGGACAGCCTATTTTGGGGGGGCACCTTTTCTAGCTCCCTCCCCATCAGGGTGAGCAGAGGGAATCCTAAAAAGGACTGCTCAGTCACGGATACAGCTGCCAAAGGATACCCCTGTCCCAACACAGAAGCACGAGGACCATTGCGCATCTGCCGCTAGTGTGCAGATTCTTGGCTAGGGGCCTCCAGGTATCACAGCCCTGCCCCCTGTCACCAATCCTCCATCGCCACAAGGCTTCTGGACTGGGCAGAAGCCTGCACATGGTATGTTTAACATGGGGACTCCGGTGCACAGTCAGGCCCACATGGTCTTGGCGGTTGTTGGCTGGGTTCGGTGGCATGGCAAGCCACGATGATTGGGGCCACTTATCTGTTGCAGCCTTCTTCCACCTTCACAGCCATTGGGGCCACAGCCTTCCCTCCATCTGCTCTGCCACTGAGGACTTCTTGAATCATTCTTTGTCTGGAACCTCCCCCTCGACCTTGCCGCCATGGGTGGCCCTGCCAGGAGTGTGAGCTCCAGACGGCATTGCTCACAGGGTCATTGGAACACGCAAGCCTCTCCACCATGACAAGGTGTTGATCCTCGAAGAGGCCATAACAAGGTGATGATCTTTGGCTATGGGAAAGGAAGGAAAAGGGGGGAAGTGAGTGAGGTATGGAAAGCAGTTAGATGGAATTTACTGTTTGATCTGGCAGGAATTGAGTAATACAGAGTGGGGTTGTTGATAAAATGGCGATGTATGATTGTATTTCGGATGTGACAGTTCTGGGAAATGCAGAACTGGTATGAAGTATTGATCTTCAGGATGTTTCTTTTGAGTATAATATCCTGAGTTTGCAAAGTTGCGGTTACTATTTATATATTTGGGTAATTTGTTGTATTTTTGGGTCCAAATAACATCTGTATTTTGATATTTGTTGAGTTGGATATTTGATGGAGCTCTGTGTAAAGATATGTAGATATATGTTGAACATTTTCCTATTACTTAAAAACAAAAACAAAAAAAACAACCCCACTATTCATCAGTTTGAAGTCTCCAATACGTCCTCAATGTGAGGACTGATGCATTAAAATATTTTTGGCACCAATAGAGGGCCTCGGGGCTTGCTCCAGCTGCTCCACGCATCAGACCAGTATTACAGTGCCTCTGGGCCCCATGCCCACTCCCCCACTAGGGGAGCAATGTCCCACCCAGATCCAAAATTGAAAGCTTCCTGCTGAAAGACAGAAAAATGTTCCTTTTAGTCCATGCTCAGGTCTGGTATTGCAGTGCTTCCAGGACTAGCATCAAATGTGGTCTGGCAGATTGCCAGAAAGTCAAACTTAAAAAAAGACGACTAGCAGCCCTCTTTTTTTCCCCACTCTGGTGCCGCATGGGTTTTTATCAGTCCTGATGGGCTAGGAAAGACAGTCCCACCAGTACATCCCAAGAAGTGCGCTAGTAGCATGAGCAACAGCACCAGTCAAGCATGTAGCAGACAGTTGATCTGCCAGGCCTGAAGACTCAGAAGTCCTGGCCCAGGCCAGTAGCTGAAGTTCAGGGACTGCGTGGAAGTAAGGGAATGCCTGTGCTTGGAGAAGGGAATGCAGACAAAACACCCCCAGGTCCTAATGACACTCTGGGTCCACCGATAAGAATGCTCGAGGCACACCAGGAGACCCCTCAACTAGAGTGGACCGCTGACTGCAGGCCACAGAGGACCTTGCCAGGAGGGTGGACCAGCAACCCCAAGTCAGCAACAAACCCCAACGCACCACTTCCCCACAATGATGAGACTCCAACAGGCGCCAGCGGACACCCGGCCATCAGCAGACCCCCAGATGCAGCAATGCTCCCGGAGTCCAGAACCCCACACGATGAGCCACCTCTAGGCAGAGAAACCTGGACCCCAAGAGCACCCCCCTGAACAATGGTGGAGCACCCCAAGCAACAGCAGACTTCTCTGAACCCCTGCAGCCCCTCACCAGCGAGGAACAGGCTCCCCACCCTGATGGAGCCCTGCCCCTCCCTTCAGATACCAGACTCCCTCCTCCACTGGCAACCCAGGTGACTGCATGGACACACCAGCACTAATTTTTTTCCCCTTCCCTTTCCCACAGAAGCTGCTCTGCCTGACTTGTCACCTGCCAAGGGAACACAGGTCATACGATGACCTGCAGAAACATCTATGGCACATCTGTAAGTGCCTGGCATTCTTGTATGCCCCTGCAGCACCAAGTTCAATGCCTTAAAAGCTCCTGAAGAACTACCAGAAGAGACGCCAGGGCCTAGGAGGCGAAGGAGACCCAGCACAGCGGTGAGGCCCACTGCCCTGGCCCACAAGGACCAGGCCATGGTACAAAGGCCCGGCACACCAGCCACGCTGCCAGTGATCCCACCGGACCAGACCTCCAGGGTTACCTTGGCAGACAGACCTGCCCCAGCAATAGCACCATACAGGTCTTTGCCCAGGGACCCCCAACTAGACAGCCCCCCTGCCAGACCCCCAGAGCCACCCAGTGCCCCCAAGGATGCCAAAGCCACCTGGAGAGCCTAAGCCACTGGGAGCCCTCCCCCAATCTCTCGAGCAAGCCAGGGCTTCCAGGTGCAGAGCCCACTCTTCAGCCAAGGATGCCCACCCCTTGGCAGACCCTCTGGCTGGAGCTCTCCCTTCGAGGCCTTGGTGGCCCAACTTACAGAGGAGTTCTTGGCAGCTGGCCAGCTCCAGGGGAACAATAATGGACCAGCAACACAATAAGAGCACAGACTGAAGCGGCAAAGACCATCCCAGAACCAACACTACCACCAAGCAGCAGCCTCCTGGACCCAGAAGCTGTACCAAGCCAACTGTCCCAACAAAGTACAGAAGACCCTAGAAGGTCCCTCAGCCTTCTGCCAGGTCCCCCGGGAGACCCCATTTTCTTATTTCAGCAGGGTCTTCAACTCCCTGACAGACCACAACCCCACACCCTGTGAACGTCAGAGCCCTGACCCCTGTCACCCCTGCAAAGAGGCTCAAGGACACCTTCACACTGCAGGAAGTGGACAGAAGCCCGCCTCAGAAGAACCAGGGACACTGCCTCTGGCAAGGACACCATCCGGTACAGCCTCCTGAAGAAGCGCGACCTGGGCGACCTCATCTCCCCCTTCCTCTTCAACAGGTGCAGAGAGTTCCAGCACATGCCTACTGCCTGGAAGAGGACAGTGATGGTCCTCATCTACTAGAAAGGAAACCGGACTGACCCAGGCAACTAGAAACCCATCTTCCTGTGCTCCACCATCGCTAAGCTGTGGGCCACCAGGCAGCTGGCCTACATCACTGACTGGATGGTGACCAGCAGGGCCATCAGCCTGAATTGAAAGGCGTTCATGTCAGAGGGCTGCTACCAGCACAACTTTAACCTCCAGATGGCCCTGGACAACACCCAGAGGACCAGGAAGCAATGCACAGTGGCTTGGCTGGACATCTCCAATGCCTTAAGCTCTGTGCCCCACCCCGCATCCTCAGCACCCTCCACAAGCTTGGCATACCAGATTAGCATCGTCAGCCTAGTGCAGAAGCTCTACAACGCCTGCACCATGACCATTTGGTCTGACAGAGAGACTGATGAGATCCCCATTCAATCAGAGGTGAAACAGGGCTATCCCCTCTGCCCTGTCATTTTCAACCTGACCATGGACCTGCTCCTTCAAGCTGTGGCAGGCAACCCCAGTGGGCTCAACCTTTATGACCAGCAGTTGTGTCCTAACCTACACTGACAGCCATGTCCTCCTTGCCAGCAATGCTGCCCAGCTGCAGCAGATGCTGGACATGGCATGAGGCAGCCAGGTGGCTGGGCCTGCACTTCAGCATCACCAAGTGCACCTCCCTGCACACAGACTACAGGAAGAAACACCGTGTCCTGGACTCCACCCTCACAATCCAGGGCCAAGTGATGAGGCACCTGCACAATGGCAAGGCCTACTGCCACCTCAGGACACACACCAGCCACCAAAACAAAAACAGATACCAGAAGAGACCATCAACACGGTCATGAAGGACGTCCACAAGCTGGATTCATCTCTGCTGGCACCCTGGCAGAAGATCAGCACGGTGAACACCTTCCTCATCCGCCGTGTTACATTCATCCCAAGAGGCTTAGCAGTCCCCCCTTCAAGAAGGTGGACACTGAAAACAAGTGGCTGCACCTGCCGTTGAGGGTCAGCAACAAGATCTTGCATGTCCCCTACCAGCAGGGTAGTGCCAACATCCCCTGCCATGGGAAACCTCTGCGACACTGCCGTGGTCACCCATACTAATCACCTCCTGACCTGCCCAGACCCGACAGTAAGCATCATCGCCACCAGTGCCCTTGCGGAGACCACCTACAAGAGGATCACGAAGCAACCCACCAGATGTGATCTGGCCACCTCCCTCAGCAGCTCACTGGAGGGCAAGTTCAGCAGGGACTTCTCACTGTGGGACTGAGCCTGCAATGCCATATGTTACCTTGGAAAGTGCATCAGCTATGCTTGGACCTGGACCAGTGCTGAAAGACTGGTGTGAAAGCACCAGCCCAGGTCCAAGTACCCAAGCCCAAAAGCAGCACCAGCAGCAGCCTGAGCCTGGCAAAGCTTCACAACGCCTCTTGGTCAGGCCATGAGGGACCAGAAGGAGAGAGGATAGAGGAAGCCGAGAAGCGGGTGAAGGCTGAAGAGCTAGAGCGGTGACCCAGGGTGTGGCCAGGATGGAAGCACAGACTGGTGAGCAAAGTATGGGCATGGTGGCAGACGCCAGGGAGTAGCACCTGATTGGGTGCCATGGGAAGGTTGCAACAGGAGGCAGCAAGAAAAGGAAGACCCTTGCAAGGGAATGTCTGGATGACTATGTTGGGAAGCAACAGGAGGCAAAGTGAGCTACCTGCAGAGACAGAGCAGAAGGAGCTAAGAAGATGCTGGGTCAATGTTTTCAGATGTGGGAACTTAGAAGACCCCAAAAGGTCCATAAAATTGTGGCTATAGGTGACCCTTGACCTAGGAAAGAATCAAGGGCACTACACCTCCATGAGCCAAGCCAATCTCATGGCTTGTGTATTGTTCAATTATCTACAAGCTGACCCTGCAAACTAGAACCATGTAGTGGCTTTTGATGGCTATTAAAACAACAGAATGGTACTTCTTGGAAGGCCAATATTTACAGTGCCTTCTGGGAGAAGTACAAGTAGCTGACAGTAGATTTCATCAACATCAGGGCTGGAAGGACCTTACAAGATCATCAGGTCCAGCCCCCTGCCCAAAGGACAGGCAGTCAGCAGGCGTCAAGTGATCCCAGCAACATAGGCATCCAAGTGCTTCTCAAAAGGAAGCCAGAGAAGGTGCCTGCACGACCTCGAGGGCGAATCCATTCCAAGCCCTGGGAACTCAGACAGTAAAGAAGTTTTTCCTTGTGTCCAGCCCAAAATGGTCTTCCAAGAGTTTGTGACTGTTAGACCTACTCTTCAGACATTCTCTCAGTTCCTGATGCACACCCCTTATATACTTATAGGCTGCCACCAAGTCACCCCTGAGCCTACACATTTCTAGGCTGAAGAGTCCTATGCGTCTCAGCCTCTTCTCATAAAGCCTGCTCTCTTGTCCTCTACTCATTTGTGAGGCTCTCCTCTGGACTCCCTCAAGCTTTTCCACATCCTTTCTGAACTGTGCAGGCCAGAACTAGACACAGTAACCCAGCTGTGGTCTTACCAAGGCGAGTAAATTGGGAGGATGACTTCCCAGGTCTCGGTTTGAGATTTATCAAAAGATAACGGCCAGAGTTTTGTTTGGTTTGCTGGCTGCAGTGTTGCATTGGTAGCTAGCGTTCATCTTGTGGTCAATCATGACCCCAAAGCCTTTCAGACATGGTGCTAGCCAGCGTAGCACTGCAGAGCCTTTAAGTGTGGTGTGGGTTCTCTCCCCCATAGTGGAGCATCTTGCATTTCTCAGCATTAAATGCCATCAGGTTTTGATCTGCCCACTGGGTAAGTCTGTTGATCAGCCTGGATTGCCAGCCTATCCTCTGGGGTGGCTGCACTTCCCCATAGTTTGGCATCATCAGCAAACTTAGCCAGTCCACTTATAAACCCGAGTCCAGATCATTTATAAAACACATTGGAGAGTGTAGGTCCGATAATGAAGCCCTGGGGGACACCACTAGTTACAGTGTGTCAAGTTGAATTAGTTCCATCAACTATCACTCTGGGTCCGTCCACGGAGCCAGTTCCCCAGCCACTGGACCGTGAAGTTGTCTGGGCCGCAATTCCCCAATTTTTCTATGAGGACATCATGGGACATCAAGTCAAGTCAAAGGCTTTCTTGAAGTCCAAGAACATGATATCCACCTCTTCTCCCTTGTCCAGGTGATGCATCACCTGGTCATAAAAGGAAACCAGGTTTGTCAGATAAGATCTACCTGCCACAAAGCCGTGTTGGCTCTCTCTCAGAATATTACCTTGTGTTAGGATGTTGGTAATGGTTTCCTTAATGATTTTTTCCAGGATCTTTCCAGGGAGTGAAGTCAAGCAAACTGGCCTGTAGTTCCCTGGATCTTCCCTTCTCCCTTTCTTGAAGATAGGTACCACACAGGCCCTCTTCCAACCCTCAGGCACCTCACCCAAGCACAAGTTCTCAAATATCCTCGCCACATGCCACGATATAATGTGTTAAAGGAACTAGCTGACTCTTGGGTGCATTCCATCCAGGCCAGCTGATTTGTGGATGTCCAGCCTCTTAAGATGTTCCCTCACAAGATCAGTGGTAATGGTGGATGCAGAGTTGCCCTTCCTCTGGTGATCCTGCCTCCTGTCAGGCAGGGTGATCCTACTGGGCTGATGGAAGGCCAACATGAAGTAGTCACTAAGGAGATTGGCTTTTTCCTGAGCATCAGTTATAAGCTGCCCCACTTGGTTTAGTAAAAGGTCCGATGCTACCATTGTTCTTTTTACAACTTCCCACATATTTGAAGAAAGACTTTTTGTTGTCCTTAACTGAAGTGGCCAGTCTGAACTCGGTTTCAGCCTTGGCTTTCCTAGTTTGCTCCCTACAGGTGCAGGCTACTGCCAAGTACTCCTCCTTAGTGATGTTTCCCCATCTTCCATCCCTTAAGCTTATTTTTGTTTGGTGCGGGGGTTGTTTGGGTTTGTTTGTTTTTGTTTTTGGGGGGTTTTTTAAGATGCAGGAGATCCTCGAGTTCCCTATTGAGCCAAGGGGGTCATCCAGCCCTTTTGCTATTTTTTCTGTGGGTTGGAATGGACTTCCCTAGAGTTTCAAGGATCGCATCCTTGAGGAGCAACCATTCATCAACATTCCTCCCTGCCAGATTATAGTTTCTAAAGGCCTGAACAACTACTCTCCTAAGCTTGTGGAAGACAGCCTTTCTAAAGTCAAGGACCGACTTGCCAGCTTTGCAGTAAAAGTGATCAACTCAAGGTCACTGTCTCCTCGATTCCCTTTGATTTTCAGGTCACTCACTAGATCATCCCCTTTGGTCAGTACCAGGTGAAAGTTTTGATGTACATGGATGATGTTTCTTTTGTGGTTTGGGATGAGGGGTCTTTGGAACAGGTTTTGAAATATACTGGGGATTATGGGGAGGTGGCAGGGACGTGCATTAAGGAAGAGAACAGCATACATTTGATGGTAGGAAATTGGGGGAGTTTACAGGATTATTGGTTGCAAATGGAGCAGAAGGGATTGAAAGTGTTGGGGGTATATATGGATGTGGCAGGGAAAGGGCGGGTAGCATGGGAGGTTTTAAACAGGGTGGGTGAGGCAAGTGTTAGGGTTATGGGGATTATCGTTTAGGCCGAAAGTTTGTCTGGTGAAACAAGTTTTGTTGCCTATGGTATTATTTGGGGCAGTAGTGTATCTGCCAACAAGGCTACAGGCCAAACGGGTGCAGAGGGAGATGTGTTTATTTTCTGGGGGTGGCAAAAGGGAGGGGTGGCCAGGAGGGAGTTACATAAAAAGGGGAAGCATTAGGAGGGTGGGGTCTACCAGAGATCAAGGCATTTGTGTACGTACATTTTTGGAAATGGGTAGTAAAGCTAGTGAGGACACAGGAGGGGGAAAGGGAGATTTTGTAAGTATTGTGCAGGAAAGTTTTTGAAGCAACTGGGGTTATATGGGGAGAGGTGGACAGGGCTTTGGGCAGGGAAGCCAGCAGGGTGGCATATGCAAGTGTGAAATTTTCTGTGGGGTCACAGCTTGGAGGGACTAGGGGTAGGAGGGTTGAGGGATGCAAAGAAGGTGCTAAGCTTCATTAGGGAGCAGGATATGATTCCCAATCTAAGCAAACTGTCATGGAAACAGGTTGGTGGGGAAAGGGTGGAATGTGAGGATTTCGGATGGCACAGAGGATTCTTCCCACTAGGAAAAATGCAGCGGAGATGGGGTTTATTACGAACAGCAAAGTGTCCGAGGGAAATCTGTGCGAAGGAGGAGACAATTTATCACGTTCTATGGGAGTGGTATTTTGCAGTGTGGGGGATAGGGCACGCAGGTTCTGTACACAGTTACCAGTTATTTCAAACTTTTGGCTAAAATGGAAAAAAGGTTGACAGGTGTTAAGAGAAAAGACAAAGATAGCACAGCTACCCATAATACAAGTTAAAGTAGACTCCAGTCACGAAAGTATGATGAAAGTTATTTATCTCTTGGCTTCACAAGTCTTTGTACTGGTAGCGAGGAACAGCCCCAGTGTGTTATGTGTCACAGAACTTTCTGCTGAGAGTATAAAACCAAGCAAATTAAAATATCTAGAAACAGGTCATAAAGAGCTAGCTAACAAACCTTATGATTTTTTCTATTTGAAAACATGATGAAATTTAAACAGTGAAAAAGTGAGTCTAGTTAAATATAGTAGCATCACTTCAAAAAGCTTTTTTTGCCTCTTATCAAGTTGCATACAGAATTTCAGTGCAAAAAGCTCCAAGCAACTGGAGAAATTTTAAATTCTTCTAGCAGCTGTTGACATGGTTACTACTATGCTGAGGGAGTCTAGCACACAACAACTTTTAAGCATCCCATTGGAGAATGTTGCTGTGTGTGGCAGCGAAGCGCCCCCACAGGCGAGCGAGGGGGAGCAAAGGGGACCCACAGACCCCAGACCCCGAGAGCAAGCCCCCAGAAGGGCATACGCACCATCAGAGGGGCAGCGGGAGGAAGAGCCGCATCCGCAGCCACAGCCGTGCGAGCCGCCATTACGCTGGCTCTGGCAACAGCTGTTCCCCGCGCGGCAAACAGCTGAGCCAATCCCAGCGGCCGGCGCGGCCGCGGTGGAAGGATTTAAGAACGCCGGCAGAACAGGGAAGGCGCGGGAGCCAGGGAGAGAGAGTACGGGTGTGCTGCCCGTGCCACAGGCTCTCGCACGGGGCAGCGAGGACCCCGCCTGCGGGTCTCAAACAGGCAGTGTAGGCAGGAGCTGTAAGCCTGCCGCTGGCAGCCAAGCAAGAGGCAGCCAGAGAGTGCACGCCAAGGCACTCTCTCAGCGTCCTGAAACGGCAAACACACAGGAGGCAGGGGAGCGCCCTGCCAACGGGAGGAGAAGGGAGACAGCGGAGGCCCCGGGAGGGGGCTGGCACCAGGGGAAGCACCCACCAGCTCCCCCTGGTTCAGAGGAGTATTATCTTTAAGGAAGGAGGAAGGAGAAACCCCTCTCAGCAGGAGGGAGGACGACCGGAACCGGGGAACCGGTCAGGGGCCATCATACTGGGCCTGGCAACATCTGGACAACATCGCCCGGCGGTTGGCGTGTGGACGGGGTGTAGGGGAGGCGGAGCCCCGTGGATCACCACGTCTGGTAACCGTGAGTAACACCGTCTATCGAGAGGTCCCACCCAGGATAAAGATCTCCACTGGAGACCCCTCTGAACGTAATCGAGTACATCCAAGTCGTGGCAGGCGAGTTGAGGGGAAGGGCCACACCCCGATAGGCCAGGCGGAGTGAGGCGCAGGCTCCACACTGTGTCCCACTAAATCACAGATCTAGCAGAGGATTTAAATGAGCAGCTACATAAAGATAAGAAACAAACTATTTGCCATTCAGATAGATGAGGCGATGGATAGCACCAAGGATGCTCGTTTAATAATATACATAAGGTTCATTGATGAGGTTAAAATAAAAAAAGAGGATTTATTCTTCTATAAAGAAATTACAGGGACAAGCAAAGTTGAGGACCTTTTCAATATTATTGATAGCTATATGAGTGCAAGTCTCCTAGAGTGGTCAAACTACATGGAAGTATACACAGACATAGCAAGCCATCATGAAGGACTTCAAGCTTTAATTCAGCAAAAATCTCCTGGTGCTGTGGGGACACACTGCATGATTCACAGACAAGCTCTTGCTTTCAAAGATTTGAGCCCAGTATTAGAGGAAGTTCTACAAACAAGCAAACAAACTTTGTGAACTACATCAAAACAAGACCTTTAAAAGGCAAGCATTTTTTCTGGGTCATGTGAAGAGATGGATGCAGAGCACACTTCTTTACCGTGAATCAAAAGTGGCTGGTCTCGGAGGAATGTTTTAACATGAGCATTCCAGCTGAGGAACAAACTTTACTAGTACTTAACCAAGGAAAATCATGACAGTGCTCATATGTTTAGCAACAGTGATTTCAACATGAAGTTGGCATATTTAAGTGATGTGTTTGAGAAGCTGAACACTCTTTAACACCGCACCGCAAGGTGGTGACAGTAATATTCAAAAAAGTATATTAAAAAAAAATTGAACTGTGGCAGAGGAAAATGGCAAGTGAAAATAAGTGGACATTTCCTAGTTTAAAACCATTTAATTGAGAGCAGTGACACACAAATTAATGGAGATGTGAAAAACTATCTTGAGTCACCTTTCTTCACTGAAATCCCACTTTGAGAATTACTTTCCTGATCTGGAAGTGAAAAATTATGACTGGATTAGGGAACCTTTCAATACTGTATTGAAAAGTGGTATCCTCACTATTACTGAAGAGGAGCACAATTCATTGATGTCTTTTCTGACGCCTCTCTGAAAATCAAAGTTCCCGACAATGTCTCCCTGAATTTTGGATTAGTATGCAAGCTGAGTACAAAGCAAGAAAGCTATGAAAATACTGATTCCTTTCACAACATCCTACCTGTGTAAAACAGAGCTTTCACCAGTTGCCACTCTATAGAGCAAATACAGATCAAAAATAAGTGTGGAGCACAAAATGACACTGGCAGTCTCAAAAATAAAGCCCAGGTTCAAGAAACTAAGTAGTATCAAGCAAGATCATCCTTCTCATTGAAAACTATTGACAGTTCTAAATTGGACAAGTTTGTTCCAGTGAACAGTTTTGAATTTGATAAACTTTCTGAAGTGTTTTTTGACAAATATAGTTAACACACAAAAGGTAAATGTGCTTTACTTTACAGGGTTGTGGTATCCATGGGTGACTGGAATAGACGTTCTCTTCCTGGCACTTTTCTTCAAGCTGCCTGGCCACAAACACCATGCTGCTCATTCCATGTCCTTTTCTAAAGCCACATTAACTCTCAGGCAGTAGGTCATTTAGATGGTCAGTCAGCCAGTTGAGGACTCCTGCTAGCATCTTGCTGGCAGTTGAGAAGGAGATGCCCCTGTGACTGTCACACAGTTGGAGATTTCCCTTCTTGTATAGGTGGACAAGGAAGCATCCTTGAATTCTTGAGGGACTACCTCCTGCACCCACATACTGCAGAAGATCTCAGTTAGTTTCTCCATGAGGCCGTGACTGCTTGATTTGTAGACCTCCACTGGAACTGTGTTTGCCACCAGACATTTGCTGTATGGCCTTTTGGACTTCGCTTGAAGCTCTGCCTACAGTTGCAGGCGATTTGGAGACAGCTTGCATATGGCATCCATGCCGACAGAGGAGGTTTGACTGAGGTGACAATGAAGTGTTCAGCCTCTCTCTGGAGGATTGGGGGACTTGGTTGGAAGCACGGGCCTGCCGGCAGACAGCAATGGGCAGGATCCAAGGACCTGCAGACCATAAACAGCTTTTAGGGCAAAGAATTTCCTTGTGTCATTTTGGTCAGCATAGTGCTGGATCTCGTCTGCTTTGTTCTTCAACCATGTGTGCTGCATCCCTCACAGCTTACACTGAATAGTCTTGCATATCGAGCTGTAGGTGTGTTGCACCGATGCAGATTTATCATAGAAGTAGATTCTGTAGAGACATGAGTTTCTCCTCTAGCAGCCATCGAGTCTCAGCATCATTTCATCAAGCCAGTCTTGGTGTGTGCAGACACTTGGTCCCAGGGTCTCAAGGGCTGCAGGGTGTATAGCTTCATGGAACCACTTCCAGTTGGCTTTGATGGAACCGTAATGGAGCAGTGCAGTGCGAATCTGATCTTTCAGATGGTTTGCAAAAAGACAGTCTAGTGCTGTTGTTCATCAGCCCTGCAGTTTTGAGTAGCTTCGGGTCCACTTTGTTCTTGTGGATGCCATCTAGCTTGAATTGTGACCTTTAGTGAGGAGATGAGTTGATTGTCAGTCCAGGATTTAGTGCCACACATCGCCTTGGTTACACAGACATCACATCTGTCCCTTCTTCAGACCATGACATAGTCAATAAGATGCCAGTGCTTGGAGCAAGGGTGCATCCACAATGTCTTCTTCTGACTGGGGAGACTGAACACAGTGCTAGTAATCAGGAGCTCATGTTCAGCACAATCCAAATAGACCATTCCTACTGCAGTTTCCAATCCCGTGCTTCCCGATGACATCATCCCATACTTGGCAGTTAGAGCCAATCCTGGTGTTTAAGTCACTAAGGAGGGTAAGACCATCAGACTTTGGTACAGCAATGATCATGGAATGCAGGTCATCACAGAACCGGTTCTTGACTTGGTCAGAGTTGGTCACAGTCAAGGCATATGCACTGATGATAGTGGCACACTTTTTGCCAGCCAGCCAGCCAGCTCCTTAAGCAGCTTCTTGACAAGGCTGTTTTGTGTAGCAAAGCCGACACCCGCTTCCCATTTGGCTTTGCTGCCACAACCATTCCAGAAGGATGTATAGCCAGCTTTTCCTTCTATGAGCTGCCCTTTGTCAGGTAGGCGAGTCTTGCCAAGGGCAGCAACCTGGATGCCTTATCAACCCAGTTCTCTCTCAATAAGGGCAGTTCTCCTTTCAGGTCTGTTGGTGTTTCCGTCAGTCAGCAGACATATGTCCCACGCACCCAGCTCGAGGGGGACTGGATTTCTTTTCAACCGCTGTAGTAGGACCCCTGCTAGACACAGTATGCTGGCCAGGGTGAGGTGAACAACGTTTAGGGCACCTTTTTTAGCCCCTTCCTCATTCCAGGACATGAGCAATGCAATCATGAATAGGGCTGCTCAGGCACTCACAGGAGTGCTGAGTTTTACTACTGCTTCTGTCCAGTAGAAAGCAACCCAAAGCCCTGAGCCGCCTGTGTGCAGGTTTGCAGCTGCAGCTTCCAGTGTGTCCATACCTGCTTTTTTGTCACAGGCTTGTCATCACAGGGCTTGTACTAGATGCATGTTGTGCAGGATTTGGACGCAAATTGAGGAGGAGTTGTGCAGCATCAGCCTCACTCGCTAGTCCAAGCCAACTGGTAGCCAGCGGCAGGACAGTTGGAGATTGGCCCAGATGCAGCAGATGACCAGGATGTCTTTTGCACAAGAGCAGGACAAGGCACAAATCGACAGTGCATTGGTGTACCGCCATCATGGCCATTGGATCATGAAAGTCTTGTCTACCTGGCTTAGCTGAAGTCAGACTTTGCATGCAAAGATAGGCATGTCCTTAACTCCTCAGAAGTCTGAAGACTGACTGAGTACCCTCACCTGGTTTGGTCCACCTGCCAAGGCAGTTTACCAGGGTGTGGCTGCTGTTGCATGCAGACAGCTGCTTGGACCTACAGGTGAGAGCCAAGTGCTGGTGAGGACCAACAGAAGAGCAGCCACTCAAGCAAGTGCAACATAGCACCTCTAGAGAAAGAGTACCTCTCCCAGACACCCCAGTGAGGGAAGGTAGAGTTAACTAAGAGTATTATTATCAATTATTTTGTTTACAGGGATGGTATACCCACTATCGCAGATGCAAGCACAACAGATCCAAACAGATCCGTTTTCTTTTGCAGAGGGAAAACAGAGAGGGTTGCAAGTGGGGGGAAATGGGGGTTACCAGAGGTGGAGGTTTTTGTTTATGGGCATTTTGTGGCATCAGTGGTATGGGAGGCAAAAAGAGAAGGGGGGGCTGTAGGTATTGGGGAGGGAAGATATTGAGGGCAGGAGGTTTTCTGGGGCATGGTAGATAGGGTTAGGGGCAGGAAAACCATCACTGCACTATACAAGGATGGGAGCATTTATCAGGACATGTTTTAGGAGCATTAGGGGTAGAAGGGTTACATACTGAAAAAAAGTGTTTAAAAAGGTGAGTAGAGGGAAGGATAAGTTAACAAATGCTGGGAATTTATTGGGACAAAGGGGTGCATGGTGTCATATTGAATGAAATAGTTTGAATGTTTGTAATCTTTGCCCATTAGCCAGTTTCAGGAAGACAACAAGATTTATCTTCTTATCTAGGCCGTTGTTTTGGTCTACGTGCGGAAGGTCCTGACTTTGCTCAAAGTCTTAACTCTTGAATTTTATCTTTAGAGGCCTTTAACAAAGTTAACCTAAAAATGACCCTTAAGTAAATATCCCAAATTCCAAGAGATCAAACCCTAGGGCCTTTTGACAAGATTGGAAATAAAAAAAAAAAAAAAAAAAATCAATTCAGTGATGTGGAAATTCCCCAAAGTAATTAGAATAGTCAAGAAAGAAACTAATTACTAAGCAAAAGAATCTGTTAAGTAAGATCTGAGCCCAAATTTGGGAGTGGTGACAGGTTTGGGTAGGAGGGGCCCAGGACAGCAACTCACTCAATAAAAACTGTAACCTACTGTCCCAATTTGGAGGTAATCTCACCTGCAGAACGACGAAGGAAGAATCGCAAGTATAGGCCGGATCAGACTGATCACCTGAACCACCCTCTCCATGAACACGAATCTCTTAGTTCACACTGAAGCTGCAAAGCACCCGAAAGGGACTGAAGGAAGGGGACTTAGTCCTATCAGTATTGAGGCCAGCCCATTGAATCGTATTTCTGAGGCGAGCCCATTGTACCGTACTACTGAGGCCAACACATTAAATTGTACTACTGAGGAATGAAACCATATTTAGGTGTTTGGCTTCTCGGAATTCTAGGATTGTAAGTATGTTATGAAAATAATAGTATTGTTTCAAATTTAACCTTTAGTTGTAACTGAAGTTGTTTTTGTAATACTAATTCTTATAGCATTGTTTGGGAAGGAAGTGCATTTGGAGCATTGTTTCTGATATATGTAGTTATTGTGTTCTTAATGTTTGTGGTAGTTCTTAAAAGCTAAGCAGTGTTATATGCGTAGCAAAAAATTTTAAAATAAAATTGTGTCGTATGAATTAAGTGTGTAATCATTGTGAAATCATGCAATCAACTAGATACTCCCCCAGCCAGTACATCAAAACGAATCAGTAAATTGTGTGGGATTTTCTCTATTCCATAACCCACTAGAGACGCATGGATCAGACAGGGGAAAGGGAACAACAACATTTTTCTATTCCTCTTTCACTTAAGTGGAGCCGTTTGTTTGAACCAAAAGGAATTGGGTAAGACAGGCGGGGGGGGGAATGGTGTTTATGGATAGATGTGTGTAGATGATAGGTTGGTTGTGTGTGTTTTGTGACTCTAATATGGGTTTACGTGATCTTAAAGCTTTGGTTTGTTTCATCACCTTTATAACGAACAGTATGTCAAAGACATGTTAACACAGTTTCAGTACTTAGAAAGGAAGCTGACAGGTTGGAATACGTTGTGTTATATAAGCGGAGGTTCTTTTGTCGATATTAATGTTATTGTGGTGTTTTGTTAACAGTTGATAGTCCATATTTGGATGCATATATGATGCCCTATTTGAGGACTTCTGTATTGTGTTGTGGTTTATGCTGTTCTATATGGTTTTAATTTTTTTTTTTTAAACTATAACAAAATCTGTTCTTATCAGTTTAATCCAGGGGCAGGAAATTATTTTGGATGGAGGGCTGCTTCCTGAGCTTTCACAAGCCATCAAGGGCCACGTGATAGGCAACCGGGGCAGATAAATATTAAAAAATTTCTAAAATTTTTAGGGGCTCCGTAAGCCAGATAAAATGGTGCAGAGCATGTTGAACTTCCGCTCTGAGGCAGTTGTATGGATGGGGCTCCACTTCAACAATCACCAAGTGCACCTCCCCGAGCATGGACTGCACAAGAGCAGCACCATCCTAGACATCTAGAGTAGTGGTCACTAACTGGTTGATCCCAGAGCCTTTTGAAGTTAATCTTGGTCTGGCGGGGCCAAGTCCATGCATGTACACACATGCATGCCCCACCTCCCTTCCAGCCCAACAGGTCAGTCAATGGGGGAGGGAAGGGGCAGAGGCCCAGGGGGCATGCACAGCAGGTTCTGGACACAAGCCCAGCCTGCAGTGGGAGCTGCCACTGCTGTGCATGAATTGGGGGGGGGGGGGGGGGGGGGGGGGGGGGACTGGACACGACACACATGCCCCCAGCAACTATACATGGGGCAGGGGGACAGAACCACAAGCAGCTCATCCAGGAGATGGGCCCCCTCCATGGGTGCCCAGGCCAGATGGAAGAGGGAGCACAGCAGGGTGAGGCATGTGTCGGAGGAGACCCACCACCACCAAGTGAGGATCCTTCTGGGGAGGTTCCGGAAGGATGCAATCCCAGGTCATTGGCATACTTCCCTTAGGGCAAAACCCAACCAGGGCTAGGTCTTTGAGCTCCCCTCAAAGTGGAACGCAAGTAACCACTTCATGTGATGCTCCCATTGGGCATGGTTCACAGAGTGGCGCTTCATCCACCATGCCTGCCTTTCAATGGCATTGTCTGGTACAGGAACCACAACAGAAAGTGCTAGCACTATAGCTACAAGGCAGAGACTCCCTCCCATTTGTCACAGAAACACAAAGTTAGTTCTGAAAGGGATCTCAGGCGGTCATCTAGTCCAACGCCCTGCTCAAAGCAGGACTATCCACAGCTAGATCATTCCAGCCAAAGCTTTTTCTAGCCAGGTCTTGAAAATTTCCAAAGGTAGAGATTCCACCACCTCTCTGGGTAACTCATTCTAGTGTTTTACTACCCTCCTAGTGAGAACATTCTTCCCGATATCCAACCTAAACTCCCCTTGCTGCAACTTGAGACCATTGCTCCTTGTTCTATCATCTGCCACCACTGAGAACAGTCCAGCTCCATCCTCTCTGGAACCCCTCTTCAGGTAGTTGAAGACTGCTATTGAATCCCCTCAGTCTCCTCTTCTCTAAACTAAGTAAGTCCAGTTCCCTCAGTCTTTCACCACAAGCCATGTCCCCCAGTCCCTCACCATTTTTGCTGCCCCCTGCTGGACTCTCTCCAATTTGTCCACATCCTTTCTGTAGCAGGGGGCCCAAAACTGAACAAAATACTCCAGCTGCAGTCTCACCAGTGCTGAATAGAGGGAAAGAATCGCTTCCCTGGACCTGCTACCAACACACCTACCAGTGCAGCCCAGCATGCCATTAGCCTTGTTGGCAGCTAGGGCACACTGCTGCCTCATATTCAACTTATTGTCCACTGTAACCCCAAGGTCCTTTTCTGTAGAGCTGCTGCCCAACCAGTCAGTCCCCACTTGTACTAGTGCATGGGATTCTTCCTCCCTAAGTGCAGGACTTCACACTTGTCCTTGTTGATCCTCATGAGATTCCTTTTCCAATCTGTCTAGGTCACTCTTCATCTTAGCCCTACCCTCTGGCCCATCTACTACTCCCTCTGGGCCCTCTCCTACAAGCTCCACATCAGAGCATGGAAGCTGCACCACAATGCCATCCAGGACTGACTGGCCAATGACATCCCAGCCTCAGCAGGGAGCATATCCATCAACTGCATTATCCCAGGCTGCAAAAGCCAGCTGCACCCAGACATCATGACCAACAAGGACAGCAAGTATGTCCTGATGGTAGATGTCACCATCCCCATGAAAGACCCACAGCAAGCTTTCATCAAGACCTAAGAACACAGCTGAGAAAAGTATCCTCCCAATCTTCCCTGGCTACACTGAAATCACCTCCAAGGACTTTTAACCCTGGGCTCTTCCCTACCCCACAACTATATCCCACATGTTGTTTTTTGTAACTCTGTTTTTCAAACTCTCTCCCTATTACAATGTGTTACTGTTGTGCAGAGTCTCCTGTATATCCTCTGCTTTGTAAATGTCCCTTAATTCTCTCTCCCTTCCCTACCACCCCCTGGCTTAGTTGGCTGTATGGTTTATATGTAAATTTAGTTGCATCCCCCACCCCTAACCTTCCTCTACTATGTCACCCCTCTGCTCAGGCCTGCCTATATTTCTTTGCACTTTGAATTTTGTCATTTGAACTTTAACATTTTCTAATAAAAGTTAAATCTGGTGCCTGATCAAGGCCACAAGAACTGGGAGGCAGCCACAACACAGCAGTATAAATGGAGGCAGAAGCAGAGCTCCCAGAGTCTGATGCAGCAACAATGGTGCTAGAGCAGGGGTGGGCAAAACACAACCCGGGAGCCGGGTGTGGCCTATGGGGCCCCTAAAAAAGTTTAGTAAATTAATTTGCCCCTGGATGCCTATCATGCAACCCTCCATGGCTTGCCAAAACTCAGTAAATGGCCCTTCGCCCAAAAAATAACTGCCCGCCCCTGTGCTAGAGAAAAGCAAGACAACAGAAGGAGGAAAGGAAAGCAAAGCATCAGAGTGGGAAGTGGTGGAGAAAAAGAAAGGGTGGAAAAGGATACAGTGGCTAGAAGATTAACTGGTGGAACACATCACTCATTCTAGTGAGACAGGAAGAATAAAGTAGTGGTGCGTGGACAATGGAATGAAGAAAACATGGCAAGAATTCAGCCCTTGCCAGAGTACCTACTGGGCCCAGACTTGAGATGCAGCTTGGGCTGGTAGTCTTGCCTGGAGGTTGGGCCTGGGAGTTCATTTTTCAGGATCTTTGAGGCTTCTAAAATGTTGGCAATTTACAGAGCAAAGAAGAAAGGGGACCAGAGTCTTCACATTTTTTCCACTTTGGAAAATTGGAAGGGAATGGGGAACACATGGTAATCATAAAACATGTTCAATTTGGCTGCACAGAAAGAGGACACAAAACTTTGGTTAAGTATATTTATCAAAAAATGAACTGGATGAAGTAGGCGACACCCAGATGGAATTTGGACAGGGGCCTGGCACACAAACCCTGTTCTGGAGCAATCTGGACAGCCCAGGAGATGTACAACACCTCATACCTCCTTTCAATAATAGCACTTGGGGCAGCTAGAGCAGTACTTTGTTATCCTGGGTAACTAAAGAACTGTAGATACAAAGAGGAAGATAGCTTGGCAGGAGCATGTCCATACACAATATGCAATATCTGCAAAAGAACAAACACGTGACCAAAGAGTGCAAGAAGGAAGAGATACTGCAAACTGTGCAGGGGCAAAGGGCATGTAATTCCAGTTTTGCCCCCAGTTGTGGGTGAACCACAAAAGGCAGGGAAAAGGAAGAGGAAGGAGGAGGGTGGGGCAAAACTGTGACACCTTACTGGAAGAGCTTGAATAAGTGGAGCATCAGAGATCAGAAGCAGGGAAAGGGGAAGAGAAGTGGTACATGCGGAAAAAAGAGAAGGTAAAGGAGAGAATCTCGTATTGTTAGTTTGTAATGTTCCTTCTGTCACAACCCAAGGCTGTGATTTTTGTTTGTGCGCGCTTCGGCACTGCTGAATTATTTTCTCGCCGTTTGTAGCTTTCTTTGCAGGGTGCATTTCTCAAGTTGCAAGAGAAATGCATGGTGCAAAGGAGTTCCCGCCACTCGTATGTAAATTTATTCCCCGCTATTGGCTAGTTCTAAATTATTCCCATGTGGCAGCTAGCGATTGGCTTGCTAGCCGTATAAAAAGCTTGAGTGGTTTCCGCCCAAGTTGAAGAGGACTCCACATCCATCTCGTGGGGACTCTGGGTACACGGCAGGGTAATAGAAACCCTGTGAGAGACTCAGAGGAGTTTGGCAGCCTGATCCACCTCTTCCCGACTTCGCGCAGTAACCTTTCTTAAGGCGTATCTACGAGTTTTCTGCTTTGTGGCGCGCTTGTCGAGGACATCCAGAGCTCTGTTTCTGTGGAGCCTAGCAAACTCCACGTGATTGTTCGTGTTGTTTTTGTTTGTAACCGCAACTTAAACGAAGCTTTCCTGCCTGCACCGCGACCATCTACGGTGTAAGTAAAATAATCTTTATATCAACCTTTAAGCGTCTGTGCCTAATTCTAGCGTGTCGCCCGTTTTCTCCGACCCAGCGTGCCCGGGCTGCTGGCCACAGCCCGCGGCGCGAAAAAAGGGCCCCGGATCGCTCCTGGCCTGCACACCTTCCAGTACTGATTTTCAGTTATGGAAGAAGAAGTGTACCACTTGCAACTATATTCACATGCCTGTGAATCTTGCTATAGATCTGGTAGTTGAGGGGTGGGGAGGAGAAGAGTAAAGTAAAGTAGTATGGAGAATGAGGAGGGTAAAATGAAATGGTTGGGAATTAGTAGTAAAAGGAAGAAGGATGTGGGGCAAACAAACAGGGAAGATGAAAATGACAGAACAGGCTCCTTTCTAGATCCTCCATCTACCCCACCCCCTACTAGCCATTAAGGCAGGCAAGCCTAAAACATTTTGGCAGTGTTTTTTACTACCCAAGAAGACTAGGCAGAAAGATTCCTAGAACTGGACACAGAACAACTAGACATAGGCTTGTTGTTTTGACGACCAGTTTGGAGTGGAAGAGGAAAATGTATTGGAGAAAGAGCAGCCAGAGTCAACGGAACAACACCTGTAAAAGTCGAAGAGGAACCGAGACCTTCAAAACAACGGTAGAAGAAGCCTTGCTGAATGCAAGATCAGAACTGAAAGATGGGTGGAGGATACTTGAAGCATATTTAAAAGTGGATATTATTTACTCGCAACAGTGCACAATCTCCACACAAGAATTGTATACAGGCAACCCGCGCTTAAAATGAACATTATAGTGAAATTAGCACTAAACGAAACAGTGTTAAATTGATACCCGACTTCACTTGGCACTAAGCAAGTTTTGTTATAATACCTGCGGTCACCATCTTGGGTCATCAAAAATTTTCGGTTTTGCTTAACTTATTTCACTTAAACACTTGGTTTTTCAGGAACCAGTTAAGTGCGCTAAGCAGGGGTTGCCTGTAGAGTATGAAAGACATTGGATACTGGAACCATTTGGTTGGTCTAGTTCCAATATGAGCAGAGCAGTAGGGGTAGCTATCTTAATCAAGAATCTGGGAATTATGATTAGAAGAATCAGAGAGGTGGTGGGTGGAAGGATGTTGCAAGTGATGTGCAAAGACCATGGGTCAGCTTTCAGGATCATTAATATTATATGCACCACTAGAATGAGATGAGAGGTGTGGTTTTCTGGAAAGGCTAGAGTTTGTCACAGAAGACACAGAACCCTATGTTAAGGTAGGGGATTTTAATTGTGCGCATGAGGCATGGGATATGAAAGATGGGAAGGCAAGAAGGGCCTAGAGAGAAATCCACACAAATCTTGAACCAAATACTCTAATATGACAACCTACAGGATACCAGGGAAAGCAGTGGCATTTACATGGCCCAATGCAGAGGGCAGGCCTTTTCACGAATAGATTATATTTTGACATCTAAATACTGAAGGAAGATGGAAGCAGCAACAGAGCCTGTCTTTTCATTAGATCATTGTCTATTGACCATGTCATATTGAATGAAATAGTTTGAATGTTTGTAAAGGTTGCCCATTAGCCAGTTTCAGGAAGATAAGATTTATCTAGTTCATTGTTTTGGGACTACGTGCAAAAGGTCCTGACTTTGCTTAAAGTCTTAATTTAAATTTCATCTTTTAGAAATCTTTTACAAAGAGAGCAAATATCCTGAATTCCAAGAGATCAAACCTTGAGGCCTTTTGACCAGGTTGGTAAGAAACGGGCATTTGCAGTGATATGGAAGTTTCCCAAAGGTAATTTAAAATGCTCAACAAAGGTAAAAGAATCTGTTGAGTAAGATCCGAGCCCAAATTTGGGAGCAACCATATATTGAGTAGGAGGAGCCCACTGACGGCAACTCGCTCAATAAAAACGGTAACTTGCTGTCCCAATTTGGAGGTGACTATACTTGTAGAACAACGAAGGAAAAATCGCAAGTATAGCCCGGTTCAGACTGATCACCTGAAACTACCCTCTCCGTGAACACGAATCTCCTAGTTCACGCTGAAGCCGCGGAGCACCTGAAAAGGACTGAAGGAAGGGGACTTAGTCCTATCACTGCTGAAGCCAGCCTACTGAATTGTATTGCTGAGCCCATTTCATTGAACCGTACTACTGAGGCCAACCCATTAAATCGTACTACTGAGGAATGAAACCATATTTTGGTATTTGGCTTCTTGGAATTCTAGGATTGTAAGTATAATATGAAAAATAATAGTACTGATTCAAATTTAACTTTTAGTTGTAATTGTAGTTGTTTTTGTAACACTAATTCTTATAATATTGTTTGGGAAGGAAGTGCATTCGGAGCATTGTTTCTGATATATGTAATTATTGTGTTTTTAATGTTTGTAGTGTTTCTTAAAGCTAAGCAGTGTTATATACGTAGCAAAGAGTTTTAAAATAAAATTGTGTTGTATAAATTAAGTGTGTAATCATTGTGAAATCGTGCAATCAGCTAACTACTCCCCCAGCCAGTGCATCAAAACGAATCAGTAAATTTTGTGGGATTTTCTCTATTCCATAACCCACTAGACACAGACCACAAGTCTGGAGGAGGGACAGAGAAAGCAGAAAGGGAAAGGAATGTGAAAACCAAATACATGACTGCATATGCAGACTTGATCTTTGATTCTACTAATAAAAGTGAGCATTTCCCATCCAGAATGGACTTGTGGAAATGGGTTAAAGGAAGGCATGAAAGAACTCTGTGAGGGTGGCGAGAGAATGTGCAAAGACAGAAGTGTATAGAAGACAACTACAGCAAGATCTACAAAAAATGGCATCATTTGAGTAGGTTAAGGTTTTGAAGCGAAAGAAGGAACTGTGGAGGAGAAAGAAAACCTCAAACAATGGTTCAGAGAACAGGGCAGAAAGAAGATATTCCTGGTACCCGAGATGTAGGGCAGAAAGTTTTCTAGTGCTTCATTTTTCCATGGGAAATTTTCCATTTCTAAAAATTCATTAGTAAAAATTAATGGATGCCAATACAGTATTAGGCAAGCTTGGCAGTTTCAAAGTTCTAATTACAAGTTTTTCAGGCAATTATCCCTAGAAAGTGTGCGAGAGAATACATACATGTTAAATTGATTTGTGAACAGGCAGGTAACTACAGTACACTCGCATAATAATCCAAACCCAAAATCAAGTTATGAATTCACTTAATTGGCCATGCAGATCAAATCAAAACTAAAACTAAAATTCTTATTTCACCTCAAACTGCAAGTGAAAGCAAAACCAGAACTAGAACTGTGATTAATTTGCTTCATTTCAGTTCAAACACACAGAGCAGTGTCTCATTTCCTTTCTGGAGTTGGGGAAGTTGGAAGTGTTTGCATAAGATCTGTTAGATTGTTAGTGCTTTTGGTTTCAAGTAGTCATAATAATGCCCAAACAGAAAAAACAAAACAAAAAAAAACAAGTGCATGGCATCTTTATAGTGAAGTTCAAGCCACTGAAGGAAGGAAGCAAGCAAGTATATGTAAATATTGTGGGCAGGAGCATGCTAACAACAAGAATGAAAAAACATGCAACAACATGTAGAAACTGTCCTAAAAGAATACAAGCCATATACAGAAAGCTAATACAACTAAGTGGTATGTGACAAGGGACTGGGCATAAATCAAATACTTAACCACAGGGAAAGAAACCGAGCAGAGCGAAGATAAGACAGGAAGAAGAGTGCTTCCAGAGCAGCTGCTCCTTTAAGACAGAGAAACCCCAGGATGGGTGGTGTGGCACACAGAGAAAGAACTCCTAAGAAAAAAAGGCTGAAAAAAGACTGCTGGGAATGGAGAATCCCTAGAACCGGACCCAACTAGAAGACAAGACTTGACCCAATATCATTAAGCGGGGAAGTCACCGGTGAAGTAAGTTCATCTTAAAAATAAAAAATAAAAATAAATAAAAATACTCCGCAGGGAAAAAGAGCCTTGGCCAAAGTTGCAAGAAGGAGAGAATAGTGACTATTCCTCAGGTCCAAGCAAAAGTTGAGTTTATGGTTTCCTTCGTTTTTGGACACTGAGCCTAGCTCTAGGGGGTTGGAGGAGAGAAGGAGCCTGTGACAACTACTCCCTCACCCTTAAAAAGGTTAAAAAAAAAAAACCTCTCACACACACACACACAAAAAAAATATTAACCTAAAAGAAGCAGGAGTGTCCCAAGGGATCTAGAGAGACCAGATCTTACCTGGAAATAGAGGGAATTAGAAGAAAGAGACAGATACAAAAGAGTATCCTGGTCACATCTCAATGGTTGTTACCTTTACCCTAAATGGTGTATTATCCCAGACTAGATCCAGCTAAATATTTCTAATATAAAAATTAAGAGTTACATACAACAGCAGAAAATAACCACAGTTTATCCAAGAGATTTCAGTAACACCTCCCAACTAACATCCAAATTAATCAAGATGTGGCAGGTGAGAGTCAAAATATAATGCAGGAGTCCAAACACTGGGCAATCTGAGAAATAAAAGCTAAAATAAGACCTCAGACATAAGTGGTACCATCACAGGGTGGAACAACATCATCTGACAAAAGTCTACTTCAAGAATCCTAAGTAAACAAATGTATATGTTAAACAACACAGTGGAGACCAGCATCTATATTGTTTTAAAACATTACAAGTCTTTCCCCCCTTTTGTTGCAGGAATTTTGTAGCTCAAGTGAAATACCAGATTTGCAAAAAAAAGGAAAATGAAAATGCTGAGCTGCCAGATCTGAGGGAAGACACAGCAGGATCCTTGCTTTCAAGATCACCATCACCAAATATGCAATCCACCATGAGTAGCTGCTCAGGAGTCAAGCTTTTTAATCAAACTTTGTGGGCAAAATGTCAAAAGATAAAAAAAGCAGATGAGACATTAGCTCAAGCTATATTTGCCAGTGGTACACCTCTTTCTTAACTGGAAATCAATACTGGGAGGAACTTTACAAACTTATTTGCCAATCATATAAGTTACCATCACATTATTGTGTACATCACATTCTCTCTTAGAAAGTATGACAGAGTTCAAACAATGGTTAGTCAAAGGATTGGTCAAGCAGAATCAATGACTCTGATGTCAGATGGGGTGGACCGATATACAAGGAAATCCTTTATTGAATATTATATGTTAGCAACACCTGGACCAATTTTCCCAAAAGCAATTGCTACCAAATCTTCTCGTCATACAGGTGACTACATAGCCAAATTACTGAGTGAAGAAATTGAAAGTGAAGGTCCCTTCAGGGTACAAGCCCTTGTAACTGATAATGTAAACATGAAAGCTGCATGGCAGATGTTAAAGGCAAAGTATCCTCATTTAATAGTATTTGTCTATCTTGCTCATGGGTTAAATCTTCTGGCAAAGGACACGGTAAGGTGAGTACAATGAAGACAATATTGGCAAACTACAAAGCGACTGTGAAGTTATTTAACAATCACCCTGTTGCTAATCACACTAAAGAGAGTACAGAAAGAGAAGCAAGGGAAGGCACTTTTAGTGCCAAGAGGAACTAGATGGGGCTCAGCTACAAAGTGTTTACATAGTTTGCTGTGCACAAAGAACTGTTTGCAGTGTGCTTCAATAGATGACACCATATCCCAGATTATTCCACTGAAAAGCAGATTATCAACAACGTGTTCTAGGCTTGGTGAAAATGGGGGCACTGGAGCTGCTTACTCTGCCTGATGCCACTGCCAGCCACAGCCAGTAGCAGCAGCCTGCTGTCATCTGGCACAAACCTGGGGGCACATGCCTCTTGGGAAGAGCCCGGCACAGCTCCACAGCTCTCCCTGGGGCATGGAGCAGCAAAGTGAATCCTGGAGGCAACAGCAAGGGGCCCACACCCACCCACATGCCCTTCTCCTGCAGGCAGGAGCTTCCCTTCCCACTCACCAGCCATACCCCGGGGAATTGTGTGATTACGCCTAGTCAAAGGTTTACACACAAAATTACGTGGGCACATAATCCCTGGGGTGCAACTCAAAGTGCCGTCTCAGGAGGGAAAGGATATTCTTTATGGTCAAAGCAGGAAAAATAGGGAAAGCTAGGTTTTGTCTCTAGTTCTGTCACACATTTGTATGCAACTCTGTACCACTCAGTCCATCCCTCTTATCTCAGCTTCCATCTGAAAAATAGGGTGATATAGTACTTCCCTGCCACAAAAGGCATGGAGAGGATTGATTAGCAGCTGAGATGTTACACCTGAGGCCATGAGCTAAAACAGAAAACAGCATTTCTCAACCTCTGGGTCGCAACAAAGTATGAAAGCCTGGCAAGCAAGCTTTAAAAACAGATCAACAAACTTTAAAAATTAATTCTCCTTTAAAGAAAGAGAAAAACGTGGGAAACCGTGGTTTTTCCCCTTGCAGGCTGAAACTCTTGACAGCCTGCAAAGGGCTGCTTCGGGCCCCCCCCACCATGATCCACACACTGGGGACTGGGGGCAGTAATGAGAGGCAGTAATGAGAGGCACTGGGTCAGCACTGGCCACCACTGTTTACAAATAGGTCCTGGTACAAAAGAGGTTGAGAACCACTGAGCTAGAGGTACACTGATATACTGGTCCATATCGTAAATGCTCCAAGAATATCCACAGCAGGGTACCTGAAACCAGAAGCATCAAAAGTAGAAGCTTCTCTGAGGCATCAGCCTTAGGAATCCAAGTCCAGCTAATTAAGTTCCTCCTTTAACTATACTGGGATTCGTGTAGCTGGCATAGACTTCAGCTGAGTTGCACGAAGGATGAATGCAGCCAAAATGCCTCAGTAACTGTCCCTGTAACAACTGCCACAGGGATTCAGGCAGGCAAGACCCTAACTTGAGGCTCAACAGTGCAATGGCAATGCAGGTGATCTGCTGACAGTGAACTGCAGCTCAGCTGTGGTCCAAACCCCAACCCGAGAACAGCTGCAAAGTGACAATCCAGTCCCCCGGCTGCCAGGTTCCTGGGCTTAGAGAGGCCAAAACACACCCCCTTATCTCCACCAGGACATCTTGCCCCTGCTGCAAAAAAGGTACCTGCCTACCCCATGCTACTTTGTGCTGCAGCTCCCTTGCAAACAGTCTTTCAGCTGCTACTTCAGAACCAGCTCAATTCACTCCCCAGGCACCAAGCAATGGACATCCGCAGGGACTGGGACTGCAGCTCCAGAGCAGCCAGACCCATGTTTCCAGGACTGGAGCGTGCAAACCACCCTGGTATGCAGACACAGCCTTGCAAAGCAGTTAACAAGCCTACCAGTGCCTCTGGTCAAAGCTTGCCATTAAAAGACATTTCTTTCTTGCAATAATCTAGTTGCTCTAATAAAAGAGATCACCTCTATCTACCGCGAGTCCCAACTGCTTCCACCTGTTTAAGTAGCCCAAGTCCTTCAATTAATAAAAATCCAAAATTCTCCAGCCAGAAAACTCCCAAACCTGCATTTTTCCCCCCAAACGCAATGAAACGCCACATACCTACCTACAGGTTGATCAGCTAAAGCCGATACATTTACACTTCTGAAGCAATGGGAATAGCTACCAGTGCTTCTATGTTATATAACCAAACAAAGTCGACGTAGCCCCGACCTGAAGGGGCTCCGGCCCCACGCGGACCCCCGGCGGCTCCAGCCCGCGGCGGGCCGAGCAGAGGCAGCAGGTCCCGGCGCCCCCCCCGCGCCCCGCGCACTGACCTGGCTCCGGCTCCCGGCTGAGCCGCCGGCCCCAGTGCGCGCACCTGCACCTCGGACGTGGCGCCGCCGCCTCCAGCAGCTTGCGAAGGCAAACCTTGCGAGGGCTTTTCGCCCTTCCCGAAGGAAATCCGCGGGAAACAAGCGGCCGGGAGCCGCGAGCACGGGAGCGGAGCGGAGAGCAGCCCCAGCTCCCGCGCACACGCTCCCCGCGCCGGGCGCCTGCGCAGAGACGGGGGCTTCCCCTCAGTGGCCCTGCTGGGAAAGCGGCGCCACCTGGCTTCCGCCTTGCCCGCGGGTCTCTGCCCCGGGAACAATCCTGCCGGTGGAGCTGCGCTGCTGCACGAGGCCCGGCTGGCGCAACATGCTTCAGTTTTACCCCGTTCGGATCATTGTAGGGCGGAGGCGCTTGTTTTAGTTTTTTTGTGTTTCAGTTAGGGTTATTCTTTTTGGTTTCTTCAGTTCCTTTTCCTGACATCACAGTAGCCCTAGTGTCACTGAGAAACACCCTCTGCTTTTCCAAGCTTCCCAGAACACAGCCTTTCTTTCCAAATGAGCAATTAAATGAAGGGCTGCTAGAAGGCTTTCCAGGAGAGGTTGCTAACCAGCGGGTCCCACAGGACAAGATGAGGTCCAGGGTGCATCAGACAGAAAACTTTTCAGTGATGAGACTTCTCCTTGCGCGGGTTTTCTGTTGGTTTGTTTTGGTTTCGTTTAATGAAGCAAGGGGGTGTCGGTCTCCCAAGCATGTTTTCCTAGCAGGAGGTCTGAAAAGTATGGCTATATTCAAAAACCAAATGTTTGCCCCTTCCTCTCAAGTCCTTGTGCACCACAAACAGAAGGGTGAGCAGTTTGAGTGCTTGCACGTGACCGTGCATTTGCATGTTTAATTAACCCATTAGTCGGTTAATCTGGCAACCTGTGTGAATACCTACCTGACCTGCTGCATGGCAGTGGTAACCTTCAGCAGAAATGGGCTTCTTTGCTGCCCTTGCAAAACAAGCCTGCTATGCCTAGACTTGGTTGCCAGGGAATTATCTGCCTGTGACCTGTAACTGAGTGCCTTTACATAACTTAGGTATCTGTAATGGTCTTCAGATAAAATTACATTCAGTTTTTTTGTTTTTCTTTTGTGTTTTTGCCAAAATCTAGTTGGTCTAATACAAGATATCACCCCTACCACAAGTCCTGATTCTTTTTACATAGCTTAATGTAACTGTTGTCTCTGACTGCATTTCATAAAATGGTGATTTACAATCTGTTTATTAGCTGCAGTGCCCCTAACATCCTGGAAACAATGAGTTGAGTGCCAGGGGTCTAGGATGTAGCCCTGTTGGAAGACAGGCAAATCAGGTTCTTTGGATAAATCTGATATCTTTTATTAGACCAACTGAAATAGTTTGAGAGAGAATTTTTCCAGCTTTTTGAGTTAGTTTAATGAAGGATATCGGACTTACCCAAAGAACCCTGAGTTGATTGCCAGGCACTTAGACCTGCTGCAGGATTTGCATTTGCCCTCCTATTCATTTCTACAAAGCCACCCTGGCAATGGCAAACAAGACTGCAGAGGAATAAAATGGTAGGTTTGGGGGAAAAGCCCTTTCTTACAAATATGGATGAGATATGTATATGTATTGTTCCTGACATGCTGCAGAGAACCCGCAACCCTAGTTTTATTTGTGTCTGAAATTACAATCTTCTCAGCTCAGTTCTGCCATTCATTAGATTTGGCCTGCCTGAAAGATACCCAAAAGGGGGGAGGGGGGGAGGACTAAGCATTAAATTAAAGTGCAATTTCCAGAATTGGTTTCTAGTGTCACCACCTGTCATTGGGTGATGTGCTGACTTTGGGTGGGCTGGCAAAGGGCAGATGGAAGTCGAATTCCTCTCAATGGAATCTGAACAACAGACAAGTAAATCCTAGTAGGTTATTTTCCCCACAGGCAGATTAACCAGAGTTTATTGGCCAGTTAAGTAGGGAGCAGGGAAACCAAGTCCTAGCCTCTGACCATTGTTCTTTTTTAGGGTTGCCTTATTAGAATTGGGTGCAATCCAGGGATTGGAAACCCCTGGCAAGTGAGCCAGAGCATGGAGTCTGGGCAGCTGCCACCAGCCACAGAGCCTGGGGCTGCTTGCAGCAAGCAGACAATAGGGAGACTGCAAGCTCTGCAGCAAGTAGCCCAGGCTCCATGGCTGGCAGCAATTGCTCAGAGCACTGGCCTGCTGAAGCTAAGAAGCTGCAAACAGCTGCATCAAGCTCTGTGGTGGCACTGGGTGCACACAGGCTTCTGGATGGATGGATGGTGGTATAGGAGCCAGGGTTGCCCTGCCCCAGGCCCTTTTACTGCTGTCTGCCAGTACAGTGGTTTCCTGACAGTGTAGAAGTTTGCAACCTCCCAGCTGCCAGCCACAGCTGGCCCAGGTTCTAGGCAGCTGCAACAAGCAGGCTGCAAACTGCTGCACTGGGCTCCAGAGCCCTGGCACCAGCTCAATGCTGTGCACCTCAAGGCGTGAGGAAGGGGAGAGGCCTGGGGGCATTACAATCCCTGCTCCCCACCCAGGCCACCTGCCCAGAAGCGCGTGTGCAGCTGCTGCAAGCAATGGGGATCAGGCCCCTCATGGCTCCCCCATGGTCTGCCCCTGATATGGCAAATTAAGACATCAGTCAGGATTGGGGTATTTTTCGCCTGACCCCTGGTGTGATCACTGGCCTCTGTATCTCAACTCCCTTGCTGACAGTCTCTCGCATGCTAACAATCATTGCGATTCAGACTGAACTGCTTCTGGGAGCAGAGTATCTGGGAGGAGGAAGGTAGCGACACACCCAGGACAGCCAAATGGGATGAGGGGTGCTCAGGACTCCCCAACAACAAAAGGAGTCTTTTCACTTCACCAGCTAGCTATATAGCTTGTAAGATGCGGTGATATACAGATCCATTTAATGGATCCAGGCTGAGATCTGTTACCAATTTGTTTCCCAAAACAAAGTTCTTGGAGCACAAGTAGGTCAAGTGCCTAGGTTTCCAAAAAGCTACAGAATCTTTGAACTAGCTCCGGATCTAACAGCTCTTTACTTTGCAGCCAGAGAAGGAGAGTGGAATGGCAGTGCACTGCCATGCAGAAGCATCCCTAGTGAAGGTGGGCAGCAGCAGAGCAGTGCCCTCAACCGTAGTGATCCCCAGTGGTGGTGAGGACTGATAGTAATGGTGGAGCAGCTACACTAGCTACCATATTCACTCCATGTGACTGAGAGAACTCTGAACATATTGGCTGTAATAACCTGTTCCTAGTTGGTTGCAGTGGGCCACTGATTATTTAAGGGTTTCCCATGTCTGTTGTTCCATTCCCTTCCCCCTAAAATAAACCATGCGATAGTTTGGTATTGCTTGCAAATGCGGAACTTTGTTTTCCCAGGTTTCTGGGTGGGGGTTTGAGCCAAGGTAATACATTTGTATAAAACCCCTAAGCTGAACTCAGCCCTTCTTACTGCAGTCTCATGCCCAGCCGAAGGGTAACACCCACATAGCATCAACCTACTATCACACTTGTCTAAAGGCCCTTTGAAGCCTTGCACAGTGTGCACCTCCATCTAACTTGGGGTGGAGATTTTGTCCTTCTTTCTCTCCCTTAGCATCCTGCTCCTTTAGCCAGGAGTTGGGCACAAGAACTGGCAGTCTTGTCCACAGCCAGCTAATATGCCCCACAATGCTGTCTCAGTCCTTCACCCACAGAAGTGCTGAGGCCACACTTCCAGCAGCTGTGGCACACTGCCCATGCCCACCCAGCCCCTTCCGGGAGGAAGCACACTGCAGCTTAGCTGCTTCTTTCCTAGCCAGTGTCACGGAGACACCTGTACTCTGGGCAATGGGGGGAAATCTCCAGTCCAGTAGCCATTACACATGCCACAGGGGCCTGCGTTACAGGAGTAGGGGTGTTCAGCAGCTGACTGTGGCAGGGTGCTGAGGTCAGGTGGATTCTGGGAGGGAGCAGTGGGGTGCTGGAGCAGAACTAGGGGATGATGGTGGCACAGGCATGGGAAGATTAGAGGGTGCACCAGTGTCATGCAGTAGACAGGGACTAGGTAGGCGGGGGTGCTTTGGCAGGCAGTAGGTGTTTGACTAGAGGCCCAACAGGGCCTCAATTCCTAGCATAGCTCCCTCCCACCCCTTCTGCTTATTTTGAGGAAGGCCTCAGGTTCCAACCAGGCTTCTTTCCTGGAAAATAAAACCTGGCCTGGCCAGGTTCTCAAAACATGGGAGCAAGGAGTTTTAAGACCCTTGCAGATCACAGCTGGAAGAGCCCTCTTTACAGACTTAACACTGTAGGGACAACTCATTAGCACCCATGCCCAAGTACTGAAATAAGTCACACCTGTATGGCTAGCTGCCTGCTAACAGGTAATTGGGTTTTGTTATGTAATCATTAAAATCCAATTGGTTTCTCCAGGTACTGGCTGTGTAACACAGGTGTTAACAATGAAATTGTTCTAGCAGTCTGCCTGTCTGAACAGCCAGCTGAGAGCAATTAAAGGCTCTGGTTGTATTCCTTGTGATGATTCTTTAAGCTTAATGGTACTGCACCTAGCAAACCAGGACAAGGCCAAGCCATGAGGGACTGGGACTCCTTGCAGCAGCTGGGAAGTCTGGTGTCTGGGAGAGGGAGGGTGGATTGATGATGTGGTAGGGAGAGAGGGGTTGGTAGGCAGCAGGGCTTGGCAGCTGTGGAGTGCTGGGGGTGTGGGTACTGTGGGGGGAACAAGAGGGGCAGGAAACAGGGATGAAACAGGGTGGCAAGAAGATGGGGCACACAGGAGAGAGGGATATTGGGATGGCAGTCCTAGATGGGGAATGTGGGGGGTACTGGCAGGGGGCTCTAAGGCAGTGGTTCTCAACTTTTATTTATTAATTTTTTTTGTACCAGGACTCATCTGTAAACATTAATGGCCAGTCCAGACCTAGTGCTCTTCACTCCTGACCCACTGCCCCCAGTATATAGGCTGGGGGGGAGGATATAGCGGGGCCCTAGTCAGCCTCTCGCAGACTGGAACTCTGCCAGCCTGCAAGAAAAAAGCCAGGTTTCCCATGTTTTTCTCTTTCAAAGGAGAATCCATTTTTAAAGTTTGTTCACAACCCTTTCATATATTCTTGAGACCCACTTTTGGCTCGCACCCCACAGGTTGAGAAACGCTGCTGTAAGGTGCTTTGGTGGGGTAGGAAGACCTTGTGGCTGGGAGTGGCAGAAGCTACTGTGAATGGTTGGAGGTGGGTGTTGGCAGTGACAGGGGAGAGCAGGAATTGGGGTGGAGGTGGAAAGCATATGGGGTGTGCACGCTGCTGAAGGCAGGCTGGGGTGAGAGGCACTGGACAGGGGAATAGTTCTGCAGTAGGCATTGGGCTTCTTTGGATGAATTGAAAAGAAAAGGGGTGATCTGTTCAGAGACGGCTGCTAGGAATTTGGGCTGCCACTGAAGCCAGGAGGTGCCCTTCTTGGTAGAGCCTGTGTGTGTGAGACTGTCCTGGTGGAATAAGCCGAATGACCTCCCCAGTCTGCGCTGTGGGCACACATCCACTCCAGGAACAGCACCTTCCCTTCTCTCCCACAAGTCACTCCTTTTTTTTCCCCCTTTACAATTCATTCCCTCTCCCTTCCCTGCCACAATTTCAACCCATTCTCTCTTCTGAACAAAAAACACTCGCCACCATAGGCCACAGCACGGTTTCCAAAACAGAGCACAATGCTTTCATTTTTTGCTGTTTCTCTTGGCCTACTCAGTCATTGAAACAGTATTGCCAACTCCACCATGTAAAAAATCATGAGATATACTCTTAAAAATCAAGAGATTTGGCAGCTAAATCATAAGATCCTATTTTTTAAGTGTGTGTGTGCAGTGGGGAGTGTTATTTGTAAAGAGATGGGGGGGGGGCTGTGGGTGTCTGTCTGAGGTTTGGAGCCTGGGGAGAGGGGGTCCCTGCATACCCTGGCAGCATGTAAGGTACTGTGGGTCAGGAGTAAGGGGCAGCAGCAGGGCTGGGTATGCTGTGGCTTAGGGCTGAAGGGCGGATACAGACACACACACTTGCAGACACACAGACCGCACCCAGCTGGAAAGTGGAGGGGAAGGGGCAGGGGGTGCAGATTGAGGCCCCCATGGTGTGGGAGGAAGTGGGGCAGGAGCTGGCATGAATGGGGCCCCGGGGGCTGGGGTGGGTTGTATGACAGAGGGAGCCCAGACCAGGCACCCCTGAGGGAGGCGTGGGGAAGCATATGCCCCCCGGATTTGTGCGCAGGGCAGAGGGGCTGCCCACTGTGGGTCTGGGGCTCTGCACCATGCTGCCTTTGCCCCAAGAGCCGCATGATGCCATTGCTACCTGCCAGACAGCAGGAGGCACGCTGGCCTCGTGACTGAGCTCCTGGGGTAAAGGCAGCAGGTTGCAGTGCCCCAGCCTGAAATGGGCAGCCCACCTCTGCCCCGCGCACAAATCTGGAGGCCGCACTGTCTCTAACTGACTGCCACTCTATGCACCCTTCTTCTACTTTCATAGTATTCCCAGTTGTGATTAAACTGAATCATCTGTCATCACTTCTGTGCAACTGTAACTTCTCAACCCATCTGCTCATACAGATTTACAGGCTGGACACTATTAGAAAAAAAATCCCCTTATCCCAAGTCCAGGGGGGCTATACCTGAACCCGATGATCTGTAAGGTCCCTTCTAGCCCCTAACATCTATGAAACTATCCCTTGCTTCTGCTTATGCAGTTCCAACCTGCACTGGCTTTTGCTTTTCCTGCCTCTAGTTTGGTAAAACTATTTGACTTGTTCCCCAAACCTCTCCTTTCCCTGTGCTTTGAATAATTCCCTCCTCCCCCATACATGTTTTTGTATGTTTCCATAATCTAATTTAATTTAAATTTCCTTTTTTTTTTTCATTCTTGTGACCTCAGAACCACAGACCTGAAACTAAGACAAAGATTTCAGGCCATTTAGAGAGCTTAAAAGGTCCAGGAATGCTGACAGATCTTTGCTTTCAGCGTATTGATTATTTTGGGGAGGTAAGTATTGCTTACCTGCGCCTTGCCAGAAAACACCAGCTCAAGATCAGCAAGGACTTTACTGTTTGCTGCTTCCATACAGAAAAAAAATTAAGTGAATGAAAACTGAACAGCCTCCTTGTTACTTTCATTTCCTTGTTTCTTCCTCTTTTTTAAGTGGAATAAAGCAACATGTGGTCTTAATGGAAGAGGGGAGTCCTGCATAATTTTGCCCATTATTTTCCAGTACTTTTGTTTGATATCCATTTCTGCTCTTAGGAGCCATTGCTGCTGCTGTCATGTCTTCTATCAGGCAGCTCCATGTTCACTCACAACAGCTACAGAAAGTTTCTGAGGAAAAATGTTAGGTGTTTTTGTGAGCCCCTGAAACCAGAACGAGATAAGGAAAGCTATGGAAAGTGTATATAGAAGTACTCCTTTCTATCCCTCCAAGAAGCTTCCCCAAGATTGATATTACCACTAACATGCTGTGTTTGCACTCTAGAAATGGGACTGTATCTTGACAAGTTAACTCTGAACAGGTTAGTTGTCCCAAGCAAATGCCAAGGGCAATGCACTTATATCTTCAAAGTTAAATCAAAGGTTGGAGCAAAAAAGCCAGCACTCAGCAGAAGGAACTATTTGACTCCTATCTATTGTTTCATTTGTTACTGTGGTTTTGTTCCATTATTAATGACACCAGAAAGAGAGAACAAACATGAGATCCTCTGCGGGGACACAGACGAGGCAAGAAAGAAAACTGGAATTAACCAAAATGTGTAGGAAAACGTAGGGCTATAATAAGGCAAGCTAAAAAAAAAAAAAATCGAGAACTTGCTGGAGACATAAAACAATAAAAAATTATTTAAGTACATTACAAGCAGGAAACCTGCCAGGGAGTCAGTTCAGTCACTGGATGATCACGGTGTAAAAACAGATTGGAAGTAAGTTAGGCCTACTGCAAAAGAATGAAATTAATCCTTTGCATCTGTCTTTATTGTAGAAGATGTGAGGGAGGTTCCTCACCAGAGCCACTCCTCCTCCCAGGGGACAAATCAATAGAAACTGACTCATATGGAGCTATCAGAAAATAAGGTTTGAAGCTGGTAACAGCTACCAATTGCCAGGACCAGACGGCATTTACCCTAGAGTCCATACTCCAAATTGTCAAACTCTTTAGCATGCAACCTTCACCAAAAACAACCTTGGTCCCAGAGGACTGGAGTTTTGCAAATGTTAACTCCACTCTTTAAAAAAGGCTCAGGATAGGCAGGGGCAGGACCAGGCAACTAGAGGGAACAGGCTAAATTCTGTTTCTCAGAAATCTGTAGAAAGATAGTAAAAATGGGGTTGTCCAGTTCATGGGTAAAACAAATTTGATGTGGAGAAATCAGCGTGGCTTTGCTAAAGCAAGAACATGACTCACCACCAGCCTGTTGGAGTTCTCTGAGGGCAGCAACAAGCATGCAGATCGTTGTGATCTGGTTGATATAGTATATTTTGACTTCCAAAAAGCCTCCACAAAGCCTCACATCAAAGGGCATTTGTACACACCACAAGATTTCCCATTAACCCATATGCAGTGTAGGTGGAGCAATGTTCTGGGGCCCCCACCAGTGGGATCCCCAGTACCCAATGAATATTAATCCACCTCAAAACCACAAAAACAACACCCAACCACCCACCCAATGCTAGTGCTGCTTTACAAAAAGCGCCTCAGTGCTCAGGTTTTGCAAATAGTTTCACAAAAGACAGCAGTGAGTGAAACAATTAATTCTCTTTTACATAACAATCCTTTAATGTTTTGACCCTTTTATTTTCCTTTTCATTGGTAAAACCCTGAGTCAGTGTGGAAATACACAGTCCATTCATGGTGCATTTCAGTGTATTCACAATAAGAACCAAGATACCCACTCACTCACACACCCCTGAAGGTCAGAAACAAAAAATAAAGCAGGGTGGGGTGCATCTGCCCTGGGCACAGGGATGCCAAACAATTTGGGGAAGGGGATGCAAACAAGGCAATACAATTTTCATTAAATGACAGTGTCGTGGAAACACACACAGAGTACTTTTGGGTCAGGTCTGCAGAAGCTTTTATTCAAAAGAAACTATAGCTGTAGGGGGAGTTGCAAAGTGACATGGATTTCCCAAGCACTTGGAAGGGGTCCCCCCCCCAAGAGCAAAATCAGGAGGCTTATATACTTTTTAACAGTCACTTACAACTCACGTGATCATATAGTGAAATTAGCATGAAAAGCGGCTATAATATTACTTCATTATTTCTTTGCTGTAATCAGGATAGGAATTATGGGGGAGGTAGGGTTAGTTCACAAACCTCCGTCTTGCACCTGGAAATCTACTTTGTACATATTTTTTTTTTCTACCTTCAAGGCCGCGGTGAGCGAAGCATTTGCAGAAGAGTTACAAAGAACAAACACTTGCCCTTATCTGTTCTACTGTACCGAGCCAGCAATTCTACACAAAGCGGTTATGTCATCTTATAACTAAAATAATCAAAGTTTAAGGCATATATTTTTTCTGATTCCACAACAGTATCCAGTGAATACTTTTGCAAGTGCAGCAAAAATAGCTGAAATCAATTGAAATGTTATTCAGATTGGTGAATCACAATAAATTTAAATGTTATTTCCATTGGTAAATCACAATAATTTGAACTTTTATTCATGCAGGCCCAGGCCCTGCCCCAGAGACCTGACAGATTTTTTTTATTGGTGAATCACAATAAATTGGAATACTATTCATGCATGTATGTATATGAAAAAAGGTGGGACCTCCCTCACCTAGTCCAATGGGACTGCTCTGCCTGGCAAGAAGCGGGACGGCCAGGGTGAGGGCGTATTTATACCCAGCATCAGTGTTGATCTAGTAAAGGATCACCTTGAGAAGCTGGACACCTTAAAGACAGCTGGTCCTGACAGATTACACCCTAGGGTACTCAAGGAGCTGGCAGGTCTCATAGCCCAACCACTGGCAAAAATATTAAAAAATCGTGGCGCTCAGGTGAAGTACCTGAAGACTGGAAGAAGGCCAGTGTGGTACCCTGGTAAGGTTCTTGAGAAAATGATCAAAGAGACCCTTCTGAATGTCTCTAGTGGGTTATGGAATAGAGAAAATCCCACACAATTTACTGATTCGTTTTGATGCACTGGCTGGGGGAGTAGTTAGCTGATTGCAGATTTCACAATGATTACACGCTTAATTCATACAACACAATTTTATTTTTAAATTCTTTGCTACTTATATAACACTGCTTAGCTTTAAGAAACACCACAAACATTAAGAACACAATAATTACATATATCAGAAACAATGCTCCGAATGCACTTCCATCCCAAACAATGCTATAAGAATTAGTATTACAAAAACAACTACAATTACAACTAAGAGTTAAATTTGAATCAATACTGTTATTTTCATAATATACTTACAATCCTAGAATTCTGAGAAGCCAAACACCTAAATATGGTTTCATTCCTCAGTAGTACAATGTAATGGGTTGGCCTCAGTAGTACGGTTCAATGGGCTCGCCTCAGCAATACGATTCAATGGGCTGGCCGCAATACTGTTAGGAATAAGTCCCCTTCCTTCAGTCCCTTTCGGGCGCTCTGCAGCTTCAGCGTGTACTAAGAGATTCGTGTTCACGGAGAGGGTGGTTCAGGTGATCGGTCTGATCCGGCCTACACTTGCGATTCTTCCTTCGTTGTTCTGCAAGTATAGTCACCTCCAAATTGGGACAGTAGGTTACAGTTTTTATTGAGTGAGCTACCGTCTTGGGCCACTCCTACTCAAACCTGTCATTACCCCCAAATTTGGGCTCGGATCTTACTCAACAGATTCTTTTGCTTAGTAATTAGTTTCTTTTGTTGATCATTTTAATTACTTTGGGGAACTTCCATACCACTACAAGTGACCTTTTCTTACCAATCTGGTCAAAAGGTCCTAGGGTTTGATCTCTCAGAACTCAGGATATTTGCTTAAGAATCATTGTTAGGTTCTCTTTGTAAAAGACTTCTAAAGATAAAATTCAAGAGTTAAAAGTTTAAGCAAAGTCTGGATTTTCCACACGTAGTCCAAAACAATGACCTAGATAAGGAGATAAATCTTATCTTCTTCCTGAAACTGGCTAATGGGCAACCATTACAAACGTTCAAACTATTTCATTCAATATGACAAGATTCACTAAAGCTGCAGCCTAGAAATATACTATGACTAGACCTTCCTGCAGCAGTCTGTCCTAAAGCTGATTGGAAGGAAGAGACAGTCCTTGAGCTGTTGCTACAGCTGCCACCATACTTGCCCACAGAGTAAAGGGAATATTGCGGGACATAACAGATATTCAGGCACTGAAAGTATGTATTAAGCCCAAACATTACAACACTTACTTCTGTACCCCTGGAGCTTGCTTTACTACCTGTTTGTCCAGTATCTCCTGATGCAGCCCACACACACATACACAATGCCCTGAATTAGGTTGTACTGGCTAAATACAGAAGTGATCTGTCATGACCTTGTAAGTGGAGCTCACCCCTCAGTCTGGTCTTCAGGCTGTACACCTGCATGCCTTTCTTACAGTGGTGCTGTGAGGGTCAACTAGTAAAATGGTTGCACAGTATATTTTAACAAGTGGGGCTATTTCATTGTGTGTCAACATATTGCACATAAATATTATTTATTTATTAGGTGCATGTGTGTCTAATCTTACTTACACACCGACACGCGCCCTATTACCCTCTGTGGGAACTCTGGGGAAGGGCAGGCCCATTGTTGGGAGAGGGATTACACTTTCACTGTGGCTGGATTTAAAATAGAAATCCAGGTGCAAGCAGTTCTGGGAAACAGTGCTCTGCGTGGGGAACCATAACGAGTTGGCCAGGACTTGTGCCAGGCCCAGGGCTGGCTTTCGCCACACGGCCTAGATACACAAGGGACATTCAGGATGCCCAAGTCCTAAAATCATATCAGGACACTCATCTGGTGATTTCAGTGGGGTTCAAGGCCCGCTACCAGTCTAGGCTGCCAGAGTGCTATGGAAGCGTGCACGGAGGGGATGCTTACGTGAGAGATGTGATTTGGGGATCAAGATGTCCTGGAAATAGCACGGCATGGCATCTCTAAGGAGACTCAGGGATAATCAAGAGGTTAATACCGTATTTTGCCTTGGAGGGGTCAGATGATCCGTTCTGTGCAGCTGGAAGTTCTGTGTTTCCAGTAAGGACAAATCTTACTGGACTGGTAATGAAGGAAGAGCAACCTGCCCAAATGCAGCCAAGAAACAGAAGCTTGGGTAAAAGAGTCAGTGACACCAAGAAATGACATTTCACGTCCTGATTGAAATGAACCATTGCTCAAATGGCAGCAGACTCTTTGCATAGGGGAGGTCATCACTGCAGCTTGTCACACAAGGGCTCTGGATTTGCAGAAGTAACCGAACGGGGAGTTGACAACTGCCTTGAAAAGGATGGCTCCGGAGATCCAGCGTCTCTTCCCTCTTCTCCAAACTAGGACAACCTGGGCCTTCAGTGGCCTTCTCAGTAGGGGTGTGCAAAACCGGCCCTGCATGATTCGAATTTGGATTTGGCCCAAATCGGGGACAGGGATTCGATTAATTGATTCACATCACTGTCCCCGATTTGGTTTGGGTGAATCCAAATCTGAAGATTCGATGCTGATTCAGAGAATCAGTGATTCGGCCATAGACACAGCTTGAAATATTTTTGTACATACCTCGAGGTACCAGCACGGCTCATGATCGCTGTGATGGAGCGTCCCACAGGAGTGCCCCGCCACCCCACATGCTCAGTGGTGAACCCGGAAGTGGACCAGAAGTATTTTCAGTCTATTTCTGGGTCTGCCGGGGAGCGCATCAGGGGCCCCCCATCCCCTCCGGCTCTGCGATCAGCCTCAGGGCGGACCCTGGGTGTCCCCCCAGACCCAGGAGGCACCAGTCACCAAGCTGGGGCGATGCAGGAGGGCCCCCAGTGCACTACCCAGCGGACCCAGAAGTGGACCGGAAGTGCTTCTGGTCTACTTCTGGGTCTGCTGCCGAGTGCGCTGGGGAGCGCCCCCGTGCTCCTGTGGGACGCTACATGTGCCCCTGCATGGCAGTGTTCATGAGCTGTCTGCTACCTAGACTTATGTAGAAAAAACATTTAAAGCTGTGTCTATGTCCAAATCACAGAATATTTTTGAATCTCTCCGAATTAATTCAGAGGGATCTGATTTGATTTGGAGAGATTAAAAGGCCCTCTGATTCAGTTCAGATTTGGAGATCCAGCCCCAAATCGGACTGAATCTCCGCCAAATTGATTCAGGGACCGAAGCTTTGCACAGTCCTACTTCTCAGCCTTCCAGACGGGCGACGGTTACATCTCCTCCCCCAGTGCAGTGGGGAATGTGGAGGTCTCTGTCCATCCCATGAATAATACTGGCATCCCCTCCACCCTACTGATCCCTCTCCACCTTCTGAAGCTTCCTCAGTTTCCATGTCCAGCCACTGGGGGTACTTAAACGAAAAAAGGTTGAAAACCCCTGGAGTAGTCGGTTGGAGTACCAGGAAAGCATGACCAGAACCTCCTGCCTTGACATCTGCCTAGGCCCGTCATAGGTGGAACAACCACTGGACCTGACTGCTTACAGACTCCTTTTCCTGGTCCAGTGCACACAGTGATTTGCAAAGTTTCAGGACACAACAGGGGCATTATTTGAAGTTCCCTCTCAGCTGTCACTGTGAAGAGCAACAGCATCACCTTGCCTGTTAGCTGACAACCAGAAAGTTTCCTTTCTGCAGTCAATTGCCTCTCATACCCATCTGCTAGGATGAGATCAGCCCAGGCAGACGTGTCACAAAGCCTGGACTCGGACGTTCCACCAGCTGACTCCAGGGGTTGCAGCAGAAACCGCACAGACAGCAGTGTCATCACATCTGCAGCACGAGAGAGAAGAGCTTAGGTATGATCATGGCAAAGCTCTGCCCCTGTGGTATTATTACAGCACACTAAAGCTTTCTAACAAGCAACGTCGCACAGCACTCTGAGGGCAGCAGTTTCTTGGACCTTAGCCTCACAAGGCCTGCAATCCTTTAATCCAGTGGGCAACGGGATAATTTCTACTTAAGGATCAGGCTCTGGCCCTGGAATAAAAGAATTAGGGTTCTTCTAGGGAAACAGGGCCTGAGCCTAGGGCACAGCATGTGGTTCCTAAAGAGGACTGATGTGCCTCACTCCTTTTTATGCACAGAGAATACTGTACTCCATCAGGTCCAAACTCAAAGTGACGGGGAAGCGTGAAATCACAGCATGTCCTAGCACCACCCTTGAATCCAAGTGGAGACCAACACAAAGAGTCAAAGACACATCTGGATATGCACTTAAATAAATATTTATTTAAAGAATAAATTACAGAACTTAATTACAGAACTACAGAATTATGGAGGATGGCCCAGGGCATGGAGGTGGAGGGCAGACATGCAGCAGCAGGAGAAGTCAATGTACTGGCCAGCAAAATGGCTACATGAGCCATTCCTGGAGGACGAGCAGGAGACAGCGAATGTCCTGGTTTCTTGCCACAAGCAGCAGCGCTGTGGGAATACTGGATTGCCTCATTTCAGAGATGCAGCAGAGACAGCGAGTGCCCTGGTGTCTCACCATGAATACAGGATCGCCTCTTTTCAGATAAAGCAGCAGCAGTGCTGGAGACGCACTGGATCTCCCTGTTTCAGGGACGGAGCAGCAGCACTGTGGAGACACTAGATCTCCCTGTTTCTGAGGACAAGCAGCGGTGCTGTGGAGTCACTGATCTCCTGGAGGAGGAAGAGGACGAGACGACACTGGATCCCCGGAGTTGTCCTCTTCCCCTATGCTGCCAACACCTCTGTTCGGTTGCTGCAGAGTCAAATGGAAGAAGCCTTCTGGGACAGCCCCCAGTGATGGCCTCCCATGATGCATTCTGCCTGCCACCATTTGCAACAGCTTCCACTTCTGTTTTGCCTCGAACAGCCTCTTGCCATGAGCGGACAACCTCCTTATGGCCACCAAGCCCCAGCAGTGGGAGCACCCCATGTCTGGGAGCAGCTTCCCACTCTGGCCACTAGCCAGAGCTTCAGCTGGCCCTATTTATAGAGGAGCGGCTGACTGCAGCTGACCAATCACATAGGGTCTGTCCATATATGGCCATCAAATTGTCCTATAGCCATCCAAATGTCCATATATGGCCATCAGATACGGTGACCATTGATTGTTCATATATGGAGAACTCCTCTCCAATTAATCCAGGTGAGAAAATGGGAAAAGCCTGGGTACATCCCACACCTTTCTTTCACCATGGCAAAATCAGGACTCTGGCTGCAACAAACACTTGTAATCATAAATGTCCTTGTCTTTGGTTTTCTCCTCTTTGGGGTTTCCTGCTTTGCTCCAGACACGTGGGGCACAGCCCCCATTCCTCACTGGCAGTGAGGTTCTGCCACAATCACAGGCCTCCAGGAGCTGGGGCTTGAAAGGAAACACTCACTCCCAGGAGAGTCACGCTAAAATCCAACTTGCCCTATTCGTTTCATCCTCCCCCTCGTCTTGTGGGGACATCCCTTCCTTCCTGGATCGTGCCTGGGACCACGAACTGTTCTTTCGCTAAACCACCTGCCTCTCTGGGCACAAACGGACTTCGGACTGAGCACAAAGCTCCAACTCTTTGGTCTATCTCAAGTCAAGGGGAGAGCTGGCATTTAGCTGTCACTGCCTCCTCTTGCTGCCCCTATAAGTCAGTGGTACGTGAGCTGTTTTACTGAGACTTATACTTGAATCTAGTTACAAGAGTCCTGAGGAAATCAGTCCATCCGGCAGTCCTTAGTAAGACACCTCACAAGTTCGTCTGTTATGAGATCAACCTGGCAGTTTCCTCACAAAGGCCTATGCTAGGCTCTGACATCAGACCACTAAGTCAAGACACAGGACCAGTGACTTCATAGACACTTGGGTCTTCGGGCCAGCTGAGTAAAACAGAGGAGCTCGCTTATGTACATCACAAAGCATCCCAGCTAAGTAAAGCAACCTCACACAGCCCTCTGCAGTGACCTCACTCGAGGGCTTTTCCTTCACAATCCCTTTTAGCACTTGTTCTTCCAAGAGACACTTGGCCAAGTTCTCAGATCAGATTTGGGGATCAGGCTGAGCTCCGGGAAGAACACAACATGGCATGTCTAGGGAGACAGGGACAAGCAGAGGGGAATAGTGTGGATTTGCTAAGGTGGGGTCGGCTGCTGCTGCCACATTGTGGGAGGGGGACGTTCTGTGCTTCCGGTAAGGACAGACCTCTGTGTGATATAGGAGTAAAGGGAGAGCTTAGATGCAAGCAAGAGATGAGCGCTTAGGTGAACCACACTTGGTGACAACAGGGAACGTCATTTCGGTTCTTTTTTGACGTGGATCATTCAAGTGGCACGTGAGAAGTCAGCCCTGAACGTGGCCACAGAAAGCTTCTGGATTTGCTGAAATCAGAAAGGAGAGGAGTGATGACTGAACAGAAGAGGACATCTCAGGGGATCCACTGACTCCCCTCCCTTCTCCAAATCAGGAGGCTGAATGCAGTACTCCTCCAGTGAAAGGAGGTGATCTGACATTTCTCCAGAGCACCAGACCCACTGTCTCCACTGGCTCTCATGTCCTAGTCCCAGGCATCCACACGGCTTTTGTCCATCTTTGGCCATATAAGAAAACACACATACATGACTAAACATGGCCATAAAAGCCACTCAAAAAGTCCCGTGCCCATGTAAGGGCAATGCCCACAGTCATAATAGCTGTGTGTTCCCCTATATGGGCACTTGGACAGGATGGGGACCAATCTGATGGCCATATATGGACAAGCCAAGTCTGGTTGGCCCCCGGTGAGTGATGCCATGGGACCTGGCTGGCCAGCAGCTCCCTTATAAAAGGGCCCAAGGGCTGAGCCCCTCTCTGAAGCCAAGGACTTCCCATCAAAGCGAAAAGCTCCTTGACAGTAGTGTTGCCACGAGACAAACCACATGCGAATGGCTCAGGGGAAACGAAGCAGAAGGACTGGTGCAGAGAGGTGCCGCCGCAGGCTGCCGAGGGCAGAGTATAGGCCTAGAGAGAAGAAATGGCAAAGAAGGACCCGACTGGAGAAGAGGCCAAGGCTGGCACTCCTAAAGGAGGAGGTGGTGGAAGAGAGGCTGGACCACCGTGTTTGGGAAATAGATGAGGGGGCCTGTGGAGACAACGAAGCTTCTGCTTGGGCAGAAGATGAATATCCTAACGAGGCACAACCCCGAATAATGACCTGGAGGAATACTGCAGCTACGAGAGTCTATCAGATGGATTTTGTGTACTGAGGGAGGAGAAGAGGAGGAGACATTGCCTTTACACTCAGGGTCCGTGTAAAACAGGAAGACTCTAGAAAGAAAGAAGTCTCTGCATTCTCAGGGCAGGGAGCCAAACGGCAACACATCCTGCTGAGACAGGGCAATCAGGAACAGACCCAAGAGCTTGGAAAAGTCACTGGCACTAAATCTAACAGAAACCCTCTTCCTGCTACCAAGCAGCCAGAAGGAGAATGGCTCAAGACCAAGGTAGCACACCCAAGCTGCATTTCCAGAGGCAAACTGGTCTTTGGTGGAAACTCGGTCTCCTAGCCCTCCAAAGAGAAGATCAGCTCCTTCTTGCAAATGTGTTCCCTGTCTGATCCTGCCAGTAGCTCCTGGTCCTTTCTGCCTGATGTCCCCAGAGCCTTTTAGTTTCATTAAAGATCATTTTCTCAGGATTGTGATGTTCTCCTTATTTTGTGTGATCATGCCTTGTGTTTTAATTAGATAAATACACATCAATATATGAACTGTTCAGTTCCACTATTTAGAGCAAGTCTTGATAAGAGAGTGTCCTCCCGTGTCTCAGGCACAACTCGTGACATGGGTGCTTGTACAATCGTGTCTGTCTTGTGGCACAGACTGGGGGGGACTACTGCAGTCCTGGCTGCTAAGCTACTGCCTTACCAGTTCCCAATCAATCATGATTCACTGAGGGACCAGCTCAATACACAGGACCTAGCTACTAGTAGCTACTAGATAATTAGTCAATTAGCAACCATTAACACCTACAAAACCACAGATTAAGGAGAGGGAATAATCAATACAATCAACTGCCCCAAGACAGAGACAGTCAGTCCCGCAAGCACCCATGGCATGAGTTTTGCATGTCAGCAGCTAGGAGTGCAGGGCCCCAGAAGCCAGAAGCCCCCTGCCCCTACCTCCTCCACAGCTGGCAGACGTTGTGGCCACAGCAGGAGCTAGCAGGCCTGCAGCTTTCGCCCTGCTGCGCCTTCACACACACAGTGTCACCCATGGCATGAGTTTGGCTTGTCTGCACCTTGAGGTGCAGTTCCTCCCAAACCCCTGCACCGACCTCCTTGAAACGTGGCAGGCTTCATGCTCCTAGAAGAGGCTACCATCCCTGCATATTTCATCCAAATCAGACAAAAAACAACAGCATTATAGATATTTCATTGATTCCCCATGATACCCTATGGCTAGATCTCTGAAGCTTTTCCGAAGCGCTTTGGAAAGTCTAACGAAGCCAGCACTTGGATCCGGACATGCTGCTTTGGATGCCGAAGCGTCCAAAGCTTCTCCAGATCTGAAGTACGGTCTGAAGCCTTGCACAGCCCTAAGCCAACCTGTAAAGCAAGTGTCCCACTTGGAGGCAAGGCCCTATGAGGAGAGACCAGAATCTCTTCAGCCGTCACCAGAGAAGGCTGAGAGGTGATCTTGTGGCTGCCTGGAATTTCATCAGGGAAGCACAGCAGGGACTAGGAGATGCTCTATTTACTAGGGCACCCCCTGGAGTTACTAGGAACAATGGCCACAAATCAATGGAGAGAAGATTTAGGTTGGACATTAGAAAGAGCTTCTTCATGGTGAGAGTTGCCAGAATCTGGAAAGGGCTCCCAAGGGAGGTGATGCTCTCCTCTACCCTGGGGGTCTTCAAGAGGAGACGGGACCAGACTGGATATGTGCAGTGAAAGCCTCGGCAAAGCCCTGGGAATCCCTCCGCTCCTGTGACATGATTTCATCTGCTCCGGTGTATTCCAGGCTCAGCCCATACCTGAAAGGTCTTCCCGTGGCAATAAAATCCTCAGTAAGGGTCTGGGGGTGGTTTTTAGCAGCCATTTATCATGTTGCACATAAGAGAGGATGGTCCCGGCAGGATCCCAGGTACCATCCATGTCCCAGATGACTTGATGTCCAGGAATCAGAAGGAACTTCAGGCCCCAAGGCTGCAGCAAGAATTATTATAACAAACCTGACGGCTGCCCTGTCCTCAGCACATAGAGGACTTCCAACCCCAGCCCCTTTCCCTCAGGGCACCTGGAAAGAGCTCCACATTTAAGGCACATGGAAGGGCATGTTTAACTCCGTTGCTGTCTCTGGAGCAGCCAGCAGGGCCCTTTCTCATCATAAGAGTCACTTTACTGCCTCCAGAAATCTTGTGGCAGATCGAGTGACTTCAGCCAAAATCCTGGAACAGATGCCCCCAAAACAGACCGAGTAGCATCCTCCCTTCTCTGTGCTCTCCCCCCGTGATGACCACTCAGCTGAGCAGCGCATCACCCCCATGCCTACAGCAAAGTCCAGGGGGGTTTTTATTTAACAGACAGCAGCTGCACTCGGGGCAGAGAAGAAATTTGTATGATGCCAATGATAGATATCTACGGGCCTCTGTTGGGTGTAAATGGTGTGCTGACCCCATGGCTCTCTCAGACCATGGACTGGAGAGGACAAAGAAACATGGGACTGGAAGGGACCTCTTTGTTCATGGCTATATCCTTGCCAGTGCAGGCAATCCCACTGTATGATCCCATGCTGAAGTCCGACAATCAGTATTTTAAAACTAGTTGTTCCCTCCCACGGGGAACCTGCTCCAGAGCCTCCTGTTCTGATGGTTACAATCCTTCTTCTGAGCTTCAGCCTATATGTATGTGTGACCCCTATTTCCCCACTTCTCCTGGGGCAGGCATTTGTCTTTTCTCTTGTGTGGCTCTTCTCCCTCTCAGCAGTATTTCCAGAGAGCAGTCAGCTCCCTTCTCAGCCTGCCTCTCACTAGGATGAACAAGCCGGTTCATCCCAGGAAGTCTCAGCTGTTCTTGTTCCACTTCTGGCACGTGGGGGCTCCAATCGCACACGGCCGACTTCCTTCCATAAATGGATGTCTCACATCTGCCTACACTGTTGCCTCTGCTTTTGTGTGCCTGCTTTTCAGCTGTACATTCCCAATGCTGGGGACTCAGGCCTATGCTGTGTGTGAAGGGGAGCTGTCACATTTGCATGTATATATAGCATGTACATACAGCAGGTACATCTAGTTATCACATCACTTGCAGGCACATATAGCAATACCTCTTCTCCCCTGGTTCCAGGGTATCCTGGATCTGGCAATGGGGGTTTTCCAAGAGAATGGAGGCAAAGCGGAGAGGAGACTTCTCACAGACACCAACTCTGATCTCTCCCTCAGCTACGAAGGAGGTTGCGTGGAGCCACAGCCCCCAGAAGACCGGGGTGGCAGAGCCACACTGAGAGTCCGCTCTGCCTCTCCCTCCACTCCCTGCATCGCGCAGAGCTGGAGGTCACTGCATCCCACAATTGCATCCTGGTCCAGAGAGCAAGTCACTGCAGGGAGACCGAGTGACTTTAAACTCTCCAGCTGGGAGGCACAACAAGGGTCATACCTCTCTTCACATCAGAAACACCCTGGTTTTGAAGGCCTTCAGTGTACACGTGTACGGAGAAATGCTTCAAATGCGACATCTGCCTGCACCCACAACGTGATGGCTAGAGAGCACTGTCTATGAGACAAAGCCAGGATGGCAAGAAACTCTTCATGAATGCCAGTCAGCCCTGACTTTGGCAGCACAGGACATCTCTGTCTAAACTACCAGTCCCTTCCATTTTACATCACCTGGCCACTGCCAGTGCCAGGACTGCAGGAAAGTCTTCATTAGTGACAGTCAGCATTGACTTCAGCAGCATGGGACATCTCTGCCCAAACCACCAGTCCCTTCAGCTGTACCTCACCTGGGGTGGAAGCAAGATGGATGAGCAATGACCTTCTTTCTACCTGGTAGTCTGCTGCTGGGATTCTTCACGCTCATTGATGAGTCTCTGTGTTCCAGCTCTTGGCACACAAGCAGATCTTACATTTTGCATCAAGGGAACTCCTGTCTCAGGGAAGAAGAGTGGAGAAGGTTTTGGTAAGGTTTGGTCCAAGCAGAGATTACTCCTGAATCTGAGCTGTCTCTCTCTGTAACACAAACCCATCTGTGGCTTGTTGATACAAGTATTTCGGAGTCTTCAGATTTCTGCAGGCAAGTTGGCAGAGGACACCTCTCCGTAAGGCCCTGACAGACATCTTGGGAGACACAAAAATAATAAGCAGCTCTGCCCACATGTAGGGAATGTAACAGCAGACTAGGTCATGATCCCTGGTAGGGGTGAGAAGCTGCATGCCAGGATCCAGATACAGCTCCTTTGTGGACACTCGAAGCTCTGCCTGGAGCCCAGCTCTGATGTGAGCACTCAGGGAGGGCAGGGGAGGTTTTTGTCTCAGTTCCCCATCTGACTGTGGCACTGTGAAACCCAAAACCGCTACCACTGCCATAATCTGCAGCACACCAGTAAGCAGCCTCATCGTCTGCTTGGGCGTTGGTGATGGCAAGATAGTGAATGGCACCGCAGTGAATCCATCTGAGACTCCATCTCCTTTGGTACCTGAGCCGTGCCATAGAAATCACAGGGTTTGGCCTGGTTGTTGTTGATACCAGGAGATAACACAGTTACTGTGCTGGCTGCTCAGCGTGCGGGAGAGTTGAACGGTGTTTCCCAGGGACGCAGACTCTGAGGGCACCTGGGTGAGCATCGGCTGGGAGTGGGAGCCTGAAATGGCTCCAGAGATAAAGCGGTTATTGTTCTTAAGCCTGTATCTATGCAGCATCTTCCAAGAGAATCAAAATATGAAAAGGTGAAAATCAGTCACGTAAACACAGTGAAGCAATGTGCATAATGCAGTGTTTCATGTTACCTGAGCAGGAGGGGAGCGGTGTCAGGAGGAGCAGGGCCCAGGCCATGATGGGGACCCAGACCAGCTCGGCTTCCTCAGGCAAATGGGGTCTGTGGCTGGGACCCTCCAAGTCTCTCTTTAAGCTCTGGTAGCGGAGATCAGCCCCTTCGTGCAAATCTGCCGCCTGCTCACTGGCTCCTGCAGCCAGGTCCTGCCCTACTTCCTTCGAAATGTGCCACAAATGATTCCAGATAACCACAAACACAGGAAAAGCTCATGTAGCAGCAATATAGGCCACGTAAACAGCAGCCAGGTAGCTAGATACATACTTTAGCTAGAGTCTATCTACCGTCCAAGGTGATGTTCACCTCTTCGCAACCAGATGCCTGGACAGGCTCTAAAGCGTGCCTCCAGGAAAAGGAAGATAAAGGAGATAAAGGCAGGCGCTGGTGAGGAGATAAGTGCAGGCTCTTCCCTTCCAGCCGCTCCTCCATCCACTCACTGTGGCACAGGCTGTTTCCTGCTGGCAGCTCCTCCTCCTTCCCAGCCCGTCTCCAAGCAGGCGAGCCCTCGAATAGATCAATGTGGCTCTGAAATGAAGTCATGCTCAGTTCCCAAGTTATGGAGGTGTGCCGTTAGTCCAAAACCACTGGCATAAAGACTACTCGCAGTCTAAAGCCACCTGCTGCTCTCCTGTGCCTTTGTCCATAACCCTCACGCAAGACCCCCAACCATGGCCCAACAAAGCCTGCTCTCTACCACAAAATCCTCTTGCCGAGGGCATTTCAGCCGGTGTTTCTCTTGGCTTAGAAACTATTTGTCAGTCCTGCATCCTGCGGTGCCCTACCCCACCCATTGTTCCCTCCCTCTAAGTAAATTGTGAACAGAGAATTGGCTCAGAGATGAGTCCGGATGGCAGCACGTCTGATCTGCGGTAACGCTCCACGTACCCATGAATCTATTGCTCTCATTTTCTGTCCTCATCAATGGGTCTGGGAGATACAGCTCCTTCTCCACAGACAGCTCTCCAGAGAAGGGTGCGCACATCCCAGGGGATCCAAGGGGAGCCAAAGTCCAGATTGACATGACACCTAGTGAAGATTACTGCTTTACCTGAGATGCCCGTGTCTGTGACTCCAAGTCACCCTGGGCTTCTGAACTCTGGGTGAACTCAGGTGCACCCAACCTTGGCAAGCCACACAGGAAAGGGATGAACAGGTGTCCGCAGCCCAGGGCAGAGAGCTGTTGCTAGGGAAACTCTGAAAAGTTGCTTTGTCCCTCACCAAAGGATGTAACGACACAGCGGGACAAGACCCGACCGTTGCTGGGGGGAGCAGCTGCAGTTCCAGGGACCGGCCAGCACCTGGTTTGCCGGCACTCGACGCTCTACAGGGAGCACAGGTCGCAGCCACGCACAGCTCTGCGGGGCACAGGGGAGGCTTCTCGCTTGTATTTTGCCTCCCTGAGCCGTTGTTGGGAAGGGAGCCATCTACATCTAATAAATGAATACAATAACGAAGGGGCCGAGCTCAGACCAATCCCTGGTTGGACTAAATCCCAGTCAAAGCTCCATCTCAGACCCCAGCGTGATCCCAGAGGTCAGACATGCCCCAGTCCTTTACAGGGGTCACAGTATGAAAGACAGGATGGTACAAGAAGGAACTGGGGAAATGCTATCTTGGAAGGAACAGGACTTGAAATGGCCCATCAAATTGGATAAACCAAGGTGTTGTTTGCTCTGATCACTGGGGAATTGGCCTTTGTTTTTCATCTTAGCCTTCACAACTATACACCCCAGAACAGCAAAGGGAGGAGGAGGGGGGCATGTCATTTGTTTTCTGTGTGGGAATGGAGAAACCTGGAAAAAGTAAACCCATTCGTGATCCATCGCGCCCTGTGAACAGGACAAAATTGCCCTGCCTGACAATTTTGCGACTACTCTATAAGGGGAGAGCATCCAGTCAGTCTCTATTCATCAGACAGATATTGGGAAAAACACAGCAGCAGAAGATGCACGCAATAGGATGGGCTAATATTGCCACTTATGGACAAATACAGAACAACAGGGAAGAGATTATTGGTGACTACATCAATATAAAACTGAACCTCATTAGGAAGGGGAGGACACAGATAGTCATTTCCAAACAAGCTGTCTCTTCCCTTTTCTGACCTCTGAGCAGAACTGTGGGACAGAGGCAGGGTCCAAATGGGCTGGAAGGTGATTAGGGATGACTCTTTGATAGCTGTTAATCTAGAGCTGGGATTTCCCTTTATCATTAACAGGCCTGTGGACTCAGCTCCTGGTCTACAGAAAGGGACTCCTTTTGCACAGCAGAGCACACATCACCAGGAATTGGAGCGGAGAAGATCTTGCCAACTCCATGGCTCTAACGACACTATTTGCAGACACTTTTACCTGAGCTAAGTTTTATGCAGCCTAAGGCTATTCCAGCTGGGGAAACATATTTTTGACCCTTTAGACTTTGGCAAAGGAAGACAGAAGGTGATGAACAGGGATCCACAACTCAGTTCAAGGAGCTTCCAAGAAGGAGCGCTCTAAAGCTGCTTTGCCCCTTGCCAAAGGATCTGGTGGCAGAGCAGGGCAAGAATCTCCATCCTTGGAGGTTTTGAAGACCTGGGTAGACAAAGCCTTGGCTGGTACGATGTAGTTGGAGATAGTCCTGCTTGGAGCAGGGGCTGGACTAAATGACCTCCTGAAGTCCCTTCCCACCCTCATACTGTATGAATTTAAGAGGGCCCCGTTAGATGAGAAGCTGAAATTACAGGCTCCAACTAGCAGCAAGTTTCTTGACACTTGAAGCTCTGCATGGAGCAATAGTGCCAGCTGTGCAGAGCCCCAAAGAGCACAGGGGAGGTTTTTGTCTCGCTTCCCATCTGACTGTGTCATGCTGCTCTACGTGTAAACATCACCACTCTTATACCTTGCACCACACCAGGAAGTGGCTTCATCACAGCTTGGACGTTGGTGATGGTCAGAGAGCAAATGGCCCTGGAGTTTGAAACAGTGAATCGATCTGGGACTCCATCCCCTTTGATCCCTTTGCTGTGCCAGAGAAATCGTGGGGCCTGGCTCGACCTTTGTTGGGACCAAGCAACCTAGTAGTTACTGCACGGCCTGCTCAGTGTGCAGGACAGACTGACAGTGTTTCCCAGGGACACAGACTCAGAGGGTGGCTGGGTCAGCATAGGCTGCAACAGGGAAACTTTAAGAAAGAGAGAAATTGATCTCAAATGAATGACTTACAGAGAATCAATAGATTCAGAAAGCCACGGTGTGGTTTTCCATCCCCTTCCAAGTACCTGTGCAGTATGTGAGCAGCACAAGGAGGAGGGAAACCCAGGCCATGATGGGAATCCAGACCAGTAAAATCCTCTATAAGGCTCTGGGATGTTTTTTAGAAGCCATCTCTTAGCCTGCAGGTAGACAGAAGGTCCCTGTGGGATCCCAGGCACTATCCATGTCCCAGGTGGCTTGATCTCCAGGACCCAGATGGACCCCCAGGCCCCAAGGGTGCAGAGAGAATTACTGCAACAGACATGGCACCTGTCCTACCCTCAGCAGGAGGGGACTTCCAGACCTAGTCCTCTTCCCTTGGGGCACCTGGAGGGAGCTGCACATTTAACACATTTAAGGCAAATGGAGAGGGAGGCTTAACTCCATTGCTGTCACTGAGGCAGCCAGTAGAGCCCTTTCCCATCATCATGGGTGGCAGAAGGCCAGGGCGAACAGAGCTTAGCCCCCACAAATGTGGCTCCCGTCACACCACCGCCATGCCCCGCCACCACAGTGCTGAGCCCAGCAGCCCCGCTGAGCACTCCTCTGCTGCGTACAAACCCGGTGCACACCGACCGGCCCCACTACGGCCGTGCAGGAAGGAGGCATGGGGGCCAGGCAACGCATTCTGCACAGTGCCCTGCACTTCCCCAGCCCCCCCAATAAGATTTTCTCCTGATGCGCATGCCCATAATAATAGTCACTATCCTGCCTCCAGAAACCTTCCCCAAGGGCAGATCGAATGGCCTCAGTCAAAACCCTGGAACAGAGACCTCAGGGGGCTCCAGTCTACCCACCCCACCCTCCAATACTGGCTGAAAACTCCCAGACAAGCTCCCTCCAATCTCTCCCTCCTCCCCCCATTATGAAGACAGAGCTGCGACCACAGCTGAGCTGCTTTAGCCCACCCCTGGCGAATACAGACATTAATGAAGGTGCTCCACTTTGCGGTGTCTTCAGCCAAACACTCCTACAATGAGGGTTCAGCTTGGCACAGGATTAGGTCCTTTTCAATGTGCTCTGCAGCTGTGCACTTGTGCTTGCTCACAGCTATAGAGCGCTTGCAGGGGCACTTTTAGATAGGGCAAAAAATGTAATTTCTGCCTGCGCCTAATATTCACTCCCCTGCCTCCAGAAATCTTCTTGGGGCAGATTGAGTCGCCTCAGTCAAATCCCTGGAACTGACACCCCAAAACAGACCTAGCAGCATCCTGCCTTCTCCATGCTCTCCCCTCCCCACGATGACTGCCCTGCTGACCAGCACATCACCCTAGTTCCTACAGCAATGCCCACCTGACCTGGTTTTCTCCTGTTCAATAGAGGCAGCTGCACTCTGGGCATTGCAGGGGTTTGTATGACACGGTGACAGCCAGCGGCCTCTTCTGGGTGTAACTGATGTGTTGTCCCCGTGGCTTTCCAGAGGAATGAATGGAGAGGACAAGGGACCGAGGGACTGGACGGGACCTCCTGGCTCCTGCCCATACTCTTGCCAGCACAGGCAATCCCACCATATCATCGCATGCTCAAATCTGTCAATCTGCTTCTGCAAACGAGTTGTTCCCTTCCACAGGGAACCTGCTCCAGAGCCTCCTGCCCTGATGGTTACAACCCTTCTTCTCAGCTTCAGCCTGTTTGTACAAGAGTCCCAGCTCCAGTGCGACACATGCGGGTGCAAGCCCACTGTGCCCCCCATGAGCCTAGGGGCCCCAACAGCGACCCCCGGACCTCCGATGAGCCCCAGCCTGTCCCAGGTACGCAGGGACCCGTGGAGGGAGGGATCTAGTCAGCTGGGAGCGGGCTGAGTGGGTCAAGGAGGGCCTCGCCCCCGGCTCTTACTTGGCCCCAGCCCCCCAGGGAGCTGCGCGACCAGAGCCTCGCGAACAGGCCACGCAAGCAGGCATGCTCCTGGCCGCGGCACACGAGTTAGTGCAGGAGTTTGCACAGGAGGGTGCGTGGGAGGGTTCGAGGCCCTGCCCGTGAGCCCCCCAGAGTAGACAGTCCCTGCTGCAGCCAGCCTACCAGTGGCATGATGCGGATGGGCACGCGCCACACCCTGAGGGTCCCCTCGGGGTCTGCGCCCTGCCTCTGGCACCTCAGAAGCCTGCACCCAGACGGACCCGTGGTCCCAGGATCCACACGGATGGAGCCCCTGGCTCTCAGCTGCAGGGGCTGCCTGTGCTTTTTCAGGCTCTGGGGCCCAGGAGCATGGCCACCTCCCCTTGTGGGGTCTGCTCCCTACTGGGGTCTCTGGCGTGCCAGCTGGAGGAGCTCCAGACCACGGTCCAGAGACTGCGCGCCATCAGGGACTGCGAACAGGAGATCAGCTCCTACTGCCAGGTCCATCTCCCCCAGGAGACACAGGGCAGACCACGGCCTCCCTCCAGAAGAAGGGAAGACTCGGGGACCTCCCTTACTGTCCAGCCCAGGGGTTGGACCAAGGTGGTCAAGGGCCCCAAGGCCGGCCACACCAAGGCCCTTGCTCCACTGGAGCTTTGCAACAGGTCCGAACCTCTGACACAGGAAATCTATGGGCCGACAAGAGGTAAAGCACTGCTCGACCCAGTTCTAGCAACCAGGGGCGACCTAATCAGCGACCTAGTGATCGAAGGGAAGCTGGGTGACAGTGACCACGAGCTGATCGCCTTCACCATCCGCCAAAAAGCTGGCAAGTCAGTCCGTAATAGAGAAGTCTTCGACTTCAGGAAAGCTCTTTGACAAGCTCAGGAGGCTTGTCAGGGCAGCCCTAACAGGCCACAACCCAAAGGGGAGAGGAGTTCAGGACAAGTTGTTGCTCCTCAAGGGAGCAATCTTGGATGCACAAGCAAAGTCCATCCCGTCTTGGAGGAAAAGCAGCAAAAGGGCACAGCAGCCCCTTGGCTGTCCAGGGAACTAGCAGACCTACGTCTTAAAAGGAAGACCTACAAAGGATGGAGGACTGAAACCGTCACCAAGGAGGAATACTCTGCTCTGGTCTGGACCTGCAGAGAGCAAACCAGGAAAGCCAAGGCTGCGACAGAACTCCGGCCAGCTACAAATATCAAGGACAATAAAAAGTCCTTTTTTAGATATGGGGGGAGCTGGAGGAAAAGCAAGGGCAACATCAGACCCCTGCTAAACCAGATGGGACAACTGACAAGCGATGCCCAGGAAAAAGCAAACTTGCTAAATGGGTACTTTGCATCAATTTTTCACCAGTCCCAGGGGACGCCCCTGCCCACTGCGGGATAGGGAGGCCCAGGTGAGGGAGATTCCTTACCCTCCATCAAAGATGACCTTGTGAAGGAACACCTTGACAGGCTGGATACCTTCAAATCAGCTGGCCCTGATGGTTTACACCTCAGGGTACTTAAAGAACTGGCAGGCATCATAGCAGGCCCTGGCACGGATCTTCGAAAGCTCCTGGCGCTCAGGTGAAGTGCCCAAAGATTGGCAGAAGGCCAACGTGGTGCCTATCTTCAAGAAAGGGAGGAAGTGAATCCGGCAAACTACAGACCCATCAGCTTGACCTCTATCCTGGGGAATGTCTTGGAAAAGATTATCAAGGAAGCCATCCTTAACAAACTAGCTGAAGGCAATATCCTGAGGGATACCCAGCACGGGTTTGTTGCAGGTAGGTCTTGTTTGACCAATCTCATTTCCTTTTACAACCAGGTGACCTATCACCTGGACAAGGGAGAAGAGATTGATGTCATACGTCTCGACTTCAAGAAAGCCTTCTCATTGGTATCCTATGATCATCTCTTGCAAAACTGGCTAACTGCGGCCTCGGGTCCACCACGATCCGCTGGCTGGGGATTGGCTCCGTGGCATGATCCAGAGGGTGGTGGTTGATGGAAGTCGATCGTCTTGGTGCGCTGTGGCCAGTGGGGTCCCTCAAGGCTCTGTCCTAGGGCCTTTACTTTTTAATATCTTCATCAATGATGTTGACATTGGTGTCAGCAGTGGGCTAGCCAAGTTCGCTGATGACACCAAACTCTGGGGTAAAGCGTCCACACCTGAGGACAGGAGGGTGATCCAGGCAGATCTTGAGAGGCTCATGAAATGGGAGGATGAGAACCTGATGGTGTTTAACACCGAAAAATGCAGTGCTATGCTGGCTATGGCAGTGCTACCCTGGCTAGCACCACGGATGAAAGGGAATTGGGGTTCACGATTGACCACAAGATGAACACGAGCCTTCAGAGCGATGCTGCGGCTGGTAAAGCGAGCAAAATGCTGGCTTGCATCCATAGATGCCTCAAGTAAATCCTGGGACGTCATTCTCCCCTTGTACTCGGCCTTGGTGAGGCCGCAGCTGGAGTACTGCGCCCACTTTCGGGATCCACAGTTCAAAAAGGATGTGGAGAAGCTTGAGAGAGTCCAGAGAAGAGCCATGCACATGATGAGAGTCCCAAGCTCTCTGATCGCTTCCCTCAGCTCCCTGATCATTTCCAGGGTCCTGCACCCACAGGAAGAGCTGGGGGAATGAGCAGAGCGCCGGGGACTTGAACATTTCCCCCGCTTCCGGTTCGATTTCCCCATCCCCGATCATTACCCCAATCTCTGACCACAGCAGTAACCGCCGCAGGACCCCTGGGGCAGGGCTGCTCCAAGAGCTGGAGACCCCCGGCCGCCCCCGGCCCTGCCTCAGTTTCCCCAACCCACCCCACAGCCCCGCCCCGCCCCGACCTGCTCTCTGCTCCCGGCAGCTGCCCCGCCCCCTTCCATCGACGTCACACGCGTGACGTCACCGGTCGGTACCGCTGCTGCCGCCCCGCCCCCGCGTTAACCCCTTGGTGGCAGCAGCCTCAAACAAGACCGGGGGGTGGAGCTGCTCCGCGGGGAAACTGAGGCAGGGCCCCGGCTCCCTCGGACCCTACAGCGTCCTGCTCAGCCTCCCCGGCCCCGACCGGACCGCCCCCCTCCGCGGCTCCTGTCCTGCCGGCCCCTCCGGCCCCTGCCTCAGTTTCCCCCCGCGCTGCCCCGCGCGCTCCCGCCAGCCCCGCCCCGGCCCGGCCCGGCCCTGCCTGTTTCCCCCGCCAGCCTCCAGCCCGGCCGCAGTTTCCCTTGTGCCTGGAGACGCGCCGCCTGCCCGCGCCCCGGTGCGGAGGGCCGTGCCGCCCGGGGCTGGGGGACGCGCCGGGGTCGGGGCGAGGGGGCCCCGGTGCTGCCGGCTCTCGGGGGCTCAGTGTCCCGCAGCGCCGGGCTCCGGGGAGGGTTTCGGGGTCCCCCCACCCCAGCTCTGGCGGTGTACTGGGGTCCCCGGTGCTGCCAGCTCTGGGCGGTATCGGCCCCCCTGCACACGGCACCGTGGGGGTCTCGGGGTCCCTAATACTGCCCGTCCTGGGGGGTCTCGGGGTCCCCAGCACGCAGCTCGGGGGGCTCGGTGCTGCCAGCTGGGGGGGGTCTTGGGGTCCCCCTGGGACTGGGGAGGTGTCAGGGTCCCCAATGCTGGCAGATGTGGGGCAGCTTTGGGGGGCCCCAGGCATCCCTGATGGCACCAGGCGTGGAGGGATTTTGGGGTCCCCCTGCATCTGGGTCTTGGGGCGTGGTCTCACTGGGAAACGTGCCCTTCCCACAGCCAGGACCGGCCCCCAGGGGCCCTGCAGCGACTGTGGGCGCTTTGCAGAGGCCAAGGGGAGGGGTGCCGGGGAAAAGGGTGCTCAGGCTTAAAGCACCGGTGCGTGGTCAGGAAGGACGCACAGATGAGATTCTCTGAGAGCTATTCCCTAGCGATTTGGAGGCGCACACCCAGAAGCGGGCGAGAAGACACTTACCACAGAGCTACAAAGAAGCTCGAAACGGGCCGAAGTCATTGTCCCAGAGAGCGGCTCGCTGGGACCCCCTGGGCCCCGGGACGAAGGCGGGGAGTGAAGATGAGACCCCGTTAGGTGGTGCCCTAAAGAAATCACCTGTTACAGATGTGAGCGAGGGGGACGTGGTGCCCGAGACTGCGGGCTTACTCGTAATGAAGGTGGAAAGAGAATAGCTCCCCCCAAGCCCCCAGGGAAAGGCCCAAGGAACCTGAAGCGGTGGAGGCCATGGACAATAGTTATGGGGGAAGTGAAAAGCCTGTGGCTTGGGCGCGACCCATAATGGCTGCAAGCCTGTGTGTGTGCGTGCATGCATCTGTGTTCATGGCATGAACGACTCGTGCCATGGCTGGGGGGCACAGCAGTAGCAGGAGAGGCAGGAGTGCAGTGGCTGTCAGTGGTGGGAGGGGGTGGAGTGGTGGCAAGCGCCAACCAAGCATCAGCAACCAAGCACAGCTGCTGCTGGCAGTGTCGGCAGTGCCTTTTTGTAGGGGGTGCACATGCACCCGTGTGAACCCCCTACACGTTGACCCTGGTTCGTGGCAGGGAAAGTGTGTTTGTGTGTCCATGTGCAGAGCATGGACGCAGGCGCAGGGGGCTATTAGCAGTTCTTAAGGAACCCACATTGAGCCCAACAGGAGCTGAGGCTCATTGTGAAGCTCTGAGGGCCTGTTTGCTGCCCACGAGGCAGGTGGCCCTGGAAAATTTGAGGGAGATCCAACAGAAACCAAAGAGGCATCATGACAGAGCGGCTGAGGAGAGAGCTGCCAGTCAACAACAGGGTGTCAGTCCTATTACCCACCATGGCCGGTAACCTGCTGACAAAGTGGCAAGGCCCTTGGAAATAAGAAGGCACGCCGGGCTGGTGGATGACGAGCTATTCCAACCGGGCATCAATGGGAGCGACAGATTTTCCATGTAAACTTGTTAAAAGCTGGAAGAAGGCCGAGCGGTGGTTGGCTGAGGCTGAACTAGAAAGTGCAGAACTTGGCCCTGAAATAAGCGGGGATGTTAGGGAGACACCAGGGGAGGAAAGAGTACAAATTGAAGAGCGCCTGGCAGCTAGTCAGGGAGGAGACTTGGTTCGGGTTATTTGCACCTTCCGCGATGTCTTTAGTGGTGCGAGAGTGATGGCGCCCTGACCCCAACCATTTATATGGCCCCATGAAGCAGGAGCTCTGAAAGATGCTTGGACGAGGGGTAACAGTCCCCTCACGGGGTCTGTGGCAAAGCCTGATGGGACCTTACGTCTCAGTGTAGATTTCAAATGCTGGAGCTGCTTTCGATGCCTTCCCCATGCCCCAGCTTTTAGAAAGAATAGGACAGGCCCGCTACATAACGATGCTTGACCTGTCTCAAGAGTACTGGCAAATACCCATGGCCACAAAAGACGATGCCAAAGCTGCTTTTGGGACCCCATGGGGCCTATATGAATTTTGCAGAATGCCCTTCAGCCTGCACGGGGCGGCAGCCCCCTTCCAAAGACTGATGAACCGAGCTTTGGCCTTACATGGTAGGTACATGTTGGCATACATAAACGATATTGTCATATGCACCAACTGAGGGAGCTTGGGATGGCGGCCAATCCAAAAAAAGGTGTAGTAGGAAGACGGGAATCAAAGTACCTGGGATTCCTAGGAGGGCATGGGACCATCAAGACTTTGGCTGACAAAATCCAGGCATCCTGCCCACAGCACCCCCTCACCAGCCTGGCCGCTGCCCCCTGCCCCCGGGTCTCCAACCCCTCCTGGGGGACATGCTGCCCCGGGCTTGTGTGTCCTGGGATGGGGCTTGAGGTCCCCACACAGCAACTGTCCCGCCTGGTTAGGGACAGGTGGCCACCCGCCCTGCAGGGACGTGGCAGGAAGCTGGGCTTGCATCCTTTGTGCAGCTAGTGCAGTCCTGGGAGCCAGTGCTAGGGCTGCAGGGAAGGGAGGACGGCTCCGACACTGCTGGGAGTGGGGGCAGTCGGGGGTGTCGGGGCCGGGCAGACCTCAGGCTGGGGCAGGGTCGCGGTCCCGGGTCTCCGATCCATGGTCTGATTTGTGCTGTGGCCTTTCTCGCAGGTGCCCCACACACCGGACGCTGCCAACAGGCGCTGTGCGTGAGTGCAGGGACGGTGAGAGCCCGAGCCGTCATCTAGCTGAGATCTCTCCTGGGGAGACGTGGCTGCTGCGCTGGAGCCCGTGGCAGTAGATCTGCAGGGAGGAGCTGAGGGTGCAGGAGTCCGTCGTGTCGTGCAGAGCGGGACTGGGGCAGGAGTCCCTACAGTGGTCGGCACCACAGCCAGTAAAACAGCAGCTGCAGACGGAGCCAGTCCAGCGCCAGGAGCTTTGGGGGCAGGACACAATGCAGGCCATGCAGCCCCCTTGTGAGACCGAGCTGCCCTCTGCGACCCCACAGCTGGCACTGTGGGATGAGCTCCCCACCCCAGAGGCCTAGCACCAGCTCTTCCGTGGCCTCCACTACCGGGAAGCCGAGGGCCCAAGGAAGATTTGTCACCGCCTGTGGGAGCTCTGCCAGCGCTGGCTGGAGCCCCAGCACTGCAGCAAGGAGCAGATCCTGGAGCTGGTGGTGCTGGAGCAAGTCCTGGCCATCCTGCCCCAAGACATGCAGAGCTGGGGGTGCGGGTGCCAAGTGGAGGCCTCTGCCAGGGCTGTTAACCTGGCCGAGGGGTTTCAGCTGGGGCAGGCAGAAGATGAGAAGCTCCAGGTGAGAGTGTTTGTTTGCTGCCATCTGCACCTCCACGTGTCTGGGGGATGTTCCCTCCAGGATCAAGGCTCCCCAGTGACACATTTCTCTTGTCCCTAGGTCACAGTGCGTGCAACACCCAAAGGTCCATCGTGGGGACAGGCCTCTGGTGGAGGCAGGAGAGCAGGAAACCCCAGGGCCTGAGGACAAGCTGCCTCATGTCCTCTATGATGAGCTGCCAACACACCAAGAGTCAGGTCCTTACCAGCCTTTTTGATATATATGGTTAACAAGGGCTCGACACCCAAAGAGCATCAGTAACCCCCAACCCCCTCTTATAACTGTTGGCTACTGGGTATAGGTCAGCTCCCCAAAGAAAGATAACTTTCTGTTAACTGTTTTGTGTGTGTAAGCTATAATAAATTTGCCTTTATTTCACTCCCAACTTTACCTCCGCTATCCAAAACTGAATCAAACAGCCCAGTTGGCCTGTGAAAAAATTGATACACTCACAGTGCCCAGCAGGCCTGTGACACTGTTTTAGGGCAATGTCTGGTACAGGGAATGAGCCCATGGGGATTTCCTCTGCTGATGAGTCCCAGGGAGCCTCCACATCACAGGAATCTGCACTGGGACAAAGGCCTTGGTATGAACCTTCAATGGACTTTGGGCTGAGTCTCAGGCTTTGTGACACTCTGGGCCTAAAAGTGGGAACAGATTTGGGGAAATTCTGCTGCAAACGATGGGATATTCCCTTCCCATCACAACAGAAAACTTCTGAATCCAACTAACTCCATGGAGCCACTTCATGCAGCCTAAGACCAGGATTAGACACGTCCTGTGCTCCAGGTCGACCCAACCAGGAGACGTCAGGGACAACCCCAGCCTCTCTCAGCCAAGAGCCATGGCTACACAGAGCTTCTTCTGCACACCATGTGGATTTCCATGGGGGACTACAAATCCCATCTTGCCCTGAGAGAGGGTGTTAGAGAGGTATGGCTACTTGGGCTGGGGAATCAACTCCTACAATGGGGAGTAAAGATAGAAATTTAAAATCATGGTGTCCCAAGGAAACCAGATCTGAGCCTAAAAAGGAAGACAGCAAGCTCTATTGTCCCCTAACAGCTGTAGTCAGGGGGAGAACAATGGGACAGGTGCTTGTCTCCACAGCTCTGAATTTCAAAGAGTGAAACACTTGCCTGGACACATGACAGCATAAGCTATTTGAGGTTAGCACTCAGGGATGGCAGCACAGGGCAGGTCTGCAGTTTTCAGGCCCCCTTTCACCCTGGGCATGGAGCATTTGTGAGAGGGGAGTCAGGTGGACGGGACAGCCACAAATCACCTGGCAGCAGGTCCTCTGACCTCGAGATTTCCCCTTGGTCCTCATCATCAGAGACCCAGAGATGCACCTGTCCTCACTGATTAAGTCAGGTGTGGGACCTCAATATCCTGTTTGGGGCCGTAGTTAAAGCGTGTTTCTGACTGGGTACTGGACGCAGAATAACCAACTGGGATTTGGGGAAGGGATCCAATGAATTCAAGGTTTCTACTCAGGACTTGATGGCCAGTGAAGGGTGGGGACTGAAGGATGAAAGAGAAGGCAAAGCAGGGAGAAGCCTTCAGGAGATGATGGTCCTTGTCATGCAGGGAGTGGATGTATGGTCACAGGAATCTTTCAATCTGTCGTAGGCCAACTGGGCACTGCGAGGGTATTAGCCACACTGGGCTGTTCAAAACAACAAATAGACAGACATGGGTTGGCAACTTATTGATAGTCCCTCGATGCCAGGTGTGCGCCAAGTGATTCCAGTGAAGTCAGGCGTCCCTGATGATCGACGTTGTCAGAGGGATTACCGGGGAAGATCCCTTGATCAGGAACAGGGACCCGATCCTCACTCACACTGGGAGTCTGGGGTCCGGGCATGGACCAGAAACAACCATTCTATTCCCTCCTTCCTGCTGGTTACCTGATGCACGTGCTTTTTATACCTAGTCTTATGTTAATCTGTTGGCCTCAGGACCACTCATAATGTTGCCCTATAGCTGTTACCCTATGGGATTGAAAGGTGATGAAACTATCATAAAAGGTGACTACTGAGACTCAGGTTTATCCAATAAGCAAATTATGATGCAGCACCTTAAGGTTTGAAATTGTCATCGCTCTGCCTAAATCCCAACCCCTTTTAGGCTTCATTTGAATATGCTTTTTTGGGATATGCTTTCCTAGAATATGTTGGGTGTGCCAAGCAGTTAGATCTAGTTTTTATCGCTAAGGCTGAACCCTGAGCAAAAAACCGTTAGGCCAGCTAATCTCACAGCTACAGCTTTGCCTCTGGGGACCAGTCAGTCCCATGAACAGTGAATTCATCATTTTGATTAAACTTATGACAGACAAGTTACATTTGCAGTTTACAAACTTAAAAGCTTATATTAACTAATTGTTGTTTAAGCAAAATACCAAATGCCTCCAAGAAGCACATAGTATTGCTTAATAATCCCTCTGGTTCTGGCTGTTACAAAACAGGTAGGAAGCACCCTGCTGCTCCTTCCAGAAGGGAGACCACAGCTCCGAATCCTCCGCTTCCAGAACATTTCTTGGAGGAATGAGGAATGAAACCTGGGCTTTTCTTATCAAGCAGAAGTAGTATTTTCTATACAACAGAAGTAGCTGGTGCAGTGTAAGGCAGTGCTCCCTGCACACTCCTGACGGCTGACAACCCTGGGTTGGGCTGGGCTGGGCTGTTCCCGGTGGGTGTTTGGTGCAGGGCTGCAGTGGGGCTGGGCAGGGGCTGCACTTGGTGCAGGTGGCGGCGCTGAAGCAGGGGCTGCAGCCACCCCAAAATTTGCCGTAACCCCCCTCCCAACACTTCTGCTGCCTGCCCTGATTGCAGCCTTGGCCAAAACACCCACCAGCAAGAGCACAGCTCTGACCCCAGCCTGCAGCAGCAGTCCACCCTTGCCCTGCGCACAGATCCAGGTGGCATGTGCCCCCCATGCCTCTCCTGGGGTTGTGCACTGTGGCAGGAGACACCCATCCCATGACTCCTGAACCAGCTGCTTGGGGCTCTGGCCCCATCTGGGCAACATCTGCCCCAGCCCCACTCCCTCCCTCAACACAGGGACCTCAATATGCCCCTCCCACCCTATTCCCCCCAGACACTTACCAGCTAGACGTTGCTGTCCAAGCTTCCAGGTGTCATATTGAATGTAATAGTCTGAATGCCTGTAATAGTTTCCCATTAGCCAGTTTAGGAAAAAGACAAGATTCATCTTCTGATCTAGGCCATTGTTTTGGCCTATGTGTGGAAGGTCCTAGCTTTGCTCAAATTCTTAACTCTTGAATTTTATCTTTAGAGGCCTTTAACAATGTTAACATAAAAATGACCCTTAAGCAAACATCCCACATTCCGAGAGATCAAACCCTAGGAGCCTTTTAAAAGATTGGAAATAAAAGTCAATTCAGTGATATGGAAATTCCTCAAAGTAATTAAAATGGTCAACAAAAGAAACTAATTACCAAGCAAAAGAATCTGTTAAGAAAGATCCGAGCCCAAAATTGGGAGTAGTGACAGGTTTGGGTAGGAGGGGCCCAAGACAGCAACTCACTCAAGACAAACTGTAACCTACTGTCCCAATTTGGAGGTAACCTCACTTGCAGAACAACGAAGGAAGAATCGCAAGTGTAGGCCAGATCAGACTGATCACCTGAACCACCCTCTCCGTGAACACAAATCTCTTAGTTCGCGCTGAAGCTGCAGAGTGCCCGAGTGGGACTGAAGGAAGGGGACTTGTTCCTATCACTGCTGAGGCCAGCCCATTGAACTGTACTACTGAGGCTAGCCCATTGAACCGTACTACTGAGGCCAACCCATTAAATTGTACTACTGAGGAATGAAACTATATTTAGGTGTTTGGCTTCTTGGAATTCTAGGACTGTAAGTATAATATAGTAATAACTTTTCTAGTTAAAATTATATAGTTAGTTGTAATTGTAATTGTTTTAAAGAAGTCCATTTGGAGCATTGTTTCTGATATATGTAGTTATTGTGTTCTTAATGTTTGTGGTATTTCTTAAAGCTAAGCAGTGTTATATGCCTAGCAAAGAATTTTAAAATAAAATTGTGGTGTATGAATTAAGTGTGCAATCATTGTAAAATCGTGCAAGTAGCTAAAAACTCCCCTATCCAGGCGCATCAAACAAATCAGTAAGTTGTGTGGGATCTTCTCTATTCTATAAGCCACTAGAGACACCAGGCTTGCGTGTTGGCAATCAGGTCACTCTCGGCCTATATGGCTCATTAATAACGGGCCATCAGAATTGGCCCAAAAAATCTTTAGCAGTACACCCCTACCCAGCATAATCTCCCCCTGGACTCACTAGTGTGGTGGGAAAGAGAAGCCGTTCAAGAGCCTCATTTTTTCCTTTTAGCAGATCATTCTGGTCTCAACTTCAGCTTATTACAACATGAAGCCATCCAGATACTGTCCAAGCATACATGGCCCACGTGTTTCTCCCTGCAGGGCATTAGGTGCTGGGACTGAGAGCTGGGCCAGAAACCTTGAGAGTCTGGCTCAGAACTGCAGTGAGTAGGAAAGGTGAGGATGGCACAGGGACCTGGCACTGCCACATCCCCAGCACTTGGGGTCATGGTAGGAAGAACTTGTTGAGTTGAGGATAGACAAGTGCCAAGTCCAGTCCTCCCTATAGGCCCATCCCAGCAGAAGGAATAGCTGTATTTGTCCCTTGGCAGCAGGGTGGGGACTAATCTGGATTTTCTCTTCCCCATGTAGGAGGTAGCTGGCTGCTGAGCAGAGCTGAGGAGATGCCTCCTAAGGAAGGGCCTGCAAATCTGGAGCCACCGTGGGCTTCCCAAGGGTGTTTGGGTGAGATGGACTCCCTGAGCCCTGTGAAGCACCAATGGCACAAGGGCCAGGAGAGACCCCCAAAGTGAAAGGAGAATGTAGCAATGAATCAGGTCCCATCTCCAGTTGCTTGTGAGAATTAAGAAGGGAAAGAAGCCAGAAAAGGACCTGGGTTCAGGGAAGATTTTCTGGTGCTGAGAGACCTGAAGAGGCGTAAAGAAAAGGTCCACCAAAGAGAGAGACTGCATGTAAAGCAAAGCAGTGGAGTGGCCTTGGAGGGAAACCGGAGCTCGCTACCAAGTCCAGGGGGAGAGCCCACCCCTGCCCTCAGTGCAGGAAAAGCTTCAGCTGGCCCTCACTCCTGGCTCTGCACAAGATAAGGCACGCTGGAGAGAAGCCCCACGTATGCACTATGTGTGGGAAGAGCTTCACCTGCCTCCTGACCCCAGCTGCTCACTGCCAGAACCATTCTGGACAGCTCCCCATTGCTTCACCAAAAGGGGAAAGATCGTGGTCTGCAGCTCAGAGCTCATGAAGAACCAACATGTGCACAGGGAGCAGAATCATTACTGCTGTGTCACTTGTTGTAAGACCTTCACATGTTTCTTCTCGCTGGTTCAGCATCAGCACACACACTTGGGAAGGAAGACACACCACTGCACCAAGTGCAGGAAGACCTTCATCAACAGGGAAGGCCTGTCCCAGCACCAGTGTGTGCAAAGCAGGCAGCAGTTACACTCCTGCACAAGGTGTGAAAAGAGCTTCAGGCAGTCTGCCAACCTGGCCAGGCACAGGTGCATGCACACAAGGGAGAAGTCCCATAAATGCTCTGACTTTGGCAAGAACTTCACCCGCTCTTCCACTGTGGCCAAAGGTCAGCTCATCCACACGGGGAAAAGCCAAATCAGTGCTTGGAGTGTCATAAGAGCTTCAGACAATTCTCCAGCCTGGCCCGGCACCAGCTTATCCACAGAGGGGAGAAGCTACATCAGTGCTCTGTGTGTGAGAAGAGCTACCTCCACTCTTCCAGCCTGGCCAAACACCAGTTTGTCCATACGGGAGAAGCCACATGGGTGCTTTGTGTGTGGGAAGAGCTTCACCGACCCCTCCCACCTCTTGCGGCACCAGCGCATCCATGCAGGGGAGAAGCCACATGGGTGCTCTGTGTGTGGGAAGAGCTTCATCTGGTCCTGCAACCTGGCCCAGCACCAGCGCATCCGCACAGGGGAGAAGCCACATCATTGTTCTGAGTGTGGAAGGAGCTTCACCTGTTGCAGCAACCTGTCCCAGCATCAGTGCATCCACACCCAGAAGCATCCCTAATTCTGCCAGCAGTGCAGGAAGGGCTTGGTGCTGTCTCCCTGCTCAGCACCCACCAGTGGCTGCATTTTGTCAAGCATCTTCATGCTGGTAGACTGCAGAAAGAGTTCCTCCAGGCTTTATCCGTTGTAGGGCACAATAGAAGCCCAGAGGCCCAGCCCCCCAAGGTTTGATTGTGGGGAGGGATTATGAGGAACACCTCAGGCAAGGCCAGCCCAGGTGTTGGGGGGAGGAGATAAGGAGGAGATGATTTTTTGCAGCACCCTTGGAGCCTGTGCATTTCCCAGCAATCTCTAAAACCAGTCAGTGCTCCCTGGGGAAGAAGTGACTACATGATAGGGTGTCCTCCCCAAGAGAACTGGCTTCAAATGACTCCCAGGGACTGTCCTTTGCTGCCTGCCAGCTTTCTCTCCCCTCCTGATGTTCTGGTGTGAGGCTCTTGAATAGCAGGAAGGAGGACATTTGTGGCTGGGAAGTATTCTCTGCCCTGCACCCTGACCTCACCTTTCCTCACCGCAACATCACCCCTCTCCCAGGCCTCCCCATGCCCAGTGGGGTCTGCAAGTAGCTGCTACTACCACCCCCTGAGCCTTTATGGCTTGTGTTGCTTTTCAGCCTCTCCAGAGCTGTGCACCACTGGGTGCCTGCTGCTCCCTTCCCCTCATGTTACTCTCTCTAATGCATTCACTGCTACTCCAGCACCAGAACCCAACATGGCACCCCTGTGGTTGGTCTCTGTCTTTTCCTGAGCTATGCAATGGGAACAGACAAGGGCCCACAACACTTTCCAGGGCAGATGTCTCTGTGACTTCCCAGCCCTTCTCTTTCCAGACCATTGGAGCTTGTTCCAACCCTCGGAAACAGGAATTGTTCTGATTCGAGGCCTCACTCCCCTGTCCTGCTGTGCAGCAAGGTCCCTGCCCTTCTGGAGGGACCACTGGGCAGGAGGCAGTAGAGTACCAGGGGTGAAGGAGATGCAGCCGGTGGCAGGTCCTGCCTCTCCTGTGGAAGGGTGAGGAAAGTATGAAGATGTTCTGTGGGTGAAATGCAGCATAATGTATTCTCCCATTGGAAATACTAAGGCCTTCCTGCTCGTGCTCTAGCCGTTTGGCTCAATGAAGGTCCTGGGAACATGTACTGCTGTGGAGCTGCCTGAGGGACCCTTGCAACCCCCCAGGATCCTGGTCCCAGGCAGGGGGAGTCCAGCCAGACCACTGCATCCCCTAGGAGGGAGGAGTGCAGGGAGGGAGACCTTCCTCTTCATTGGGACCCCTGAGCTGTTCCAGCGTGTAGAAACAAGGGGAGCATGTTGAGACAGAGGTATGGGGGCTGCACCCTGACGCCTCTGAACATGCATCCTGCAGGTCTCCCACTGAGAGGTGCCGTGAAGAAATCCCTTCCCTCTCTGCTCCTCACTTGAGTTATCCCAGGTGACCCCTCTCTCTCCCAGATTTCTTCTTGGTTCAGGCTGGTGAAGCAGGTGGCCCGGCCAGATAAAATTCCTAGGGGGAGGAGACAGCCCTTGCTTCCTTCCCCAGGCATTTTGAAAGCTACAAGCGAGTGTCCCAGGCTGCTGCCTGGTGAATTTCTATAAAAACCTGGAAACTAGCCAGCAGTTAGGAGTTACGTCTAGGCCAGTTGCGTCTTAAAAGAGACCCTATACCTGCTTCGTACATCTCAGGTAGCTGGTGTTTACTCAAAGTGTACTCTGACTTCTTTGTTCTGCCCCCATCCCCTGCTCCCCATCAATAAAGGTGCCAGGTTACAGCTTGCCTTGCTGTGTTACTGGGTGCTGGTGGGGCAGAGATCAGAGACAGCAGCCCACAAAGCACAGCCTTTGCACCAGAGGCAGCTGCAGGACTCTGTTCCCCTGGGCCAGGAGCGGGACATGAGACATCTGAGCGGGCCCTGGCCATGAGGAGAGGCAGCTGTGGGGAGCAAAGCCTTTGCCAGAGGGGCTGGAACAGGGCAGGGGGAGGCTGCTCAAGGGCCTGGTGTTGCTGCCACTGCCCATGGGGAAGTGAATGCCCCATATGTTGCCATCACCGGTGGCTCTGGCATCACTGTTTGGGGCCCGGGGGCTGGGGCCTTTCTGTCTCTGGCAGGCTCCCCTGGATGGAGAGAGACAGGTGGTGCTGGGGGCTGCTGGGGTCAGGGAGGCTTGTGGGCATCAGGAGCGGTGCAGTGGCTAGGAGAAGCCCTCCCCTCCTTCACTTCATGGATGGGACTTGGCTCTCCTTGGAGGTATGTCCCTTCTGCTTTTTGCTCTGTGCTCTCCCTCCCAGTGTCCTTCATGACACCCCCCCCCGCCCGGTCCTCTGGGAAATAGTCTTTATGGGCTTCCTTGCTCCTGCCTTGGCCAGTGTGAGCAGGGTCTAGTTGTGTGCAGTCTCAGTCACAAGCTCAAATGTGTCTGTGCTCAGAGGGGAATCCCAGCATGTCTCAGTCCTGGAGCTCAGGGGACAGGACTCCTTAGGGCAAGGAACAGCTGAGGGTGTGCTACCATTGAGCCGCCCTGCCAGAGACTTCAGATTGCTTATGGGCAGGAAATGCCGATGACCCATATCCAGCATGCAGAATTTTGCAAATGCCTTTTATGTTTGTGATTTTCCTCTAAATATCTTCTGATTGAAATGTGAAAAGGGAAAACTCCTGGTAGTAAAAACGGTTTCAAATTAAAAAAAAAACAACTAAAACAAATGGGTTTTTGTTTTAAAACCAAAGATTCCAACACACAATGTTTCAGTGAAGAGCTGATGTTTTTGGTATTCGATTAGAGCCAGCAGAGGCACTGTCAAACCAGTAATCCCTAAGCCAGTGAGGGCAAGCACCGTCTGCCCGCTACAAGGGATCCTCCAGGCATGCTTTACACCCACCCATGCCTGCAGCTGTTGCCCCAGCTCAAGCCCCAGTTACTCCTCACACCCCTACTGCATCCTCAGACCGTGCAGCCCCCCTCCATCCCACCACATGCCTTGCCCTATGCCTGCACCTCACAGCTTCCCCCCACCTGCCCATATAGGCGCCCTGCACCTTGCATCCCCCCAGCCCCACCTGGCACTCCCAACTCTCATCGCCACGGGATCTCCAGGCAACCCATGGTTGGCAGGGATCCCCATGCCTAGCCACGTGCATCCCCTCCCACACCCCCAAACAGCATGAACTCTCATACTGTTCCACCTAGGAAAGAAAACGTGCCACATTTTGATTTTGTTTTATTTTAACTGTTTTTTTTAATGTCATGCCATCCAAAGTACAGGTAGCACGTCTCCCCATCTGGTGGAGGGACTGGAAGTGGAGATAGAAGCAATGGAAAATGCTCCTGCCCCCATGCTGGTGGGGAGGGATATTACAGAGCTGGAGCATAAGCGAGCAGCGTGGGGAAACATCCTAGATCCCATCCGCATTGATGTAGTGACTCGCTGGCAGAGCAAGAAGGTGAGGAGGGGAGGTAGGGAAACGGCCCAGAGCCAAGTAACCTAGGTGGCTGTGGAGGCAAGAGGGGGATAAGGAAGAGACCCCCTGACTGCAGCAACCAGCTGGCTGCTGAGGGAACAAATGACTGGGGTTGTAGAGAGGCAGCAGCAAGGCGCCAGACTTCCATGCGTAGTTCCTGAGGTGGTGCAGAGTCACTTGGAAGAACTGGATGCCTTTAAGTCGGCAGGCCCGGATGGGCTCCATCCCAGGGTGCTGAAGGCACTGGCCGACGTCATTGCAGAGCCACTGGCGGGAATATTCGAATGCTCGTGGCGCACGGGCCAAGTCCCGGAGGACTGGAAAAGGGCTAACGTGGTCCCCATTTTCAAAAAGGGGAGGAAGGAGGACCCGGGCAACTATAGGCCGGTCAGTCTCACCTCCATCCTTGGTAAAGTATTTGAAAAAATTATCAAGGCTCACATTTGTGAGAGCCCGGCAGGACAAATTATGCTGAGGGGAAACCAGCATGGGTTTGTGGCGGGCAGATCGTGCCTGACCAACCTAGTCTCTTTCTATGACCAGGTTACGAAACGCCTGGACACAGGAGGAGGGGTGGATGTCGTATACCTGGACTTCAGGAAGGCCTTCGATACGGTATCCCACCCCATACTGGTGAACAAATTAAGAGGCTGTGATGTGGATGACTGCACAGTCCGGTGGGTGGCGAATTGGCTAGAGGGTCGCACCCAAAGAGTCGTGGTAAATGGGTCGGTCTCGACCTGGAAGGGTGTGGGCAGTGGGGTCCCGCAGGGTTCGGTCCTTGGACCGATACTCTTTAATGTCTTCATCAGCGACTTGGACGTGGGAGTGAAATGTACTCTGTCCAAGTTTGCAGATGACACAAAGCTATGGGGAGAAGTGGACATGCCGGAGGGCAGGGAACAGCTGCAAGCAGACCTGGATAGGCTGGACAAGTGGGCAGAAAACAACAGGATGCAGTTCAACAAGGAGAAATGCAAAGTGCTGCACCTAGGGAGGAAACATGTCCAGCACACCTACAGCCTAGGGAATGACCTGCTGGGTGGCACGGAGGTGGAAAGGGATCTTGGAGTCCTAGTGGACTCCAAGTTGAACATGAGCCGGCAGTGTGACGAAGCCATCAGAAAAGCCAATGGCACTTTATCGTGCATCAGCAGATGCATGACAAATAGGTCCAGGGAGGTGATATTTCCCCTCTATAGGGCGTTGGTCAGACCGCAGTTGGAGTACTGCGTGCAATTCTGGGCGCCACACTTCAAGAAGGATGCGGATAACCTGGAGAGGGTACAGCGAAGGGCAACTCGTATGGTCAAGGGCCTGCAGACCAAGCCCTACGAGGAGAGACTAGAGAAACTGGACCTTTTCAGCCTCCGCAAGAGAAGGTTGAGAGGCGACCTTGTGGCTGCCTATAAGTTCATCACGGGGGCACAGAAGGGAATTGGTGAGGATTTATTCACCAAGGCGCCCCCGGGGGTTACAAGAAACAATGGCCACAAGCTAGCAGAGAGCAGATTCAGACTGGACATTAGGAAGAACTTCTTCACAGTTCGAGTGGCCAAGGTCTGGAACGGGCTCCCAAGGGAGGTGGTGCTCTCCCCTACCCTGGGGGTCTTCAAGAGGAGGTTAGACAAGTATCTAGCTGGGGTCATTTAGACCCAGCACTCTTTCCTGCTTATGCAGGGGGTAGGACTTGATGATCTATTGAGGTCCCTTCTGACCCTAACATCTATGAATCTATGAATCTATGACCCTGGGGTCAAGCTAAGTGACAGCCCCAGGGAGGAGCCCAGTCAGTCAGTGGTAGAGGAAGCCGAGGCTCTCAGGGAGGAATTAGAGAACATCCCAGGGAAGGAAGGGTCACCCCTTAGGGAAGCACTTGAACTCCCTGCTGATTGCCTAGCTGGGCAGGAGTTCAAACCCCAGCTTGGAGGAACTTTGACGGGTGGCCCAGGCGCAGAAACAGGTCACCCCAGATAAGAGGGAACAGGTGATCTGGGATAAGTGGGAACCAACGATGCGGCTAGGACCAGCCCTGACTGCATCATGAAGGACTTCCATGAACTGGGAGACAGCCTCAAGAAGACTGGGGCACAGGTTGTATTTTCTTCCATCCTTCCGGTTGGCAGCAGCCAGAGACGCCAGGGTGCCTGCATCAAAGAAGTCAACTGGCGGCTCCAGAGTCGGTGTCTTCAGGAGAGCTTCGGATTCTACAGCCATGACCAGCACTTCCAGGGAGGAGGCTTCCTGGGAGATGATGATCTTCATCTCTCCCCCAGAGGTAAGTATCTGTTGGCCCGCAGCTTGGCTGATCTCCTCCCAAGAGCTTTAAACTAGGCTCGATGGGGGTTGGGGAACCGGTAGTCAAAGAGAGCCCAGGGCTGGTAAATGACAAACAAGATGCCAGATCGCACCAGGTAAGTATTAAGGGGTTGGTAAGCCATAAACAAGGCACCAGACCACACCAGGTAAGTAATAAAGGGAATATATGCCATCAAGGCACAGGGACACCAAGAGCCCCCTTTGGGGGATTAAAATGTCTTTATACAAATGCCAGGAGTATGGGGAACAAGCAGGAGGAGCTCGCACTCTTGCTTGCTAGCACCCAGTACGACCTAGTCGGACTAACCGAGACATGGTGGGATTCTACACACGACTGGGCGGTAGGCATTGAGGGGTATAGGTTGTATAGGCGAGTGGCCATCCTCTGGACACTCTCCAGATTCCCTGCGTCCCTCCTGAAGTGCGGCGCCCAAAACTGGACACAGTGCTCCAACTGTGGCCTGACCAGTTCTGCATAGACGGGGAGCATCACCTCCTCTGATCTATTAATCATGCACCTGCTAATGCACGACAAGGTGCGATTGGCCTTGTTGATGGCCTCGTTACACTGCCAGCTCATGTTCATCTTGGAGTCAATTATGACTCCAAGATCCCTTTCTGCCTCCGAGCTGCTGAGAAGGATACTCCCCAACCTATAGGTGTGCTGGGGGTTCCTCCTTCCCAGGTGGAGTACCTTTATCTTTATTAAATTGCATCCTATTTCTCTCTGCCCATTGATCCAACCTGTCCAGGTCAGCCTGAATCTGCTATCTGTGTTGGTCTAAAGACATGGGCAGACAAGGCTCTTTGGGTCAATGTTATATATTTTATTAGGCCAGCTAACCCTGCCCCTGCCCTACTGACTCCCTCCCTCGATCTGCCCCCCAACACTCCTTCCCCCCACACCTACCAGCCAGACGCTGCTGTCCAAGCTGCCGGGCTGCAGAGCAGCAATCAGATCCCTATGACCCGCTTTGGCAGCTCAATAATCAGTCTTTGGTTTCAGCCCAAAAATATCTTTCAGTGCTGCCCTAATAAAAAGCATTCCCCTAAATCTACTGCCAATCATTAACACCAGGCTCCCACCCAGACCAGTACACACCCACCTGCACCAGTAAATCCCTCGGTTCATAAAACCAGCTGCACTTGAACCATCATTTCTCAGCCCTTCTGCGGGGTGGAAAAGAGCCCGCACCAATTAAACATACATTGAGTACGCGGTGACAATGGTTATGAGTAGGTACTTTCAGGGATCATTTCTGTAGTTGATGCCTAGAGAGGGGTATGTAACAGTGATTTATTAGTGGTGTAGCCTACACCCTTCACTACTGGGTGTATTTAGATGAGGGTCCCTCATTATCTGGCCATGTCCTCAGCAAGTCTCGGCTACTGAATCCCTCCCGTCAGGAAACCTCTTTGGTGAACGGAGGCTTGCCCTGACTAAGGGGAGCAGCGCAGGCGTCTGCAGTGCGTGCCACAGTACACTGTTCTCACGCTGCTCGCCGTGGTTTCAAGTCATCACTGCTCAAATCCTGCACGGCTTCTGGTTGAGTTTTACCAAGCCAGGCATGCAAACACCTCCCATCTTGGGAAAAGAAAAGAAAAGAGAAACACTTGGCTGCCAGGGATAACCCGAGCAACTCCTCAGCTGAAGGATCTCTCACACAAAGGATCTGGAGGGACACTCTGCATTTCAGTATCGATCCAGGAAGAGGCGATTGCCATTTACATCAGCCTAACCTATCCACAAAGGACAAACCGGAGTACAGCGCAGGTTCATCCTACAAAACTGATCCACGTTTTATCTGCAGATCCAGAGTCTTTACCTGCACCCGTCAGCCTGGCACATGAATGGCACGCATCCTCGCAGCTCACCCCCGGGCTCCCCGTACATGATTGCAGGTCTCCTTGACTCCATCTATCTCGACACATTTATTCTGGGAGGAACCTGACAGGCTTCAGTGTCCAGAAGTAGGCGGGGGAGAAAACCCCGGGTTTAGAAAAATCCACTTGAGGAAGAGAAGGGCAGGGACATTTGGACATCCATGGAAAGGGGCTGAGGAAAAAGGAGGTGCTGTCCTGCAAACAACTCAGGAACTATGAGATGTCAGATGAACAGTGAATAAGGGCGAATTACAGGCGTCGTTCCTCCGATGCACATCTAGGAAAGCAGGCAGGGACCTGCTCTCCAGCCCAGCCCAGGGGCACTGGATGCAACGACTCTGCAGTGCAGCTGGATTTTATGGTGCGATCGTGTGGTGGCTGTAAAGTCCAGGCAGGCAGGCCTACGAGAAGGGGCCTTAGCACCTGACCCCCCACAGTCTCTTACCTTCATGTGGCTGAGGAGGGGCTGGAGGAGCCCCCAGAGCACAGGACGCTCCGTCTCCATCCCTGCCTCCATCTGCCAGCTCTGTCACACCAGGGGATGCAGGAACTGCTGCAATCTCACATCCAAGCCCGAGAAGAGTCACCCGCAGCTCCCACCCCTCATGAAAATCTCAGCGACTCTAAAAGAATAAAATGAAATACAAATAAAAAGGCAACGTATGGGCAGCCAAGACAGTAACTGTGTTCCTGAGCTCTGCATGCACCTGTGCCAAAGAAAACTCATCTCAGTGGTACTAGTCAGTCCTGCTCCTCCCAGCAGCTCCCCAACCCCCCCCAAACGCCCTGAGATTTAAACCAGAGCTGCTCCTGCCCCGCGCCCCCTCCCCACCCGCCACCAAAATCTCCCGCGGGGCAGAACGGATCGTGCCCACGGGCAGGACCTGACCTGCTATTTCAGTTGACACCAACACAGTAAAACAGGAGGTAGAAAGAGAAGCAAAGCCCTGAACGCACCAGACCAGCGGGGGAAGCCAAGCACGTGTGGGTGGGATGCCACAGCCCGAGGGTGCAGCGGGACCAGAGGTGCTGCCCGCACTGCCCCGGCCCAGCCCCGGGGATGCGCAGGACACGCGGGGACCTGCCTGGTGCGGGCAGCGCAGCTCCGCCACGGCCGCCTGCCCGCGCCCACCTCGTCCTGCCCGGCCCGGCCCGGCCCGGCTCGGGGGCACTGGGACTGGGACCCGGGCGGCGCATGGGTGGAGGGGGAGAGAGATAGATACAGATCTCGGTACCTTGTATACAGAGGCACCTATGTCTACTCCAATATAACAACACGGGGTCCGTGCCTGTCTGTCCCCACGTCCTGGAGCCGCGAGACAGGGGGACCGGGGCGTTTGCAGCCGGCAGGGCCGGGCCGGGCCGGGCCGGGCACTGCGGGAGGCGGCGGTCGCAGCCCCGCTTGGCCCGGCCCGGCCCGTGCGCTCCCCCCGCGGGGCCGGGCTCCCTCCCCTCTGCTGCCCGCCGGCTGCGGGGCTCGGAGCGGGGCAGCGCCGGGGCCGGGGCCGGGGCCGGGGCCGGGGCCGGGCAGGAGGCGGCCGGAGCAGAGGGGGAGCCCGGCCGCAGCCGCCCCGCCGCCCCCGGCCCTGCGCCGCCCGCGACCTGCCGGGCTCTTCCCGGCACCCCGGGGGCTCCGGGCCTCCGCCGGCCGCGCTGCCCAGGCTGCCCCGGGGGGTGGCGGGGGCCGCCCGCGCCGGACAAGGACCCCGGCCTGCGTGTGTGCGCGTGTGTGCATGCATATTCCCGCACGCGGGCACGAGGGTGTGCGTCTCTCCATTCTGTATGTGCATGTCAGTGTACATGTGTCTGTGCGTGCATGCATGTGCGTGTGTCTGCGTGCATGTGCGTGCATGTCTGTGCATATGTGCATGTGTGTTGGTGTGTGTGCGTGTGCATGCATGTGCATTTGTGTGTGCATGTCTGTGTGCATTCATACATGCATGTGCCTGTGTGCATGTGCATGTCTGTATGTGCCTGCCTGCATGTGCATGTATGCTGTTTGTGCATGCGTGCATGTCCATGCATACATGCATGTGTGTGTGCATGCGCTCCTCTGCATGTGTGTGTGCCTGTCTGCACATGTGTCTGTGTTCATGGCAGAAGAGTATATTTGTGTCTGTGTCCATGTGCAGAGAGTGAGTGCCTACAGTGCGCTCCTGTCTGCATGTGTGCATGAGTGCATGCATCTGTGTTCATGGCATGGAGAGCGTGTTAATGTGTCCTCATGCAGAGTGAGTAGAGAGCACACCTGTCTCTGCGTGCGTGCGTGCATGTGTATGCGTCTGTGTTCATGGCAGGGAGAATATGTGTGTGTCTGCGTGCCCATGTGCAGAGAGATGGTGCGTCATGAAGGACACATGCCCACGGCGGTGACGGGAGCACGACGGTGGCGGCGGGAGAGTGGCGGTGCTAAGCGGGAGCTCCCGCAGGTGGCACTGGTGTTGTCAGCAGTCGGAGGGTGGGGGGTGGTGGCGAGCACTGACCAGGGGGCAGCAACCACCCAGAGACCTTGCCAGCAATGTCGGCGGTGCGTTTTTGTAGGGGGTGCAGTGCCACGCTCAGGGGGGGCATGTGTACATGCGTGCATCCCTACACATTGCCCCTGTGGTAAGTAGAGTCACACAAGGAACAATGGTCACAAACTGACAGAGAGCAGATTTAGGCTAGGTATCAGGGAAAACTCCTTCAGAGTAAGGGTGCCCAAAATTTGGAGTGGGCTCCCAAGGGAGGCGGTGCTGTCTCCCACCTCGGGGGTCTTTAAGAGAGGGCTGGATAGGCACCTGGCTGGGGGCATCTGGCCCAGCGCTCCTTCCTGCCCAAGCAGGGGGTTGGACTCGATGATCTGTTGAGGTCCCTTCCCACCCTAGCATCTGTGAATCTGTGAATCCGTGCTTAAAGTATACCATTTTGTCAACCTTCAGACCTAGGAGACTTCACATTTTGTCATGAGAGCACGCTACCAACTTCCAAGGTGGTTAGCACGTGGGCACTGCTTTATAGTTATTTTTTTTAATGTTTGCATGAACTGATCTCCCCAAGCTCACAAAATGACTTTTTAGTCTTCTACTTCACCTCCCTTTCCCAAACAAGGCCACGGAGCCACTATAACAAATGTATCTTGTGTTTCACTCTTAGTGACAAAAGGGATTTATCTAATCTTCTTATGCCGCTGCTTCTGTCCCTGGAGTAGCACACCAAGAGAGCATCGAATCACCAACTATGGGACTGCAAGAGACGTCGGGGCCGTCTAGTCACCCCCTGCTCAAGGCAGGAGCACGCCCTACAAACCCGTCCAGCCAAGCATCAACCCTTCTCGTACGCATTGGCAAGCATGGAGATTGCACAACTCTCCGGGTAGCCCATTTCCGTGTTCCAAAAAACCTAAAAAAAATCACCCTCATATAGAGCGAAAGGTCTTATATCGAACCAAAATATCCCCTGCTGCAATACTTGATTTACTCTGAGTCTGTTGCTGTGGCTGAAGAAAACAGGACACGTCTCCATCCTCTCCATGGCCACCTCTCAGGGATTTGAAGACATCGAGCTCTCGAGGACTAATCTCACAACACAGTCGTTCAACCAAGATACGTCCATCTTCCAGTCCGTTCATCTCAAGCGAAAGAGATAGCGCCATTATCGTTAAGGAAGCAGGCAGGAAAGGTAACATGAGGATGGCAGAGAAGGAGCATTACCTCAAGGCGCAGTAAGCACATGATATCCATGAAAGAGCCTCTTCAGCCGCAGCTCTGGTGAAAGGGCTGTTTGACCAAAGGCAGAAGAGGGAGATCCAGGGCACGGATCTGGTTAAACATTTCGCCCTCCAGAAAGGGAAAGGGCTTGAAGGGAAACTGAGGGAAGTTGCCCATGAAAGCGGTGCAATGCTGAGAGACTGGGAGGATCCACACCGTCAAAGGGCCGACAGTAGGCAGCAAGTAATACAGTGTATTTCCCCCAGCTCAGAGCTGGGAGCCAGCGGGAGCCCCCCGGCCTACAGAAATAGAGGTTACGTCACCGCAGGGAACACGTGTGAGATAGACCTGGGCCGTATGTTCTTGTGCACACACAATAAATGGTGTTCGTTAGGAGCTGTTGTTGGAGTCCCTTTCCTCATCCGCTGTCACAGTGCCCTGGAGGGAAACCCTTGCAGGGTCCAGTCCTGGTTGGAGTCCCTCCTTGTGAGTACCATCAGGTCGTGTGCAAGCCAAGCCCTGTCTCACACCCGGTGGCTGATGCAGCAGTGCGGCCGGACACGGCCGAGACGTGCAGGTGGGCAGACCCGGAGAACGTGACACGCATCACAATGGCCCCTTCTAGAACCGGCTCGTCGCCGTGCGGCTCTTGGAGACGAACACAGCAGGTCAACTGCTCCCGACCCGACACTGGTTGTTGTCAGGTCACACCCGTGTCCTTGCGATCACCCTGACCGCAAGGGTAAGTGTGGGCAAATGAGGGGGGTGTTTGCACCCACACTTGGGGAGTCCTAGGGTGGGTGACTTGTGGCTGGGGGTATTGTCACTTTTATGCTTTCGTTTCTTTCCTAAACATGACTTCAGTCCGCTCCAGTAGCAAGCCAAGGACTGAAGACTAGGTGTGCTTGCCTGCCATGGGGGGAGGCGGGGGGAGTGCTTGGAGTGATGAAGTTTGCCGGGGCAGGCATGGTGAGGGGTGCAGCGGAGGGGGCAGTGAGGATGTGGATGGTTGCTTTAGGGTTTCCATATTTCCAGGTCCAAAATGCAGGACACCTGTCACATGGCGGCGGGGGGACGGGGGGATATGACAGTGTGAGGGCAGGGACATGCCAGTGCCCTGTCACTGCCCATGCTGTTGCCCCTCAGTGCCAAGCCACAGCCCCCGCCAGCCCTGCTGCTGCCCCTCACTCCCAACCCACTGACCCCAGCCCTGCCAGTGCCCCTCACCCCCAAACTGCAGTACCCTGCCCCCCGGGCCATGATGCTGCCCCTCACTCCAGACATCAAGTAACTGGGAATTACTGGTTGTGGTTTCAACTTGCTCTTCCTTCTTTCTTTCATACAGCTACAGAAAACTGGAGAGCTTGTTATCCCAGGATACAACCATGGGATCCTTTGGAGACACAGGAAGGTAAATCAAATAGAGATGTCAATTCTCACTGTTATACGCTCTTTTTGCCTCGCCTAATTTGAGAGATTCAGGTGTTACTTGAAGAATGCAGTGCTCAGCAGATCTTCACAATGCGTGGTAAGGAAATGAGTAGTGCGTGTGATCAAACATTCCTGTCGCTGTCGACAGCAGCACGTGATGTTAAATGTGATAATGCCATCTCCGTGTAACGACTCTGTTTTCATGGCGAGGGGAAGGGCAGGGAGCTGCACTGGAAAGAAGATGGCCCAGCCAGGTGTCTGTGCATAGCGGTGGAGTGAGCTCTGGAGCAGGACCAGAAAAGATCCCCCGAGGCCCGCAGACGACAATGAAGCCTTACTTCATTTTCATTTCCCCTCTTTATTCTAGGGAAGGAGAAGATGCTATTGAGGCTAACTTGGCCCTGGTTGAACACTGAGGAAAAGGGCTGAGGGCTCAACCCAACAAGAACAGTTTTTCTGTTGGCTTTTTTGGTAATTGAACTGACCCCTAAATTCTGCTTCCAGTTTCATTGGTTGCCGTCCATTGACTCTGGGGGATTTACATAAGCAAAACCTGATTATTAAAGTGTTTTGTGTTGGATGATAGCCTTGAAGGGTCTTCTTTGGGGTCTTCTTCTCCTTTAATGCCTTAGTAGTCCCATCGATGCACTGTTTCTTTTCCAAGTTTCCTGCTTTAATCTATTTTAAAAATGTATTTCTATGTGTTTAATTGGGTGTCCAGCCTGGACGAAACTCCCCGCAGTGGTGGTTCATAGCTTCATAGATGTAGGGTGGGAAGCGACCCGAGCAGATCATCGAGTCGGACCCCCTGCCCTGGGCAGGAATGAATACTGGGCTCATATGAGTCCTGGTACGTTGAAGCTCATGTGACCCAGCTGGGTAGTTATCCAGGCTCCTTGGAAAGACCCCCAAGGTAGGAGCCAGCACCACTTCCCTTGGCAGCTGGTTCCAGATCCTGGTCGCCCTGACTGTGACCCTGAGGGGTGCAGTCACCTGCCTTGGAAATCTTCAGGAGGAGACGGGAATGTCACCGCGCCGCGGTCACTTGACCCCCTGTGTCTTGTCCTGCCTGGTGCAGGGGTGGACCCGAGGATCGACAAGGTCCTTCCAGGCCTGACAGTGCATGAATCGACGAACAGTTTGCTCCCCACGTAACATCCTGCTCTCCCCTTCTCACGCTGGACTTCAGGCTCTGTGGGCTTCTTTTGGATTTCAATTTCCATTTTCTAAACGAGTTGATGCAAACAGTCTCCTAAAACTTGCTATTTAATATCATAACACTTTTCTTTCATGCCTTCCTGCTTCCTTTTTTTGTTAAGAGGTCTGGCTCTGTGGCAGCGTGCTCATGGTCCGTGTCTCCATTATGGCATGCTTTTGAATTTAAAGTAAGGATATACATTTATTTAATTTTAACTTTAGGATCTTCCCCATTTTTCTTTACACAATTCCTCTTTCTAAAACACAAGACCACGGCACTAAGTTGAAATATTCTTCTTTATGAATCCTGTGGTATTAATACCATTGGACTAACTCTGGGTGTCCGTCTTTCTACTGCCTGCTGGAGCGCGGTGATGTCCAGGCTCTGGCAGACTCGGTTCATATAGTTTGCTCCAACGTGCTGCATTTCCAGCATGTCAGAGCAGGCTCCCTGCCCGCGTATAGGAGCTCATAGTGACTCACTGAAATAATAGAAAAGTTTTTGCATTTTGCTTTTAGTAATGCATGCTTTCAACAGTATTGTGCTCACCTTCTGTATCCATTTCTTCAGCTTTCATTTTAAGGGTTTTTGTCTTAAGAATGATACATTTCATCTATCAGTTATCAAAATTAGACTATATGCCATTAAGAGGAAAACAGTATTCATTCATGAGATGCTGCAGGAGATTTTCAATCGAAGACAGAAACATACTGTGTCCTAGGCAGGCATTTCTAATTCGTCATCCTCTCAGTGTTGCCTAGGCGCAAAGCTCTACTTTATAAATCCTGGGGGAATCTCACTTCTTCCAGCAGTTTGGATGAGAGGTTTTTTCATGGACTCCTCCCCTCCAGGTTGCTGTGGCACAGGCTGTTTCCCTCCCGTCCATGTTACCCCCTTATGGTAATTCAGACCATTGCTCACATGAGAAAAGATGATCAGGACAGCGGTTACTAGAACTTCATTTCCCTGCAATGCAAGAAGTGTTTTGTCTTGCCTACAATGTAAATGCAAAACACGGAAATCTTCACCACTGTTTAGTCTTCCTGAAACTTAATTCAACATATCTCAGCTCAGAGGACACAGAGTAAAGTAGATGAAATGAAGTTAAGTTAATGATCCTCGCATTTTCTTTTTAACTTCTCCCTCTCCCATTGACATGGATCTTCTGCCACCTTGGCTGCAATGCTTGTGGTTCCCCTGTCACTTGTTGTGCACATAATTCAGCACTAGTCCTTCACTCCTGGAGAGACTGTCCTGTCATTTCAGACCTGTCCCCTGGATAACGTCTTTCCATCGTTCCCCCTCATTCTTCTCCCTCAGGCCCTAGCTATCAGGTGTGCTACGTGTCTGTGTATCTGCCGGGGGTGGCCGAAGGTCAGTGGTATGTCCAGTCTGTATTTTGGGAAGCACTTTGCAATCTTTCAGGATGAATGACGATGCATGGATATAAAAGCAGGGCACAGTCATTAGGCGTGTGTCTCCACATGCAGGGGCATGCGGTTGCCACAGCAAAAATAGAGGTGACATAAATTTCCTTTATGCTGCGGTGCAAGCCCTTGCACATGGGATTGGTGCAGGGCAAGCTGCCTTGGGTGGGGGTGGGAGGCTGGAGCCAGCAGCTGTGCTGGCCCCAGCAACTTGACTTGGGGCCTCCCAGGGCAGCAGTGGCAGCAATCCTGCTGCTTGGAGCCTGCCCAGGTGCCAGAGCATAGCTCTGTCCAGCCAGGCTCTGTTTCTGGCAGCACACGTAGGTGCCATGTGCACTGTGCCACCTTTGATTTCTTTTGTTTTTTGACACCAGGAGCTCCCAGTGTCAAATTTGGGCACCACACTATAAATCTGCAGCATGGCAAAGGAGTGCATATGTGCCACGTGTGGTCTATGGGGCCTGAAACGGGTTTGAAGTACCACAAACTGCATGTGCACACTCATCGGGACACGATTGATGTGTGCAAAGAAGTGGCACAATGCATGTTGATTTATTTTTCTGTTTTTGTCTCTCTGATTTATTTTTGTTTTCTTTTGAAAGGTATAGATGTGCTTAGCACCCAGAGAGTGGTGGTAGCCGGGTCGTTCTTGGCCCGGATGGAGGTGGGCAGTGGGGTCTCGTGGGGTTTGGTCCTTGAACAGGTGTCATTTAATATTTTCATCAGCGATTTGGAGGAGGGTATGGAAAGCACCCTCTGCAAGTTCGCAGATGATACTAAGTTATGGGGAAAAATTAATACACTGGAGGGCAGGTAGCAGATACAGGCTGACCTGGACAGGTTGGATCAATGGGCGGAACAAAATAGGATTGAGTTCAACAAAGATAAATGCAGGGTACTGCACCGAGGCAGGAGGAATCCCCAGCACACCGCCAGGTTGGGGCATGACCTCCTCAGTGGCTCAGAGGCTGAGAGGGATCTTGGAGTCACAGTTGACTCCAAGATGAACACGAGCTAGCAGTGTAATGAGGCCATCAACAAAGCCAATTGCACCTTGTCGTGTATTAGCAGATGCATGAGCAACAGATCGAGGGAGGTGATGCTCCCGCTCGATGCAGCACTGGTCAGGCTGCAGCTGGAGTACCGTGTCCAGTTTTGGGTGCCGTACTTCAGCAGGGACACGGAGAACTTGGAGAGGGTCCAGAGGAGGGCCAGTCGCATAATTAGTGGTCTCTGTGAAAGACCCTGTGAGGGGATGTTGAGAGATCTGGATTTCTTCGGTCTTTACAAGAGACGGCTGAGGGGCAACCTCGAAGCCGCCTATAACTTCATCAGAGAGGATGGCAGGGAATTGGTGATGCGCTGTTTACCAGAGCACCCCAGAGAGTAACTCAGAATAATGGGTACAAACTAGCGGAGAGTAGATTCAGGTTTGACATTAGGAAGGCATTTTTTATAGTAAGGGTGGCCAGAATCTGGAACTGGCTTCCAAGAGAGGTGGTGCTTTCACCCAACTTGGAGGTCTTCAAGAGGAGGCTAGATAGGCACCTGGCTGGGGTCCTCTGACCTCGGCCCTCTTTCCTGCTGAGGCAGGAGGTCGGACACGATGATCCTTCGTGGCCCCTTCCGACTCGACAGTCTATGAATCTTAACACCTAATCATCTTGGCTCCTTACACTACTGAAAGTAATAACTTCCAATTAACCAGGTTTTGAACTCCTCAACAGGGCAGAGCAGGAGGAGGGCTATGGGTGCAGCTGCATCCCTCTGCCTTCTTTCCTCCAGCGCCTCCGCACCCGAGAGCCGAGGCCCCGAGCAGGCAGCCAGGAAGGGCAGGAGCAGCTATTTGACAGCGGAGACTGGAGGACCTTGCAGGCTCAATGGAGGCAGCAGCTGCAGCTGCAGGTAAGTCTGTGGAGGAAGGGACAGGGCCGTGGGTGGGGGGCAGATGGAGGCCCCAGTAGGGCTCTGGGGATGGGGGACAGCAGCCACTCCAAAATTCACCATAGCCCCCCGACCCCCCACCCAGCACCACTGCCACCCTCCCCGAGTTTCAGAGCGGGGAGACTGCTTGTTTCATGACTGATGTCATGATTTTCTTCTTTTGTTTCACAGGTCATGCAGAAAAATGTAGATGCTCTTCTGGAGGATTTTGGGAACATACATACATTTTTCGCAACATACAGGACCTTTGCCTCTCCTGGTGAGGTCCTAGAAATGCTCCTCAGCAGGTAAGAGCCAAGAGCTGTGGAGGAAGCTGTGATGGCCTTTAGAGGTGGGACGTTGCAAGAAATGATCTCAAATAGTTTTGAAGATGGCATACTTAAGAAGTTAATGCTATGCATGTATTTCTAACGAGCTTGAAAAAGTCAGTGTTTCAGTTGAAACAGGGTTGAAAATGCCTCCTCAGAGCTGAGTACTTCCTCAAACAAGGAGACCAATAAGTAAATTGGACTGCTTGGTTCCTTAGTGGAAAGAGAGGACAGCTGGAGGCAAGCAGTCCTCCAAACAGCTCAACACACTGCTGGGAAAATCCAGAGTTAACAAATCCAGGCTGTCACTGTCCCTGTGCGTAACTCTTTGCTGCATGAATCGGCCTGTGCTGGATCAGGACCTTTCTATCTCGTCCCCCTGCTCTCTGCAAGTCCGTTCATAGTGTCTGAGGAAGGCCAACAAAAGTCTGTAGCTCTGTGAAGAAGTTATTGTCTCAGTGCCACCCTGCCCTGCCTCCTGCCTGCCCCTAGCAGTGGTCTGCAGAACAGGTATAAAGCATACCATTAGGCACCATGTCTCAGCATTAAATTCTCCCACAAGCATATTTCAATGGAAAATGTGGGCAGCCTTTAATATGTATAGATTTGCAATGGCCAAGTTTTTCCCTACAACAGTCAGTAAAGAAGACTTCTATTTTTCCTAGCAGCAAATAATTAACATCTTTATTTTGCAACTAATTCTTCTAATGTAATGTCACACGAAAGGGTGGGCCAAATTGTACCATTTAGTTGCTGGAAATGCCCTGGTGTAGAAGGAAGCAGAAGAGGGAGGGGGACAAGGCTAAGACTTGACCTCCTTCCTGTCCTCTTTGTAGTGATATGCCACTGAAAGGTGATATCCATCTGAGAGTGAACAGCGAGAGCAGTCTCAATACTCTCACGACTTCAGAAAATGCGGCAGCCCCTCTCCGCGTATGGAGAACATGAGGGGCAGAGGGGAAATCTTATCACAGCAGTCCTTCCCCAAAGGACAGTCTCAATCTGGTCCTCAGCAGGATGAGGGTGGGCTGACAGCCGGAGAAGAAATTATGTTAAACCAAAGTCCTGTAGAAAGAGACTCCTTGGGGCACAAGGGTGCTAACTACAGGGGCTGCCTGCCTCCTCGCTCCACTCTGTAGCACCTTCGTGCCCGGCCAGTCCCTCCATTGCCCAGTGCTGCCCCCGAACTGGGACTGATGCTCCCTTTCAGCCTGGGACTCTTCTGCCCTGGCACAAAGTGCTGTGGTCCTGGGTGCACGTGCAGATGCTGTGCCTGGGAGCAGTTGACTCTGGCGCCAAGTGCACCAGAGTTTATGGCTCGCCTTAATGTCACGTGTAGATGCACCCGATGTGTAACAGCCTCTCTTTGGTGCTGGACTAAGCCAGCAGCCCTGGGGTGGGAGCAGGTCTAGTTATCACCGATCTATATGCAGTCTTCTCCTTTCTTCCAAGCCCTCCCACCTTTCCAAGGACAAGGTCTGCTAATCTAGCTCTTCCATTTAACCAGATCCCCCCTTTGCTGTCCAGCCTCACTATTAAAAAAAAAACATTTTATTTGAGTCTCAGTGAAAGTGTGATGTAGCCATGATAGTCCAGTAATTATGGGAAAGGCAGGGATTTCTGAAGAAACCTCTCACATCTTTTACTCTGCTCAGGGTCACAACGTGATCCTTGTCCCCCCAAACTGGCCAGATTTGGTTTCCTCTCTGACTTGGGGAGTGGTTTTCCTGCTGCTCTTTTGTGCTTTTGCAGACTAATCAGAATAGTGATAAGAACGTAAATGGATATGACAAGGACATTTTACTAAGGCGTAGTTACGTTCTTGTCCGTCATGATCTCTGATCACACCTGCTGGTCCTATTACCCTGATAGGCTGTGCGGTCTAGTGGTGCTGAAGAGTCTAGTGGTGCTGCCCTTCCAAGTATGTTGAGCTTGTTTTTTAAATAACTCTCTAAAATATCCATTTTGATGTTTAGGCATGGAAAGCTGGAGACCTTGAGCTGCAGAGGAGATGAAAGTCCAGATTTCTCAGCGGACTCCAGGGCAGTCCTCAGGAAGTAAGTGTGCTGTACAGCAAAACCTCAGTCAGGATTCAAGGGATGTGGTAAAACTAATCATCTTTCATATATATATATATATATGTATATATATATATATATATATATATACACACACACACACACACACACACATGCACACAGAGCCATCCTTATTGGTATCAGCAAAGAATTCACTGTATCATGCCTACATTAATTGACACAGACTGGGATGCTGCCCCAAAACTGAACAGAAACTGTCCTTTATTTTGGGGTCAATAATTTCTGGGGGACAAACAAAGCATGCTTGTTGCCCTTGCTTCTTTTCACCACATGTTATGCAAATATGCATGTTATTGTCTGTTGTGGATTTCATTTTCTATTCTGGAAATGCCGACATACTCTAGGGGGGATGTAGCCCTGATTGTGCTTGCATGTGATGCATGTGTGTATGTCTGTGAGCATGTGTTTGTGCATGCATGTGCCTGTGTGCACACGTGCATGTGTACATGCATGTGTGTGCACACATCTTTGGCATGCACAAGTGTGTGCTTGCATGTGTCTGTGCATGCACAAGTGTGCATGTATCTGCATGCATGTTTCTGCATGACTGTATCTCTGTGTGCTTGCATGTGATGCATGTATGTGTGTATGTCTGAGTGCATGTGTTTGTGTGCATGCAGGTGCCTGTCCCCCAAATCCTACATGCTTGAATTGCTTAAGCATTGGTTAATTGGTCATTTGATTAATCATTCATCCTTGTGGATTTTTAAATTGTGTTTACATTTGGATGCTCAAAATGGTGAAACTGAACCTTTCTTAAATGAAAAAAGAAGATGTCTTGTTCTGCCTCTAGTTCCATACGGACCATTACTTAGTTTTTAAGAGGCAGGAGTCTAATGAACCTTCCCTCAGCACATCTATACATTGTCATCTGCATGCTCTGAGGTTTGGTATGCACTGGCAGTATAAAGGACTTGAAGGATTATATTTGATCCCCCCCTTGTTGATCCAGCTGACTCCCTTCAGCTCTCGGCAGTGAGTGTATGGCTCTGAGTTTCTCTATAAGAGTGCTAGCACAGCTTCCGGCAAGTAAATTAACACAGTTTCCCACATTAAGTAAATTGTCTTAACTCCCATGATCTTGCTTGTCAATGATTGGATTTAAGCAAGGGTTCAAGTAGCTTCAATTCTTTCATTTCTTTTGGGAAAAAACAAGTTCCACATCCTTTTGTGTCATGTGCCATCTCGTCAGTACCCCAGGACTAGTAAATCCAAGACGAGAGTCTAACTTCCAAGCCCTTACACAGGATCTTCCCTCCCAGAAACAACCTTTCTACAAAGTTTCATGAATAGGGTTTTTAGTTTTCCGAAGTTTAACATTGCTCATTCCTAAGACATTCTGGCAGGGGGGTGTTACAGAGAAAGCCACAGGTTTTCAAACCCCACTACAAAATGATTATTAATACTTACCATTACACGCTATAAAATATCTGACCTACCAGTCCCACCATCGGGAAATCCTCTTAACTGGGTGGCTGTGGGGTTGTGAAGTGCGAGTAGGGCATGTTCTGGGAAGCAGCAGCTGTTGAGTCTGGACCTGAGATGGTCGAAGCTCGATCTTATCTCTAAGTCTGATGTTAATAAAGTGCTGAATAACCTGCTTGTCTTTGGGTTTACTTGGGAAGAAATATGAATTAGTGGCTAAAGTAATGGCCTTGGAAACCAGGACTTCCTGAGGCTACTGCCCACTCTGGAACAGATGTGTTTTAATCCCCTATATACTTTGCTTAAGGCTTTATCAGAGCCTCTGGAAACTGCAGCGGGGAGCCGCAGCCAGTCCTGGTCCCAGTCCTGATCTGGATGCATGGGGAGGGGCAGTTTGGGTCAGGGCAACCCCAATCCAGATGTGTGGGGGAGGGGAAGGGAAGAGTGGCCTGGATGTGGGGGATGGGGGAACAGCTGGATCCTCCCCCTCTATGCGACACTGGTCAGGCTGCAGTTGGAGTACTGTGTCCAGTTCTGGGCGCTGCATTTCAGGTGGGACGTGGACAGCATGGAGAGGGTCCAGAGGATGGCCACCCGCATGATCCGGGGACAGCAGGGCAGACCCTATGAGGAGAGGCTATGAGACCTGAACCTGTTCAACCTTTGCAAGAGAAGGCTGAGGGGGGACCTGGTGGCCATCTGTAAACTTACTACAGGAGACCAGCGGGGTTTGGGAGAGACCTTGTTCCCCTGAGGGTCTCCCTGAGTAACAAGGAATAACGGCCGTAAGTTGCTAGAGAGTAGGTTTAGACTAGACATCCAAAGGCACTGCTTCACAGTCAGAGCGGCTGGGATCTGGCACCAACTCCCAAGAGAAGTGGTGCTGGCTCCTACCCTGGGGGTCTTTAAGTTGAGGCTCGACGTTTACCTGGCTGGGGTCATTTGAGCCCAGTTTTCTCTCCTGCCAGGGCAGGGGTCGGACTAGCAGATCTACAAGGTCCCTTCCCACCCTACATCTATGAATCTATGAATTGTAAAGTGGGTTTGCATTCTGCAAATGTGACTGATGTGCCGTGCTCCAGGAATGCGTGTAGAGAAGAAATCGAAGGAAACCTGTATTTACTGTCTCCTGATACAAGAATTTAGGGCCACCTCATTAAATGATGAGGCACCAGGTTTGAAACAACCAAAAGGAAGCACTTTTCCACACCTCACTAATTTGTGAAACACATCACCCCCGGATGTTGTGGAGGCCAGTACTATAACCAGGTTCAGGAAAAGATTGCAACTACCCTTTCGAAAGTTGTCAATCTGGGGCTGTCAGTCATAGGGCTTAGGGATGTCCACGTGCGTGGTGACTTAGCAAACATCGAGACGGAGGATGCATCTCTCTATTCACTTTCTCCTACTTGTCCTCCAAAACATCTGCTCCTTACCACTTGTGGAGACAGTGTTGTGAGATAGCGGGGCCTCTGCTCTGAGCCAGATTGTGATTCTTACGGTCCTATGTATCATGTCTGTACAGGAGAATGGGCATTATTCCTGCCTGTCTGTGGGAGAGCAAGGGGAGAGACTGGCAGACCTCAAAAGCTGTGGTAGTGACTTAGCTGAAGTTTACCCACTCAAGTAGGCATTTCTTCTTTGTGTGACACTAGGAGAGAAGCACTGCAGAAAGTGGCCCAAATGTAGCAAGAAAAAAAGAAAGCAAGAAAAGTAGAAAGCGAGAAAGCCAGGCAATTTGTGTGTTGTGTAAAGGTTGTGTTTGGGGCAGGATGTTCGTGTTTTCTTGTGTCTCTTTTACTTTGTTTGCTGTAATACTAGATCAAATTGGAGGATGGTGATATCGCTAAAAATAGTTATAATTGTCCTATATTTTGCATCTTGAGGATACAATTCAGTGTTCATTCACTAGTTTGATGAGTAATTAAGAGTGGTAAAATGTGTGTCAGTGAGTTTAGACCAGGATTACGGAAAAAGGTGCCCAGATCAGAATTCCTTGCTTGCTCATAGCAGAAGGAATAGATTCATCTTTTTATACAAGTTTGAATGACAAATATCACTGTTACAAAGACTGATTATGACTGGATTTTGTCAATGTATTCCTTTTCAGTCCAATCATCTTCTTCTTGAAAACTTGGCTGCACTTCAGCCCTGAAGATTTCAAAGAGCCGCCGAAGTACCACACACTGCGGAAAGTAATAGCACACCTGAGCAAGAACGTCCCTGGCTGTGACATGGAAATGGAGGCCAAACACCTCCTCCACCAGTTTCAAAACGAAGCAGAAAATGAGAGTAAGTTATATTTTTTTTCAAGCTATCACTTCATCATGTCCGAAACTGCACTAAAGAATTGCATTTTGGGAGGTAAATTTTAGCAACAATTATATTGCCAGGGCCTAATCCTGATATCACTTACACGACAGGATCAGGCCCTGTAGACTTTTGGGTTTTTCTGGCTCTGTCCCTGGTGAATCTCTCCTGGGAGAGTGGGTAAAGAGTGGGTAGAAATACAAATCTGCAGTGGGGAATCACAGGCCTGGTCGTGCGGATTGGAAACTGGGAACTTGGCATTTCAGAGAATTTGCCAGCGCACAAGAGTCAGAGCAGCAGCCAAGAGGCAAATTGCCTTTGCATTTTCAGCACCTTGGAAGTATGGCCAAAGCTGCTCTCTACCTACTTCTCCCCTTGCAAAGAGAAAAATCTCATCAGGTGTTACCGTGCTCTGACCAAAGGCAGCTTCAGGCAAAGCCTTTTTGTCGTGAAGCATGTCTTGCTAGTGACCACCATAGCACAGGAAGTGCGTGTGACTGTTGTTTCCTCTTTGAGTGATGGGCTTCTGACCTCCAAGGACAGAGAAATAACTTACATTCCAGGTCAAAGACCTGCTGAAACAATGGTGAGCTGTGGCAATACAAGAATGCTATATGTCCAGCGTCAAATTGACACACGGTCCTTAACCCAGTTAGAAACTTTCCTGTGGCAAATCACTTGCTGGGTATGCTTCTTGGACCTGGTGCAATGTGCTAATGTCTCGCTTTGGCACAGAAGTGAAAGGAAATGATATATGAAATAGAGGATACAAAAGCAAAGCAGTATTTTAACCCCATAAACTTGACCTGGTGGATGTTCCAGAAAGAAGGTGTTATTTTAGAATTGGGTTCACCGCCAGATAAACTCAGGCATTTAAAGGTGGTTAAAAGATGCATTGCATCCCTCAAAAAGGGAGTTCCCCAGCCAACTTTTTCTTCAGCCCCAAAAACATTCATATGTCCAAGGTTGCTAATAGGTGTCTAATGAGGTTCTGTCCTGGATTTGGTTCCAGTGGGCCAAGAAAATGTTCAGGTCTATGTTTCGATCCAACTCTTGTTCAAAGCAAGCAGAAGTTTCCAGGGGTTTTGTTCTTGCATTTATTTCTTGTAGTAATATTTGAAAAAGGTTCTTAAACTTTGAGTGACAGACACCTCACTTGACTGAGAAGTGTCAATGAGTTAGACTATAGGGGAAATGCCAGTGGAAATTAAGAGGTTAACATCTTGTAGAACAAGATTTAGAGTTGATTTTACTGAGTTAAGATAAAGAGAGAGAGAGGGGAGATGCCAGTTGGGGAGGGAAGGAATCAGAAATGGAGGACAGAGAGCTGATTTTTGTAAACAATTGTTAAAAATTCTATTTATGTGGCTTCTTTTCATAAACTATCCATACATAACTAAGGCTGGTACAGCCATTTTCACTCACCTCATTTAGCTCAAAATAAACTGGTGTATCTAGGCCAGCCTGGGGACCATCCTGCGGACCAGCCAGGAGCCCAGCCCAAGGGCCAGCCCGGGGAACTGCCTGAGGTCCAGCCCGGGAAGCAGCCCAAAGGCCAGCCCGGGGAGCAGCCGGAGGACCAACCTGGGGACCATCCCAAGGGCCAGCCAGGGGCCCTGCCCGAGGACCAGCCCAGGGACCTGCCCGAGGTCCAGCCTGGGGAGCAGCCTGAGGGCCAGGCGGAGGACCAACCTGGGGACCAGCCCGAGGGCCAGCCCAGGGACCAGCCCGAGGCCCATCTGGCGGACCGACCTTGGGACCTGCCTGAAGTCCAACCCAAGGGCCAGCCTGGAGAGCAGCCCGAGGGCCAGCCTGGGGACCTGCCCGAGGTCCAGCCCGGGGAGCAGCAGGAGGAACAACCTGGGGACCAGCCCAAGGGCCAGCTAGGGGACCTGCACGAGGTCCAGCCCGGGGTGCAGCCCGAGGGCCAGCCGGAGGACCAACCTGGAGACCAGCCTGAGGGCCAACCCAGGGACCAGCCTGAGGACCATTTGGGGGACCGACCTTGGGATCTGCCCGAGAGCCAACCTGGGGACCTGCCCAGAGTCCAGCCCAAGGGCCAGCCCAGGGACCTGCCCGGGGACCAGCCCAGGAACCTGCCTCAGGAAAAGGTATGGTCTAGAACCTTTTGTTCAAAGTATTCAATATGAAAAGGGGATGAGGAATTGCCAATATTTGTCTTATAAGTGAAAATTGAATTTCCACATGCATTGTTTACTCCTGTCCCCCAGAAAGCTGTTTATAGCTGTGACCAAACACAAGTGCACGGCTGCAAACAGCTTAAATGGCCCACTGGGTGAAAATCTGGCCCCTCATTGCATGTGGTGTCAGCTAAAGATGTTTCAAAACGTAGTGTCTTGTGTAACGTGTGTCTGCTGGGGCTCCCAACCTGTGGGTGTTTTCAGAATGGGAGGGGGGCAAGGGAGCAGAAGGAGTTGAGTCTTAGGGTTTTTCAGCCCCCCCTACAGAGTGCGGCCAGTGTATTACAGGCCCCCCAAAGTGGGGTGGCTCCAATTCACCCACTCCACCCCTCAACACCAGCTGCAGAGCACCAAGAACAAGCTCCCTCCACTGCCTTTCCCCACTCCCATTCTGAAACAGCCAACACTGGCACAGAGCTTGGCCCTTGTTGTGGAAACCTGCTTGCAGGCTCCCAGCGGGCAGCTAGATCCCCACCCCTCCAGACCAACAGTGAACTTCTGTTTGGTCTCGGGCAATGTAGGAACTCAGAACGCTTTGCAAAAATCATTCTGAGTTAGAGCTGGGAGCTCCACTTCTCTCTGCACCCTTACGGCACGTCCACACATGCAGCATGTGTGCTTGCAGCAGCTCAAATAGGAGCGGCATGTATTTGAGCCGGGGATTTCTGCCTCACCAAATGCCTGGCCACACCCTTTGGTGTGGGGCAAGTTGTGCCATCTGGGGCAAAATAAGCCCGCCCAGCTCCTCCCAGATCTGCAGCGAGGGGGAGATAGAGCCTGGGGCCAGCAGCTGCTTGCAGGAGTGAGGTGGAACAGGGGGTGGGGATAGGTGTGGGGGGATTGTGGGGGGGCTGTGGGTGGGCGGGGACTGTGGGAGGATGCTGCTCAGGTAGGGTGGGTCCTCTGCCCTCCAACAGGGCATAGCTCCCCAACACAGCACATGGACTGCCGCCCCCAGGACCACAGCATTCCCCCCCTGCCAGGCCCACATGCCCCCTGCAGGGCCCACAGCTCCCCGACATAACCTACCCCCACAATACCTCAACCCCCCATGCACAGCCCGCAGCTCACTGGGAGCAGCAGTGAGCACTGGGGCACTTGGGGCCTCCTGGCACATCCCCCCATGTGGCACAGCAGTGCGGCTTGGCACTGGCCGCTGCTCTGCCACATCACCTGGGCCCACTCCCGGAGACCACCTGTTATGCTGGCCCAGGTCCTGTGTGCATGGGCACCACGTGCCATCGGGTGGGGCCTGTTTCATGCATGCAGGACCCATCCCGCCTCAACACACAGTCCCCGTGAGGGGCACGGGGCACCCGCAAGTGACAGCATGAGTGGCCCAGAGCTACCCAAAAGTGCATGGTGCTATACTAAACCAGGCCAGGCCTCGGCTGAGTTGCCCTGCCCCCCCAGTAAGGAAGGGATTGGGGCTGGGGCTGGGGCTGGGGCTGGGACAAGCTGCCCAGCCGGGGCAGGGGGATGTGGGACTTGGGGAGGGGGTTGGGGGTGGCGCGGCTTGCTCTGGATGGAAGGGGGCAAACAGCAGCAGGGCATAGCCCCCACTCCTGGCACTGCCGCACTTGCATTCTGTGCCCCCTCACCCCAGATGGGCAACTGGCGGGCGATGCCCTACTGCCACTTACCCAGCCGGGGCAGAGAGGCACAGGATGTGGGCACAGCAGTGCGGGGAGTGGGGTCTATGCCCTGCTACTGCTTGCCCCCTTCCGCCTGGAGCAAGCTGAGTTTGCATTGTGCCCCTCCCTGCCATCCGTCCTGGCTGGGTAAGAGGCAGCGAGGCATATCCCCCACTCCCCGCACTGTTGTGCCCGCATCCCAGGCTCCCCTGCCCTCCTGCCCCTGTCCCATGCATCCCTCCCCAGCTGGGCAGAAGTCAGAGGAGTCTATAAACACAAAGGAGTGCAGAAGATGGAAGCAAAGCTTCCAGGGTTTTGGAATATTACTTTCCATATCACAACCTTGCCCAATAGGTAATGGCAGAGAAAGGTCAGTAGGCGCATCGGCCCTGCAGGAGCTCCTTCCTGAGCAAAGCTCATTGCGCAGTCAGGAATGCTACCGTTTCTTTCAGCAGACAAGGTTCTTTGGCTAAAAGTGCTGTCTTTTATTAGACCAACTAAACACCCATTTCAAACGGCAAAAATCGATATCTTCTGTGTTTCAGGGGTGTTAGTTGTAGATGGAATACTAAATATGAATACTTCATTACAAATACCAAACCAAGTTACTCCTGGAGGTAGGACACCACCACTAACAACATTCAAGAACCAGGGATAGACCCAAAATACCTGCTTCTGGTTCTGCTCTTTCATCCCTACTGCTTCCATCATGTTTCTGACTTTTTCCCTTCATTTATTTTTCATTATTTACCTCTCTGAATGCTCATCATCTCCTTCATGCGTACCTTCCATGGCCGCGTGTTCATCACCTCCTTCTTCCTCCACCTCTGATCTGCTCTGTCTGCACCTTACTCCCAGAAGAACGAAGACGCCTACATCATTCACTGCTCAGTGCCGAACAGTCAAGGTGTTGTGTACAAAGGCATTCTGGTAAGTGATGTGGAAGAGCTGTGTAGATTTATTACAGGATGTGTTTTCACTCGGGATGACAAGTTACATGTAAATTCTCTGCTGCTCTGATTCACACCAAGACAAAGCTTTGAAATATTAGGGGCCACCTCATGCCCTTGATTCTTAGGTGAATTGACATGGTTATTTTAGTAGTCAAAGTACATTCCACCTCCCAAACTTTTCTCTGGGCTTTCAGCTGGATAATATCCACCACTTGTCCTCAGTCATTGACTAAGGTACCAAGAAACCATGCACGCCATTTGTATGAATGGGCGTGTCTGCACAGGTAGGCAGACAGATACACTGAAGAGCAGCTTGGTGGCAAGTCACCGAAAGATGCTGTATAGCACTAGAAAATTAGGATCCCAAAGGGCATATACTTCTAAATATCATAGTGTATTACCCCTCATTTTCTCTTATAGAAAAGTAGAGCTGGAAGAGACCTCAGGAGGCCATCTAATCTAACCCCCTGCTGAAGGCAGGATGATTCCTAACTAAACCTTTCCACTCAAGTTATGTCTGACCTATTCTTAATACTGCAGAAACCAACCTCCCACACAACTACTATTCTCAATGCCCAAAACACCAAGAAGAACCATAACCTGCTACAGTTAAAGCAAGGAGGCGGAGGTCCAATCCCAAATGTGGTGCTTGGTAGGACCCCGAGCAGAGAAGCAAAACCCAGGAACTTGTAGGTTTTTTTAGTTCTAACAAGAGCAATCAGCACACCCGAGTCCAAATCCCCAGCCAAGAGACAGTGTTCCCAGTGCGTTTGCTGTCCTTCCCAGTCTTGAGTTCTCTGCAAATTTGCTCAGGAAGCTCTTTATTCCTGCATCCAAATCATCTGAACAGCAGCGGAGCCGGGGCAGATCCCTGTAGGAGTCCACTCAAAGCCTCCTGCCGTTCCCACCTGGATCCAGGCAGAATGACCTTTGCTTGTGGCTGCTGAGCCAGTTGTCTATCTGCTTTGGAGTCATTTGCTTTTCCCCATGTTTCTCCCAGTTGTTTGTGAGAAGGTTGTATGGGACTTCCCAGTGAAAGGGAAACCGTTTAGAGGGAAACCCTGGGCCAGATGCATGGTGAGGGAGATGCTGCTTGTGCCATCTCACTGGCCCAAGGTAGATTTAGGCAAGTAAAGCCTTGATGGCATAGGACCAGCCTAGTGGCTTCTGAGACTCTGCTACGTGTGGGTGACCACGCTGCAATGAAAGATTTCCGAGAGACAGAGGCAAAATAAAACAACATTCATAGTGGTCTTTTTTACACTAGGGACAAACCAAATCTAGAGACGCAGCTTGGTAGAGTAAAATACACACAGAAACCGTCACCCTTTGCTAGGATGTTCTGTGCATAACACTATTTCCATCTCTCTGTAATTTCCATTTGTGCACTGTCTGTACCTCAGCGATGAGACACCAAACCAACATGCCAGATAGATAAAGTGAAAACAAATGTCAAGAAACAAGGAAGTAAAATATTTCACTGCAAAATGCTTTTTCCAGTTAACGAGCCAAGACACAACTAGAGATGTGATCTCAAAAATTATGAGAAAATATGATCTGGACATGGAGGAAGCTGGAAACTACCAACTTGTGCAGGTCATTTCAGAACACAAAGGTAAGAGAGCAAAACTTTTTGCTGGTTCAAATATCCTCCTCATATTTGCAGAACATGCCTATGAATCCATTTTAGAAATAGTGCATTGTTGCATCTCATAGCCAGGTGGAGTAGACCTCCCTCTTGATTACCTGGTAGGAGTCAGCACACCTCTACTCCCCTTTGGGATGTCATGCGTGCAGCTGGGGAAGACCGACAATTAGAGATCCAGCGCTGACATGTGTCCCGCTGTCTGAAGTCAGGGCCAAATGAAACAGAAGAAAGGTCTGGGAGCGTCACCTGTACCCTGACTGGTGCCCAGAAAGCCACAGGGACGACACAGTCCAGATCCACTCCCTGAAATCCATCCTGCTTGAAAAAAATCTACGACCTCTGCACCAGGAATTTGTGATGACTTGTGTAATCTCCGCATCACGGTATTAATTCTGGTGCAGCACAGTACAGCCTCCCTCTCCTCCAGTTAGTTAAGTATTGTCTGAAGCCGTTTTTTGTCCTGATATGTCCCGTCTCCTTGTGAGTGATTACATCCTTGACTTCAATAACTTCCTGGAGAAGACTGAAGTTTACTAGATGTTTCAAATGGGCACAGCTCCTTTCTTCCTCGTGCATGTAAACTGAGTCACAGGGCTATATCCCACTTCACCTTGTGTGCCTAACCAGCGTGGCCACAGCCACATAGCTGCCGTTTTGGATAGGGTTGTGCTGCAGCTCAGCATGTTTGGAGCCATGAACAGGTCAGATGCGCTCACTAGGCCGTACTATAAGTCATGACATTTTGGCTGGCCAAAAGCTCATTGGAGAGGTGGGAGGAGAATGAGGGCCCTCCCATTCTTTAATGTTCAAGCTAATGGGAAGGCTACTCATCCAGGGAGCAGGACACCCAGGGCCTAGCCCCACCTTCCAGAGTTAGGAAGTATTTCCTCATTTCCAGCTTAAATGCCCCCTGTTGCAATGGAAGCCCGTTACTATACCTGCTATCATCACAGACAACTAGAGATCCTCTTTACAAGTAACAACCCTTTCTGAAGATTTCTAACACCCCCTCCATTTTCTCAGGATTACATAATCCAGGTCTTCCAACTTTCCTGTCTAGGACAATATTAGACCCTTCCTCATTGTTGCTGCTCTTCTCCAGACTCTTTCCAGTTCATCTGTTTGTCGTAAAGCACGATGCCTTGAACTGGCCACAGTTTTCCAGCTAAGGCCTCCCCAATGCTGAATATCATTGAAAAATGGTTTCCCCTACTTTGCACACAACATGCATGTTAATACAGCCCCATATGCTCTTGCTCTTTATCAGTTTTTGTATGAATATTGCAGTGATGACTCATATTTAGCTTGTGCTCTACTCCTGTAACTATTATACTATCCTTTCATTAATTTAAGACCATTTTTTCCAATTGGTCAAGGTCACTGAGAATCCTCAACCTATCTTCCAGATCATCTGCTGTCCTACCTCGCTTGGCATCATCTGCAGATTTCCTAAGTGTATGCTCAGTTCCTTGAGACCTCTAGGACACATTTTATGCGGACTGAGATAAGAGGTCATTAAACACATTGCCTTTTCCGTATTGAACAATTTTAATTCCCTTTCCCCAGTCAGTAATGGACCTACACTTCCTTTGGTCCTTGACATGTAACTTCACAGGATGCTTGTGTGTCTCGGACTAGCTGTATTGCAGTGCCTTGGTCTGCCTGGAGTTTTCCTTTCTTGTCATCTGTAGTATTGTAGCTATGTTTCTACATTTGGAGAGATTCCTTGTTAAGTTTCAAGTCACAAAAGCATTTGCTGTTTAGACAAGCCAGTCCGTTGATGTGATTCTTAACCTTCCTTACACAGGGATGGCATATCCTAGTGCCCTTAATATTCTCTCGAAGGTACAACCAAATTCCCCGATTCCTTTTTCCTTTAAACTTACTGTCCATGGGATCCTGGCCACCAGTTGTTTGAGTTTTTGCATGCCCACGCTAATCTTTACTATTTATTTGAACTATTGTCATGCCAAAAGCCAGACTTATGGTCAAAGACCCTACTGGGGAAAGCATTGTATAAATCCAGAGCATCACCCACAGAATAGCTTCACCTTCACAGAGGGCTACTGGATTGTAGGCATTGTACTTGCAGTGTTTGGCAAGCCCTAAGCCTGCTGAGTATCTTGAGTGGCAGGAGGAGAGTCTACCATCAATCCCTGACCATTGCGAGGTTAAACTATCATCACCATCAAATCAGCAGCAGTATCAGGCCCTGCACTGGATTTACAGCCCTCTTTCAGAGCCAGTGAAGAGAGGGAGGATGCAAAGGGAGGGGAGAAAGCCAGGTTGAGCAGGTTTCTTTCTGCTCGCCTCTGGGACCCAGCAACGCAACACCCCAGTGTCCCCCCTCCCCGCACAGGCACCTTTTTGGAAAACAGCTGTCTCCCATTGCTAGCAGACAGGGACCTGTGAGCTCAGGGAGCAGCAATCTCCTCTGATGCCAAAAGGCAAAGTTCAATCCCTGCTCTTGGTTAATGATGAGGTAAAGGGGTTGTTTCAGCTGAATGGAAAAGAATTTGCCTTGACCTTTTTGTTGAATAAAGGACCCAACACATGCAAGCTGTAGAAAACCACACATGGAAATGATGCATTAAGGAAGCAAGTCAAATGATTGCCTTTCAACCTAAATGTACAGCCCTGTGTGTATACGTCATGCTACTGTCTGTAGTCAATGATCTCGGAGCCAGAAAACTGTTTCATGTAGTGCACAGGTAAGTTTGGTGTTATCAGACTTCCAGAAGCATAAGTTTGGACGGTACAACATCTTCTCATACTTTTGCTGGTGGGAAAGGAGATGTTATAATCAGTAAAAACCAAATTAAAGAACCTTATTTGGACTTCTAAGTGGCACTTGTCCAGCCAGCATGCACCTCTGAATGCTCACCAGTTTTCTATGCTTGCTTGCAGTGCTACTATCCAGAGTCAATCACTCGACGCTTCTTTGCTTTTCTCTTTCTGCAGAGCTAGTCTTCCCACAGGAAGCAAATGTGCTTTCTTATATGAACAGCCAGGGGAACGCAGACATCAGCCAAAGAAGAAAGCCAGCTTTCCCTGTCTCCCCATTGTCTGCTGCAGACAAGAAAAAGAGGAGGCGCCTACCTCGCCTCTTTAGAGGCAGCAGGGTCAGACCCGAATGAGAGCATCCTGACAAGGAGCTGACACGAATACCATTCTCAGGCTGGGGGAGACTGGGAACCTGTGGGGGGTTGGGGTGCAGGCATGGGAGGGATGGGGTTAGGTGAGAATGGGGAGCAGAAGGGAATATAATTTATGTTCAGGAGGGATGTTGGGCACAAGGAGTGGGAGGGAGAGGGGGAAAATGGGAGGGAGGTTTGTTACAAGGCGGGGATAAGGGTATGGTTTTGCAATTGCAAGAAAGCAGACCCCTGGGTGGGGGAAGGGGTATATACCCTTCCCCTTGCCCCCCCAGCCCTGCCGGTGCCCCTCACTCCCAACCCACAGCCCCTTTCCCACCCACCCCCATACCTCCTGGTGCTCCTCCCTTATCCTGCAGAGAATGAAAGTAGCCATCAATCCCTTCTTCAATTGCCCTGATCCCCCTCAGCCTGCTCACCTCTGCCTGGAGCCCCCTCACCTGCCCCTCCAGGGCCTCAGTCCGGGCACAGGTGGGACAGGCAAGAGACTCCCGGCCCCCACGCTACCCCCAGGCCTCAGAGGTCCCGCCAGGCAGCCCCCGCAGACAGGGCTCAGGGCACTGCCCACCCATCCAAGGGGCCTGTCTGGGCGGAGGCCTCACAGGAGCTGCGGGCCGGAGGCAGCAGCAGGGCAGGGGCCTTGGCTGCGCTCCGTGTCACCACCCCATAGTAGCACCCCTCCTCCTTCACTTCCCTGAAGTCTCTGGCATAAGCCCCCATGTGCTCCTGCCCATGCCTGGCCTGTGAACTGCAGTCAAACTGCTCCCCTGTTGGCAGTCCCTGTTCGCTGGCTCCCTGGTCACAGCCTGGTCCCCAACAGTTTGTGATGCACAAACACTCTCGGGAGACGAGGTTAGTTATATGCTCAAGACCTTTCCCAGCTTTCATTGGCATGCATGGTTTTCAAACTGTTTTGGGAAGGCTTCTGGATCATCTCCATGTTTGTTGTGAGGGGAGATTGGTGTGTTCAGCCTGAGGGAGCAGCTGGGGCTCACTAAGCGCCTGCAACTCCAGGGTTTCACTGCATCCTGAGTACTGTGAGATGGTGTTTGCACTTGAACCTGGCCTTTTGGCCACCATGCTCATGCTGGCGCTGGACCTCTTTGTGCTGGCGCTGGGGCCTCCTTCTCCACCATCTCCATTCGCTTCAGCTCCAGGTCATGCTTGAGCTTGCACTCCTCAGCTTCCAGCTGCAGCTGGTATTTGCACAAGTCCCACTCAGAGGATGGCCCCTCGGGTTCTGCCTGCACGTGCGGAGGTGATCTTGCAGGCGGTCATCATCACACAGGATCTTAATCAGGTCTTCTCTCTTCTGCTCCTTCCTCTCTCTTTCATCACCTCTTTCAAGTTGCCCACAGTCATGTGGTCATACTCGTCAGTCACCCCAGCTACCTACGCTGCCCACTTGACCCAATGCCAAACGAGAGATTGTTTGCTCAAGGGTTTCCAGTGACTCTGTTCCCTTCCCCAAATGATGCCTTCAAGACAGCAGGTTGTCGGATCCCACAGCTACCATCACACGTGGTGGGCCAGTGGCTACTGCTCCTGCGTTGAGCACCCACCTCACTGAGCCCGACCACCTTCCAGGCTCTAAGTGCGTCCCTGGGGGCACCTCACGTCCAGGCACCCCCACTCCTGGACCACACCTGCAAGGCTGGGGGAAATGAAGGCACCGTTCTCGATCTGGACTGATCTTGGCCCTATGCCCAATGGGAAACAAAGGCCTAGTAGCTTTTGAGGGTATTTGATCCACTGCAAGAACTTGGGGTGCTTCCCTGTCTGAAGCAGAAATAGAGGTCCCCCTTACTCAGCCAAACCAAGGGGATCCCAAGGCATAAACTACACCCTCTCCCAACAAGTCTCCCATGCTAGGAGAAATGTATTAGTTACAAGGAGTAGGTTTGCAATATGGCACAGGATTGAGCAATATCAGAGAAATCCCTTCCAGCAAATGGTGGCATGGTAGCCTTTGATCACGCATCTGAGTTAATGCAGGCTATCTATTTAGTTAGTGGGGCTGTGCAAAATTTTGCTGGGTTTTTCATTTCAAAGCTGTTTCAATGCATTTCGAACTCAAAACAGTGAAATTGAAACAAAACAAAAGGATTTGAAACAGCTTTGAAATGAAACAAGGGCACTCAGAACATTTCGAAAGTGTCAAAATATTTTAAGTTTCGAAGCTGGGCTTATTTGAGTTCAGCACCAGTCACAGGTGACAGGGCAGCCTCCTTTCATCCAGCTCACAGGTCTGGGGCTCGCATCCCTGGAAGGAGTCCAGCACAGCCTGGCAGCCTTCCCCGGGGTACAGGCTGCACCCAGCATTGGAGATAAATGCTGCTGCTGCCTGTCCCAGGCAGCAGGTGCAGCCTCCCCTCATCCAGCACACATACGGGAGCTTGGTCCCCCAAGAGTAGTGTGGCACAGCCCAGCAGTCCTCCCGGGGTGCAAGCCCCTGGATTTCTGCTGGGCATGGAGTGTACCCGGCACCGGAGAGAACTGCTGCTGCCTCCTGTTCCAGGCAGCAGCTGTAGCCTCCCCTCATCTGATACACTGATCTGGGCGCTCACACCCCTGGCAGGGCTGCTGGGCTGTGCCAGACTCCTCCCAGGTATGCAAGCCCCTAGATCTGTGAGCTGGATAAGATGAGGCTGCTGCTGCTGTCGGAGACCAGCGCTGAGGCCAAGTAAGCCCTGTTTCAAAATTCAAAACCGGTTCAAGCTTTTGAAATGTTACAAGTGCCCTTAGTTCATTTTGACTCCTTTAGTTGTGTTTCAATTTCACTCTTTTGAGCTTGAAACATTTTTAAACAGCTTTGAAATGAAACAGCTGGCAAAATTTTGCACAGCCTCACTAGCTAAATAGATAGCCAGCATTTACTCACATGCGTGATCAAAGGCTACCATGCCACCATTTGCACTAAGGGACTTCTCTGATATTGCTCTATCCTGTGCCATATTCCAAACCTACTTCTTGTAACCAATACATTTCTCCTGTGTACCTAGCAAGGGAGACTCATTGGGAGAGGGTGTAGATTATGCCTTGGGATCCCCTTGGTTCGGCTGAGTAAGGGAAACCACTATTTCTGCTTCAGACAGAGAAGCACCCCAAGTTCTTGCAGTGGATCAAATACCATCAAGGACTACTAGGCCTGTGTTGCCCATGGGGCATAGTGCCAAGATCAGACCAGATCATGGTTGGTGGCTTCATTACCCCCAGAGAAGCACTTGGAGCCTGGAAGGTGGTTGGGCGCAGTGAGACACATGGCTCAATGCAGGAGCACCCTCTACTGGCCCACCACGTGTGATGGTAGTGGTGGGTTCTGACAAGCTGCTGTCTTGAAGGCATCATTTGGGGAAGGGAACAGAGTCACTGGAAACCCTTGAGCAAACAATCTCTCATTTGGCATTTGGTCAAGCGGACAGTGTAGATAGCTGGGGTGACTGACGAGTATGACCACATGACTGTGGTCAACTTGAAAGAGGTGATGAAAGAGAGGAGGAGGAGCAGAAGAAAGAAGACTTGATTAAGATCCTGTGCGATGATGACCAGGCTGCAAGATCACCTCCTTGAGTCCATCCAGACCCTGAGGGGCCATCCTCTGAGTGGGACTTGTGCAAATACCAGCTGCAGCTGGAAGTTGAGGAGCACAACCTCAAGCATGACCTGGAGCTGAGGCAGATGCAGATGGTGGACAAGGAGGCCCAGCGCCAGCACAAGGAGGCCCAGCGCCAGCGCGATCATGAAGCTGAAGAGGCCGGGCTCAAGTGCGAACATGATCTCTTAGGAGTCCAGCACAGCCCAGTAGCCCTCCCAGATCTGTGCCCTGGATGAGAGGAGGCTGCAACAGGGAGCACAGAAGAGAACATAGTCTGACAATAGTCAGAGGGATGGACAAGCCTGGGGATCCTCTCCACAACACCTTGGATGCGGGCAGCAGGGAGACAGCAGACCTCTCGGGATAAGTGGTCCAGATGGCAGATAGGTCCTTCCGTGCCCCTCAGGAGAGAGTCCCCATCCCCACCCGGTGTGTCCTCCTTGGGGTGGGAATACTTACTTCCTGAACACTTATCTCCTCCTCTGGCGTCTCTGTGGGAGTCTCCTTCTGCATAGTGCGGGGAGCTACCTGATGTGCCGTGCCGGGGAGGAGTGGCCCCAGCTCTGCATGCTCTGGACCTGGAGACAACTGTTTTCCAGGTGGCTGCAGGGGGTCTTTGTTGCTAGTCTTCTCTGTGGCCACCTCCTCCCCCTTCTCCTGCACATCCTTCCTCTCTGCGCCGTTTCCCTGGAGTAGGGCCCAGCGGTAGTTGTCAGTGTAGCCTTCATGGGCCCTGATGTGCGTAGCTGGCGTAGCTCCTGCTCAGGCTCCCGCACTCGGTGCTCCAGGGGCTCCACCAAGGAGCACATCCCACACGTGGGGGAGCGCCTGTGCTCGGGGTCAGCAGCCGCTGCCACCCCAGGCAGCCCCTGTAGTCCAGGGCCAGGGCTGCACACTCTGTCTGGGTGGGGTCTCTGTGCGGGGAAGCTGAAGCTGACAGGCACGGCGAGTCACTGCCACGGCTGTGAGGTACGTCTCATACTTACCTGGTCTCAGCAGCTGCTCTTCAGGCCTCTGGGCTCAGGCCGCTTGCTTGGACCAGCCCTCTGGGCGCCTTCTGCGCGCCCCTCTGCACGAACTCCCGTGCAAACCGCTGCTCCCTAGTTGGGCTGCGCCTGCTTGTGCGCTCTGTTTGCAGGGCTCCCGGGGGGCTCAGCTAAGGAGGGACCTGGGCGGGGGGGTTTCCCTCCCGGGCTCCACTCAGCCGACATGTCCTGCCCGGCACGGCCCCACACGCACACATGCACACACAATCTCGCACACATGCTCACACTTCCTCAGCCCCCTACAAGCTCCCCTGTGCTCACTCACCCTCTCTCTCAGCCCAGCTCCTACCTCCTGGCTCTTCACTGGGAGGTCTGGGTCTTTGGCTCCCAGGAACACAATGGGCATGAACCCACGTGTCTCCCACGGGAAGCAGACCGAAGAACAATTTTGACTAATGTAGGCCACTGGATGTTCCCCCACCTCCTGTGTCTGGGACAGCACCGCACCTAACGCCACGTTGGAGGTATCCGTCTGCCATATAAATGGCTTGTTGAAGTCCGGTGTACACCCCTGGCTGGGTGCATAGAGCATTTTTAACTGAAAAATGCCTGCTCCATCTCAGGTGTCTCAGGTGTCCAGCTCCCTGCTCCCTCCCAGCCCTCCCAGCATCCCTCACTCCTGAACTCCCCCAGCCCTGCCCGTGCCCCCCACTTCCAACCCACAGCCCCTTCCCCACCCTCCAGCCCCACTGGTGCTCCTCATTCCCAACCCACAGCTCCCTGCTCCCCCCAGTAACCCTAGATAGGGGGGCATCGGCAGAGGGCAGGGGGCAGAGGGTGTCTGCAGGGGGGTGGCGGTGGGGGGGCAGGTGCAATCCATGGGGAGTTGGGTGGGGAATGGGTTGGCACAATTTGTGGGAGGATGCGGGCTAAGCACAATCCATGGGAGGGTTTATGGGGATGCAGGATCTGCAGGGGATTTCTGGGGTCTGGGAAGGTTTGGCAGGATCAGGTTTTTAGCCCCCAGCCTGTGTCAGTTCCAGTTTTCGTCTAAAAATGGCAACAGCACGGACGTGCACCCGGACAGTGTCTGCAGAATGGCTGTACAACCTCCATTCCTGAGATGACAAAATGTATATAGTTAAAACGTTTATGTTCCTATTATTTAAGACAATTAAATATTTATTAGTTAAAAAGTCCTGGTAAAGGTCATCTTTTTAAACAGTTGTACTCTCCTGAACAAGATGTCTTTTCAAAAGGCAGAATGCTTCTTCGATTCAACATTTATTAATATTTTACTGAAATTATGATAACATTACGAATTAGCTGGTTTTTTTCTACGTGCCTGGCCCTGGGATGCTCAAGCAGCCGTCAGGTGTTCAGAGATCCCTCGGGAAAGTGAAAATAATTGCTAGGAAAGCAGACAGTTAGCTCTTGAATGACTCTGGCATCAGGACCCCAACCCGCTGCTCAGAAAACTGTAGTAGGAAATGAAGAAAATAGAGAACCGTTTTTACAATTTGTTCCTAATCAGATTTGTCACAGATAACACTTGGTACTGGGGAAACAAGTCCAGCAGAAAGCGTGCGTGGAGAACGAGCAGCCTACTTGTGAGACTCTTCAGAGAAACGAATACCTAGCGATTTCCAATTCGTTTGAGTTTTCTCCAAAATTCTTTGGGCCATTATGAAGAAGAAAGTGAGACCACAAGAAGAAAGGGAGGAGAAGGGTACGCAAAAAGGGGGGAAGATGTGCTGAGTGTTATGGAGGGGAGCATGGGGGAAATGGAGACAGAGGGGGAGGAAGAACAAGATGGGGGGGAGGATGTGTTAGAAATGGCATTGGGGATTGAACTTGTTCCAACAAGCTTTCTTCTCCCACAAGTATCAGAAGAAAGCTTGGAGATGGAGAGAAACAAAATGGAGGATGGGGGAACAAAGATGGCTGCCGGGAGAACATGGAGGAAGAAGGGGGTGGGAAAAAGAAACAAACAGAAGAGCATTTGGAAATACCCTCGGGGCAAGGGGAAACTATGAATGCAAAGGATGGGAGAGAACAGAAAAAGTTAAAAGGGAGGGCTCCCTAAAGAATTGTGTGTCAAATTCTGGGACTGGGTGGGTAAGACTTAGTTGGGGTTTTCAAGAATTCATGGAACGGGGTGGGCGGGAGATAGTTTTGCAGAAGGGTGGTGATTCTACTATACAAGAAAGGGGATAGAGAAAAGAAGTTACAAAATTGGAGACCTACCACACTCTTGAATGTAGACTACAAGCTACACACATAAATACTGGCAGCATGGATGGCTGAGGTTTTAAAGCAGGTGGTTGGGGAACACGAGTCGTGTGTGGTAGAGGGAAGGAAAATCGTACAGATGCACTGAGTTTTGAGGGATGTGTCCGGACATGGGAGGGTAAGGAAATGGAATTTGGTGGTGGGGAATTTAGATTTAGAAAAGGCATACGATAGGGTGAATCATGGGTTTTTGTTTAGGGTTTTAGAGGGGATGGGTTTTACAACAGTTTGTGGGATGGATACAGGCAGTATATGCTGGGTGGGGCATTTAGTTGGGTTCGGGTAAAGGGTTTTTTTGGAGGTCATTTTCAAATTGGATCAGAGGCCAGACAAGGGTTCCCCTGGTCTTTGATCTTATGTGTGTGCGGCATAGAGACACTGGCATGCAGGATTTGGGGGGGATAAGGGCATTCACAGGGTACAGACTCCATGGTGGGGGTGGGGGGGAAAGCACGGTGCTTACTCTCTATGGATGATATTACAATACTAGTCAGGGATAGACTGTCATTGGGAAAAGTTTTGGGGCACACTGAGGAATATGGGGAAGCATCTGGAGCTAAAGTGAATGAGGGAAAAAGTATTTTGTGGGCAATTGGGCAATGGGAGGGGCTTGAGGGGTATGGGTTTCAAGTGGTAAAGGAGAATTTGAAAGTGCTAGGGGTGACATTTGACTTGACTGGGACAGGAGAAAGGGCATGGGAAGAGATAGGGTCAAAGGTGAAGCAGGTATTGCGGTTATGGGGAACAAGGGGGCTTTCCCTGGGAGGGAGGGTAGAGTTGTTAAAGAGGCTTTACTACCAGTGATATTATTTACAGGGATGGTGTATCCGCCATCCTGGCTTCAGGCAAGGAAAATTCAGACTGAGTTCTGCGTTTTCTTCTAGAGAGGAAAGAACCAGCATGATGGAAGGGGAGAATTATATAAGGCGAAGGAATCATGGGGGTGGAACTTTCCCCAAAGTGGAGGTTTTCATTTCTGGACACACGGTGGCAGCCATGGGGAGAGGGGGGCAAGGAGGAAAGGGAGTGGCAGGGAAATTTTGTAAATATTCATAGGGTGGAGAGTCTTGAGGAAGCTAGGGGTTTTTGGGACCTGGTGGATGAAGTTGTGATCTGAAAAGTCATCACTCCATTATGCACGGTTGGAGGCCTTTGTTAGAAGAGAAGGGATTGGAAGTTTTGGGGGCAGGTGGGATACAAGGGCCAAAGAATATATTTAAGCTAATTGGGGGAAGGGGTGGTTTAACAGATGGGGGAGACTTATCACGGGAGCAGGTATGAGAGGTGTGGAAAGGGGGTATAGATAAAAGATGGAAGGCAGAACACAGGGAGTTTGAGTTTCTGAGGAGGTTATTGATAGGGAGGGAAATTCAATATAGGTGGGGTTTGGTGAGGTCAGGGAAATGCCCAAGGGAATTATGTAATCAAGAGGAGTTGGCACACCATATTTTCTGGGAAAGTTTGTGCGCCCAAAAGGTGTGGGGAAGAGTTGGGACATTTTTGTGGGGGAGGAGCTGGGGGAGAGGAGTGTCATACAAGAAGGTTATGTATGGATTGGTGGCGAAAGGGGAGAAAGAATGGGAACAGAGGGTGTTCTTCATGGAGATTCGGGTGGCAATTTGGAAGGTGAGGCGGCTATTAGTTTTGAGGGGTTTATTTTACACTGTCCAGGAATGTTTGCAGTTGGCATACCATGAAATGAAGGGGTACATAGGAGGGCAGGGATTGGGAAATGGTGAGTTGGAAGGGGTTGTTTTATCCAACGGGGGTGGGGTAAAGAATGTATGGTGGGGGGTCAGGGGGAAGGAGAAGTGTTTTAATAGGAGGGAAAAGACATGTAAAGAGAAGCCTGAACGTGTCTAAATTGGGGTTTTTTGTTTTGTTTTTTTTTAAAACAAAGAGTGGGCTTCTCATGCTATCACTTTCGAGTTAGTTTACCGTTTCTCTGGTTAAAGGCTCGATGAGATGGCTAGGTAGAGGATAGCGTAAAAGTTAGTTGTGGAGAAGAAATGGATTCTCATGTAGTTAGTGTTTTCTGCATTTTATGGTTTTGTTGGGGTGTTTTATGCATTACTAACACAAAAAAGAAAAATATCCATTCTTACCAGCTTAAAAATTGCTGGAAAGACCAAGAACCACTTCTTCTTTCCCCGCACTGGGCCTGGTATTGCATCTCCTCCAGGACCAGCACCAACCCAGTCCAGCAGACTGCCATAACAGCCGTAAAAAAAAAAAATGTGAGTCAACTAGCAGCTTGTTTTTCTTTCCTCTGGTGCAGTGTGGGTTCTTGTCAGTGCTGACGGGCTAGGGAAGGCAGTGCCACCAATACATCCAAAAGAGTGCTGGTTGCACAAGCGACAGCACTGCTCAGCTGAGTAGCTGAAGGGTCTTACGGCTCACCAGAACAGATTATGCGAAAACCCTGACTTGGGCTAGTAGCCAAAGGCCTGGCATCGCCCCTTGGTCAGAGTAGGTGAACGCCTGTACTTTGAGGACAGAACATGGATAAACACCCCCAGGACCCTAGGAGGCCCTGATCCACTGACAAGTACACTTGAGGCACATCAGGAGACCCCCAGCTGGGACAGACCACCGACTAAGGGGAATGGAGGACCCTCACACGGGGGTGAGCCAGTGAACGCGAGTTGGCAATGAACCCCAATGCACCCCCTGCAATGTTGGGACCCTGACAGATGGTGGTGGACCCCCAGCCAGCGGCAGACTCCGGGAGGAAGAGAGACTCTTAGAGCCAGGAATCCTGGATGACAAGAGCCACCTCCAGGCAGAGGACCCCAGATCCCAAAGTCCCCCAGATGACAGTGGAGCACCCCGAGTGATGGCAGATCCCTCTGGACCACCACAGCCCCTCAGCGATGACAGCAGGCCCTAAGTGGCAATGGCCCCTAGACCACTGTGGTCCTAAACACCACCCCCCCCACCGAGGGCCTCCCCACCATGGTGGGGGAGCTCTGGACCCCCCGCCACCAGACTCTCCGATGGATGACCCAGGCAAAAGTGCAGACGTGGCAGTGCTCACGTTCCTTCCCTTTCCCTCCCTGCAAAGCTGCTATGCCCAACCTGCCATCACACAGTGACCTGCACAAGCACCTATGGCACTTCCACCAGCTGCACCTAGCATTCTATTATGCCCTCTGCGGCACTGAAGCTCTTGAAGAACCACCAGAAAGGATGCAGAGGCCATGGAGCCAAGAGGAGACCCGGCATGCTGGCGAGGTCCATTGCCCCGGCCTGTCAGACCCAGGCCATGGTGCGAAGACCCAGACTGGCCACCCCACTGACAACCCCACTGGACCAGGACTCCGGGGACCCCAGTGGAGAGATCTGTCCCAACAATGACATGACGCAGTTCTATGGCCAGGGATCCCTGACTGGACGCAATGCCCCAACCACACAGCCCTCCTCCTCGACACCTGGGGCCACCCAATGCCCCTGATCTGCTGAGGATCCCAGGGCAATCTGGAGGAAAAGCCACTGGGATCCTCCCAGCTCCTGAGCATGCCAGGATCTCCAGGTGTAGAGCCCACCCATCAGCAAAGGATGCCCACCTCATGGTAAACCCTCTGGCTGGTGGAGCTCTCCCAGACCCCCACCTTCAAGGCCTTGGTGGCCCACCTCACAGAGGAGCTCTCAGCGGGTGCTTGGCCTGGCCAACCCTGCGGGGGCAACAACAACAAAACTACAGACCACAGCCACAGATGCAACCCAGGTGCCAGCCTTCCAGATCCAGAAGCTGTACCAGGCCAACTGTCCCAAGGCAGTGAGAGCAATCCTGGAGGGATCCTCAGCTTTCTGCCCAGTCCCCCAGGAAACTGTTTAATTATTTCAGCAGGGTCTTCAACCCCCCAGCAGAAGCCGCTGCCCCATGCCCTGCAACTGCTGGAGCATTGACCACTGGCCCTCCAGCAGAAAGGTTCCTGTGGCATGAAGGTGTCCTTGAAGTGGAAACCCACCTCAAGAGGACCAAGGACACTGCCCCTGGCAGGGACAGTATCAAGTATAGTCTTCCCAAAAAACATGACTCAGGCTGCCTTGTTCTTTCTTTCTTTTTAACAGGTGCAGAGAATCCTGGCACACACCCACCACCTAGAACAGGGATATCATGGTCCTCATCCACAATAGGGGAGACCTGACTGACCTGGACAACTGGAAACCCATCGCCCTGTGCTCCACCATCACCAAGCTGTACGCCAGCTGCCTGGTGGCCTGCTTCACAGACTGGGCAGTGACTGGTGGGGCCAGCAATTGGAGGCAGAAGGGCTTCATGTCAATGGAGGGCTGCTACAAACATAACTTCACCCTCCAGGTAGCTTTAGGCAAGGCCTGGAGGACCAGGAACCAGTGCATGGTGGCATGGCTGGACATCTCCAACGTCTTTGGCTCCATGCCCCAACACCACAACTTCGGCACCCTCCATGAGCTGGGCCTACCAGACAGCCTCATCCACCTGGGGTGAGAGCTCTACCATGGATACACCATGACTGTCCGCGCCACTGATGGAGAGACTGTAGAGACCGCCCCCCGGATGGGGATGAGACAGGGATGCCCCCTCAGCCCCATCATCTTCAGCTTAGCCATGGAACTACTCCTTCGAGCCATGGTAGGCAGCCCCAGCAGGCTCCACCTGTACAGCCAGAAGTTAAGCATCCTGGCCTACACTGAGGACCTCGTTCTCCTCGCCCCTGATGCCACCCAGCTGCAGCAGATGCTGGACACGACATCTGAGGCAGCCAGGTGGATGGACCCGCGCTTCAGTGTTGCCACATGCTCCTCTCTGCACACCGATGGCCAGCAGAAGAGCTGCGTCCTGGACTGCACCCTCACGATCCAGGGCCAGGCAATGAGGCACCTGCGCGACGGCGAGGCCTACTGCCACCTGGGGATGCCCACCGGCCACCAGGCAGATGCCAAGCAGATGCCAGAAGAGGCCATCAAAGGGATCATGCAGGATGCCCACAAGCTGGACTTGAGCCTGCTGGCCCCCTGGCAGAAGATAGACGCGGTGAAAACCTTCCACATCCCCCACTTCGAGTTCATCCTGAGATGCTCAGCGGTCCTCAAGACCCCGCTCAAGAAGGCGGACGCCAAGATCCGGCCGCTACTCAAGCGGTGGCTGCACCTGCCACTAAGGGCCAGCAATGAGGTCCTGCACATCCCCTACTGGCAGGGAGGTGCCAACATACCCAGCATGGGAGACCCCACGGTATGTACCATTGCTGCCAGTGCCCTGGAGGAGACCGCCCACAAGAGGATCGGGAGGCAGCCCACTGGACGTGACTTGGCCACCTTCCTCAGCAGCTCGCTGGAGTGGGTGTTGCGGGACATGTTAAAATACGTGTGGGGGAAAGGGGGTGGTGATGGGGAGCACGGATTTGGAGAATGCATATGACAGTGTGGCGCACAATTTTGTGTTTGGAGTTTTGGAAAGAATGGGGTTTCCAGGGAAGTTTGTAGGGTGGGCGAGAGCACTGTATGGGAGGACACGGAGTAGGGTGTTGAAGGGGTTTTTGGGGGAAAGAGTTTAGGATGGAGAGAGGGGTGCATCAGGGGTGCCCCTTGTCTCCAGGGTTGTTTGTCTGTGGGATGGAGCCGCTGGCACAGTGGGTTAGAAGGGAGAAAAGGGTGAGGGGGATAGGGGTGCCAGGGGGAGGGGAGCTAAGGGTGACATTGTATATGGACGACGTCACATTTGTGGCTTGGGACGAGGGATCAGTGAGGCGGGTATTAGACAGGATTAGCGAGCATGGGGAGGCAGCGGGATCCCAGGTAAATAGCGGAAGAGGAAAATGTTAGCGGTAGAGGAGCGGAGGGGTTTGGGGGATAAAGGGCAGAAGGTGGAGCGGGGGGGGATAAAAGTTTTGGGGGTGCACATGGATGTGGAGGGGAAAGGGGAACAGGAGTGGGAGCAGGTCAGAGGGAGGGTGAAGAGAGGATTAGGGCTATGGGCAGGGAGGTATCTGAGGAGGTTGGGATTACACAGGGGGCGGGGTGGGGAAGTGGACGGGTTTGTGGGCAGAAAAACCCTGTGAGGTGGTATGTACGGGGGTGGAACTTTTTGAGGGCAAAGGGGTTGGCCAGATTAGGTTGTGAGGGGTTGGGGGAGGCAAAGAGGATGTTGAGGGAGAGCAGGGGAAAGGATGGGATGACAGATATTGGGGAGTTGTCATGGGCACAGGTAGGGAGGGTGTGGAAAGGAGAGCATGAAGATTTTGCATGGCGGGTGTTGAGGAAGATACTACCAGTAAGGCCAGAGCAAAGCAGATGAGGCTTAATTCGCTAGGCTAAGTGCCCGAGGAAAATATGCACAGGAGTAGAAGTGATAGATCACGTGGTGTGGGAGTGCCAGTTTGCACAGAGGGTGTGGCAGCAAGTAGATAGGTTTTGTAAAGCAGCTGGGGGGGGGGAAAGAGAGTGTGTTCCTTTTGAAGGTGCAATGTCTGGGTTGCTAAGTCACAGGGAGAAGGAGTGGGAGAAGAGTTCTGTTGTCATGTACACGGGTGCGGTGTGGAAAGGGAGGTGTTTATTAGTGCAGAAGGGTTTATATTTTACATCAAGGGAATGCGGTCAGTTGATGTACGCAGAGTTGCGATATTACAAAAATAAAGAGAAAAAGAAATGGAAAGGAATCGATTGGAGGAGGTTGACTAAGAGGGAGGAGAGGGAAGCAAATGGAGAAATGTTTAATGGGAATGAAGCGGAGATTTCGGAGTATAAAGGTGTTGGAACTATGTATTTTTAGATGTAATAGAGACTGAGTGTAAATGTTAAAAAAGCAGAAGTAAGGGGGAAAAAAGGGGCAGGAATGCACTAATAGCAGTTTCTTTTTTGTGGGGGAGGGGAAAAGAGACAGTAATAGATGTGAAATGTTTAGAATAGATGTAAAAGGGGAAAACTGCTCGAGTTTGTAAAATGGATTGCATGATAGTTTGTGATTTCTGTTTGGGCTTTGTGTTTTATACGTTTTTGATACTTTGTTATTAAGTAAAGTATTCTTACTGAAAGAAGGCTTTGAAGGAGCGACTCTGCTCACAAGAACAGAGTTTATGGAGAAGTTATTGCTTAAAGATATTGGGCTGAATCCTAGAGATTTAAGCATTGGGATTGTTCATGAAAATTCTGATGTTTGGGGGTTAACTTTTTGGAAAGAAAAGCCAATGAGGAGTTCTGGGAGAGACAAGGGCAACTTACAAAAGAAGTGAAATGGAAAGGATTGCGGTTTGAAACAGGAGAGAGTACTGTTTCTGAGAACGTTTAACCATGAATTAGAAAGAGAGGATGTAGAAAGATGGTTGGAGGCACAAGTGCAAAGGGTGAGGTATTTTTCCATAACTCTTTCCACCCACAAGATCTGGACAGGGTCCTGGAGAGCAAAAGTAATATTAATGGAGGACCCCAATTTTGGAGGAGTAAGACACACAGCATCAAACTTCTACCTAGGGCCCCATACAGGCTACGCAAACTATGTTGGGCAGCCACAGTTATGCAGTAGATGTGGGAAAGGAGGGCACATTGCGGCTTTCTGTGCACAAACGAGGCGTTTCAAATGTGGGGAGATGGGACACAGGGCAAACGAGCGCAAGGAACAGATGAAGTGTAACACATGTGGGGAAGAGGGGCACACATAGAGAGAGTGCCTGTATTCTTATGCGAACAAGGCAAAAAACCAAGAGAGAAGGAAAGAGAAGCTCAAGAGGGCGAGATGGAGGCAGACAATGAGTCAGGGATATCTGCTAATGAGGTCTCAGAGCACAGGGAAGCATCTGTGTGTGGGGGAAGAGGCAGGGGAGGGGCTGGAGCTGGCAATGGGGTTAGAAATGCTGGAAGAGCTAGAGAGACTGGCCACCTCCACGGTTGAAAATCGTGGTCGAGAGGGAGCCTGAGGGCAGGAAAGAAGGAGGAAAGCAGGCAGGGACAACCAGCTTCGAAGAGTGACGAGTCCTGCTCAAGAGGGAGTCAGGGGATCCCGCTGGGGCAGGCAGCGAGTGGGACAGAGAAGCCAAAGAGAGGGAAAACAAAACAGGGATGGGAAGAGGATGAAGAGGAAAGGGGTGGGAGACAAGGCGGGGGGAGGAAACACCCAGGGGAACCCGCAGCAGGGGAACAGAGCCTGGAAGGGAGGGGGAAGGGAGCAAAGGAGCAGAGGGTTATTTCAGCCTGGCGGCAATCGTTAACATAGCTCACATGACGGGCATGAGGGAGACGAGGTCACTGGGTGGAAGGGCAGGGCAGGGCAGGGAAGGGGGCATAAGGGAAAGGTCATCCATGAGTAAGGAGATGAGGAAAACACGAAGAATAATATTGTGGAAGGTGAGGAGTTGGTTGAGGAAGCAGAGATGGGAGAGGATTAAAAAGATACTAGAAACAACAGAAGCAGAAGTGCTGTGTGTGCAGGAGTGTGGGATAGGGTGGGGAAGAGAGTGGAGCTGGTTAAGAAAGCAGTGGCAGTGGGGACCTTCCTGGTGGGCGGGAGCAGGAGGGAACCAAAACCTGGGGGTGGGAATTTTGATTGGGGAAGGACAAGTGCTGCTAAGAGTTAAAACCATGCAAGTGCTGGTGTAGGGGCAGGTACAGAAGATGGTGCTGAAGTGGGAAGGGGAGACAGTCACCATCTGGAACCTGTCACCCCCGGTGCATACATGAGAGAGGATGGGCTTGTTTAAGAAACTGGGAGTGTGTTGTGGGGGAGGGGGACAGAGTTGTGGTGGGGGATTTCAACTGCATCAGAGAAAAAGGGGACAGGGTAGGGGAAGAACATGAGGGAGAACTGGATGGGACAGGGAGATTGCTAGGGAGATGGGCACAGGAAGAAGGACTGAAAGATATTTGGAAAGGGGAGGCTGTCTGTACAAGGATGGGGCCAGGGAGGAGGAAAAGATCAGGGATAGATTTTGTGTTTATGTCAGAAGGATTGAGGGTGCAAAAGGAGATAAGGGAAGTGGGAATGTCGGATCATAACATCTTAGGAGTGGAGATCGGACGAGGGGAAGCGGGGAAGGGGGTATGGAAATTGATTTTGAAAGACCTAGAAGATGGAGAGAGATGCAGGGAATTCGTGGAAGAATATAAGGGATGGAGAACATTGAAAAAGTATTTTGAAACAAAGTGGGAGTGGTGGGTAATGGTGAAGGAAAGGATCAAAGAATGGTTTAGGAAGGAAGGGGGGGGAAGAGCAAAGCAGACAAAGCACAGTTTGATACAGAAGCAGCAAGGAGTACAAGGATTAGTAAAGGAAGCAGAAGCAGGAAAAGATGTAAAAGAGGAACTGGGGATGGCATGGAGGAAGGTGGAAGAGTGGTTTGAACAGAGAGGAAGGGAAAGAATATTTTTGGCGCTGGCACCGTGGGTGCAGAAAGGAGAGGAGTGGAGTGGATGTTTTGTAGAGAGGGTTCAGAATGGGAAGAAAGAAATGAAGGAAATAGTTATGGAAGGGGGGCAGGTCGTAAAGGAGCAGAAGCAGATCTTTTAAAAGAAGTAACAAGGTTCTATAAGGACCTGCATAGTAAAAGGGAAAAAAGAGGAAGAAGAGATGGCAGAAGGGGAAGAAATACAGCAAATGAAGGAAAAGGAAAGGGAAGATTTGGAGAAAGAGCTAACAGCAGAAGAAATAGAAGAGTGTCTGAAAGGAATGAAGACAAATAAAGTGCCAGGGGTGGATGGGATACCAGGGGAGTTTTACAAAAAATTTTGGGGGTGGTTGGGGACAGACATAAAAGGAAGTGTTTAAAGAAATGATGGAAGGGGGAAAGGGTTTGCAGAAGAGGTAATAGTATTGTTATATAAAGAGGGGGAGAAAAGGGTTGGTAAAAGACAGGGAAGATTAAAATTAAATAAGTCATATTACCAACCCTTCTGTTCATGGGGTGGGTACACCCTCCATTGTGCAGACAAGCAAGGCAGATACAAAAAGGAATTGTGCGCGTTTTTCTGGGGAACTAAAGGGAAAAAGGGGAGCACATAGCGAGATTTATAAAGCAAGGGAATTAGGGCGGTGGGGTTTTCTAGAGGTTGAAACATTTGTATATGGGCATGGGGTGGCAGCATTAGTAAGGGAGGCATGAAAAGGGGAAGAAATAGCAGGGAAGGTTGCAAAGTATTGAGGAGGCAGAGTTCTGAGGGCATGGGGGATATTTGGAGAAAGATGGACAGGAACGTGGGCACAGAAACCATCACAGCACGTGGATAGACTGGCGGCATTCGTAAGAGCACAGGGTTTGGAAAAATGGGGGCTGGAGGGACTGCAAAAAGCAAGGGTGATCTTCAAAACAATTAGGGGTAAAGATGGATTAACAAACATGAGGGATTCGACATGGGAACAGGTGAGAGGTGTGGAAGGGAATAGCAGATGAAAGATGGAAAGGGGTTCATGGGGAAGTAGCATGGTGTATAGTGAGACGGGTATTATCAGTAAGGGAAGTACTACATAGATGGGGTCTGGTGAGATGGGCGGGTGCCCTGGGGAGTTCTGCCCACAGGAAGAAATGGTTCACCACATCTTCTGGGAGTGTGCGTTTGCAAGAGGTGTGGGGAAAAGTAGGGGAATTTCTAAAGGGAGATACGATACCCTTTGTGCCCAATCCTATGAAAGTGCAGTGTATGGATTGGTTAAAAAGAGGAGAGAGGCAATGGGAAGTACTGGTGATCTTGATGGGAATGAGGGTGGCACTACAGAAAGCAATGTTTGTTGGTAGGGAAGGGGGTATATTTCCCGGAAAGGGCATGCACACAGCTAGGATATTATGATATCAAGGATTACATTGGGGGAAGGACAAGAAGTGAAGGGAATAGGGTGTGGCAAAGCGTTTGGTGGCAGGAATTTCTGTCATCCGGCCAAGATAGGGAGAGGAAAAGTGTCGGGAATCAGGGAAGAGAGATAAATGGAAAAGGTGGGGAAAAAATATTGGGAAGACAGCAGTACAAAACATTGAATTCTGCATCACAAATGATGCATTATGAAAAAAAGTGTTAACTGGAAATAAAGTGGGGAAAGATGCAAGATGACATTAAAAGGGGGAAAAAAAAGTCAATGTATGGATTGTATATAAATAAGAACGGGGAATATGAGACAAAGGAATTATATATATGAAGGAAATGAGAAACAAAAGGAAAAAAAAAAGACTATTTGTAAAGATGAAGAGTTAGGAGAAGATTTAAAGTGATTCAAGAAGAGATATGGGAAAATGAATTGTCACTGGCCTGTTATTGCACTTTCTCCAGGACCAGCACCAACCCAGTCTGGTGGATTGCCAGAACAACAGCAGTAAGAAGTGAGCTGACTAGCAGCTTGTTTTTCCTTCCTCCAGTGCAGCATGGGTGCTTGTCTGTCATGACGAGCTAGGGAAGGCAGTGCTGCTAGTGCAACCGGCGCTCTTCCGGACGTACAAGCGACCGCGCCGCTCAGATGAGTAGCTGAAGGGTCTTACGGTTTGCCTGACCCAATAACGTGAAAATCCTGGCTCAGGCTAGTAGCTGAAGACCTTGGGTCTTCCCTCAGTCGGAATAGGGGAACACCTGTGCTCTGAGGACAGAACATGGATAAACACCCCCAGGTCCCAAGGATGTCTCGATCCACTGTCAAGAACCTGCAAGGCACGCGCGGAGACCCCAGTTAGGGCGGACCGCTGACTAGGCATCACAGAGGACCCTCCCAGGAGGGTGAACCAGCAAACACGAGCAGGTGACAAACCCCCCCACAATGTCGGGGTGCCGACAGGCGGCTGTTGACCCCTGGCCATTGATTGACCCCCAGAGGCAGAAGGACTCTGAGCCCAGAACCCCAGCTGACAAGACCCACCTCCCGGCAGAGGACCCCGGATCCCGAGGACACTCCCCAGACAATGGTTGAGCCCCCTGAGAAACGGCAGACCCCTCCAAACTCCCACAGCCCCTCGGTGCTAACAGTGGGCCCTGAGCAGCGATGGCCCGCAGACCCTGGTGGTCCCAAGTAAGACCCCCCCCAAGACTCCCTCCCTCCACTGGTGGAGGAGCCCTGAACCCCCAACACCAGATACCCCTACAGATGACCCAGGGGGAGGTGCAGACAGGGCAGTGCTCATATTACTCCTCTTCCCCCTCCCTGAGAAGCTGTCATGCCCGACCTGCCACCCACAAAGACAACACAGGTCACACAACGACATGCAATACCACCTACGTCGCTTCCACCTGCTCTGCCTAGCATTCTATTGCGCCCTCTGTGGCACCGAGTACGAGACCCTGAAGCTCCTGAAGAAGCACCACAAGGAATACAAAGGCCACGGAGCCGAGAGAAGACTTGGCACGCTGCCACTGCCCGTCAGACCCAAGCCACAGTGCAAAGACCAGCCACCCTGCTAACAACCCCCTGAAGGTCTGGTCCAATGGATCCCCTGATGGAGAGGCCTGCCCCAGAGATGCCACCACACAGGTCTAAGCCCAGGGATCCCCGACCAGACGTGATGCCCGAACCAGAAAGTCCTCCTCCCGGACCCCCAGGGCCACCCGACGCCGCTGGCCCACTGAAGATCCCAGAGCCACCCGAAGACCACAGACTGCAGCCACAGAGGCAACCCAGGTGACAGTGCTGTGACCCAGCACCAGCCTCCTAGCTCCAGAAGCTCTACTGGACCAACCATCCCAAGGCACTGAGAGAGATCCTGGAGGGACCATCAGCTTTCTGCCAGGTCCTCCAGGAGACTCTGTTCAACTACTTCAGCAGGGTCTTCTACCCCGCAGCAGAAGCCGCCGCCCCACATCCTGCAACCATTGAAGTGGACAATGCCCAGAGGACCAGGAAGCAGCGTGCGGTGGTGTGGCTGGACATGTCCAATGCCTTCGGCTCCATGCCCCACCGCCACATCTTCAGCACCCTCCATGAGCTGGGCCTACTGGGTGGCATCATCGTGGTGCGAGAGCTCTGCCATGGATGCACCACGACCTTCTGTGCCACTGACGTAGAGACCACGGAGATCCTCATCCAGTTGGGGGTGAGACAGGACTGCCCCCTCAGCCCCAGCTTAGCCATGGAACTGCTCCTTTGAGCCACAGCCTACCCCAGCAGGCTCCACCTGTATGGCCAGAAGTTGAGTGTCCTGCCCAACACCAATGGTCTCGTTCTCCTCATCCCTGATGCCACCCAGCTGCAGCAGATGCTGGACATGACATCCAAGGCGGCCAAGTGGATGGGCCTGCGCTTCAACGTCACCAAGTGCACGTCCCTGCACATGGACAGCAGGCAGAAGAGCCGCATCCTGGACTCCAGCCTCACAGTCCAGGGCCAGGATCAGGACAGAGCTCAGGACAGAGATGAGGCACCTGCATGATAGTAAGACCTACTGCCACCTAGGAGATGCCCACCAGGCACTGGTCCAAGCAGATACCACAAGATGCCATCAATGGGATTGTGCAGGATGCCTGCAAGCTGGACTCATCACAGCACTTATCTTCTGCCAGGGGGCCAGCAGGGAACACCTTCCTCATTCCCCACGTCGTATTCATCCCGAGAGGCTCGGCGGTCCCCAAGACCCTCCTCAAGAAAGCGGATGCCAAGATTCAGTGGCTGTTCAAGAAGCAACTGCACCTGCCACTAAAAGGCCAGCAATGAGGTCCTGCACATACCCTACTGGCAGGGAGGTGACAACATCCCCCTCATGGGAGACCTCTGCAACATGGTGGTGGTCACCTATGCCATTTGCCTCCTGACCTGCCCAGATGCCATGGTAAAATGTCATTGCTGCCAGCACCCTGGAGGAGATCACCCACAGAGGATCCCGAGACAGCCAACTGGATGCAGCTTGGCGACCTTCCTCAGTGGCCTGCTGGAGGGCGAGTTCAGCAGAGACAGCAAGGACTTTGCATCACCGTGGAGCCGAGCCCACAACACCACATGCTGCCTTCAGAAACACATTGGCTGCTCCTGGATCTGAACCAAGGAGTGCCAAGTGTCTCCCTGGAACCAGCCCTGCATGCCGACCGCATCACAGTGACACCCTGCATGAGGACCTTCCTGGAGCGGTTCCTGAAGGACCCCAACCGAAACAAGTAAGCCGGTGACCTGAAGGCCAAACCCAACCAGGCTAAGGTCTTTGACATCACCTTGAAGTGGGACTCCAGCAATGACTTGATACCCAGCGGGAGTGTCATGCACTTTGCAGACTGGCACTTCCTCTACCGCGCCCGCCTCAACTGCCTGCCTCTGAATGGGGCTGTCCACTTCGGCCACTGGGACAAGAGATGCCGGTGATGCGGCTACACAGCGGAGACCCTCCCCCACGTGCTGTGCAGCTGCAAGCTGCATGCCAGAGCCTGGCAGCTCCACCACAATGCTGTCTAGGACCACCTGGTGAGGGCCATCCCAGCCACAGCGGGGGAGATTTCTGTGAACCGCACTGTCCTGGCCTGAGAGCCAGATGTGACCCAACAATCAGCAGGAGCGAAGAGGCCAAGAAGGGCACGATCATGGACGTAACCATCCCCTTCAAGAACTGGCGCCAAGCCTTCACCAATGTCTGGGCTCACAAGCGGGAGAAGTACACCCCGCTGGCCAACATCTTGAGAGGCCGTGGCTATAACAGCACAGTCCATGTGGTCACTGTGGCAACGCTTAGACCCTGGGATCCCAGCAATGAGATCGTCCTGCATGCCTGCTGCATCTCCCACCCCTATGCCAAACTGATGCCCTGCCTCAGGGCATCAGACATGATCCACTGGTCCCACGACATCTACGTGGAGCACATCACGCGCTATCACCAGTACTCTGACCCCCCAGACCGACTGTCACTGGACTGGACTCAGGGGACCACCTGAACCTGGTGCTGCAATTGATAGACTTTGAGCAGAAGGTTCAAAAATGGACCACCCCGGTCCACCAGAAGAGGAACCCTGCAATGAGACTCTATATATGGACTGAGGAAACCGTCTTTAGCCTACTCTCTCCATTACAGACCGTTGTACAGATTTGTGTGCATCTCTCCTCTGTCTTGGTGTTGCAACCCCCCTGCCTCCCCTGTCCCCACCCCCTGGCTTAGTTGGATAACATCATATTTTTTTAAACCTAGTTGAATTCCCCTCCTCATCCCCCATCCCTCTTTTGTTAGTCCCTCCCTCAGGCGGTCTATATTTCCTTACTGGCTTTGTCATCTTTTTGGTTCATAACTCTTAACATCCACTAATAAAATTCAAATCTGTTCTTATCAGTTTAATTGCTGATAACATCCTTGATGGGAACACTGATGCATTAAAAGCATTCTTGGCACAGGGAGAGGGCCTCCAGGTTTGCTTCAACCACTCCAGGTATCAGCCTAGTATTGCAGTGCTGCTGAGCCAGATGCCTGCTCCCCTACTAGGGGAACTCCCCACTCAGATCCAAGAGCAGCACAGGCCTGGGCCTGGGGCCTGAGTCACTACTCCTGGGTGACCGCTGGGGGTGGGGAGGTGGGTCAGGCCCTATGCAAATTGGGGCCAGCCAGTTCACAGGGAGGCTGGAAGGGGCTTAGGCCAATGCATGGGTGCACACTCACCTCTCTGCCAGTCTGGCAGATGGCAGGCTGGGGCAGCCCCTGTTGCCAACAAGTACAGTGGCCTCCCTCCCTACCCCCCAGCCTCTCCAGGAAAGCCGCCTAAGACAAGACACTGCCTTCGTTGAGCATTAGAAATCACCAGCACCAGCCAAAGCAAGAGGAGCAAGCGGGGGGAAAGCCAAGCCAATACACAAATAGCCAACCCCAAGAGCAAGTAGGCATGCGACTGGCAGGAATGAAGGAACAGGCAGCACCTCACTGGTTGCCTGCCTGCCAGGAAGCCTCGCCCCAGAAATGCAACTGTGCCCTACAATGCCCCACCCCACCACATACCTGCAATGCCACCCACAGGGCCACTGACTGACTGTGGCTTTCCTGCAGGGGAACCAGGCACTGTGGGACTGCCACCCAACCACAGCCCCATCCAGAGAGCCTTCAGGCCCTGCCATGGCCAGGCCTCATCTTGGTGGGCCAGGGCCCATCTTACCCTCAGCCCTAGTCCTCTCTGACCTGACCTCACTCATCAGGCCCCCTCGGCCCCTGGCCCTGATCCACCTCTGGCCCTGGGCAGCTAATCTTGAAGGCTCATATCAGGGCAGCCGGGGTGAAACCCAGCTGTTTCCTGGCTTGCCCAAGAGGGACCCAGGAGGATGACGGAACAGGAGAAGACAGCAGAGCAAGATCCGGGCCAGACATGAGGGTGATCAATGGAGCAGAGACCCACAGGACTGCAGTGCTTTGAAAAGGTCAGGTACCTGAGGGGAGCAGGCCATGGGAGCAAGAGGTGGTGGGAACCCCAGGGTAGGTCAAGACCAGCAAGCTCATCATGGGAACTCCCAGCAAAGATGGAGTCCAAACCCTGGTATTCAATAGTTATAGGATTTGGATGGGGTCATGGAAGGCATAGGTAATTTTACATGCACAGGTGAGACATGGATGGGATTTATCACCTTCCTTCAGTAATTTCTTTTGGGTCACCCCAGGGTTATTTTGGACAGCCCAAACTACGTAGTAAGCGAGGGGGCACTTGAGGTTTTTTTGTTCTAGGACTGTTTGCTTTGGGTGTGGGGAAAAAGGCTAATACTTGTCTAACAAAAATAACATGCATCATGTGCAAGGAGGAGGGATATATCCCTTGGGATTGCCAGACCTCATACACAAATAGAGCAAAAATGGGGAAAGCAGGGAAGGGGAGGGAGGAGGTGGAATCTGAGAATGAGTGTGAAAAGTGATATGAAAGAATCAATGGGAGACGCGCACATCTATGGAGCTGGGTAAGGAGGAAGGAAGGATAATTGAATTGGGGTCAGGGGTGGTTATTTGTGGAATGAAGCCAGTGGCTCAGTGCATTAGAAGGGATAGGGGAAGAAGGGGGTGGAAGAAGAGGTGAAGATTTGTTATATATGGATGATGTCACTATAGTAGTTTGGGGTAGAAGGTCAGTGGAGAGAGAGTCTTGGGACATGTAGGGAGTGACAGGGAGGCATTGAGAGACATGGGTTACAGGTGCTGGGGAATCATTTAAAAAAAGGGTTGGGGGCATGGATACAGAAGGTGGTGGGATTGTGGGGTACAAGGGGATTATTTTGGGGGTGGGGGGAAGGTGGAATTGGGCAAGCAGGTGCTGCTGCCTATTATTTTGTTTACGGGGAGGGTTCACCCTCCTTCATGGTTGCAAGTGCAATACATTTTAAAGAGAAGTTTGCATTTTTTTGTGTGGGGGGAGGGGAGAGGATGGCAAGGGGGAGATTTGTAAAACTGGTTAATTGGGGGGCTGGGGTTACTCAAAATAGAGCTTTTTCTGTAAGTGCATGTGGTGGCTGTGACTAAGGGAAGTGAAAAAGGGAGAGGGGTTATTGGGGAAATTGAGACTGGGGAGAGCAGTTGTTTAGGGGTTACAGTTGTTGGCAATGAGATGGATGGATTTACAGGCTGAAAAAGAAAGAAAAAGAAATGATACATTATGCTAGGATGGGGTTTTGTTTTGTTTTTTTTATAAAGGGCAGAGGGACTAAAGAAGCTAGGCACAGAAGGGTGGGACAATGCAAAACCAGTATTTAAAGTAATAAGCAGGGGGAAGTGACAAGGTGATGGATGTAGGGGATCGATCAAGGGCATAGGTGAGAGGTTTGGAAGGGGATAGTAGGTAAAAGGTGGCATTTATTAGCAAGTAAGGGGTTGTTTTTATGGTTAAGGAATGTTTGCAGCTGGGGTATTATTAGGCATGGGGATATATGGGAAAGGAAGGGCAACTGAAGCAGTGAGTATGGCAAAATGTGAATTGGGAAGAATAGTTTGCCCCTACAGGGGATTGGATAAGAAGATTGGGGGGGGGGCGGCAAGTGTGGTGTCGAGGGATGACGATTATGATAAGGGATGTGTAAGAGGTGAAGCAGTGGGGATGAAGATAAGCCAGTTGTAAATACATACATACACACTTTTGTTAAATGTGTTACAGATAACAGAAATCTTTAACATATTGGGTATATGATTTACCAATGTGTAAGGTGACATGGAACCAGGTTGTGCAAGGTATCTGTGGCTGAATGATAAAGGGTTGTAGATGCTTCTAAATCTGGAGATGGTTTTGTTGGGTTTTGTGTTGCAAGGTGGAAAGTTTGGTTGAGGTTGGGCATTTTAAATTTGTTACCTTATTAATAAAAGAAAACCTGTAAGCATCCTGGTGGCACATGAAAATTATTGCATCTGGGACAGAACGTTTTAGGGAAAGGAAGGCATATAGTGTCTTTTGGGAGAGGCATGCAGAGGAATTAGCATGGAAGAGACAATTAACAGAACTGCGCTTTCAAGCCAGAGCAGACTCCCATGAAAGAGGGCTGTTTTAAGAACGTTCAATGATGTAATTGAACTGGAGGACATCCAACATTGTCTGGAGGCTAAAGGAAAAAGAGAGTCCTTTGGGTGGACAGAGCTTTCAATAAGAACAAAATATGGACCGGTTCACGGAGAGCTGGAATGGCAAGAGATCATTGTGGAATCAAACATCTTCCTTCCAGCTTCTGTTTGGGTCCCCATAGGGAATATATCTATTATTTTGGTCAACCAAGGTGACATAGTAAATATAATGGACCAGGGCCCATTGAAACATATTGTCAATGGACAACAAGTTGCTGATGCTGTGGGGTGGGGTATAGGGCAGGGGTATGCAAGGCTGAAGTAATGTGCAAAAACATGTTGGGAGGAGGGGCACAATTTTGAAGAGTGCCCCCACTCATAAGGAAGGAAATGTCAGAACGGGAGGGAGAGAAGATGGAAGGGGACAGCAAGTCCCTGGTATCCCTTCAGAGGATGGAAACATTTAGTATGGGAAGGAAGATGGCTGGGAGAGTATTAGAGCTCAGGACAAAGATGAATTTATTTGAGGAAGTAGAGAAGCTGGCTACATCAACTGTAGAAATTGTTGTAGAGCAATAGACAGCCATATTAGAGGAGAGGGAGGCAGGAGAAAAAGTGACAGGAAGTGCAAGGGGCATGGGGTTAATTGGTGTAAGTAACTATTTGGAAATTCTGTTGGGCAGGGAAAGCCTTTGCTGGAAACATCATGCAACCAACCAAAGAGTGAAAGTGGGGATACCAAAGCAAAAACGGGAAGAACAAGAGAAGAGGAGTGAGAAGGGAAAAGATATAGGGGAAGAAGCAAGACTGACAAATGGTGCAAGAGTGAAATCAGGAGGAGAGTCAGGGTGGGGGCAGCTTTTCTAATAGCCCGTCAGCTATTGTAAGCTAGGCTTAAGCAACGGGGATGTGGAGGGTGGGGGTTGAGAAGAAATGGAGGTATGAGGGGGGAGGACACTTGGGGAGTAAGACAGGGGAATGCATTTAATATTGTGGAACATGAGAAGTTTGCCGAGATGGAGGTAAATGGGAGGAGATTAAGAGGGTAGTATAAGGTAAAAGACGTGCTATTCCTCCAGAAGCATAGAATAGGATGAGGAAAAAAGGTGCTGGGAATATGGGGAGGGAGAGGTTTGTCTAAGACAGGGAAGGTAAAGCTAATCAAGTCTGTGATCTTACCGATCCTGCTGTTCGTAGGGTGGGTATACCCTCCATCGTGGAGGCAAGCGAGGAGGATACAAAGGGAATTGTGTGTGTTTTTCTGGGGAAGTAAGGGAGAGAGGGTAGCACGTAGGGAGCTTTATAAAGCGGGGGAGCTAGGGGGATGGGGTTTTCCAGAGGTGGAAACGTTCATATATGGGCACAGGGTGGCAGCATTAGACAGGGAGGCACAGAGAGGGGAAGGAATAGTGGGGAAATGGGTAAAGTACTGGGGAGGTAGAGTTTTGAGGGAATGGGGGATATTCGGAGAAAGGTGGACAGGAGTGTGGGCAGGGAAACCATCACAGCACACGGATAGGCTGGCGGCATTTGTCAGGGCAAAGGGTTTGGTAAAACGGGATGGAAGGATTACAAAAGGCGAGGGTAATTTTCAATGCAATTAGGGAGGAAGATGGATTAACGGATGTGGGGAATTTGGCATGGGAACAGGTGAGAGGTGTGGAGGGGAATAGAAGACACAAGGTGGAAAGGGTTTCACAGGGAAATAGCGTGGTGTATAGTTAGGCGGGTGCTATCAGTCTGAGAAGTACTACACCGATGGAGGCTGGTGAGATCGGCAGAAAGCCCGGGGGAGTTCTGTACAAAGGAAGAAAATGGTTTTTGGGAGTGCGCGTTTGCAAGAAGGGTATGGGGAAGAGTAGGGAAGTTTCTAAGGGCGATAGGGTGGGCACAGGGGGTGTCCTATGAGACCGCAGTGTATGGACCAGTGAAACAAGGCAATGGGAAGTGCGGGTGATTTTGATGGGGATGAGGGTGCCATTATGGAAAGTGAGGTGCTTGTTGATAGGGAAGGGGGTATGCTTTACACAAAGGGAATGCGTACAGCTGGGGTATTATGAGATTAAAGACTAAATGAAGGGAAAGGGAGAAAAGGGCAAAGGGAGTAGGGCATGGCAAGGCGTTGGGTGGCAGGAATTATTCCAGCCCGCCGGGATAGGGTAAGGGTAGGGAAAGAAAAGAAGGGATAGAGAGGAGGGAAAGAAAAAGCATCGGGAAGTAGGGAAAGGAAACGCGTCGGGAATCAGGGAAGGTGAAAACCAAGTGAGGAAAACAGTAATACTGAAACAAAAACGAGTTGTGTATGCTATAAATAAAGACGTGTGGAAAATGTGGTAAAGGCAAATAAAAAGGGAAATACGAGACCACAGGGAAAGACTGTGTAAAATATGAGGATGCATTATAAATGTTGAAAGTGTCCCAAGAACCTGTATGAGAGCGCAAAAATGTATTGTCATGGATTGCATTGCTGATTATGTCAGAGGAGGATCTGGTGATCCAGTTGTGAAGAAATTGTGATGGAGAAAGGAGACAGGAAGTTCCCACGATTGTGTCATGCATTATTGATTCATGTATGATATTGTTTATTGTGAGATATTGACAAAAGGAGGCGGTGTGGAGAGATAAAGAAATATTTAATATTTTCTTAATAAAAAAATAGAAGGCAGAAAGCGTGCTGTACAGCCTACATGAAGATCAAAACATCCTCTAGCAAGAAACAAGTCACGGGGCATGTCATTAGAAAGAGCATTAAGGCAAAGAGCAGCGAACAGTGAGGCAGCAAGAATAACCTGAAGGCACAGTAGGGATCACCATTAAGATGGCTGCATTACCATGCCCACATCCCTCCTCTCAACATCCCATGGTGAAATCTTTGCATGGCTTCCACAGATCATCCCCTTCTCCACAGGGGCATTCTGATCAGGGTACCACTTCTTCCTCAAAAGACGGAAAGACAGAGCTGGCAGGGACCACAAGAGGTCCTTTAGTCCAGCCCCTGCCCAAGGCAGGGTCATCTCTACCCACAGCACCATATTACTACTAGAACTAAACCAATGGTATTGTCACACCCACAAATCATACGACCCCAAGATGTCCTTTTGCTTCGCCTGTGGCAATAGTAACCCATGTCCTCCTTCTGCAAGGGTTGTTAAAAGATGCTGAATGGCACACAAGGAAGAGGTCCATGCCTCTGCTACAAGAAGGCACTCATCCCCACAATCTGTACCCATCTGACCAAGGGGTAAAACTTCTTCCTGACCTCAAACTGGGTGACCAGCTTGACCCTGAGCAAAGGGGCAAGTCCCTCTAGCCAGGAACCTACAGGTTTTACTTGAGGAAGGAGTATTGGCAGTCTCCAGCCTTGGTGACAGTCGCTCAGCGCTCCTGAGGAAGGAATATGCCTACCACAACACACAGCAAAGGACAAAGAAAAGAGTCTTTCCCAGCCTCATGCTTCTGGGCTTCACTGGTTGCCTCATAGGACACAAGCAGAGTAAAGCATAGGCACAGTTACTCCTAGATCATTCCTGATCAATGTTTACCCGACCTCTTTTTCAACACCCCCAGTGACGAAGGCTCCACAACTTCCCTCAGCAGTCTAGTGTACTGCTGCACCCTTTTAACAGCCAAGTCCTTCCGGCTATCCAACAGTAGCAAGACCAGCCCTCTGTTCATGGGACATGAATAAAACAAACCAAGCCTTTCCTGTGGCCCTCTTGATGACATCCAGGTCAGTCCCGAATGCCCTGCCCCACTCCACAGGCATTAAGAGGCACTGGAGCACAACTTCACCTCAAGCTCTCCCTCCTTGACCTCATCCTCTACCACCCGCTCTCATGACAAACTGCTCAGTTCCTTTCCTTCAGCACTATGCACATACTGCTGAGACATCAGCACTATGTGCCACCATTCCCACATATTCCTAACACAGATTTACAGTGCCCGCCACCCCTTACAAGAGCTCTCTACAGCCCCTACACTCCTCCAACCACATATTTGTATTTCCAGAAGACCCATCATTACACAACATTTCTCCATACTCACCACCCCTTTTAGCATGAAGTGGTCAATAAAGCCCAAGGGTAAAACATCTTGGGCACCATCTAAAATACAAATAAAAGCATGACCACTCCTGTGCCACTCTCCACCCTTGTCTTCACTCTCTCCCTTTCAAATCAACCCTTTAAAAATGCCATCCACAGGGATGGGCCAGGAACCACTGAGAGTATGACAAAAGCCAGCAGAGGCCTACCGTTTCTGGTCTGGCTTCTGTTAGACTAGGAAGTGGCTTCAGGAGCTTGACTGCCTGGATGGCCTCATTGAGCCCAGGTGGGACCAGGCTTCTGCTCTGACCTTGCTGAGATGCCACCTGCTCAGGAGATAAGATCAGATTGAGAACCTGCAAGTCCAGGGCCCTGATCTGGCCTCCTTACAGTATATGCAGGCATTGTGCTAGAAGTGGGGGCTTTTGGGCTAGCCTTCTTTGGGTGGCTCTGACAGAAGGCTCGTACTAGGTCAGGGGCTCATGCATTTTCTGCAGGTTGCTAGAAACAGTCTGCCAGTCCATAACCTTGCCAGTCAAACACATTAATACCATTTCCTCCCTAACTTCTGGTTGTCAATGGTGATTTTTTGAGTTGAAATTCCTTATGCCCCCAGCCAAAGAGGATGGTTTGGGGACTGCCAGGAATAGGTTGTCTTTGTGCATAGCTTTGCCAGGGAGATGTAGAAGACAGGGTGGGCACGCAGAACATCAGATAGCTACAAGCAGAAGGACACCATGTTGGTGACTGCAGAGATGGCATAGAGTCCTAGATACCCAAGACCTTGTTTGACAGAGTTGAGGGGTGGCTTTCAGGTATTAGGAAGAGAGCGATTCTTTACTCCTACAATGGACGTGGAGGCCCCCCCGAGCACTGTTTGTGGGCAGGAGCTAGGTTTGAACAAGGGATGCCTCTGAGGGCCAACCCACCTCCCCAGCTGCTGCCACCACTGTTGGGCAAGGACAAGTCCTGTGGTGACTCTTCTGCAGCAGACAGACTAGAAACCGACCCTCAATGCCCTGTAATTGTTGTCATCATTGCCAGCTGCCTGCCTTTGCCTGGCTTTCAGACTGTGGCAGTGGCTCAGGAGGCCTCCCAACAGGCAAGCAACTGGTGCTGCTGCTTTCTTCATCCTGCTCTTTGGAGATTTACCCCCTCCCCATCAATTGACATTAGCGGTGGCAGCAATGATAATGCCTGATGAGAGTAGTATCTTGTCCTGCCTTCCTTGCAAGGGTCTGTCTGATGCTACCTCAGGCTCTGCTAAGCTGAGGGAGAACAAAGGGCCTGGAAACAGGGCTCGCCTTACCCTGCCATCTGCCCCACTGTGGTCTGCTGCTCCCAGCAGTGGGCCGGGCCCCTGGCTGGCTGCGACAACTTAGCCAGTGGCTTGCACCACTCACTCATCTGCCTGTCACCTGTCCAGCCTACCTGGGGCCCACCCAGCCTGCCTGCAGCTGGGCCTCGCTCCCCCAGGTGGGCATGACTGCCATAGGCGGGTTCTGGGCTCTAGCTTGCACTTCAAGCAAGTAGGCAAGCTTGCTTACTGTGGTGCCTAATAGGCAGGGTGAGGGTCCTGGCTGGGGCCAACCCACCTTTGCACAGGGCCTGCCTCCTGGGGTCAGCCAGGAGTCATGGCTTAGGTTCAGGCTCAAGCTGCCTCAACCTGAGCCAAGCATCTCAGGAAGCTGCTACTGGTGCTTTTACAAATCAGAGGCCGAAACTAAGAATCCAAATCGAATTGCTAGAAGCTTTATTCTTGCCGCGTTGATTCAGAACTTCAGAGAAAAAATTGGCATTTCGGCCATAGGGTGTAATGGGGAATCAATAAAATATCTATAACTTGGTTGTCTTTTGGATGATTCAGATGAATCTTGAAGGATGGTAGCTGGTGCAGAGGGCATGAAGCCTGCCATGTTTCAGGGTGATAGGCACAGGGGTTTCTGGGAAACTGCACCTCAAAGTCCTGAAAGCAAAACTCATGTCATCTGTGTGTGTTAAGGCACAGGGGGGTGAAAACTGCAGGCCTGCGAGGGCCTTCTGAGGCCTTGGTGCTTGCCAGCTGTCAAAGAGAGAGGTGCAGGGGGAGTCTGGGTACTGGGGCCTTGCACCTCTGGCCGCAGGCAGGCAAAACATGTGACACGGGTGCTTGCGGGACAGTGTGTGTGTTTGTTCAGGTGTGCCCTTCCTGGTGCTAGGGCCTCTGCACAACATGGCAGTGTGCCCCTGTGAGGTCTCCTCCTCCCCCACAGCCTCAGTCTGGTCCACCACTGTAAATAACGACAGGTCAAAGTAACTTAACTGGCTCAACACCAATAGCACCAGCAGCATCAAAGAGAGGGGGAAGTGGGATGTAGCAGCCCAGGTAGAAGTGCAGAGGTGCCTGGGGAGTCGGATGTCCGGCAGGAGGCGGCGTGCCAGAATTCCCCTGTCTAATCTATATTGAGCCCAGGAGTTTCTGTACCTAGGAGACTGATGAAGTTCAGTTCATAGGCCCGGCTGTGAAAAATGGTTTGTAATCTGTTCCCCCTCAGGTACAGGTCTGAGAGACTGGAGGTAGAGTATTTTTCTGGTGAGGAATGTGCCCCCACAGGTAGTTGGGTATTGTTGTCTTGGATCCATCCAAATCCCCAGCTACCTCTGCACTTTTACCTGTGGTGCTATATCCCGTTTCCACCCCTGCCCCCACCCAGCCTGTCCCTCCCCCCACAACGCCTCCATTTCCATTTCCACTGAGTGGCTTTCTTGTCTGCATTGCATGCCAGGCCAGGCTCTGGCTTCTTTACTATTCCTTCCATCCAGGGCCAGGAGACACACCAACTGTGTGCACTTCCTCAGCCTGACAAAGGGTTTTTCAACCCAAAATCCTAAGGCAGATTTTTTTTATTTCAGTTTTTTCATTATAAACATATAAATGTAGTGCGCAGGTTTGTTATTACCCTGAAATAGAATAGTTTTCTGAAAGCATACTGTTAGGTTTACAATAATTTGGATTATTAAGAAGTATTAGCTTTATAGCTGAATACAAGGCATGACCTGTGGCCTAGCAATGCAGCTGACCACAAGGCAGAATGATAGCTAGGCCTTTGCTTGTGTCAAGTAATTATTTTAACTGCACCAAGCATTTTCTGAGTTAAAAAGTGAATCTGTGTCTGTGTGCTAAAAAAATCAGCTACAGCAAGAAGTAAGATAAGACAGAGAAACCATTGTTTTAAGCTTACTGGTTGCGTCCTTGAGGAGTATCTTCTATGTGTAAGGTTTTGCTAACATATTATAATGTTACTGTTACTTAAGCTGAACTAGCACTTTTAAAAGCTAAAAGTTAATAGAAATATGCTGTTACAAAGATTTGTAGAGCGCCGCCCCAAGTATTGCTTTCTGTTAACCATATAGTCTTGCTTTGTTGTAAGAAGTATAAAAGATTGCCTCACCCTTGAGGGGAGGCCATTTTGCCTTTTGCTGGCTTTATGGTCTTTGTTCGAGCAAATAAACAGCTGTCTTTCTTTACCCGCGTTGTCTGTCTATCAAATTACAGCTAGACAACAGACCTTAGGGAGGTTTCTCCCACCACATAAACATAAAAACAAATAAAAGCCATCATAGCTTGAGAGCTGCAGCAGGACCTAGCAGGCCTGCAGTTTTCACCCCCGTGTCTCAACACACACACAGTGTCGCCTGTGTCATGAGTGTTGCTTGTCAGCAGCTTGAGGTGCAGTTTCCCAGAAATCCTTGTGCCTATTGCCTTGAAACTTGGTGGGTTTCATGCCCTTGGCCACAGCTACCACCCCTGGAAGCTTGATCCAAATCAGCTGAAGAACAACCAAGTTATAGATATTTAATTGATTTCCCCACTATACCCTATGGCCAAATCTCCGAATCAATCCCATCTCCTGGCACTCCTCGGTCCCAAGGAAGGGCCACCCTATATGCTTTACTCACCCTTGCTTCCAGGTATTGCCACTCTGCTCTGGGGACTCCACCACCTACACCAAGCTCAGTAGTAAGTACTGGTTAGGGAGGCCAATGCCGGAGTTGCTGTCCCTCTGACACAGGGCAGCGCTGCTCTAGTCAGTGGAGAGGGCTACGGGGGAATGCTGCTCTGACCATCCTCACTGGGTCATCATCACCACCCCCAGGGCTTGTCACTACTCCACTACTGGCTTTCTTCCACCTCTGTGGAGCCCCAGGCCTTTCAGATGCTGATTACCCTCACCTGCAAGTTTAGCAACAGGAAGTATCATTCAGCTCATTTAGCAACAGGAACTATCAGGTTTAGTCCTCAACCCACTATAGGGATTTTTATTGACTTAAAAAGACCACACAGGAAATGAGTGACTCCTGTCTGGGATCTCTCCTCTTTCTCCTACTTACATAGCAGCTTTCTATAAAAACAAAAGGGTCACCCCATTGCAGACCTGGCACTGCTTAGAGAAGGGCTGACCCATCAGTGACCTTTGTCTGTGTTACCAACTGGTGTGTGCCTACAGGTGCCACTGATTTGGCAGAAAAGGCCAGTGGACACACAACTTGATCCACCTGCCCTTTACAGTAGCCTGTTTTAGACCTCGAGCAGTAAACCCAAGGCCACAAACAGTGAGAAAAGGTGTGAGAAGCCCCCTCCTGAAGCATGCATACTAATGAGGGTGCAGATCAGGAATACACTTAGTTGCCATTCTAGCACATAACCAGAGTCAAGCATGGAAAACATGAGTAGAGTGACCCTCACATAGTCAGGTAAAAAGAGGTCATTTTTACAATCAGTTTCTGTGGACAATGCTGAAAGTGTGTTGTAAGTAAAACCTCAGGAAAGTCTCTGAAAATAGATTGGTCTTCCCTTCTTTGTTAACAGTAGCTGGGACACAAGTTCTGCCAGCACCTGTTCACTCCTGCCCTCTGTTTTACAGGTAACAGAAAAAATGACCCCTTCACTGGATTTATTCACTTCGGGCCATAATGCTTCTATTACAATTTCTGCAATTAAATTACAGAGGATTAGGAAATTATTAAGAGAAGTTTTAATAAAGAATCAATTTGAGATCAAAAAAGGTAATGAGTTGTGGTACTTGTAACTATTTAAAACACTTTCAAATAATGTACTCATAAATTCCCAGAACACATACTGCTCCTGTCTGTGACATGCTGATAAACTAAGTGTTTGTAAACCATTTATATGAACCATCAGACTAAGCAAGCAAATTTCTATGCTACAGAGTTTGTGTTGTGAGATACCTGGTTAAACTGTTTCAGTGATCACTGTTGTTGAAGGTTCATCTCAGCTGGGCCATTTCATGAGATTAAAGTTGTTAAAAACAGTTTCTGCTGGCACTGCCTGCACAGGAGCAGACAAGCATACAGTCTCAGTAATCTAAAGACCTTTTTTTCCTCTTTTTCTACCTCCATGTTCTCACTGGAAATCTAAAAACACTTCCTTTCTTACAGCACAAACATCTGGCATCACAAGAAAAGACTTCCTGGCATTGCCTTTGTTGCCATAACTGGCAGATCCCCAGTGAGTGGAAGCCTCTTGTAGAAAAGACTTGGAGGCTGATTGCTTTGGTCCAGAACATTTACAGTGAAAGCCCTGAGGTTAATTGTGTTCAGCTGTGGTAGATAACCACAGCCTTGCAATGGCCCGCTGTAGGAACTGCTAACTAATGTTCTTGGGGGTGATGGGGCACTAGCCTAAGGGAGACACTCCAGCAGTAGCAGAGTGGGGGGCAGATGGGCTGCACCTATGCAATTTCTTATTTCTATAGGGGAAATCTTGGGAATCTGTTTATTCCTCCTGCTAGTGTGGACTGATGGTCCTAGCCCCTTGTACTGTGTGGTCAGAAAATGTGTTTCAATTACCAGCTCACCTAAATCATGCCATGAGACTAAAGCAGGTCATTAGTTAATTTGTAAGTTGTTTGACATTAGCCAGAAGTGAACAAGGGGGCAAATAATGCCTAATGTATAAGTGCAGCTCAGAAATTTCACAAAGAAAATAAACTAAGCACAGATTTGGTCCTTAAACAAGGAACAAGAAGTATTAGTGCAATTCGCCAAAGGGATCAGGCAGCTTAAGAAGTGCGGGCAGCCCTAATTGCTGATGAGGTGCAGGTGGAAAGGATCAGGCCACGGGGTGGACCCCGCCCCCTCCCCCGCAGTTGAAAGAGCCTAGCTGAGAGCGCATGAAGGGGAAGGTTGTGGTTGTTGTTATAGTTAATACGGGGGAAGTGGTTGTTTGTTTTGCATCTAGAAGGGCACTGTTTCTGTTTGTTAAATTTGAGGGACTGGGGTTTTTATGTTTGCCTCTTTTCTGAGAGAGGCTTAAAATAGGTGGTGTGTTAAGGGGCTTGGAAAGACATGTGATTGTGTTTTGGCAAGCCCAGTTTGCAGGAGTTGTAGTTCCTATATCTTCAAAGCTGTGTGGACCGTGTGTTTGCCTGCTGGTATGTAGCGCTCTCAAATATTTATTTTGTTTATCTTGGTTTAGAAAAATGTGCGTGTGCTAGTGCCTCTTGTTTCTTGTTCTCTTAATAGTTGTACATGTGGTGTTTGGTCACTCTAGTCACTGTCACTAACTGTTCTGCCCAAGTATGCTGTGGCAACTTGATGCTTCTCCTCTTGAAAGGAGGAGTACTTCTGGGCTCTTCTGTAGTTACAGCATGCTTAATGTTGAACTGTATGATTATTAACTTGACAAGAGTCTTGAAACTTGCTTCTTGGAAAGAGGCTGGGACAATTGGAGGTATCTAAAACCAGTCTAGATGGTATCAATGAGCAGTTTTCAACTTGGTTTAGTGGAGGTGGCTTCAGAACTGGTTGGAGCGCTCCTCCAGTGTAACTCTGGTTTTGTAAGCCCTAGGAGCTGAACTAAATGCTTTGTGCAGCTGATTCGGAAAGCCTGTGTATGTTTAGTGTAGTCGGCTTTGGACTTTCTGTACTTCCATTTGCTCCTCATGTTACTACATATGCATATATCTTGAGAAGCTTAATTCCTAAGCTTATAAGGTGGGTTGAGACCTGTGGCTGCAAGGTGTACTAGACTCCTCTGCATACTAACCCTTTCTGGAGTTGCTAGATGCCATTCAGGTTTAAAGAAGGGAAAATGGGGGCTTAGGATCTGCACACAGTGGAGCGTCTGGAGGGCCAAAGCTCGGTGTAGGCCTAAATGCAGAACAGGCTCAAAGCAATAGCCCGTGATCCTGGTGATCTTCTGAACTATTCCAGGAGGTTTAGATCACTGTCAACGGGCTTGTACACCTAGACACTTGTGGTTCATATGGCATTGGAAACTGTCTGCCTTTTTTGTTGTGTCCATGGCCAGCAATACCTGTTCTTATGGTTGATTGTGATGGCACAGTAGTCTTTCCCCAGGTGCTGCTGCAGTTGAGGGAGTGGGTAGAACGAAAGCTTCCAGTCCAAGCAGCTCCTCAAATCTAAGTCTTCTGCCTATGACTGCCCTGCAGTTAATGCTGTAAGGGCTCTAGCTCACTTGCTCCCTGTCATGCCAAGCAGTCTTGAGTGTATTCCTAAGGTGAAGTAATAAGGTCCTATCACTAGGATGCTTCTGTGACCACCTTTGTGACTGGAGAGCCTGTGAGCTAGAATGGACCAAAGCAGGGTGATGTGGCCCACAAAGCTGTGTTTTAGTATTATTTACTGTCCCGTGCCCCTAGACCTTAGAACCACCACACTTAGGAAATACGAAGCATGGTACCCAGATGTAACTAGCCATGCTTCACATTACAGGTTGGAAACCTCTTGTTTAGGGCTGCGCAACTGGGGGCTAAAATGTGAAAATTGGGACTGATGGGTGTGGGGGTTGCTCAGCCATTTTAGTACTGCTACTGTAGCAGGTATTTCTAGGGCTCCAAAAGATGTCATGTGGTGTGTGGAGATGAAGTGGTTTGCCACTGCTATAAATCAAGTTCTTCCTCTGTATTTGCTTAAGCATGGTGCTTGCATGAAAGCCTGAGTTGACCCAGGGTTGCATATTTGGGGGTGGGAGGGAAGGTGCTGCTTGTTGGTTTTCTGCTCTCTCTGGCTTTGGTTTTATTTGGTTAGGGCTCTTCCCCTTGCCTGGAGTTAGGGCCACTCCTATCCACTGAGGCATTTTGAGTCTTGAAATGCCTCCTTAACAATAAGAGGGAAATGTTTTTAACCAGTACTAAGCCCTATGTAGCACCCATCTCTGGTAGTAGCTAAGCAGGCTACTGTTGACCAGTGAACTACCAGCATGGCTGACCTCTGCCTCTATGCCAGGCAAGGGATGGGGCACCCTCTTTGGAGCAGAACTCGCTTGCACTCTATGCTAGTAGAAGCTGGGAGAGTAAAGCTAGTTAGCTGGGTAGCAAGTAGGGTGGCCATCCTAGCAGAAAACCAGGATGTCCTCTAATCGGTCTTCCATTGATACAAAACTGGATGCCTTTATATCCTCTATTTCTCTCCAAGTGAAAAATAGGGGACATAAAGGCATCTGGTTTCGTATCAATAGAGGACAACTGGACTCTTCTCTATGATGAACACCCTACTAGTTAGCCCCTGGGGTTGTCCTTGCTTGTGCTCATGCAACCTTGCAGAACCCTGCTTACCCCAGAGATTGTAGCACAAGTAGGTATGTGGGTTCAATGTGAAGATGAGGGTGAGAGACAGAATCTTTTGCCTGTGCTGGAGAAGTGGTCAGGAACACTTGCAAGGCTGGATTGAGGCCTGAAAGGCCAGGGCTAAAATGCATTTTGGGATGCAAGATCATCTGTCGGCCTTGGAAAAGAAAGCAAAGCTCTGTGAAATCCAGTTGCTTGGCCTGTTTCGTCATCTCTGTTCTTCCTAGTTCTGTGCACACCACGCTTGGCTGTCCAATTCTGACCTAACCAAACTTGGGACAAGACACTGAGGCTCTCCACAGTCTTTCTGGCTGCTCCAGCAAAGCCTGCCTAGACTTGCATATAGTTATCTTCTCAGCAGTAGCTGAAGAAGTATTGGGTGTGGCTTACCTTACAAGGATTTGCAGATGTGAGGTTGTATTTGCCAGGATTTCTCCTGAGCATTCTTTGCCAGCCCTTCGAACTCTGGGCTGTCTGCTGCTGTGGCTGACTAGGCTGCCGGGAGTTGGGGGAGGCAATGTTCTAGGCAGGAGCTCTGCATCAAGCAGAGAGAGGAAGAGCAAAGCTTGAGGGGATATATGTGATCTCCGTAGTCTGGAAGAAGTTCATTAGAAATGCTTCTTCATCCATCTTTGCATGGCAGGGATATTTCAGACTTCAACCTGCAGTGAGTTGAACAAGTCAAGTTGACTTGTCATGGGCAAGAAACAGTTGAGTAAAGGTTGTATATGGAGGTAGTCTGCCTGTGCAGGGCTGGGTTGTAACAGTCCCTTGAAATTGACTTCTCTTCCCCAGCGGAGCTAGCTGTGGAGCTAGTGGAGATCTTGGAATGAGTAGCCCTGGCTGGCTGCCAGGGGAGCACAACTCGGCTGCCCAGAAGTACACAGCAGTGACGCATCCTCTGTCTACTTATCCGCAGGGTTCCTGCAGAGTGAGCTACTGTCTTCTGGTAGCATCTTCTCTTTACTGGGGGTTAATTTTGTCCCGTGTCCCCAGGTGTGCCACCTTACCAAGGCTTGGCATAGTGCAGATGGCACCTCCCTGCAAAAGGCAATGGCCTGATGGTCAACTAAGTAGCTTCCTGTTTGGCAGGGTTTAAAATGGGTGTTGCCAATAGATGTGAGAGGCGGTTCTGCCTTTTCTCAGGTATTGCATCCCTCCAGTCTATATGATCCTGGGGTAGGGGTGGGGAGGGGGTTAGAGCTCCAAGCTTCTGCACATGGGGGTGAGTTGTAGTATCAGCTTGTAGAGGATGAAGGACAGCAGAAAACCTGGTGCTGCTTGTGAGGCAAAGCTAATACATCCTTATCGTACACCTCTGACCATTAATGCCTTTTACAAGAGCGAACCCAGTTTCTCTTCTAGCTTCTCAGGTGGTGTGTGTTACTTCGGTGTCAATGTTGTTCCCGTAGCTTAAACCAGGGCAGGGAATGCTCTCGGTACAGTTGAGCAAGAAGAGAACTAACCCAACCATCCTGAGATCAGCATCTGGATGGATACTCCACCAAACACCTGGAGATTTTTATAGCTCTCTTCTCTGCAGACTGTGACCACTTAGAAGAGGATGGACATTTCACCTTCATCCTGTGCTGCTGCTTCCCTCCTTTCTTTCATGTCAGTTGGGCCATTTTTTTTTTTTTTTTTTTTTCTTCCAGACGGTTTCTAATATGGTCAAATCAAGGGTGGGGGTTTTGAGTATAAGGCCAGGACTTATATATTCTCTGAGCCTCTCTCTCCTGTGTTTAGTTGCCAGGGCATGGACAGAGGAAAGATCTTGGAGCATCCAAAGAGGAACAGGAACTTGCAGTGGATCTGCTTGGAGGACAGTGACTGTTTCTGTATGGCTGCATGGTAAGACCAAGCTAGGTTATGATGTGGAGGAGTGAGTTGTTGAGGTGAAGGTTCAAGTTGCTATAGGGCACCCATGGTGATAATATCAGCTGGTGCATGCTTCCAGGTAGCAAGTCTTCCTCCCCCTTCACTTGGTAATGATGGATGAAGTCATTATACCAGACGTATGACTCAATTCATGGGAAGTGACCTGTCCTGCCAACTCGACTAAGATGTGTAGTGCTTGTAACGGAACAGTCCCCCGCTAAGAGGGCTTACCAAAGGAGGTTATAACCATAGGCAAACATGGGTACCTCTTCAGTCTATGCCTACACAATTTGAGGCAAGTGCAAGGATCTATACGTGGATGAGATGCCTTGAGATCCAGTAGTGGTCATTTAAAAGGAACTGTTCAGCCATGGTTGTACTCTTGACCCTACTGGAAATTCCATTAGTCTTGTTAGGAACCAGCCGAGGGACAAGACTATCAAAATACGGTGAAACCATCTTCTAATGACAAGTGAGAGAGGCATGTTGAGACGCTTCCATGGTATAAGGTTGCTGGCTGATTATGTTAGTTTCTTTCCCTAAGCCAATAGCCTCCTTGGTCTTGTCTGACTGGAGAGAAGACTTGTGAAGGGCTGGAAGGTTACTCCAGAGATCATCTAGTCTAACCTGCTGCTTGTGGCTGGAACATCCCTACCCTGACCATCCCTTTGAGCCATAATCTAATCTCTACACGAGACTACCCTCAACACAGACCTAATGCACTGACCTGCTGCAGGTAAAGCAGGGGAGCCATGGCTGCCCATGTCTTGCCCCTAGAAGGTGTTGTCAATACAGGCTGGAGAGATCCTGACCAGAGGGTTGTGCCCTGCAACACAGAGGAAGGCGGCAACCCCTCTGCCCCACAGCCCACACCAATCTAACCCTGGGGTAAAAGTCTTTCCTAGAGACCCATGTGTCTGACCCTGAGTGGAGGGGTAAAGGCCTTTATCCAGGAGCCTCCAGCTTTGCTCCTAGCAGGAGAACTGGCACACTCCAGGTGAAGTCCCCAGTCTTGGCTTAGCCAACCCCCAATGCCTCTGGGGAGGCTTAGAAACACCCTGATATACACAGCAGAAAAAAGAGGTGTGGAAGATGGGGATGGGAGCAACAGGTAAAGCACAAGCATGGAAAATACCCAGAGTAGAAAATGGGCATATGTATGCCTAGATTATCCCCGCCCAGTGGCTGCCCCACCTCTTCTTGAATGCCTCCAAGGATGAAGAGTCCACAGCTGCCCTAGGCAGGCTGTTCCACTGGCTGGCTTCTCACGGTGGCTTTCTCCCAGATATCCACCCTAAACTTACTTTGCAACTTAAAGCCATTGATTCTTACATCCTTCTCCCTGCAGTGAGTGAGAGAGAAGGTGCTTTTCCCTCCTCCTTTCTGGCAGCCTTTCAAGTAATTCTTTCAAATGCCACTTGGGTCAAACTGGTCCCTCTAGATTATGGATAGGACACAATCTCTGTTTTGAAATCTTTGCTGAAACAACATGCCGTCTCTTAACAAGGAATGGGGCTTCAAGCCAGTGTTTCAGTAAGGCAGTGAAATGATCTTTCTTAATGACATTGGCTTGCCTGTAATCCTCCTTATCGAATTGGGCATGTTGGAAGCATGGTGCTGAACCTCCCAGTCTTATCATGGGATTAATGATACATATTTCTGTAGACCTGTGTGACTGACTGTATCAGCTCTGTTTGAAGAGACAACATCCAGGAAGAACCCTATTTTTCTGCAGTAAACCCAGATGAAAAAGAAAAAAAATAGCTGGGACCCCTTTTAGAAGCTTCGAAACCAGACGGCAAATAAAGGTGTTTTGGAATTGCTTGATTCGTTAAGCCCCTCTCAAGGATGCTTGTGGGAGCTGTCTGCTTTCCATGTTTTGGAGTGGTCAGTACTACAAAAGCAACCAGGTTTTCATGGATAATGGAGAAGATGTGTGTATCTATGACCCTCTGAAAACAGGTTGGTCTTCCCTTCATAATTAACAGTAGTTGGGACACAAGTTCTGCCAGCACCTGGTATCGTAGCTACATTTGCCAAGAAAACCATCTTCATTTGTGTGCAGTGATGCTTTTAACATTGGTCTCTTGGCTCACAATTTTGTGTGAGCTACAGCTCATGGTAATGCTTGCCAGTTCTTCCTTGTTCTTCAGCGTGGTGGCCTTTCCTTGAGCTAAGCTTCCCGCAAGGGAATGGTAACCATCTTGCCTGCCTCTAAGGGTTTGGGAACATTGGTTGTCAGTCCTACTTGAATGATGGCCCTGAGCAGAGATGTCCAGAACCTCAATCGGGGCCCGTCTGAGAAGTGAGCCAACTCGTAAAGTAAACACAGGTTTTCAAGGCAAGTATGAAAGCATGATATAGTTTAGCTACTATGAGCCCCTCGGGAGCCAGACTCCTGGAAATACAATTTGGTGGCTGTCAATTTAGCCATTTCTTAGGGCTGAAGGGTTTTGTTTTTTTTTTTTTTTTTTGTCTTCACAACAACTCCACCTTCAGTACAGGCAACCTGCTAAGGAAGTGGTCTCTTTGTAAGCAATGTGCTACTCTGATAGATTGTCAGGTCTGTTGTCTTCAGTGCTGAAACTTATTCTTCCCCCAAGCCCTTGCTATCTGTCAAGCAGTGCAGCTAGGGCAGGCTGGTCTTGTGTAATTGGTAAAATTCAATAGTAACCTTCTCAAAGGTTGCAGTGATGACGCCTGTGCAGAACTACTGCAAGAGAATGCCATTGCACATATTACCCAGCTGGGAGAGCTCCCTCAGCCTGACTAAGGATGTTTATACCCTGAAGCTTGCAAAGAAGAATTTTTTTACAACTGTTGGCTTGTCTAATAAAGGATGGGTAAATCTGATACAAAGAACCTTGTCTGCCTGTCATTAAACTAGCATAGCTACAACCTAAACAGCCTGGAGAGCTGCTTTTTCACCTGGGTGGAGCTGAGGGGGTTGATTTAACTTAGTGGCTCAGTAGCTGCCTGATGCCTCCTAATCCCTCCTCTCCACAGGTGTTAATGGCCCTTGACCTAGACCTACTTGTGGTAGCTTCTCTTCTAGGGATTGCCTTGTCTGTCATCCACTCCTGGTACTGTTTCTTGCTCCCCCCAGCATGTTCAGTAAGGGTGTGCAGCTCTCTAGGAGCCGGCACCTGGTGGTGAATGGGAACAGTTGGGACTAGGGAGAGGGGCAGGGCTAGAAGCAGGCTGAAGTGGGTAGTGGTGCAGCAGTGGGGAGGTGGAGGGAGATGCCAAGGTGAGGTGAAGGGAGCTCCTGCAGTGACCCTTTCCTGGGTTACTCCTGGAGCACATGATGGAGCCTGAAGCAGTGACACAACCAGGGTGGCAGAAAGCCCTGCAGAGGTGGATGGGCAGGGCTGTCTTCTGGGGTCGGGATGCTGCCAGCAGCTGAAGCGAGTTCTCCCCTGGCAGTGTCTTAATCTTGGTCTGTGGAGGGTGGAGGCCAGATGGCATGGTGCAAGGTGGGGTGGGGGTTGGGTGGGGCAAGGTGAAGCTTTTGGTGCCCTGTATCCACATGCCTCGTGGTCAGGGTCTGTGAAGGTGGTTGGGGAAATGGATTTGGAGGGCTTTGAGGAGAAGGGACCTGGGAGGCCTTAAGCATCTAAGTGGGGGGGGGGGGGGGGGCAGTTGTAAGCAAGGGGCCTTAGGGGGCAGCGGGCCTTGTGGGGAATGCATGGTGAGTAGGGTTGGAGCCTAGCCAGTGCAGGGAGGTGTGGGGGCAGCTGGGTTTTGGGGGGGAAGCTGGGCTCTGAGAAGATGGAAAAAGGTTTGTGGGCGAGGGGGGAGCAGGGTATGCAAGGAGCAGCAGTGAGGTTTGAATATGTGGAGGTGCCTGAAAGGGCCCAGAGAGCTGGGGCTGGGTAGTGAGGAGTCAGGCAGGCTGGGCATGAAGGGTTGCATCTGTGCAGGATACTGTGGCTTGAGAGGGTAGGGAGGAGGCAGGGTAGGACTTGGAGGGGTGTGAGGAGATTGATGGGTGGGAGAGGGAGGTCAAGGGGCTCCTGAGGTGGCAGGGGCAGCATAGGAAGAGCAGGGAGAAGCACTTCAGGGCCTTGCAGAGGGTTGGGATGGGGGGTGGATGAGTGTGAATGCTGGGAGCAGACCAGGCTGTGGGCTTGGGCAAGTATATCTCTGCCTGACGGGCATCATGTGCTCCACACCACTGGAAGAAGCAGTGAGCAGTCAGGCCCTGGATGTCTTTTCCTGTTTTTGCTAGGATGACAAACTGAATAACGTATCTCAAGACCCCTAGCATAGTAGTAAGGCTTTTATTTCCTTCATCACTGGTGGGGGAAAAAATATTCATTGTGCTGATAGAGCAATGCACCAGACAAGGTAACTGCCCATGGAGTCCAGTGATACCAAGTACCCAGCTGCTCTCTTCAAATCACAAGTGTATGACATGAGCTGCCCTGAAATACCTACCTTGAATTCCTCTTCTTTTACACTGTCTCCACACCCTATGAAGGTGACTGGCCCTGTATGCATGTATTATAGGGTTTGTATGCAGCCTGTTAAAATTTCAACCAACACGTTCTCATCCCTGGTCCCCAATCTCGGAGAATGGGGCAGACGCATGGATGGAGCAACTCGAGCCTGCTGGTTCCCTGTGTAGGAAGCGGCCAATATTTGAATGCAGTGGAGTCGAAGGACTTGATGGTGATCCAACAGGCTTCACCACTTCTCCTGAGATTGTGTGGATCATATATTGAGACCTTGGGGCCTTCAAAATTTGTAGCAGCTCTAGCATCTCGGGGGCAGCAGTGGCTCTTGGCCTTGTCAGACACGAGGCATCTCTCAGTAAATGTCTCGGCTCTCTTTCTTCTGCTTTTGTTTTTATACTCTTGGCAAGAGAGCCCGCTTCATTGTTTTTTCCCTACTTGAAAAGAAGTAGGGAAGATGGTAAGAGGTCAGGATGTTTTTGATGCTGTCCTATTTGCAATCTGTGGCACCTATTTCTCTCCTGAGATGCATGTTTGCATGCTTAATGGTGCAACCTTGTGAGGTCCCCTGTGGCAGCTGTGAGAGGATCTCAAGGCACTCTGCCATGCTATAGCATCCTGGTAGAGAATCACTGCACTAAGGGCTCTCCAGATGAGTTCAGGAGCTTGAGACCAGCATCACACTTCCACAGCTTGGTGCTGTATAGTATTGCAGGTTAGGACTGTCCTGGAACAGCCCCCGTCCCAGTCCACTCATGTATTGCCTTCCTTATAAACAAAGGAGGCTAAGTTTCTCTTTTTGCTGGGGTGGGGTCAGGGGCATGACTGTGTGTGTGTGTGTGTGTGTGTGTGTGTGTGTGTGTGTGCTCATTGAAGGAAGAGAATATAATGGTATTTACAGTAGTGTGTATGTGTGCGTGCACACCTATAGTGGTGCTTGGATGAGCCCAAGTCAGAAACCCTGTGTTTGGGGGAACTTCAGATCAACATGGCAACTTTTGCATCTGTCTTGTTCTGGTACGCCAAGCTTGCTCATGGTTCTCCTGGTTGGGATGCTTTGGGTCTTGGGTACAGAACAGACTTGACAGCTTCTATCCATCACCAGTGAAGGGAATCGCAGTAATTGTGGGCAATAAAACTTGTGGCTCATTCAGCTTTATAGGCATATAGGTCCTTCATCTTTTGCATTTGTAAGGTTTTAACTACTGTCTCGATGCCACTTACACCCTTGTGTGTGTCTCTCTCTCTCCAGAGCCTCAGGCCCGACACCAAGCAGAAGTTCTGAAGTGTGAGGCCCAAAAGAGGCTTTCCAAGCTGGTGACCTGGATGAAGAGATGTGGGAAGTCTGAAGCCTGCAGGAAGTTTGAAGCCTCTGTGAGCAGATATACCAAAGACCTGTCAGCTGTTGCTCGACTAAGGCAGTGGAAGATGGACAGCCAGCCCAGGTGCCTTTTAACAGCGGACCAGAGTCCCATGGCACTGCTCTTCTCCCCAGCAGTGGGCCAGCCACCTGTTTTCCCCAAACCTTGGGACTTGCCTCATCTCTTCACAGCCTGACAACAGCCCTTCTGCTATCAGGGCTTCTTTTGCAGGCTTGGACAAAGACTCAAGGTACAGTCACAGTTCCCATAACTATCACTGCCCAGTTGAGAAAAGCAGCAGGTGATGCATCTTCAGCCTGATGCCCTATTGTCACATACCAGAAGCAAGAGAACACGTGCTTGCTCCAGCACGTGTCCAACAACCCACAAGAGCGCAATAGAGACCCTCGCTTAAACCAGTGGGGGAGCTTGGGAGGGAGGTAGCACGCACTGGCAGCAGCTGACTTAGAATCTGGGAAGTTCTCCAACTTTCCCTTCAGTCTGCCCTGTGTTTTTTGAGGTGGCTTGTTCCAGTACCATCACAAAGGCTGTGACCCCTTCTTATTCACACTGCTTGGTTTCTCTGGAACTTTTTGCAACTGAACCAAAGCAGTTCTTGTTTGGATTGCAAAGGTGTCAGTTAGGTGGGGTTTTCCCCTTACTGTGCAAGATGCAAAATCCTCCCTTCCAGAACTGTCTCTTCTATACCATCATGGAACGCTGGTGCTGCCTGTGGCTGTCGTGTTTCCTTTTGACCTTGGCTTACGGTCTGTGCTGACATAGCTGCTAGTGGGGTGTTTTGGTTTTTAGCTTTTTTAAATTTGGGTGGTGGGAGGGGAACTGTTGCAAGGAACCTGACGCATGTATAGAGAGATGTTGGCTATAATAGAAGCATCTGGTTAGATCAGTTCCTGCTACTAACTTTTCCATGCCAAAGGGCTGATGATCTGCATTGGGATGATCTGCTTGATCATGTTGTCATGTTGCCTTTGCTCCATTTGCTCTGGCTTTGTTGGCCAGCAAAGGAAAGGAAGAAATGAGTACATCAACTGATGGTCACACCTGTAATGCTTGCTTGGTGGTCTGATAGAAACAGTCTATTAGACATCTTGTGCTTCAGCCACATGTCTGTAGTGTGGCATAGGATTTGAAAATGGCCAAGAGTGGCAAAAGTAAGGCTTGCAATAATATCTTCTCAAAAGATGAAATAAGAAGGTACTGCTACTAGTGCTTTCCAAGAAACAACTTTTTTTCTTTTTCCACCGGACCAGTTCATGGTATCCTTGACCAAGAGATTTCCTTCTGTTTCCCCAGGCTGTGGCTTCTTAGTGCATAGACCATGCTGATCTAGACTAGCATAAGCACATAGTATCCCTAATACCAGCTCTTGCAAGGTCCACAGTCTGCACCAGTAACTCTGTGGCTCCAGTTACTGACCACGGCCCTGGCTTGCTAGACTGCTGTTGCTAGTCTGCTTCTGGAGCCTCACTCTGCCCCAATGCAGTGAGATCTGACTGGGCTCAGGATGTTGTATACAGTACCTGCAGAAGAGACTTCCTACTACAATGGTGTCCTCAACTGAGAGGTAGCAGGCCTGTAGGGCACTGGGTGATGACTGCATCGGGAACCCTTCTGCCACTCCCCTCAGCAGAGGGGCTTGAGGCTAAGCTCCTGGTGGAGGCCAGAGTGAGATGTGGACTACAGCTTCAGACCAAGATGGCACAGAGTCCAGCCTGCAGGGAAGTGGGACCCAGACTGCCTTGAGCTGATGTATCTGGCTAGCTGAAGCAAGTTTTGGCTGCATGCCCAAGTCCTGGAAGAAGGTAATAACCTGGCTCCTCCACAAAAACAGTGAGCCTGATCTTCTACATCCCTGGAGGCCCATCATCCTTTGCTCTACCATATGTGTAAACAGTATGCTGGGCTACAACTCGGCCCAGATCACATACTTGGCAGTGAATGGAAGGGTCACTGGTCTGAATCAGGAAGCTTTCATGTCCAGTGAGGGCTGTTGAACACAACTTTGCTGCTGGTGACCCACAATCGCACCCAGAGAGCACGGTGTCCACATGCAGGTTGGTGCAGGCTTCTGGCGCAGTCCCTTACCCAGGCATCTTCATCATCTTCCAGGAGCTTGGGATGTCAGGCCAGACTTCCCTAGCTGGTCCATAAGGTCTACAACAGCTACAGTATCACTTCCTGCAAATGGGTGTGAAACACTGTTCCTGACTGACCGTACTACTTTCAACCAAGGCTGCCTCTAATATCCCAGCATCAGAACACTCGGCCCATCTTTTTGTGCAGGGGTCCCAGGCAAAAAGGTAGATATCCAGGTCTCTGAGGATGACTTGATGAACTCCTGAAGGTGCTGAGCAAAAGCAGTGAGGCAGCTGACTGAGCAGAGCTCTTGTTTCCATGCAGTCCAATGTGTTTCACTGTCACCTTTGGAAAGAAATTGTTATGGCTCCCAGTATCGCGATCCAGCATGCACCCACAAGAGAGGTGGCAATTAGTTAGGCCTACCTTGGCCTTAGTTCATGCGTGAGTCATTGAGCATGGTGGATGCAGAAGGACACCATGCTGGGCATGGGGCAGGATGCCTACCACCTGGACCAATTTGTGGGTACCCTGGCGAAAGACGGAAGGAGTACCATGTCTCTGGCTGCAGCTTTTGGGCTTGTTCCATCTCAACTGCAGCTTCCAATTCCAGAGCCAGACCCCTCTATTCACAATTTGTAGGAAACCATTTTGGACTGCCCTCATACTCCAAGCATCTAATCGCTTATCCAGACCACCGATGCCTTGGTCCAAACAGTCTACCAGGACCAGTCCTTTCAGAGCTGTGGGGCAGGCCCCAAAATGGACATGCAAACTGCACTCTGCTTGAACATCCCCAAAAGCCCTTTGTAGCCCCTGACTCCCAAGATATGATGATCCATCTTCAGCAGGCAGTTCAGCAGCTCCAGGCCCTGATTGAATCCCTGAAGGGGAAAAACAGGACCTGTTTGCCTGCCTGGAAGAGGCCCAGGCCAAGGCTGGGCAAGACCTGGCAAGAAGACAAACCCACATGGGCAGTAGCAGCACTTGCTTCTGGCAGGAGGGCTTTAGCTGAGGCTCAAATCCCACTCCCTGAGCACTTGAGTAGGAGCCAAGGAAGTGTTCTGGGATTCCTGAATTGGCGCTGCCTTCTGTTCCCCCTGCGCCCCATCATTTGTTCCACAGACCAGGCCAAGATGGGACTAATCATGAGCCTGCTTGCAAGGGGGAGTCCTGGCCTGGGTCACCTGCTGATACCATGGAACCTTGCTACTGATTTTTCTGATGACCCCCAGAAAACCTGTAGGCTATGCCCTAAGTTGGGCCTCTGGGGGCATGATAGCCTTGTGATGGGGCATCTCAAGCAGGCCTTCCTCAGCAGTCCCATCCTTGCACAGACTTCTTACATTTGTGATGGGGGCAGTGTTGTGGGGACAGGTGTCCCAATATAGCGGAGCCTGAAGATCTTTAGTACCCTTCTACCTGCTACTGAAGATAAATAGCATCCGTATGATCTAGTTTATGGTATTTGGAATGAGGAGGCCCTTGACATCAAAGCAGGCTTTTCACAGTGGTGTCCCCACCTGGAGGGGGACCGCACCCCATAGAGGTCCTCATGGATAAGCACCACCTGGAATCTCTGACCTGCAAGAAGCCTGAACCAGAGACACTGGGCTGGTTCCTAGCTTGCTAATGGCTTCAGTTCTTCTAATTGTGTAGCAGCCAGAGACGTGCATTGGCAGGAGGGACGCCTTGTTGTGGAAGAAATACCGCTGCATTGCCCACCACAGCACCTGTCAATTTTTCTGGGGCCACAGAAGTTCTTATAGGCAGCACTGGGGGAGGGATTGGATGGAAGTGCTCCAATCTCCTTGTCAAGACCTTCTGTTCACTGAGTAGTGTATTTGACTGGCAAGGTTACAGACTGTCCGACTGCTTCTAGAAACTTGCAGGAAATGCACGTGTCCCCGACCTAGTCCAAGCTTTCCATCAGAGTTACCCAGAGAAGGCTGTCCCAGAAGCCCTTGTCCGTGCATTGTGCTAGGAAATGTACTGTAAGGAGACCAGACTGGAGCCCTGGAGTCGGGGGCTCCGTCGGAAGACCAGAGCTACTCATCTCCTGAGCAGGTGCCACCTGCAGCAAGCCCAGAGCAGAGGCCTGGTCCCACTGGGCTGAGTGAGGCAATGCAGGCAGCTAATCCCCCTACAGTCACTATCTGGCCTTAGACAAACCAAACGACAAACAGTAGGCCTGTTCTTGCTTTTGTCTTGTTGTTAGTGGTCCCTGCTTCATCCCTGTGGATGGTGTTTTTAAAGGGTTGACGAGAAGGGGAAAGAATGAAGATGAGGGTGGAGGTTGGGGCCCAGGAGTGGTCATGCATCTCTTTCTACTTTAGGTGGTGCCCAGGATGTTTTACCTTTGGGTTTTACAGACCACTTCATGCTAAAAGGGGTGGTGGGTATGGAAATGGTGTGTGATGATGTGTCTTATGGAAATATAAATTTGTGGCTTTTAGGGGCTGTGGAGAGCTCTTGTAAAGGGTAGCAGGCACTGAAAATCTGTGTTAGGAACATGTGGGAATGGTGGCACACGGTAAGGAAAAGAACTGAGCAGTTTGTCATGAGAGCGGGTGGTAGAGGATGAGGTCAAGGTGGAAGAGCTTGAGGTGAATCTGTGCTCCAGTGCTGCTTAATGCCTCTGGAGTGGGGTAGGGCATTCGGGACTGAACTAGATGTCATCAAGAGGGCCGTGGAAAAGGGTTGCGTGTTTTTTCTGCTCGTGTCGCATGGACAGAGAAGGGGAAGGGCTCATCCTGCTACTGTTGGATAGCCAGAAGGACTTGGCTATTAAAAGGGTGCAGCAGTGCACTAGACTGCCGAGAGAAGGTGTGGAGCCTTCATCAATGGGAGTGTGGGGAAAAAGAGGTTAGATAAACATGGATCAAAAATGCTGTAGGAGTAACTATACCTATGCTCTACTCTGGCTCTGTCCCATTAGGCAACCAGTGAAGCCCAGAAGCAGGCGGCTGGCAAAGAATGGTTTTCTTACCCTTTGTATGTGTGTTGTGGGAGGTATTTTCATTCCTCGGAAGCACTGGGTGTTGACTACCACCAAGGCTGGAGATTGTGCCAATGCTCCTGCCTCAAGTGAAAAGCAGAAGTCCATGGCTAAAGCATCTTGGCCCCTTGCTCATGGTCATACTGATTTGCCACATTTGGAGTGAGGAAGGAATATTAGCCCCTCATAGGGATTGACCCATATTGTGGGCATAGGTGCCTTCCTGTAGCAGGGGCACAGCCCTCTTGCTTGTTCATCGTTCTGTGTCTTCTAACAACCCTTTTAGGAAAAGGACATGGGTTACTTGCCATGGCTTCATTTGTGGCAAGTTAGGGTTTTATATGTGGGGGTAGTTCTAGAAAATAAGGTGGGGATAGGCATGATCCTGCTTCAGGCCAGGGTTGGACTAGAGGACCTCTTGTGGACCTTGCCAGCTCATTTTCCTCCTTTTGAGGAAGAAGGGGTGCAGTGATCTGAATATGCTTGTGGAGGAAGGGATGATGGCTGGAAGGCGTGCAAAGATTTCATATGGGAGTTTGAGAGGAGGGAGTGGGGTGTGGTAAGCAATGGGCTACTGTGCCTTCGTGTTAAACCTGCTGCTTCCCCACTTGCTGTGGTGTGCTGTAATGGTTATTCTGATGACAGCCTGTCTCTTGCTAGAATATTGTGTGTGCTGTTCAGACTACATGAACAACTTCCTGCTCTCTACTAGTGGCACTCCAGCTTTAGTTCATACTGCTTTCAATTCTTTCCTTCTCCCTCAGTTTCATCAAGAAATAGTTGCACTATCCTTCTTCCTTCTCAACCCAAGGTGCCTTACCTAAAAAAAAAATAAAATAAAAGAAGGTAATTTTATATCTTCCTTTTAATGCAATTGACAGAAGAATGGTTGTCTTCCAGACCTCCTACTTGTGCACCTTGTACAGCTTCCTCTTAATGTCTTGCTTCCTTGTCTATAATTCCTCTAATTCTTCAGTCCTCTTCATCTTTTCCTGGCCCAAAAAAACAGAAAATTCTCATGGTTTTTTTTCTTCTGAATCGTCTTCCACTACTCTAGCATTCTCCTCAGCATCTTCCATCCTTCATATAACTTCATGTTTCTTGACAAGCTTTCTCATCCTGCAGTGTTTAACCATGCAACTTTTATACGCCTTTCCCACTGCTTGCACATTTGTCCAAGCACGCTTGAATTCTCAGGATATGATCACTAAAAGCAACATCCCAAATCTTCTTCCCAATCAAAATTCATTTTGATGCCAGGACAACCTCTGTTCTCAACACCTTCCTCCCACCTAGTTCCTCTCGTGTGGCCACTTTCTCACCTGTGTGTGTGTCAAATGCGTCTTTATTGATTATTTCATATAACGGGCTCAGTGAGCTCAAACATCCCCTCCCCTAACACTTTTCTCCAATTCATCTAATTAAAGGACCCCAGAAGATGGGTAAAACTGCGAGTTATAGTTACTCTAGTGCAAGTAGGGATTTGTGGGGCCACAACCATGGGCAAAGCAGAGTTCATCTACTGTTTGAAGATGGCAAGATGGATCCGTGGGACTCGAGTGTTGTTGTAGCCCATGATAATTTCAAGCTGTGGATTGTGACTCTCTTTTTTTTCTGGAAAAGAGGGGCATATAAAGCTCTCTGGCAAAGATGTCTGTGAAAATAGCTGATTGGGCTGAGGTGAAGGGCTTACGTTTTTGATGTTGGAGAGGGAGCACCGGAAAGGGTGTTTTTCCCCCTCCCCCATCTGCTTTGAATGGCTACTGATGTGTTGGAAATGGAGGACCTAGGAAGATTGCTGGAGAGTTGGGTGGAAAGGTTTTTTGTAAATGCCAAATGTGGATGGGGTCTTGGTTGGTGAGGGTTATTTTAGAGGAAGAAGGGAATTTGGGGGGGGGGGGGGGCAGTGCGTCACTTCCTTGCCATCTACTAAATTGGGTCCATGGGGGGGGTATGTGAATTACTATGGGAAGCCTAAGTTACGTAGTAAACGTTGGGTTGGGGGTAATCTTGCTGCTTTTTGCATATATACAGTTGCTTTCAGTGTGTGGAATGGGGGCACAAGGTGAACACTTGTATGAGGAAAGTTTGAATGCATTGTTCGTGGAAGGGAGGGATGCACTTGGAGAGAATGTCCTTTACCAGATGCCAATGTTGCATGGCCCAAGGGGGATAGGGAGGAGGATGAAATGGAGGAAGGTGAGAGCAAGTCACAGCCTGCTATAGAGGAAACTCCCCACATCCAAAAAAAGGCTTCCATATACTAAAAGAAACGTGGGGTGGTGGGGGAGACTTTTGAGGTGAGGAACAGTTGTTTGGTTTGTTTGTTCGTTTGTTTTGTTAGAACGATTAGGGGAGGCGGGCATTTTATCTACTACCTCAGTGGGATAACTTGATGGAGCAAAAAAGAGACGGGGAAGAAGTCTGAGAAGGTTGTAATTGGGGGTGGGGGGTACAAGGATGGAGGAGGTTTGGGAAGGGAGGAATTTTCCATGCGCTGTGACAAAACCAGTTTGCGGTGCCCAGAAGGCCCGGGATGCCGGTGAGCTGGGGCCTTCCCTGCTACCAGCAGGCCTTGCAGCCTCTCTCTTCCCCGTCCCTTAGCTCAGCTCACAAGGCTGCTTAAGACCACACGCTGCCTTTGTCCAGCGTCGTCGTCTTTGACGATGACCAAAGCCACAGTGGTGAGGCGGGGGGCACGTCCAGGTGAAGTCAAGTGAAATGAAGGCAGTAGACTGAGACCCGGGTGAACTGAAGCAGGGAGTCGAGTTGAAGCAGCACACACCTGCCAGCTCCCGCCCACACGGTGGCTTTCCCACAGGAGAGCCAGCCAGCCAGTAGATCAGTCACCATGCCACAGGACCGGCTGCTGCCCCCAGGGGTCCCACTCCCCCTCCAGCCCTGGGTGGGTTATCGCTTTTCAGCCTCTTGAAGGCTCAGATCGGGGGGTGGCTGGGCTTAGGTCTGGCTGCTGCCTGGTCGGTTGTTTTCCATGCTCAACGTGGACCCAGTGGACTTGAGTTGTGTCATTGTGTTTGACAATTGTAGACAATGGCACATGTCCTTTTGGCACGCTAAGGCTTGTACAGCCTTTTGGGAGGTGCATAAGGCGGCTGTGGGGAGAGGGGAGCTGGAAGGTTTAAATTTCGAAGTGGGCCAAAAAGCGCGGGAGCGGGTGCTGTTTGTCAAGATGTACAATGATGTATTGGAGGAGGAGGAGGACATGGTGCATTGGTTGGAGGAGAGGGTGCAGAGAGTGTTACATGTGGAGAGGGTATGTGACCGGTGGAGGGTGTGGACCGGGTCGTGTTGCTGCACACGAGCACGGGTGTTGCTGCACGAGGAAGTGGGAAGCCCTGGGGGAGTGCGGCATTTGCTGCCTGTGGTACAGATTGGGCCTCATAGAGGGTACGTTATGTATTACGATCAGCCCAAGGTGTGCAGTAGATGTGGGCTGGGGGGGCACTTGGCAGCCTTTTGCCAGCTTACTGTTTGTTTCCAGTGTAGGGGGATGGGGCACAGAGCCCAGTTTTGTAAAGAAAAAGTGTGTACTGATTGTAGGCGGGAGGGTCGCATGCAGTGGGAGTGCCCATACTCTTATGCTAATAGAGTACGGGTGCAGGAGGAACAGAGGAGCGGACGGGGAGGTGGAGGAGGAACAGCTGGAGCTGTGGTCAGAGGAGGAAGAAATGGTCATAGAGGAAATACCAGATGGGGAGGAAGGGCAACAGGGTATTGAGGAAGTGGTGCTAAATTTATCGGAGGAAGAAATTGAGGGGGAGGAGAAAAGGGAAGAGCAGAAGGGAGAGGGGGAAGGTGGGGATCTGGCGTTGAAGCAGCTGAGGGGCATGGTGGAGCAATGGGGGGACAAGGGGAAGCCCAGGGGGGAAGACTAGGCAGAAGAAATGGAAACACTTGAGCAAGGACAGGAGAGGGGTTTAAAGAAGAGAAAGAAACAGTGGGGTGGGAAAGGGAATAAAAAGGAAGTGGGAGTGGAAGCAGAGGAACTGGGGGAGTTGAAGGTGGGGGGGAAAGGAGAGGAAAGGGGAGAAAGATGGAAGAGGGGTAGGGAAGGAGGGGGTGGGATTTTTACTCAACAAGGCATGGGTGTGTGGGGTAGGGTGGGAGGAAAATTATGGGCTTTTAAGGAAATGATGGGATAAGAGGCAATCATGGTGGGCGGAGGCGGAAGGGAATAGGGTGGTGGAGGGGGTGGGGGGAATTTTACTTAACAAGGCACAAGTGAGGGTGCTTGCCTTGAAAACTCTGATAGAAGGTTGTTTGCAACACCTGGAGGTGGGGGTGGAGGTGGAAATTTTCAATGCTTATGCACCTGCGACGAGGGCAGAGCAACAGGAGTCTTTTTTGTAGGTTGGAGGGGAGGAAAGTGGGGGAGTTCTCCCTCCCCAATAATCAACAGATACTTGAGGAGACTGGGTTTGTATGGGGGGCGGTGGACATGGTTGTGGGTAGATAAACTGGCAAGGTGGTACACGTGGGGGTGGAATTTTTGAGGGCAAAGGTGTTGGAGGGGTTAGGGTGTGAGGGGTTGGGTGAGGCAAAGAGGGTGCTGAGGGAGATTAGGGGAAGGGATGGGATGGCATACATAGGGGAGTTGGCCTGGGCACAGGTGGGGAGGGTATGCAAGGGAATAGTGGGGAAGGGATGGAAGGGGGAGCATGAAGATTTTGCTTGGCGGGTGGTGCGGAGGGTTTTACTGGTGTGGGCGGAGCAACAACCGTTGGGACTATTGCGGTCGGCGGTGTCTGTGAGAGCTGTGCACAGAAGAGACAATTTTTCATATGTTATGGGAGTGAAGTTTTGCACAAAGGGTGTGGCAGAGGGTGGCTAGCTTTTGTAGAGTGGTAGGGTCGGGGGCATGTGTTAATTTTGAGGGGGCTTTGTATGGATTAGTGAAGTACAAGGAGAGGGAATGGGAGATAAGGGTATTGTTACTTTGTACACGGGTGGCGGTGTGGAAGGTGCGGTGTTTATTGGTACAAAAGCGTCTTTATTTCACTTCATGGGAGTGTATTCAATTAGCATATGTGGAGTTACACTATTATAAAAATAGAGGGGAAGGGGGGTGGGATGGGATTGACTGGTGGTGGCTATTTGTGTAAAAGGATGGAGGGGCCGGGACAGGGATAATGAGGAAGATGGGAGAATGTGGGAAGGGATTTTACATTATATTATATATAAATATAATATATGATGGCTTGTGTTATGTATTGTTAATCAGGAGTGAACAAAATGTAAAAGAGGGTTGATAAGTGGTGGTAATGGTGGAGGGTATAATTAGAAGTGTTTATTTGGTTGTTGGGGAGGGGAGAAATGGTTCAAGCTGGAACGCTTGTGACAGTGTGCTAAACGTATAGTTTCTAATCCTGGAATGGAGAACGTTTGAGTTTGTTGTTCAAGTTGAAAGGTTTTGAAATAGTTTTGATACTTTTGTTACTAAAAAACCAAAACTGTTCTTTATCAGTTAAAATCGAGGACGTATCAGCGATTAATGAGGACTGACACATTAAACGCTCTTTTGCCGGGGGCGGGCCTCGGAGCTTGCTCCAGCCCCTCTATGCATCGGCCTGGTATTACAGTACCTCCAGGCCCAGTGCCCACTCCCCTTCCGGGGAAGCGCCTTTCTCTTCTGTCGGTTCCAAAAGCAGCAGCAGCAGCAAGGGCCTCGTGCAGCTGGTGACCCCAGGGTGACCCGGGGTGGGGACCCTATGGAAAGGGCTGCTGGGCAGCATGCCGGGAGCCTGGAAGGCTCACAGGCAGGTGCGTGCCCGGGGGCCGGCTCCTCCTCCGGGCCTGGGCGGGTTATCGCTTCTCAGCCTCTTGAAGGCTCAGATCAGGTTGGCGGGTGGGCCTAGGTCCGTCCGCTGCCTGGTCAGTGCTTGAGAGGCCGGGAGGGGAGCGGAGATGGCGGTGGAGATAGCGAGAGCGGTGAAGGAAGCGGCAAGGCGGATGGAGGTCGTGGAGCGAGATGAGAGCGGAGCAGAGACAAGGAGGTCCAGGAGAGAGCGGGGAGAGGAGTCGAACCAGCAGGGGAGGGGAGTGGAGCGGAGAAGGAGGTGAGCAGACGGCGGTGGAGTGTTGTGGGACACTGTGGGAAGGTTCAGCCGGGAGCAGGGGGGGGAATGGGAAGACGCCCGAAGAGGGCGGACCGGCGGCGGCGGCGAAGGAGGGCGGATGGAGGAAGGAGCGTGGGCAGGAGAAGGAGGCAGCAGGGACGGCAAAAGTGGCAGGACCAGAGATGGAAGAGGGAGACTGGAGAAGGGACGCTTGGTGGAAGGTTAAGGTGACCTTGGCAAAGGAGGGCTTCAAGGGAGCAAAGACTTTGAGTCGGTGGGACTTTGTGACACAAGTTTTGTTGGGGGTGCTGAAGGTGGAACCTGCAGACTTGGTGTGCGTGATGGCATTTGATAATTATAAAGAATGGCACGTTTCCTCTTGGAGTGCAAGAGCATACAATGCATTTTCGCTGCCCTATGGGCTTCCCACGGAATGGGGGGAGCTGGAGGGGCTGAATTTTGAGGTTGGCTGGAAGGCACGGGAACAGGTGGTAGACATTAAGATGTATACGGATGTTTTGGAGGAGGGGGATGTGGTGGACTGGTTGGAAGCAAGGGTGCAACGAGTGAAAATGGTGGAAAAGGTGTTTGACCGGTGGAGGGCTTGGATGGGGGCTTGGAGGGCACGAGTAATTTTGCAAGAAGAGGTGGGGAATGCAGGGAGGGTGAGGCATTTATTGCCAGTGGTGCAAATTGGGCCGCACAGGGGATATATTATGTATTCTGACCAGCCAAAGCTGTGCAGTAGGTATGGGTTGGGGGGGCACCTGGCTGCGTTTTGTTGGTTAATGATTTGCTTTCGGTGTAGGGGGATGGGGCACAGAGCACAACTTTGTGTTGAGAAGTTGGTATGTGCCGGGTGCAAACAAGAGGGGCACTTTCAATGGGACTGCCCCTTCTCCTACGCAAACAAAGTATGGGTGCAAGAACACTGTGGGGAGCAGAGAGAAGTGGAGGAACGAGGGGATGGGAAACACCTGGAGGTGTGGGTGGAGGGGAAGGAGATGATGATGATGATGATAGAGGAAACACCTGAGGGGGAGGGAGGCCAACGACAACAAATTGAAGACCTGGTATTAGAGCTGGTAGAGGAAGATGTAGAAGGAGGGAGAGGAAGAAAGGAGGGGGGAGGCTCTGGAACACCTGAGAGGGATGGTGAAGCGGGGAAAACCTGAAGGGGGGAGTTGGGCGGAAGAGATGGAAGCCCTGGAACAAGGGCAGGAAGGAGGCTTAAAAGGAAAAAGCAAGGGTGGGGGGGAAGAGGGTAAGAAAAGAGTGGGAGTGGAAACGAAGGGGGGGATTTGGGAAAGGGGAACAGAAGGGGAAGGAGGGAAGAGATGGAATGGGGGGGGAGGAGAGGGGGTGGGATTTCTGAGTCCTGGAGCGGTGGAGGGTTTGGTTGCAAGAACAGGAATATGGAGGCAAGGGATGGTGTCTCCAGGGGAAGGGTCAGAAAGTGAGTTGGGGAGTGGGGTAGAGGGGTGAGGGGACAAGAGTGGGTTTGTTTGTTTTTGAAAAATTTTGAAATGGCGGTGAGAATAGCCTCACTAAAGGTAAGGAGCTTACTAACAAGGAAAAGGTGGGAGAGGGTGGGGGTGTGTTTAGAAACGTTTGCAGCAGATGTTATTTGCGTTCAAGAATGTGGGATAGGGTGGGAAAAAGGCTATGGGTTTTTGAGGAAGCATTGGGGAAAGGGGCAGTCTTGGTGGGCGGGGGTGGAAGGGAACAGCGGCGGGAGTGGGTATCTTGTTGAATGGGACACGGGTGAGGGTGATGGGGGGTGGAGACATTAATTGAGGGGCGGCTACAGCACATGAAGGTGGAGGGGGAGGAGGTGGGGATCTTTAATGTGTATGCACTGGTGGTGAAGGCTGAGGGGAGGGAATTTTTTTGGAAGCTGGGGATATGTGGGGGAGGGGGAGGGAAGAAGGTTTTTGTGGGGGATTTTAATTGCCTTATAGAAGAAGGGGATAGGGAAGGGGGTGTTGGGGTGGGCAATTGGACAGTACAGGGAGGTGGTTGGGAAATTGGGTACAGGAGGAGGGGCTGCAGGATGAGTGGAAGGGGGAGTGGGTGGGAATGAGGATGGATCCGGGGTGGAAAGAGGGTGTTACAAATTGATTTTGTTTTTGTGTCTGAAGGGGTGAGGGTGGAGGGGAAGGAAATGGGAGAGGTGGGGTTTAGTGATCACAAGTGGCTGAGGGTGGATTTACGGGGAGGGGGAGGGGAGTGTGGAGGCTAAACACCAGGGTGGGTGTGTGTGTGTGGGGCTTTTGGGAGGGAATACGAAGGGTGGAGAACAGCAAAGGCTCTGTTCAAGTCGAAATGGGAGTGGTGGAGAGCAACAAAAGAAAAGATCAGAAGGTGGTTGATACGAGTGGGGAAGGAGAAGGGAATTGGGGAGGGAGCAGAATTTGATTCAGGAGGCGATGGGGGGGGGAGGGAAGTGAAGGGGGAGTTGGGGGAGGTGAAGCAGGCAGTGCAAGAGTGGTTTCGGGGGAAGGAGAGGGAGAGGATGTTTTTGGCATGGGCACTGTGGGTAGGGGAGGGGGAGGAGTGGGGAAAATATTTTGCTGAGGGGGTAAGGAAAGGGAGGAGGGAGGTGGGGCGGTGGTTACAGGGGAGGGAGTGCGGATAGAGGAGCAAGGGGAGGTGTTGGAGGAGGTAACGGGTTTCTATTCGGGGTTGTACAGGAAGCGGGAGGTGGACGGAGAGACAAGGGAGAGGTTTTTGGGGGTGTTGGAAAAGAGGTTGGGGGGGGGGGGAGTGAATTTGGAGAGGGATATGAGGAAGGAGGTGGTCAGGGAGGTTTTGAGGGGGGATGAAAAGAGAGAAGACACCGGGGTGGATGGATTGCTGATGGAGTTTTATGAAAGGTTTTGGGAGGTGGTGGGGGTGGGGGGATGTGGTGGAGGTGTTTCAGGAGATTATGGAGACGGGGCTAGTGGGGGAGGGGTTTTCAGTGGGGGGTGGTGGTGCTATTACATAAAAAGGGAAGCAGGGAGGCTCTCCTGAATTGGAGGCCAATCACACTTTTAAATGTGGATTATAAGCTATTTTCAAGGGTTTTGGCAACATGGATGGGGAGGTGGTGGGGGAGGACCAGACATGTGCAGTGAAGGGTAGGAGGATGGTGGATACACAGTGGGTGTGGAGGGATATGTTGGAGTATGTGGGAGAGAGGGGGTGGAGGGTGGTGGTGGGCAGTGTGGACCTAGAGGAAGCTTATGATAGTTTGGAGCATGGGTTTTTGTTTGAGGTGTTGGGGCGGATGGGGTTCTTAGGGAAGTTCGTGGGGTGGGTGAGAGCACTGTATAGGGGGGCACGGAGCAGAATTTTGGTGAAGGGGTTTTTGGGAGGGGAATTTAGGGTGGAGAGGGGGGTGCGCCAGGGGTGCCCCCTTACACGAATAGCCCCAGAGAGTGGCATAGAGCCATTGGCGCAAAGGGTGAGAAGGGATGGGAGGGTGAGGGGAATTCCGGTGCCGGGGGGAGGGGAATTGAGGGTCACGTTATACATGGATGATGTGATGTTTATGGTTTGGGATGAGGGGTCTTTGAGGAGGGTGGTGGAGGGAATTTGGGAGTATGAGGAGGTGGCGGGGCCACGGGTAAATAAGGGGAAGAGTAGTCTGTTGGCAGTGGGGGAGTGGAGGGGGTTGGAGGAGGGGTGGTGTGTGGAGAGGGAGGGCTTGAAGGTACTGGGATTGTATATGGGAGTGGAAGACGAGGTGTTTATTGGTTCAGAAGGAGCTTTGTTTTACTTCAGGGGAGTGTGTTTATTTAGCATATGCAGAATTGGGGTATTATAGGAGGAAAGGGGAGTGGGAAGGCATTGATTTGGAGGAAGTTGTTTGAGTAGGAAGGAGGGGAAGGGTTGAGAGAAACAATGTTATGATTTGTGTGATGTGTTGATCAATGGGACGGAGTCGAAATGTTTGAGTTGGTTATGTAAAGGGGGGAGAAGCGTTTCTTTGTGGTTCGGGAAAGATTCTTATGTTATGACGTGAATGTTACTGTTTTGAGACTTGAAGCGAAAAAGCTGGTGTTTTTGTTGGTTGTGTTGAAAGGCTTATGGTTCTGATACTTTGTTAATTAGGAACAGATTTTTTTTTTTTTTTATCAGTTTAATCGCTGATACGTCCTTGATGTGAGGACTGACACATTAAATACATTTTTGGTGCCTGGGGTGGGCCTCGGAGCTTGCTCCAGCCCCTCCATGCATTGGCCCGGTATTACAGTGCCTCCGGGCCCGGGGCCTGCTCCCCTTCCAGGGGAGCGCTGCCTTCCTCCTCTCTGGGTTCCAAAAGCAGCAGCAGAGGCGGGACCGCGACCCCAGGGGGGCAGACCGTATGCAAAGGGCTGCTGCTGGGCGGGCAGCACACTGGCAGGGGAGCAAGCGCGCCCTCCTGCTCGGCACCACTACCCCCCCCCCCCCCCCAGCCTTCCACTGGGGGGGGCTGGGACCCCGCCCAGGGCTGCAGGACCCAGGCCTGGGCGGGCGGGGGGTGCGGGCCGGGAGCCCGCCCAGCCCGCATGGCCCCACTGCGGGCCCAGAAGCAGTGCCCAGAGGGTGGGTCGAGGAGGCCGGGGCCTTCCCTGCTACTGGCAGGCAGGCCTTGCAGCCTCTTTCTGCGTCTCACCCTCTGGCTTGGCCTGCAAGGCCGCTTAAGACCAGATGCTGCTGCCTTCAAGTGTCGTTGTTGACGACGACCAAATCCAGAGTGGTGGGGCGTGGGCAAGTCCAAGTCAAGTCAAATGAGAGCAGTAGACGGAGACCGGGGCAAGTGGAAGGAAGCCCGTGTTGAGTTGAGTGCGACGGAGGCCCGCCAAGGGTGAACTGAAGCAAGCCCGAGTCGAGGCGGGCGGGGGCAAGCTTGTCCAAGTCAAGTCCAAAGAAGCTGCAGTAGGCCACGCCCCGGGTGACCTGAAGTGAGGAGTCGAGTCTGCAGCGAGCCTGCAATGCGATGCTGCGGCAAGTCAAGCAACCAAAGTGCTTGCTTGCATCCATAGATGCTTCTCAAGCAAATCCCGGGACGTCATTCTCCCCTTGTACTCAGCCTCAGTGAGGCCACAGCTGGAGTACTGCATCCAGTTTTGGGCTCCACAATTCAAAAAGGATGTGATGTGGAGAAGCTGGAGAGAGTCAGTCCAGAGAAGAGCCACGTGCATGATCAGAGGTCAGGGAAGCAGACCCTACGATGACAGGCTGAGAGCCCTGGGGCTCTTTAGCCTGGATAAACCCCAGGCTCGCTCAGGGGTGATCTGATGGCCACCTCCTAAGTTGATCAGGGGTGAGGTGACCACCAGTATCTGGGGGAAGGCTTGTTCACCAGAGCGCCCCAAGGAATGACGACTAGGTCGAATGGTCATCAACTACTACAAGGCCGTTTCCAGGCTGGACATAAGGAAGAATTTCTTTCCTGTCCGAGCCCCCAAGGTCTGGAACAGCCTGCCCCCGGAGGTGGTTCAAGCGCCTACCTTGAACACCTTCAAGAGCAAACTGGATGCTTACCTTGCTGGGATCCTATGACCCCAGCTGACTTCCTGCCCTTTGGGCAGGGGGCTGGACTCGATCTTCCGAGGGTCCCTTCCAGCCCTAATGTCTACGAGTCGGGAGCGGCACACACCTGCCAGCCCCCGCCCACCCACACAGTGGCTTTCCTGCAGGAGTGCCAGCCAGTCACTCAGTTGCCAGGCCCCAGGACTGACCGCCTCTGCCCCACTGGGGCTGCCCCCGGCCCTGCTCGCCTGGCCCCCTGGCCACCGGCCCACGGCGCCCGCTCCCCCTCTGGGGCTGGGCGGGTTATCGCTTCTTGGCCTCTTGAAGGCTCAGATCAGGTTGGCGGATGGGCCTAGGTCCGGCTGCTGCCTGGTCGGGCCTCGAGAGGCAGGGCGCTGGGGAGGATGGAGGAGATGGCAGAGGCGACGACTAGTATGCAGATTGGTATGCAGATGATGGCAGAGGCGGGAGCTGAGGAGAATGGAGGTCGGGAGCAGCAACATCAGAGGGAGAGCCGGGAGATTGGAGAAAGAAAGAATCGACGGAAGAGGTGAGCGGATGGCGGAGGAGGAAGAGGGGTGGACCCGAGTACAGCGGAGAGGGAAGACCCAGGCGGGAGCGGGGGGGGAAGAAGACCCCCGAAGAGAGAGGAGCATCGGCAGCAGAAAGGAGTCATCTGGAGGCCCCTGGGCAGGAGAAGGAGGCGGCAGGGGCGGCGAGACCAGAGGAACTAGAAGAAGGAAAATGGAGGCCGGGGAACAAACAATGGTGGGTAAAGGTAACCCTGACCTTGGAGGGTTACAAAGGGAAGAAGACTCTGCGGCGTGGAGACTTTATGGCAGAAGTGCTGTTTAAGACTTTGAAAGTGAACCCCAAGGGACTTGGACTGTGTGGTGGCCTTTGATAGCAGGAAGGTTTGGAATTTCTCCTTCTGGAAGGAGAAATGCTATGCTGCCTTTTGGGAGGCGCATAAGGAGGCATTAGAGTGGGGGGAATTGGAGGGGTTGGTTTTTGATATGGGACAGAAGGCATGGGAGAGGACACTATACTAAGATGTTTAGTGATATGTTGGATAAAGAGGACATGGAATCCTGGCTGGAGCAGAGGGTGCAGAAGGTGGTATTTGTGGAAAAGGAGTGTGACTGGTGGGGGATTTGGATGGGGGCATGGAGGGCGAAGGTGGTTTTGCATGAGGAGGTGGTGGGGAGGCTGGGGGCTGTTAAGCACTTGGCTTCAGCTGTGCAAGTTGGTTCCTGTAGAGGTTACCTGACCTATTTTGACCAACCCCAAATTGTGTAATGGGTGCGGGCAAGCAGGGCACCTGGCAGCGTTTTGCCGTTTGACTATTTGTTGTTGGTGCAGGGGGATGGGACACATGGCCCAATCTTGTGTGTAAGGCTTGTGGGCAAGAAGGGCATGTGCAGCAAATGTGTCCCTTGATGTATGCCAATAAAGTGTGGATGGCAGGGCATGGAGAGGAGTGGAGAGGGAGGAATGGAGGAGGAGAAACAGCTGGGGGGGATGGGAGGAGATGGTCATGAAAGAAACACTGGTGGGGGAGGAGGGAAAAGAAGAGAGAAAGGCAGTGATGGAGTTGGTGGAGGAGGAGTTAGAGACAGAAGAGAAGTGGGGGGGGGAAAGGGGCAGAGGGCGAGGGGGGGGGGGGGACATGGCTTTACAACCAGTGTGGGGTATGGTGGAGGAACTGGGAGCAGGGCAAGGCCTGCCGGTAGTGGGGAAGGAGAGAGAAGGGGTGGGCAGAGCAAATGGAGGCAACTGAACAAGGGAAGGGGAGTGGGGTTTAAAGAAAAGGAAGAAATGGGGGGGGGGGGAGAAAGGGGGGAAGAAGTTGGGGTTGCAAACTGAGGGAAAGGGTGAGAGGGAAGAAGGAAAGGAAGAAGGGAGGGAGGAGGGATTGGGATTTCTGAGCCCAGGAGCGGTGGAGGGGTTGTTTTAAACAACCGGAATATGGAGGATGGGGGTAGAGTCCTCAATGGAGTCATTGGAGAGTGGGAGTGGGGAAGAGGTGTGAGGGGGGAAGTTTTGGTTTATGATGATTTCAATGGAAGGGGCCTTTTGTGTTGTTTCATTAAATGTGAGGAGTCTGTTATCAAGGAAAAAAGTGGGGAAAGGGTGGGAGGGTATTTGAGGGCATTAAGGGCTGAGATTATTTGTGTACAAAAGTGTGGGATGGGGGATTATAGGGTGTTGCGGAGAAGATGGGATAAGGGAAGATACTGGTGGGCTGGGGCAGGTGGGAATAAGGCTGCGTGGGTGAGAATTTTAGTTAACGAGACATGGGTGAGGGTGATTGGGTGGAGATGCTAATTGAGGGGCATTTGCAACACATGAGGGTGGAGGTGGGGGGGAGGAGGTGGGGGTGTTTAATGTCTATGCATCTGTGGTGAAGGCGGAGTGGAGGGAATTTTTTTGAAGATTGGTGGTATGAGGGGGAGGGAAGAAGGTTCTTGTAGGAGATTTTAACTATATCGTTGAGGAAGGGGATAGGGAAGGGGGTGTGGGGGGGATGTTTGGACAGCACGGGGAGGTGTTTGGGGAACTGGATTTGGGAAGGGGGGCTGATGGATGTTTGCAGGGGGGGAGTGGGTGGGAATGAGGATCAGTCGGGGGGGGGGGGGGGAAGAGGGTTTCGCGGACTGATTTTTGTGTTGGTTTTGGAGGGGGTGAGGGTGGAAGGGAAGGAGGTGGTGGAAGTGGGGGTTTAGTGATAACAAGATGTTGAGGGGGGTAGAACTACGGGTTGGGGGAGGCAGTGGGAGGAGGAAGCAAGGTGTGGAAACTAAATACAAGGGTGCTGGAAGATGAACAGGTGTGTGGGGAGTTTGGGAGGGAATATGAGGGGTGGAAGACGACAAGGGTGCTTTTTAAGTCTCATGGGAGTGGGGGAGGGTCACAGAGGAGTGTCACAACCCAAATGAATCAGTGCCCATGTCACTTGCAAGAGATACCATTCAGACCATCTGATCAACTAAGGGTTAAAACAAAATCCTGGTGGAGAGCTGTATATAATTTATGCCCACGTCACCAACGAGAAACAAAATTTAAGACTGGTCAGGGTGAAAGGGGATAGCCCTGCCATAAATCCCTGCAATTGGTCAAGAAGCAAGCTCAGACCCCTCTCGTGTATGGGACAGGAAACCTGACCCATTACCTTGTAACCTGTTAGCAACCTGAGAGCACAAAGAACTGCTGCTTGCCAGATAATTAAAGATTCAATTTAGCAGTTCATCATTGGATACTTCTGAGAGACACCTCTGTCTATAAATAGTTTAACAACTTCCGCCTAAGTCGGAGACCTCTGTGGGAATCTCTAAGGAGAAACCTAAGATCATCATCAGAGTAAATTGACAGCTTGATCACCTGTCAATATCTTCCCGTCAGCATAATTATTGACGTATCAAAGCCCTGCAGGCACGGTAACGCGTTCCCGGTGCCACGTCCATCATTGTTAGCTGTAACCTGAAACTGTACGCTTGATTGTAATCGTTGTATCGTTGGCTGTAACCTGAAACCATATGCTTGATTATAATCACTATAACTGGAGAAACTGCAACGGAACAAAGGCTCAGCCTGTGTCACATGTCATGGCGACATAAGTAAACCATCTCCTGTAACCAACACGTGTCTGTGCCTGGTTAATTTTCGCCCCATCCATCACTACCTGCCTGTCAGGTGGAAGTTTTATTGCTCCGGCGGTGAGGGGGGTCAGCAAGCAGCTACTGGCGCTGCTCTGATCTCCGACAAGGAGAAGATTAGGAGGTGGTTTATTTGGGTTGGGAAGCGGAAGGGGTGGGAGAAGAGGAGGGAGTTGAGGAGGTTGCAGGGAAGGGTTCAGGGGTAGATTTGGGAGGTGATGGGGAAGGAAGTGAAGCAGGAGTGGGGGAGGTGAAGCGGGGGGTGGAGGAGTGGTTTTGGGAGAGGGAGAGGATGTTTTTAGCATGGGCACTGTGGGTGGGGGAGGGGGGAGGAATGGGGGAAGTATTTTGCAGAGAGGGTGAAGAAGGGTAGCAGGGAAGTGGGGGAGGGGGTGCGGGTAGAGAAGCAAGGGGAGGTGTTGGAGGAGGTGACAAGGTTCTATGCGGGGTTGTATAAGAAGCGGGAGGTGGATGGGATGGTGGGGGAGAGGTTCTTGGGGGAGTTGGAGAAGAGGTTAGGGGAGGGGGGAGGAAGCAGATCTGGAGAGGGATATAAGGGAGGAGGAGGTGAGGGAGGTGCTGGGGAGGTTGAAAAAGGGGAAGACACAGGGTGTGGATGGGTTTACCAGTGGAATTCTATGAGAGGTTTTGGGAGGTGGGTGGGGGTGTTTTGGGAGATCATGGGGTCGGGTGGTGGGGGAGGGGTTTGTGGTGGGGGGTGGTGGTGCTGTTGCACAAAAAGGGCAACAGGGAGTTGCTGCAAAACTGGAGGCCGATCATGTTACTGAACGTAGACTGCAAGTTATTTTCCAAAGTGTTGGCGATGCGGATGGTGTTGGGGGAGGTGGTGGGGGAGGACCAGAAGTGTGCAGTGAAAGATAGGAGAATGGTAGATACACAGTGGGTTTGGAGGGTGGTGGGAAGTGTGGATCTGGAAAAAGCGTATGACAGTTTGGAGCACGGGTTTTTGTTTGCAGTTTTGGGGCGGATGGGTTTTCCGGAGAAACTTGTGGGGGTGGGTGAGAGCATTGTATAAGGGGGCACATAGTAGGATATTGGTGAAGGGGTTTTTGGGAGGGGAGTTTAGGGTGGAGAGAGGGGTGTGCCAGGGGTGCCCCCCTCTCTCCAGGACGGTTTGTGTGTGGGATGGAGCCGTTTGGCTCAGCGGGTGAGAAGGGATGGGAGGGTGAGGGGAATACTGGTTGCCAATGGGAGGGGGAGTTGAGGGTGACACTATATGGATGATGTTACATTTATGGTTTGGGATGAGGGATCTTTGAGGAGGGTGGTAGAGGGAATTAGGGAGTATGGGGGTGTGGCGGGCCCCATGGGTGAATAGGGGGAAGAGCAAGTTGCTGGGTGGTGGGGGATTGGAGGGGTGGCAGGTGGAGAGGGAGGGGTTGAAAGTGTTGGGGGTTTACATGGATGTAGGGGGGAAGGGGGAATGGTCGTGGGAGGAGGTTTGAGGGAGGGTGAAGACAGTGGTAGGGATATGGGGCACCAGGAAGCTATCGTTTAGAGGGGAGGGTGGGGATAGTATAGGCAACAAAAATTGTTATGGTTTTGTTTGTGGTGATAGTGTACCCGCCCACCTGGTTGCAGGTGTGGTTGGTACAGAGGGAAGTTTGTTTGTTTTTCTGGGGAGGGAAGACGGAGAGGGTGGCAAGGCAGGAGGTGTATAAGAGGGAGGATCTGGGAGGGTGGGGATTGCCTGAGTTGGAAGCTTTTGTGTGTGTGCATTTTTGGAAAGGGGTGGTGAGGGTAGCAAGGTGGAGGGGAGGAAAGTGGGGGAAGTGTGCAGGTATTGGGCTGGAAGGTATTTAAGAAGGTTGGGGTTGTATGGGGGGAGGTGGATGGGGTTGTGGGCAGAGAGACCAGCAAAATGGTATATGCAGGGTGGAATTTCTTGAGGGCAAAGGGGCTGGAGGGGTTAGGGTGTGAGGGGTTGAGGGAGGCAAAGTGGGTGTTGAGGGAAATGAGAGGAAGGGATGGAATGACAGATATAGGGGAGTTGTCATGGGTACAGGGTGGGAAGGGTATGGAAGGGAATAGTGGGAAAGAGGTGGGAACGGGGGAACATGAAGGTTTTGCTTGGCGGGTGGTAAGAAGGGTGTTTACTGGTAAGGGTGGAGCAATAGCGATGGAGTTTAAGGTCAGGGGAGTGTCCACGGGAATTGTGCACGAGGGAAGAAATGTTTTTTCATGTTTTATGGGAGTGTTGTTTTGCACAAAGGGCTTGGCAGAGGATGGGGAGGTTTTGTAGAGCAATAGGGTGGGGGGATTGTGTTAATTTTGAGGGGGCGGTGTATGGGGTTAGTGAGTCACAAGGAGAGGGAATGGGAAATTTGGGTGTTGTTACTGTGTACACTGGTGGCGGTATGATGAGGTGTCTGTTAGTGCAAAAGGGGCTTTATTTTACAGCACGTGAGTGCATTTATCTGGTGTATGTAGAATTGGGGCACTATAGAAGTAGAGGGAAGGGGAAGGGATTGAGTGGAGGAGGTTATTTGAGTAGAAGGGGAGGGGGTAAAGGAAGGTAAATGTTATGTTTTGTGTGGGATATTGAAAGCGGGCGAATGTAAAGGAGATTGAATTGAGGGAGGTAAGGTGGGAGGAGAGATTGAAATGGTTGATTTGTTTGTGTAAGGGGGGAGGAATGTGTTTTGGTTGTCCTGGAAAGGAATGTTATGTTACAGGGGTGAATGTAAACGTTTTGTGGTTTGAAGCTGGGGCCCTGCCTGGGGCTGTGAGGCCTGGGCCCGGGTGGGGGGTGCGGGCCGGGAGCCCGCCCAGCCCATGGGGGCCTGCTGCGGCTCTGGGGACGGCACCCGGAGGGCCAGGGCCCTCCCCACTACTGGCAGACCTTGCAGCCTGCCTTCATCGAGCGTCATCAACAATGACGAACAAAGCCGCAGCAGCGAGGTGTGGGCAAGTCCAAGTCAAGTACAATGAAAGCAGTAGACAGAGACCGGGGCAAATGGAGGCGAGTCAAGGAGAGGCAGGGGGCAAGTCCCAGTGGAGTCGAGTGCAACGAAGGCAGTAGACAGAGGCCCACCCAGGCAAACTCAAGCAAGGAAGCAAGCCCGAGTCGAGGCGGGCGGGGGCAAGTAAGTCCAAGTCAAGTCAATGAAGCTGCAGTAGACGGAGCCCCGGGCAGGCAACCTGAAGCGAGGAGTCGAGGAAGGAGGGACACACCTGCCAGCCCCCGCCTGCCTGCCCGCCCACACAGTGGCTTTCCCGTAGGAGAGCCGGTCAGTCGCCAGGCCCCAGGACCAACCGCCGCCACCCTGTAGGGGCCGCCCCCTGCCCTGCTCACTGGGCCCCCCCGGGCCGCCGGCCCTAGGGGGCCCGCTACCCCTCAAGGCCTGGGCGGATTATCACTTCTTGGCCTCTTGAAGGCTCAGATTGGGGATGGCCGGGCGGAAGCCTGGCTGTTTCCCGGTTGGGCTGACTGGAGACCGGGAGCGAGGAGGAGATGGCGGCTGGCGGAGTGGTTTCGGTGGCAGAAGGATCAGTGGTGGCAAGGAGTATGCTGACGGACGGGGTGGAGCGGAGCACAGCGACAACAGAGTGGTGAGCCAATGGAGGAGGGCGTATGGACGGTGGTGGGCAGGAAGAGGAAGCAGGAGGAGCAGGAAGCGGAGGAGGCAGTGAGAGTCGAGGCAGCAGGGAAGAAAGAAGATAAGGAGCGGCGGGAGCAGCGGGACGAGAGCTCAAGAGGGAAAGGTTGGGGAGAGGAAGAATGCGGCAGAGAAGATACAGGACCCATGTGGGGGGAGAAGGACCCACGGTGGTGGGTAAAGCTGAAAGAATTAAAGAGACTTTGCTAAAAGATGGCGTTTATGGGAGAATCGAGACTCGAAAGAGCTGAACTTATGGAGAGAGTGTTATTTGGGGACTGTGGAGTGGACACAAAGGACCTGAGCACAGCAATTGCGCATGAGAACAGAGCGTGAACTATTACTTTTTGAAGAGGGGGGCCTATGACTATTTTCGGGTGAAACACGATAAGCTGATGAGGGCAGGGGCACTAAAGGGGTGTACCTTTTGAGGCGGGAGAGAAGGAACGGGAGGGGGTTTTGGTTATTCGGTTGTTTAATGAGATGGTGGAGCGGGAGGACGTGTCGCGGTGGTTAGAGGGGAGGGTGTAGAGGGTGATGTTGGGGGAAGAGTTGGAATCAGTATTGAGAATGGAAATGGGAGAGGGGGAAGGTAAGGAAGATGGAGGAGGAGAGTGTCCTCGGTAGCCTCCATGGAAGAATTAACAGAGGTTCAAGAAGGGGAGGGTATGAGAGATAAGGGGAAAGTGGGGAAAAGGGAGAGCTTGAAGAAACTTGAGAAGGGGGGGTAATGGAAGTAAGCGGGGAGGGAAAGTGGGGAGATACTTGAGACAGAGGGAAAGTGCAGAAAGTGGTGGGGGAAAGGAGATGAAGCAAGTGAGGGGGGGGGAAGAAGGAGGTAAGAAGTGGGAAGGGGAAGGAGATGTGAAAGGGAAAAGGTTGCTGCATAGGAGGGAGGAAGAAGCAAAGAGTTGTGAAAGAGGTGGGGCGGGGGGGTGGGCAGAAAGGTTTCTTAAGCCCAACGGCCATTTTGGCCCTGGCAAAAGCTGAGGGGATGAGGGCAGAGGGGATGAGTATGGGGGGAGGGGAGGGAAAGAAGATCCGAAAAGGAAGTGGTGGGGGGGGGGGGGAGTGAAGCTGTGGGTTAAAAGAAAATGCTATGGATAATATTGCTGAAAATGAGGAGCTTGTTACGAAGGAAGAAATGGGAAAGGTTGAGAGGATGTTTAGAACAGCACGAGGTGGACGTTCTTGTAGGCAAATAATGTGGAAATTGGGTGGGGTAGGGATTACGGGCACCTGTGGAGAAGGTGGGGTTGGGGGCAATCATGGTGGGTGGGGGTGGAGGATAAGGCAGTGGGGGTGGGAGTGTTGATGAGGGGAGGGAGGGGGGGGATTTTCAGGTGAAGGGTGTTACAATGATGGTGGATGGGAGGAAGTTACATTCCATAAAGTATATGCACCTGCAGGGAAGGTGGAAAGGATGGGTTTTTGAAGAAGTTGGCGGTTTGTTGTGGGGGAGGAGGGCATAAGATAGTAGTGCGGGATTTAAATTGTATTATACAGAGGGGGGATCGAGTGGGGGAGAGTGGGGAAGGGGATATGGATAGTATGGGGAGATACTTAAGGGATTGGGTAAAGGAAGAGGGGTTTAAAAGATGGGGAGGGAGAGGGGGTGGTGACAAGGGTGGACCCAGGGGGGGAGGAAGCAATTGCAGATAGATTTTATGTTTGTTTCACCAGGGCTGAGGGGTGTGAGGAAAGCGGTTGGGGATGTGGGTTTTTCAGACCATCGAATGTTGAGGGTGCAGGGGGGAAAACGGGGGAGAGGGATATGGAACTTGAATTTGAAATTATTAGAAGATGAAGGGAGGTGTGAAGAGCTGAGGGAGTTATATAGAGGGTGGAGGGACACTTTGGGGTTTGTTTGCAACACGATGGGGATGGTGGGTGATGGTTAAAGGGAGGGTTAAGGAATGGTTCATCGAAGAGGGGAGAAGAAGAGCGGGGAAGGGAATTGAAAGACAAAGGGTTGTGCAGGAATTGTTGTCGAGGGCAGGGGAAGGGAGGGAGGTTTCGGGTGAAGTTAGGGGAGGCAAGATGGAGAGTAGAGGAATGGTTTGGGGAGAGGGAAAGGGTTTTTCTGGCTAGGGCACCGTGGGTGGAGGAAGGGGAAAAGTGGAACAAATACTTGGCATCGAGGGTGAGGAAAGGGAGGACAGAACTGGGAAAAATGAAAACGGGGAAGGGAAACGGTTGGAAGGAACAAAAGATATATTGGAAGAGGTGACAAATTTTTTTACGAGGACTTGTATAAAGGGGGGAGCAGGGAGGGGACGGGTCGCAGAGGAGGACAGGGAGGGTTTGGAGGGGGACATAATGGTGGGAGAGGTGGAAGGGTGTTTGAAAGAGATGGCGGGAGGGAAGGTGCTGGGGTTGGATGGGTTGGGGAAGGAATTTACTGTAAATTTTGGGACCTAATGGGAGAAGATATGGTTATGTTGTTTAGGGAAATCACGGAATTGGGTATGGTGGGTGAGGGGTTTTTGGATGGGATGGTAATTCTGTTACATAAAAAGGGGAGAGGGGGATCTGAAACTGGAGGCCAATTACATTATTAAATGGAGGTTAGAAGTTCATGAAGGTGCTGGCAGGGCGGCTGAAGAGGGTGTTGGGACAGGTGGTGAGGGAAGGACGGACGTGTGCGGTGGAGGGAAGGAAGATTTATCAGACACATTGGGTTTTGAGGGATATTATAGAGTATGCACGGGTGAGGAAATGGGAAATGGGGATAGGAAGCTTGGACTTGGAGAAGGCTTATGATTGGGTGGAGCACGGGTTTTTGTTTGAGGTATTAGAGGGGATGGGGTTTCCAAGGAGGTTTGTGGGGTGGGTGAAAGGGGTATATGAAGGGGCACAGAGTAGGATGTTAATAAAAGGATGTTTGGGAAGGGGTTTTAGGGTGGGGGTGGGGGTTTGTCAGGGATGTCCACTGTCACCGAGGTTGTTTGTGTGTGGCATGGAGGTTTTAGCACAAAAGATAAGGGGGGGATAGGTGTATTAGAGGGGTGCAAGTTCCTGGGGGGGAGGTTAAGGGTTTGCTTGACATTACGGTGGTGGTAAGAGACAAGTATTTGTTAGGGAGGGTGTTAACACAAATGAGGGAGTATGGGGAAATTTTCTGAGGCAAGGTTGAATAAGGGGAAGAGTATTGTGTGGGTACAAGGGGTGTGGGAGGATATAGAGGGATTTGGGTTGAAGGTAATTGGGGACAACTTGAAGGTTTTGGGGGTTACTTTTGACAAGGATGGGAAGGGGAAGCGGGCATGGGAAGAATTAAAAGGGGAGGGTAAAAAAAGTAGTAGGGTGGTGGGGCACAAGGGGACTGTCCTTGGGTGGTAAGGTGGAAGTGATTAAGAGATTTTTATTGCTAGTGGTGTTATTCATGGGAGGTTATCCCTCCCCCCCCCCCCCCCCCCCCCCCCCCCGGTCGTGAATACAAGCAAGGAAGGTGCAGAGGGAAGTTTGTGTTTTCTTTTGGGGTGGGAAAGTGGAGAGGGGTAGCAAGGAAAGAAATATATAAGGATGGGTGGATGGGGGGGTTTGTGTATGGGCACGTGATGGCGGGGATGGTGAAGGAAGCATTGAGGGGGGAAGAGTATGCAGGGAAGTTTGGGAGGTATTGAGGGGGGGAGGTTCTGGAGGGCTTCAGGGTTCTTTGGGGAAAGATGAAGGGGGGATATGGGCGGAAAAGCCATCTTTGCATTATGGGACAGCAGGAGTTTCATTAGGGTTAGGGAACTGGGTGGGTTGGGGAGAGAGGGGTTGCAAAATGCAAGGGGGATGTTTCAAGTGATTAGGGGGAAGGATGGGCTGACAGATGTGGGGGAACTCTCCTGGGCACAGGTATGGCGGGGTGTGGAAGGGGGTGGTAGATGAGAGGTGGGAACCGGGGCATAGGGGAATTAGGGTGGAGGTTGTTAGGAGGATATTAATGGTAAGGGAAATACAATGTAGATCGGGATCGGTTAGGTCACCGGTATGTCTGAGGGAGTTATGTCAAGGGGAGGAGTCGGGACACCATATATTTTGGGAATGTGATTATGCACAAAAGGTGTGGGGGAGGGTGGGGAAATTTTTGAGGGAGCTAGGGTGGGTGAAGGGGATTTCGTATGAAGGGGCGTTACATGGATTAGTGGAGGAGGGGGAAAGAAGCCCTCAATATGTACCGCCCAGTCGTGGGATGAATCCCACCAGGTTTCCGTTTGCCCTACTAAGTTGTAGGTGTTTTGTGCAAGCAGGAGCGCTAGTTCATCCTGCTTGTTTCCCATGGTCCTAGCATTAGTATGTAGCCCTGCGACAGGTGCCTTTGCTGCCCCCCAGCTCCGAGTCCCAAGGGGCCCCCTTATTTCTTACCTTCTCGTTGCTTACCTGTGCCGTAGTGCTGGCTGCCCCACGGCTTGCAGGTTCCCAATGTTCTTTCTTCAGGCTGGGCTGTCCTTGTGGACCACCAAACCATGTGGCACCCACAGCTTCCCCCGCCCTCATCTTCCCCTCCCCCTGGCAAGCCTAGTTTAAAGCCTGCCAGAGGAGATCCGCCAACCTAGAAGAAAACACATGCTTACCTTTGGGGGACAGGTGAAGCCTGTCAGCACACATCTGGGCCTTTAGTGCCAAGACATTGTCCAGAAGGCACCGCTTCAGATCCCACTGATCCCAGCACTGCTCCCGAGGGGCCAGGACTGGGGTGAGCCCGGCCACCTGGTGCTCAGCCCTGCAGCCAGAGCTCTTGCTCCCCTTACTTCTCACCATCTCTTCTCCTCCTCTTGGCAGGGACATGCACGGTGGGGAGGAGCTGCTTTTGTGGGGAGCAGAAATGCACCAGGGTGGAGCAGTGGGTGAAAGAGCACTGGAAGAAGACCCTGGCACCATGGGGGTGCGGTGATATGAAGAGACTGAAAGAAGGCAAGTGCTAGATGGGGAGAAGAACAGAGAAAAAGACACCCCCCCCCACACACACACACACGTGAAGTTCCCAGTTGTGACCTCTGGACACTGACACACGAGGGTGCTGATCGTGGTGATACGGTAACTGGCATCAGCTGCAGCCTCTCAGCTGACCCTGGGCTCCCTGACCAGCTCCTCGCTCCCAGCAGAGCTTTGTCAAGGCACCTAGATACAAATGACAGCATGGGCCCCAGAAACCAAGGTCTTGCCATTCACCCGCCATCTACAAACAGGTGTCTGTGTGCGTTCACATACACCTGCACGCCTGCACACCCAGGGATCGGTGTGTATGACCCCCTTCCCCCCCAACCCTATATTCCATGGTTCTTTGGGGCATAGTTGCAGCGTGGGTATGTAGACCTCTTGCTTGGAGCATATAAGTCTTTGGGCTGTCATTTTTTTTTTTTTTAATGCAGCTTGAAACCCTTGGCAATGAATCAGATTTTAGAAGCTATTTGAATGGCATGCTATTTTTATTATCAATGCTTTAGTTTGTTTTTTTTTTTAATAAGGCCATCACTGTGGTACTTGGATGCACAGCAAGTTAAAACAGCCCACAATAAAGAGACCTACTTCAGGGTAGCAGAGAAAACGAGGAGCTCAGTAATAATCACCAAGTAACCATTTGATGGAAAAGGCTGCTCTGCATCCTCCACTGCAGGTCAACAAGCGTCTTTGCTCCGATACTGCATGCAAACTAATATTGGACAGTTGGTCCCTTTGGACATGCTCCTTTCCGGTTTCGGTGCCCCCACATAGGAACTTTTCAGCGAAGCATCCGTTAGTCACCCACTATAGGACCCCTCTTTTCCACACACTAAAAACCAACCCAAACTGCCCCCCAAGTGATTTAATCCAAACCCCAGCGCCAGAACATCAGTGGCAATTCAGCAGCAAGGCCATTAGGAAGTGGCTACAGGTAGCAGCCAGCCTCAGCCCAAACTGCATTATTTCAGCACACGGCTCCTAAGTGGTTGCTGGCCCCTGAAGCAGGAAGATCCAGGTTAGATCAGTGTCTCTTAACCAGGTGCTGCAGGATCCTGTTAAAAGTGCCATGCCACCTGGCCAGGGTGGGAGAAGGAAAAAGCTCTCCTCCCTCAGTGTGGTGCCCTGTGCCTGCCCCGGCTACTTAGTGGCCCCTGCAGCTCCTCCTCCTCTGGGCACCGCTGCCACGACTGCTCTCTCACTGCATCATCGGTTGCCTCCTTCAACATCAGCACCAGCTTGACTACACACTTGTTCTCTTCTTGCCTTCCCACCAGGACTTTCATATTTTGCACTGTGTCTTTCATGTTTGGAATAATGTTCCCCCCACCACTCTCCCAAGCCATTTCTCTGTCCGTAAATCCCTCTTCTAATACAATGCCCACAAAACATTGCCAATTGAGAACAGACATATGAGTACAATCAATTTTTTTGCCTCCATTTATGTCAAATGACTTGTGTCAAATCTTAGCAGAAATTCTGGTATCCAGTGCAAGAGGTATTTAAGGAAAAGAGCGGGGCCATCAGAAGAATAAACACGAAGCAGGTGGAAGCAATTGGAGATGATTTCCTCCCTCTCAGAAATTGCCCCTTATAACAAGACTTTCTTCAAGAAGTCCATTCAGATCTTTTGAACTCTTCTTTACCCTCCTTTCTGTATTATAGCTGTATAACTCATCTGAATGCCTTATAAAGCTGTGGGAAATAGGATGAGAGTTTCCTAATTTCAGACATCAAGACAAATAGCAATAAATAGCAGCAATAAATAGATAGCAGTGTTTTACAGAGCTGTGTGTTAACAGCAAGTTTCTGCTTAACATGTAGCATCAGCTTTTCTCAGTGTGTTTCATCCATAGATGGCTATGAGCATCTGGCACATTGTGGTCAGCTCTTAGATCAGGGGTGGGGAAAATATGGCCCATGGGCCATATCCAGCCAGCCAAATTCAGGGCTTGGTCCTGCTCCCTCCATCACAACACTGCAGGAGGTGCAGGGATGGACTCTTGGTAGTGCCTGGGCCCCAGCAATCCTTTTTGGAAAATGTGTATTTCAGGTGGTGAAGAGAGAGCTGGAGAAGATGCTCATTATTGAAGATGATGTGGGCTTGGAGCATCAGTTCAAGAGGAAGCTCCTGACACTGAGGGATGATGAGCGACAAGCGCAGCTAGACCAGGAGCTCATGGGAGGGATGTTTGCTTGGAGAGCTTTCACTGCTGCCGACCAGAAGGGAGTTCTCCCCCGCTTCCCCTGTCCAGTCCTGTGCATAGTGCAAATGCAGCAGAGCTCAAATCAGAATTATAATCAGAGACGCCTGCTTGTGGCTTGCTGGGAGCGCACACTGGAGACATAAGTTTGCAGTCAGCAAACGGGTTCATCTTCAAAGGGGCTTGTGTAGATACAACTTTGATCAAACAAAGCACATTGCAAGGACTGCCCTCTTGAACGAAGAGCTGCATCCTGTGCTACAGGAGGGCGCTCAGGAAGGAGCGGAGCTCCCACTGAAGTATTCCCACTTTGGCCTAAGCTAATGTCCATTTAGGACAGGAATACATTTGTTCACTGGAAGGCTGGGAGAAGAAGAGAGGGTTTGAATCCCTTTGTTTAGTCAGATTAGAAAAAGCCAATTCCCGAAGAGCATCAAGGGGGATGCTGCAAGCTAGCCAGCAAATGCACTTTGACAGAGACCTGCTCCAGCCTGAGCTCATTGCCAGCGATGTTCAGCACCAGCGTGCAATCTCCTGGCGAGAGGCTCTGCACTAGGTCATGTAAAGAAGAAGCTGAAGACTGTACAGAATTGCTCCTCCCTCAAGACATTTTTTTATCAAAGTCCCTCCATCACCCTGGGGACACAGCCATTCCTGGGTGCAATCCTTGCTGCATACCATAGGCAAGAAGAGATTTGTTTCTGGATAAACCATCTGTGTCCCATGCCGCAACCCTTTCACACTTGACCCACGGACCAGGAGCCAGAAGCTCCTGGGAACCCCCAGACAGTCCCCACTATATCACTGGGCACATCTCAGTGAAGGGGGGTTGTCTTCTCTGTGTTTCCCTGGATTCATCCGAGGCCAGTCGTGGTAGGAAATCCCATGAGCTGCCCTTGCACTGGGAGATGCACTGCAGTGAAATGACAGTGCAGGAAGGCCTGAGGTGCTTGGCATTGTGCACTTGCACCGTGGAGCCAACCTTTATTTTCATGGCCCTCGGTTTCTCCCTTTCAGCAACATCAGGCAGAAAACAATGCAGGGAGAATGGCCTGAAAAGGCAATTCCAGATGTAATGAGCCTTGTGGGAGCAGATTATTCTTACTGAACATGGGGATATGTAATCTCGTTGCAAGGGGCTTGGAAGTTGATTTGAGCTGAACCTTTCCGCAAGGTGCTACCTGTAGATGATTCCTGCCAGCGCCCGGTGCAAGTAAAGCGTGCTTTCAGCTTGTGACACCTACCGGCTTTGTGTGCACTGTGTCTGGCTGGAGGATCTTGAATTGGATGCCATGTGGCCATTTTTATAGTACATCTCCATGCTGACCCAGTTGGTGGAGAAGGGGACTGGATATTATGGTTCTAGGATATCATGGCCCTTGGATACAAAAGCTGGGTAAATTAATTGATGTTTTTTGTGAAATGGGTATAAAAATGCCTACCTCAGAGAAGCCGTGTGAGATTGTTGAATTGATTTTGAATCTGGTCTTCAGTTGAAAGGAAATGAAGCAGTAGGGGGTTAAGGTTATGTAGGTGATACCTAGTTTTGAGCCTCAACCTTGCCCACGGGGCCTGGACAAGATCTCTGGGCAACCAGAGCATTGAAAAAACTACCCAGGCATAAAAGTCCTTGTGGGTGTCTTTTGATTTCATTGTGCTACAGTGTTCAGTGTTTTTATTGCAAAGTGTGTGTGTGTTTGTGTGTGTGTGTGTACAGGAGTAGTCATGACTGTGAACCAACTTTCAGCCAGAGTTGGAAACATTCCTCATTTGTGTGTGCAGGATGTGCATTTTGTGATCTCGAGGCAGTCAGGCTGTCTAAGTGTCTTGGGACGTGATGTAGGTCTGAAGGGGCCAGGGGGACTCTCTTTAAGGATGGTCCACATTTTGTAGACATTTTCTTTCATGTACCATAATGCTCCCACTGAGACGTCTCACCCAAACAATATTCAGTGCCACATCTGTGGTCTTTCTTCTCAACAAGTAGAGCTCTGTCCCTGTGACCACACATTTTTGTCTTCTCAGAGCACGTCTAGGACAGGCCGTTGTTCTCCTTTTGACACCTACTGCCCATCGTTGGGTATTTGGTTCATGTGACATTGGCTGGGTGCATCACTTGGCCTTATCTACACCAGGAACAGTTCCTCTGATGGGAGCAAGTCAGGCTACTCCTGGGTTGTCTGGACTGCCTGGAAGCAAGGTTAGCACATGTGTCACTAAAAAACACCAGCAGACAGTTGATGGCAGCATTTACACTACTGTTAACATCAGGAAGCTTCGCTAGGGAGTAGTGGGAGGCAATTTTAACCCCATCTGTCCAGCTCTAGCCTTTTCTGTCTGCTTTCTCCAAGGGGATTTTTTGAAAGCCTTCAGGGCTGGCCTTTCTTGGTTTCCCCTGAAGTCATTGGTCTCAGTGTCGGTCCTGGGAGACTTGGTTTACTTCAGTGGAAACACTTCTTTTAGAAATCCCATACACAGGTCATTTGGGGATGTATGTAAAGGATTCAGAAGCCAACTTGCATGCCCAGAGGCTTTGACAACTTGCACTGCCCCAGAGGTCTCCATTGCCATAAACACTTCTCCAAACGGAGCCAATAAACAGCTTTGCTTCCAGCCGTGCCGGTCTCATGGCACGTTGCCCAGACTGTGGAAAGAGAGGCCGTGTCCCCCTGCAGAAAGGGGTGGTGATTAGCGGATGGGGAAGTGTCTAGTTTCTGAAATGCCTCAGTGCAAGGTTGTCCTTATCTGACCACGGAAAGATCATTGTTTCCAAGAGCGACCATCTCTTGGCACATCTTCCTTGAGGGATGAGCTAGGACTCCCCACCTTGGTGTGTGACTCTAACCACTGCCGATCTGGCCTCAGACTTGAGGTTTGTCCTAGATGCTTGGAGAGCTGTTCCCATGGTCTCCTTCTTACCATCTTTAATGCAAAAGCAAGTGGAGTGGGGCCTGGCCTCCTCTTTATGGGTTTGGAGTTGAGCCAAAATGTTCCCGGCTGGCAGAAGAACAGAGACGCCTAAAAAAGCATAAGGCAAACTGCAGTCCGTCCTCACGTGGGCTTGTGCTGGCGACACTGCCGTGGGGCAGGAAGCTGGCTCCACGGCACGCTTCCCTTACAGGAATAATCACAGCAATTCCTTGAATGACGACTGTCTGCCATTCCTTGTGTAGAAGACTGTATTTGTAAAGATGAATATATAGGGGCTATGGGTGGACAAGCGTAACACCTTTCCACATTGTTGTTACCATGCTGCTGTGTAACACTAAGTCTTGTAGGTTTGTGGGATTTGTGCCCCTGTCTCTGCAAGAAGCTGCAGCTGTCGCGTGTGTGCGCGTGCAAGAGGGAGTGGGGCGTCCTTTCTTTTTTCCCTTTCAAAGGATCAGAGTGAAGACGAACATGACTTGCCAAAGCGGCCACCTCTGTGTCAATACCAACACTTCTCAGCTTTGTCTGTAGTGTGCCCTCCCCCCAGTTCAGGTTTTCTTTCCTGTAAAAGTAGACATTGCTGAATCCCACGTACCCAGGGGAGGAGGAAGGTGTTTGAAAACCCTGAAACACGTGTACAGGCTCTGGAGCCAATGCCTTAGCTTGAGAACCGACGCCTTTGCTTACTAGAACTGAAAGGTATTTAGAGATCCAGTGTGCTTGTCGCCTCTTAGGAAATTTGCTTGCTTTTTTAGACTCAAGTCACCCCTTGGAAAATCTCAGCTTATGCTTTGATTGTGGAAAGAAAAAGCAAATCTCCTGTAAAGACCTCAGACAGAGCACAGCTGGTCAGAAAGCTTTTGCTGCTGTTATTTCCTATTTGAAATCTGGGTTGCTCCTGTGCTGGTGTCTGCACAACTAAGTGTGGTAATACTGAGTCACCCTCCAAACCCCTCCCAGGATCTTCTGGCACCTTAGCTGAGAATTGCTGACACGGGGCAGAAGAGTAGGGGGTCTTCCCTGGGCCGTCCGCTATGATTTTGGAGAGGCAGGGGGTTTCCCTTGGGAAAATCTCCAGAGCCACAGTCAGGTCTCTGTTTTTCAGCCAGCTGTGCTTGCATCAACTCCATTTACAGCCTGGGCAGGGAGCAGCTGTCAGTGTTCAATAATAAACAGCTTGCCTTGTAGTGTATTAGAGAACCCAAAAAGCATGAACATTTATTCAGAAAACTGAAATTGAAGTTAGTCGTCTTGCTAATCATCAGAAAGGGCCTGCATGAAATCAGTAGGAATTTTAACGTGGTCTTCAGGAAGAGAGGATGGAGGCATTTTTGTGCCATCCACTTTTTAGCAGCATTGAACCAGAATGTCAGGTTGGAGCCCGAATGGGAGCTGAAACTACGGGGAGGTATCATAGCCTCCAAAACAGATCATAGCCTCCAAAACAAGGGGCAAGCAGTGCAGAACTCAGCTTTTTTGCACAGAATTGTAGGTATGAATATGGCATCACAAATATTTCACTTAATTTCAGATTTCCCTCAGAAATGGGATGCCTGTTCAATGTAGGTGGCTTTGCACAGGACATGTATGGAAATCTTGAGATCAGCACCTTTTACATTGGGACCATCTCCATTCCCTTTGGCTACAGATGTCAAGCTGCCCTTGGTGGGAACAAAGGCTAGGACACACTGTAGGTTAGACACATCTCCCCTGTACATGTCCAGTCCTGGCACATCTCCTTCTTGAGGACAGTGAAGAAAACAGACTGGTGTCTAGTGCTCTCCCCACTGCTCCCTAGGACAGTTATTTCCAAATTCCTTGCAATGACCACTGTCAACCATCAGTATTTTTCAGTTCACCTTTCACTTCAACATGAAACTTTTAATTGGCAGGGAAGGAGGTTTTTTTGCATTTGTGGATCATGTCTGGGGAACCATTGCTCTAAGATAAGCAGCATGTCCTCTGAATATAGCAGCTGCTGTTGTGAGTACATGAGTCAAGTGTAACTCTTATTCTTCCCTAGCCACTTACCTTATCTCACTATGTTTGATGACAGCTCAGGCCTGAAGTGCCATACAGCCATAGCCCCAAGTTGAAATGTTTATGATGAAGGCTTTAACAAATTATATCCCATAGGACAGTGCACATACAGATACTGCTTTGCAACCAGTGGAGACTAAGCTATGTGCACTTATTTCCCAATGTTTTGCAACAACCACTGTCAACCTTCAGTATTTTTCAGTTCAACTTTCCCTTTTCTCATTCTGCATTGAGGCTGGCGGAGCTTCCCATGGTTTGATCCACTCTCTGGTGAGCTTAAGACACAGGCAGGAAGGGCTGGGGTATCCGCAGGGGCTGTGCAGGCAAGAGATGAAGCATGGCACAGGCATGTACTGCAATGAATGGCACCCAGCAGGAGAAGGACCCTGGGGTGCCACCTCAGCGGCCCCTGCTGCCATGTGCCGCCAGTGCCCCCCAGGTCCTGCAGGCTGGATCCCAGCTCTGAGCATGCTGGAGGCTGTCAACCCCTGTCCTGAACACCAAGACCCCAGGGGCAGGTTCATGATGAACACGTAGTCGGTCCCCCAGTTCCTGCACAGCAGGAGACAAGCTCCACAAGGATGGCTGCTGTTGTGCGTGGATGTACAACAGTGATTCATGCCCCTTTTAAGGCTTGATGCCAGAGCTCACCCTCAGTGGGAGTTTTGCCTGAGTCAGGCAGCAAGATGGGGCTCTTAGTGAGACAGCAACATCACTGTGTGGGCTGTACTAAATACAGGTGAGAGAACAGAGAAAACTGCCTGGTCATTTCTTTGGCCGTGATGTAAGTACCTGCCTTACACACTCACACACACAGCACACACAATAACCTATGGAGCACGACTGAGCTCCCTGCTCTGTGTCAAGGCAGAGTTTTCCCACCATGGTCTGCTGAACGTGCTGGAGAATGGGAGGCCCCTGGTTTGGCAAGTCACATTTTAAAACCCAGGCTACGCGGTGTACCTGCCTTTGCATGTAAAACACTTCACGTGGAGAAGGGAAACAAGGTGGGATAACATGAGATTGATGAAGACCAAGCTCTTAGATGGGTGAGGAGGAGTCTTAGTTAAGCGTAAAATTATAGCTGTTTGTAGTGTTTCAGCTTTTAAAGCAGTAGTGCCTTCTTAAAAACAGAACTTTTAATGATCCTTGAGAAATGTCTGTTCCCTATTCCCATTACAAGGACGGGAAGGACATGGGACCCATTTAATGCCAGAAAATGAAAGATCTAACCTTGTATAATTTAACACAGAAAAGCACTTCTTCTGTGGCAATTTGATTAGGGAAATCCTGCAGTGCGTCTCCACCTCTCCCTGCAGAACGGCACCGATTCTTCCTATACTTCTCCCTAGTTCATCTACTAGCTGAGTGGGAACAGGGACATCTCCAGTGATGATGCAGTGCCAGGATGCAGGACAGGGACATTTCTACCTGGGAGAAGTGGTACAATCTGTGCGTTCTCCTTTGCCTGAGGAAGGGTGAGGGAGCCCAAAAGCTTACAAATAAAGACATTTTTTTGCAACGATTTACTTGGTCTAATAGAAGATACCACCCTGCAATAGCTGGTATAAGCAAGTCTTTTGGGCCTGGACCTGTGGTTCTGGTCATTAGAGACCTTCATGTAAGCACCAAAGTTCATCAAGGATGAGCCTTTGTGCAGGTATGAGGACATGTATTTGGGAATTGTGGGTGGGTGCAGCAACCAGGCCACACTTTAGAGGTCAGCTGAACTTTGAGGTGACTTAAGAGTTCAACATGTCCACTCCAGACACTTCATAGATGAGAAAGGGACATGATGTGGTGGGGACAGAACAAAGGGAAGGTGACGATTTTACTCATTCCAAAACTAGGTCTTACTTTGTAAAGCTGTATTCCTGCTTGGAGTCCCTTCCGTACTCAACCTTGAGTATATCTATATCTGTATCTGAAGCTATATCTATATCCTCCGTAATGGTCCAAAGAATTTTGGAGAAAACTCGAATTGGAAATCGCTGGGTATTTGTTTCTCTGAAGAGTCTCACAAGTAGGCTGCTCATTCTCCATGCCCACTTTCTGCTGGACTTGTTTCCCCAGTACCAAGTGTTATCTGTGACAAATCTGATTAGGAACAAATTGTAAAAATGGTTCTCTATTTTCTTCATTTCCTATTGCAGTTTTCTGAGCAGCGGGTTGGGGTCCTGATGCCAGAGTCATTCAAGAGCTAACTGTCTGCTTTCCTAGCAATTATTTTCACTTTCCCGAGGGATGTCTGAACACCTGACAGCTGCTTGAGCATCCCAGGGCCAGGCACGTAGAAAAACACCAGCTAATTCGTAATGTTATCATAATTTCAGTAAAATATTAATAAATGTTGAATCGAAGAAGCATTCTGCTTTTTGAAAAGACATCTTGTTCAGGAGAGTACAACTGTTTAAAAAGATGACCCTTACCAGGACTTTTTAACTAATAAATATTTAATTGTCTTAAATAATAGGAACATAAACGTTTTAACTATATACATTTTGTCATCTCAGGAATGGAGGTTGTACAGCCATTCTGCAGACACTGTCCAGGTGCACGTCTGTGCTGTTGCCATGTTTAGACGAAAACTGGAACTGACACAAGCTGGGGGCTAAAAACCTGATCCTGCCAAACCTTCCCAGACCCCAGAAATCCCCTGCAGATCCTGCATCCCCATAAACCCTCCCATGGATTGTGCTTAGCCCGCATCCTCCCACAAATTGTGCCAACCCATTCCCCACCCAACCCCCCATGGATTGCACCTGCCCCCCCACCGCCACCCCCCTGCAGACACCCCCTGCCCCTCTGCCGATGTCCCCCTATCTAGGGTTACCGGGGGGAGCAGGGAGCTGTGGGTTGGGAATGAGGAGCACCAGCGGGGCTGGGGGGTGGGAAAGGGGCTGTGGGTTGGAAGTGGGGGGCACGGGCAGGGCTGGGGGAGTTCAGGAGTGAGGGATGCTGGGAGGGAGCAGGGAGCTGGACACCTGAGACACCTGAGATGGAGCAGGCATTTCTCAGTTAAAAATGCTCTATGCACCCAGCCAGGGGTGTACACCGGACTTCAACAAGCCATTTATATGGCAGACGGATACCTGCAACGTGGCGTTAGGTGCGGTGCTGTCCCAGACACAGGAGGTGGGGGAACATCCAGTGGCCTACATTAGTCAAAATTGTTCTTGGGTCTGCTTCCCGTGGGAGACACGTGGGTTCATGCCCATTGTGTTCCTGGGAGCCAAAGACCCGGACCTCCCAGTGAAGAGCCAGGAGGTAGGAGCTGGGCTGAGAGAGAGGGTGAGTGAGCACAGGGGCGCTTGTAGGGGGCTGAGGAAGTGTGAGTGTGTCTGCGAGCATGTGTGTGCATGTGTGCGTGTGGGGCCGTGCCGGGCAGGACATGTCGGCTGAGTGGAGCCCGGGAGGGAAACCCCCCCGCCCAGGTCCCTCCTTAGCTGAGCCCCCCGGGAGCCCTGCGAACAGAGCGCACAAGCAGGCGCAGCCCAACTAGGGAGCAGCGGTTTGCACGGGAGTTCGTGCAGAGGGGCGCGCAGAAGGCGCCCAGAGGGCTGGTCCGAGCAAGCGGCCTGAGCCCAGAGGCCTGAAGAGCAGCTGCTGAGACCAGGTAAGTATGAGACGTAGCTCACAGCCGTGGCAGTGACTTGCCGTGCCCATCAGCTTCAGCTTCCCCGCACGGAGACCCCACCCAGACAGAGCGTGCAGCCCTGGCCCTGGACTGCGGGGGCTGCCTGGGGTGGCAGCGGCTGCTGACCCCGAGCACAGGCGCTCCCCCACGTGTGGGATGTGCTCCTTGGTGGAGCCCCTGGAGCGCCGAGTGCGGGAGCCTGAGCAGGAGCTATGCCAGCTACGCACATCAAGGCCCATGAAGGCTACACTGACAACTACCGCTGGGCCCTACTCCAGGGAAACGGCGCAGAGAGGAAGGATGTGCAGGAGAAGGGGGAGGAGGTGGCCACAGAGAAGACTGGCAACAAAGACCCCCTGCAGCCACCTGGAAAACAGTTGTCTCCAGGTCCAGAGCATGCAGAGCTGGGGCCACTCCTCCCCGGCACGGCACATCAGGTAGCTCCCCGCACTGTGCAGGAGGAGACTCCCACAGAGACGCCAGAGGAGGAGATAAGTGTTCAGGAAGTAAGTATTCCCACCCCGAGGAGGACACACCGGGTGGGGATGGGGACTCTCTCCTGAGGGGCAAGGAAGGACCTATCTGCCATCTGGACCCCTTATCCCTAGAGGTCTGCTGTCTCCCTGCTGCCCGCATCCAAGATGTTGTGGAGAGGATCCCCAGGCTTGTCCATCCCTCTGACTATTGTCAGACTATGTTCTCTTCTGTGCTCCCTGTTGCAGCCTCCTCTCATCCAGGGCACAGATCTGGGAGGGCTACTGGGCTGTGCTGGACTCCTAAGAGATCATGTTTGTACTTGAGCCCGGCCTCTTCAGCTTCATGCTCGCGCTGGTGCTGGGCCTCCTTGTGCTGGCGCTGGGCCTCCTTCTCCACCATCTGCATCTGCCTCAGCTCCAGGTCATGCTTGAGGTTGTGCTCCTCAGCTTCCAGCTGCAGCTGGTATTTGCACAAGTCCCACTCAGAGGATGGCCCCTCAGGGTCTGGATGGACTCAAGGAGCTGATCTTGCAGCCTGGTCATCATCACACAGGATCTTAATCAGGTCTTCTTTCTTCTGCTCCTCCTCTCTTTCATCACCTCTTTCAAGTTGACCACAGTCATGTGGTCATACTCGTCAGTCACCCCAGCTATCTAAACTGTCCGCTTGACCAAATGCCAAATGAGAGATGGTTTGCTCAAGGGTTTCCAGTGACTGTTCCCTTCCCCAAATGATGCCTTCAAGACAGCAGCTTCTCAGAACCCACCACTACCATCACACGTGGTGGGCCAGTAGAGGGTGCTCCTGCATTGAGCCATGTGTCTCACTGCGCCCAACCACCTTCCAGGCTCCAAGTGCTTCTCTGGGGGTAATGAAGCCACCAACCATGATCTGGTCTGATCTTGGCACTATGCCCCATGGGCAACACAGGCCTAGTAGTCCTTGCACAGCCCCACTAACTAAATAGATAGCCTGCATTAACTCAGATGCATGATCAAAGGCTACCATGCCACCATTTGCTGGAAGGGATTTCTCTGATATTGCTCAATCCTGTGCCATATTGCAAACCTACTCCTTGTAACTAATACATTTCTCCTAGCATGGGAGACTTGTTGGGAGAGGGTGTAGTTTATGCCTTGGGATCCCCTTGGTTTGGCTGAGTAAGGGGGACCTCTATTTCTGCTTCAGACAGGGAAGCACCCCAAGTTCTTGCAGTGGATCAAATACCCTCAAAAGCTACTAGGCCTTTGTTTCCCATTGGGCATAGGGCCAAGATCAGTCCAGATCGAGAACGGTGCCTTCATTTCCCCCAGCCTTGCAGGTGTGGTCCAGGAGTGGGGGTGCCTGGACGTGAGGTGCCCCCAGGGACGCACTTAGAGCCTGGAAGGTGGTCGGGCTCAGTGAGGTGGGTGCTCAACGCAGGAGCAGTAGCCACTGGCCCACCACGTGTGATGGTAGCTGTGGGATCCGACAACCTGCTGTCTTGAAGGCATCATTTGGGGAAGGGAACAGAGTCACTGGAAACCCTTGAGCAAACAATCTCTCATTTGGCATTGGGTCAAGTGGGCAGCGTAGATAGCTGGGGTGACTGACGAGTATGACCACATGACTGTGGGCAACTTGAAAGAGGTGATGAAAGAGAGAGGAAGGAGCAGAAGAGAGAAGACCTGATTAAGATCCTGTGTGATGATGACCGCCTGCAAGATCACCTCTGCACGTGCAGGCAGAACCCGAGGGGCCATCCTCTGAGTGGGACTTGTGCAAATACCAGCTGCAGCTGGAAGCTGAGGAGTGCAAGCTCAAGCATGACCTGGAGCTGAAGCGAATGGAGATGGTGAAGAAGGAGGCCCAGCACCAGCATGAGCATGGTGGCCAAGAGGCCAGGTTCAAGTGCAAACACCATCTCGCAGTACTCAGGATGCAGTCAAACCCTGGAGTTGCAGGCGCTTAGCGAGCCCCAGCTGCTCCCTCAGGCTGAACACACCAATCTCCCCTCACAACAAACATGGAGATGATCCAGAAGCCTTCCCAAAACAGTTTGAAAACCATGCATGCCAATGAAAGCTGGGAAAGGTCTTGAGCATATAACTAACCTCGTCTCCCGAGAGTGTTTGTGCATCACAAACTGTTGGGGACCAGGCTGTGACCAGGGAGCCAGCGAACAGGGACTGCCAACAGGGGAGCAGTTTGACTGCAGTTCACAGGCCAGGCATGGGCAGGAGCACATGGGGGCTTATGCCAGAGACTTCAGGGAAGTGAAGGAGGAGGGGTGCTACTATGGGGTGGTGACACGGAGCGCAGCCAAGGCCCCTGCCCTGCTGCTGCCTCCGGCCCGCAGCTCCTGTGAGGCCTCCGCCCAGACAGGCCCCTTGGATGGGTGGGCAGTGCCCTGAGCCCTGTCTGCGGGGGCTGCCTGGCGGGACCTCTGAGGCCTGGGGGTAGCGTGGGGGCCGGGAGTCTCTTGCCTGTCCCACCTGTGCCCGGACTGAGGCCCTGGAGGGGCAGGTGAGGGGGCTCCAGGCAGAGGTGAGCAGGCTGAGGGGGATCAGGGCAATTGAAGAAGGGATTGATGGCTACTTTCATTCTCTGCAGGATAAGGGAGGAGCACCAGGAGGTATGGGGGTGGGTGGGAAAGGGGCTGTGGGTTGGGAGTGAGGGGCACCGGCAGGGCTGGGGGGGCAAGGGGAAGGGTATATACCCCTTCCCCCACCCAGGGGTCTGCTTTCTTGCAATTGCAAAACCATACCCTTATCCCCGCCTTGTAACAAACCTCCTTCCCATTTTCCCCCTCTCCCTCCCGCTCCTTGTGCCCAACATCCCTCCTGAACATAAATTATATTCCCTTCTGCTCCCCATTCCCACCTGACCCCATCCCTCCCATGCCTGCACCCCAACCCCCCACAGGTTCCCAGTCTCCCCCAGCCTGAGAATGGTATTCGTGTCAGCTCCTTGTCAGGATGCTCTCATTCGGGTCTGACCCTGCTGCCTCTAAAGAGGCGAGGTAGGCGCCTCCTCTTTTTCTTGTCTGCAGCAGACAATGGGGAGGCACGGAAAGCTGGCTTTCTTCTTTGGCTGATGTCTGCGTTCCCCTGGCTGTTCATATAAGAAAGCACATTTGCTTCCTGTGGGAAGACTAGCTCTGCAGAAAGAGAAAAGCAAAGAAGCGTCGAGTGATTGACTCTGGATAGTAGCACTGCAAGCAAGCATAGAAAACTGGTGAGCATTCAGAGGTGCATGCTGGCTAGACACGTGCCACTTAGAAGTCCAAATAAGGTTCTTTAATTTGGTTTTTACTAATTATAACATCTCCTTTCCCACCAGCAAAAGTATGAGAAGATGTTGTACCATCCAAAATTATGCTTCTGGAAGTCTGATAACACCAAACTTACCTGTGCACTACATGAAACAGTTTTCTGGCTCTGAGATCATTGACTACAGACAGTAGCATGACATATACACACAGGGCTGTACATTTAGGTTGAAAGGCAATCATTTGACTTGCTTCCTCAATGCATCATTTCCATGTGTGGTTTTCTACGGCTTGCATGTGTTGGGTCCTTTATTCAACAAAAAGGTCAATGCAAATTCTTTTCCATTCAGCTGAAACAACCCCTTTACCTCATCATTAACCAAGAGCAGGGGTTGAACTTTGCCTTTTGGCATCAGAGGAGATTGCTGCTCCCTGAGCTCACAGGTCCCTGTCTGCTTCAATGGGAGACAGCCGTTTTCCAAAAAGGTGCCTGTGTGGGGAGGGGGGACACTGGGGTGTTGGGTTGCTGGGTCCCAGAGGCGAGCAGAAAGAAACCTGCTCAACCTGGCTTTCTCCCCTCCCTTTGCATCCTCCCTCTCTTCACTGGCTCTGAAAGAGGGCTGTAAATCCAGTGCAGGGCCTGATACTGCTGCTGATTTGATGGTGATGATAGTTTGACCTCGCAATGGTCAGGGATTGATGGTAGACTCTCCTCCTGCCACTCAAGATACTCAGCAGGCTTAGGGCTTGCCAAACACTGCAAGTACAATGCCTACAATCAAGTAGCCTTCTGTGAAGGTGAAGCTATTCTGTGGGTGATGCTCTGGATTTATACAGTGCTTTCTCCAGTAGGGTCTTTGACCATAAGTATGGCTTTTGGCATGACAATAGTTCAAATAAATAGTAAAGATTAGCGTGGGCATGCAAAACCTCAAACAACTGGTGGCCAGGATCCCATGGACAGTAAGTTTAAAGGAAAAAGGAATCGGGGAATTTGGTTGTACCTTCGAGAGAATATTAAGGGCACTAGGATATGCCATCCCTGTGTAAGGAAGGTTAAGAATCACATCAACGGACTGGCTTGTCTAAACAGCAAATGCTTTTGTGACTTGAAACTTAACAAGGAATCTCTCCAAATGTAGAAACATAGCTACAATACTACAGATGACAAGAAAGGAAAACTCCAGGCAGACCAAGGCACTGCAATACAGCTAGTCCGAGACACGCAAGCATCCTGTGAAGTTAGATGTCAAGGACCAAAGGAAGTGCAGGTCCATTACTGACTGGGGAAAGGGAATTAAAATTGCTCAATACGGAAAAGGCAATGTGTTTAATGACCTCTTATCTCAGTCCGCATAAAATGTGTCCTAGAGGTCTCAAGGAACTGAGCATACACTTAGGAAATCTGCAGATGATGCCAAGCGAGGTAGGACAGCAGATGATCTGGAAGATAGGTTGAGGATTCTCAATGACCTTGACCAATTGGAAAAAATGGTCTTAAATTAATGAAAGGATAGTATAATAGTTACAGGAGTAGAGTACAAGCTAAATATGAGTCATCACTGTAATATTCTTACAAAAACTGATAAAGAGCAAGAGCATATGGGGCTGTATTAACATGCATGTTGTGTGCAAAGTAGGGGAAACCATTTTTCAATGATATTCAGCATTGGGGAGGCCTTAGCTGGAAAACTGTGGCCAGTTCAAGGCATCGTGCTTTACGACAAACAGATGAACTGGAAAGAGTCTGGAGAAGAGCAACAACAATGAGGAAGGGTCTAATATTGTCCTAGACAGGAAAGTTGGAAGACCTGGATTATGTAATCCTGAGAAAATGGAGGGGGTGTTAGAAATCTTCAGAAAGGGTTGTTACTTGTAAAGAGGATCTCTAGTTGTCTGTGATGATAGCAGGTATAGTAACGGGCTTCCATTGCAACAGGGGGCATTTAAGCTGGAAATGAGGAAATACTTCCTAACTCTAGAAGGTGGGGCTAGGCCCTGGGTGTCCTGCTCCCTGGATGAGTAGCCTTCCCATTAGCTTGAACATTAAAGTATGGGAGGGCCCTCATTCTCCTCCCACCTCTCCAATGAGCTTTTGCCCAGCCAAAATGTCATGACTTATAGTACGGCCTAGTGAGCGCATCTGACCTGTTCATGGCTCCAAACATGCTGAGCTGCAGCACAACCCTATCCAAAACGGCAGCTATGTGGCTGTGGCCATGCTGGTTAGGCACACAAGGTGAAGTGGGATATAGCCCTGTGACTCAGTTTACATGCACGAGGAAGAAAGGAGCTGTGCCCATTTGAAACATCTAGTAAACTTCAGTCTTCTCCAGGAAGTTATTGAAGTCAAGGATGTAATCACTCACAAGGAGACGGGACATATCAGGACAAAAAACGGCTTCAGCCCATACTTAACTAACTGGAGGAGAGGGAGGCTGTACTGTGCTGCACCAGAATTAATACCGTGATGCGGAGATTACACAAGTCATCACAAATTCCTGGTGCAGAGGTTGTAGATTTTTTTCAAGCAGGATGGATTTCAGGGAGTGGATCTGGACTGTGTCGTCCCTGTGTCTTTCTGGGCACCAGTCAGGGTACAGGTGACGCTCCCAGACCTTTCTTCTGTTTCATTTGGCCCTGACTTCAGACAGCGGGACACATGTCAGCGCTGGATCTCTAATTGTCAGTCTTCCCCAGCTGCATGCATGACATCCCAAAGGGGAGTAGAGGTGTGCTGACTCCTACCAGGTAATCAAGAGGGAGGTCTACTCCACCTGGCTATGAGATGAAGCACTGCACTATTTCTAAAATGGATTCATAGGCATGTTCTTCTGCAAATATGAGGAGGATATTTGAACCAGCAAAAAGTTTTGCTCTCTTACCTTTGTGTTCTGAAATGACCTGCACAAGTTGGTAGTTTCCAGCTTCCTCCATGTCCAGATCATATTTTCTCATAATTTTTGAGATCAGATCTCTAGTTGTGTCTTGGCTCGTTAACTGGAAAAAGCATTTTGCAGTGAAATATTTTACTTCCTTGTTTCTTGACATTTGTTTTCACTTTATCTATCTGGCATGTTGGTTTGGTGTCTCATCGCTGAGGTACAGACAGTGCACAAATGGAAATTACAGAGAGATGGAAATAGTGTTGTGCACAGAACATCCTAGCAAAGGGTGACGGTTTCTGTGTGTATTTTACTCTACCAACCTGCGTCTCTAGATTTGGTTTGTCCCTAGTGTAAAAAAGACCACTATGAATGTTCTTTTATTTTGCCTCTGTCTCTCGGAAATCTTTCATTGCAGCGTGGTCACCCACACGTAGCAGAGTCTCAGAAGCCGCTAGGCTGGTCCTATGCCATCAAGGCTTTACCTGCCTAAATCTACCTTGGGCCAGCGAGATGGCACAAGCAGCATCTCCCTCACCATGCATCTGGCCCAGGGTTTCCCTCTAAACGGTTTCCCTTTCACTGGAAAGGCCCATACAACCTTCTCACAAACAACTGGGAGAAACATGGGGAAAAGCAAATGACTCCAAAGCAGATAGACAACTGGCTCAGCAGCCACAAGCAAAGGCCATTCTGCATGGATCCAGGTGGGAACGGCAGGAGGCTTTGAGTGGACTCCTACAGGGATCTGCCCTGGCTCCGCTGCTGTTCAGATGATTTGGATGCAGGAATAAAGAGCTTCCTGAGCAAATTTGCAGAGAACTCAAGACTGGGAAGGACAGCAAACTCACTGGGAACACTGTCTCTTGGCTGGGGATTTGGACTCGGGTGTGCTGATTGCTCTTGTTAGAACTAAAAAAACCTACAAGTTCCTGGGTTTTGCTTCTCTGCTCGGGGTCCTACCAAGCACCACATTTGGGATTGGACCTCCGCCTCCTTGCTTTAACTGTAGCGGGTTATGGTTCTTCTTGGTGTTTTGGGCATTGAGAATAGTAGTTGTGTGGGAGGTTGGTTTCTGCAGTATTAAGAATAGGTCAGACATAACTTGAGTGGAAAGGTTTAGTTAGGAATCATCCTGCCTTCAGCAGGGGGTTAGATTAGATGGCCTCCTGATGTCTCTTCCAGCTCTACTTTTCTATAAGAGAAAATGAGGGGTAATACACTATGATATTTAGAAGTATATGCCCTTTGGGATCCTAATTTTCTAGTGCTGTACAGCATCTTTCGGTGACTTGCCACCAAGCTGCTCTTCAGTGTATCTGTCTGCCTACCTGTGCACACACGCCCATTCATACAAATGGCGTGCATGGTTTCTTGGTACCTTAGTCAATGATTGAGGACAAGTGGTGGATATTATCCAGCTGAAAGCCCAGAGAAAAGTTTGGGAGGTGGAATGTACTTTGACTACTAAAATAACAATGTCAATTCACCTAAGAATCAAGGGCATGAGGTGGCCCCTAATATTTCAAAGCTTTGTCTTGGTGTGAATCAGAGCAGCAGAGAATTTACATGTAACTTGTCATCCCGAGTGAAAACACATCCTGTAATAAATCTACACAGCTCTTCCACATCACTTACCAGAATGCCTTTGTACACAGCACCTTGACTGTTCGGCACTGTGCAGTGAATGACGTAGGCGTCGTCGTTCTTCTGGGAACAAGGTGCAGACAGAGCAGATCAGAGGTGGAGGAAGGAGGAGGTGATGAACACGCGGCCATGGAAGGTACGCATGAAGGAGATGATGAGCATTCAGAGAGGTAAATAATGAAAAATAAATGAAGGGAAAAAGTCAGAAACATGATGGAAGCAGTTGGGATGAAAGAGCAGAACCAGAAGCAGGTATTTTGGGTCTATGCCTGGTTCTTGAATGTTGTTAGTGGTGGTGTCCTACCTCCAGGAGTAACTTGGTTTGGTATTTGTAATGAAGTATTCATATTTAGTATTCCATCTACAACTAACACCCCTGAAACACGGAAGATATCGATTTTTGCCGTTTGAAATGGGTGTTTAGTTGGTCTAATAAAAGACAGCACTTTTACCCAAAGAACCTTGTCTGCTGAAAGAAACGGTAGCATTCCTGACTACACAACGTGCTTTGCTCAGGAAGGAGCTCCTGCAGGGCCGATGCGCCTACTGACCTTTCTCTGCCATTACCTATTGGGCAAGGTTGTGATATGGAAAGTAATATTGCAAAACCCTGGAAGATTTGCTTCCATCTTCTGCACTCCTTTGTGTTTACAGACTCCTCTGACTTCTGCCCAGCTGGGGAGGGATGCATGGGACGGGCAGGAGGGCAGGGGAGCCTGGGATGCGGGCACAACAGTGCGGGGAGTGGGGGATATGCCTCGCTGCCTCTTACCCAGCCAGGACGGATGGCAGGGAGGGGCACAATGCAAATACATCTTGCTCCAGGCGGAAGGGGGCAAGCAGTAGCAGGGCATAGACCCCACTCCCCGCACTGCTGTGCCCACATCCTGTGCCTCTCTGCCCCGGCTGGGTAAGTGGGAGTAGGGCATCGCCTGCCAGTTGCCCATCTGGGGTGAGGGGGCACAGGATGCAAGTGCGGCAGTGCCAGGAGTGGGGGCTATGCCCTGCTGCTGTTTGCCCCCTTCCACCCAGAGCAAGCCGCGCCACCCCCAACCCCCTCCCCAAGTCCCACATCCCCCTGCCCTGGCTGGGCAGCTTGTCCAAGCCCCAGCCCCAATCCCTTCCTCACTGCGGGGGCAGTGCAACTCAGCCGAGGCCTGGCCTGGTTTAGTATAGCACCATGCGCTTTTGGGTAGCTCTGGGCCACTCATGCTGTCACTTGCGGGTGCCCCGTGCCCCTCACGGGGACTGTGTGTTGAGGCGGGATGGGTCCTGCATGCATGAAACAGGCCCCACCCGATGGCACGTGGTGCCCATGCACACAGGACCTGGGCCAGCATGACAGGTGGTCTCCGGGAGTGGGCCCAGGTGATGTGGCAGAGCAGCGGCCAGTGCCGAGCCGCGCTGCTGTGCCACATGGGGGGATGTGCCAGGAGGCCCCAAGTGCCCCAGTGCTCACTGCTGCTCCCAGTGAGCTGCGGGCTGTGCATGGGGGGCTGAGGTATTGTGGGGGTAGGCTATGTGGGGGAGCTGTGGGCCCTGCAGGGGGCATGTGGGCCTGGCAGGGGGGGAATGCTGTGGTCCTGGGGGCGGCAGTCCATGTGCTGTGTTGGGGAGCTATGCCCTGTTGGAGGGCAAAGGACCCACCCTACCTGAGCAGCATCCTCCCACAGTCCCCGCTCACCCACAGCCCCCCCACAATCCCCCCACATCTATCCCCACCCCCTGTCCCACCTCACTCCTGCAAGCAGCTGCTGGCCCCAGGCTCTATCTCCCCCTCGCTGCAGATCTGGGAGGAGCTGGGCGGGCTTATTTTGCCCCAGATGGCACAACTTGCCCCACACCAAAGGGTGTGGCCAGGCATTTGGTGAGGCAGAAATCCCCGGCTCAAATACATGCCGCTCCTATTTGAGCTGCTGCAAGCACACATGCTGCATGTGTGGACGTGCCGTAAGGGTGCAGAGAGAAGTGGAGCTCCCAGCTCTAACTCAGAATGATTTTTGCAAAGCGTTCTGAGTTCCTACATTGCCCGAGACCAAACAGAAGTTCACTGTTGGTCTGGAGGGGTGGGGATCTAGCTGCCCGCTGGGAGCCTGCAAGCAGGTTTCCACAACAAGGGCCAAGCTCTGTGCCAGTGTTGGCTGTTTCAGAATGGGAGGGGGGAAAGGCAATGGAGGGAGCTTGTTCTTGGGGCTCTGCAGCTGGTGTTGAGGGGTGGAGTGGGTGAATTGGAGCCACCCCACTTTGGGGGGCCTGTAATACACTGGCCCCACTCTGTAGGGGGGGCTGAAAAACCCTGAGACTCAACTCCTTCTGCTCCCTTGCCCCCCTCCCATTCTGAAAACACCCACAGGTTGGGAGCCCCAGCAGACACACCTTACACAAGACACTACGTTTTGAAACATCTTTAGCTGACACCACATGCAATGAGGGGCCAGATTTTCACCCAGTGGGCCATTTAAGCTGTTTGCAGCCGTGCACTTGTGTTTGGTCACAGCTATGAACAGCTTTCTGGGGGACAGGAGTAAACAATGCAGGTGGAAATTCAATTTTCACTTATAAGACAAATATTGGCAATTCCTCATCCCCTTTTCATATTGAATACTTTGAACAAAAGGTTCTAGACCATACCTTTTCCTGAGGCAGGTTCCTGGGCTGGTCCCCGGGCAGGTCCCTGGGCTGGCCCTTGGGCTGGACTCTGGGCAGGTCCCCAGGTTGGCTCTCGGGCAGATCCCAAGGTCGGTCCCCCAAATGGTCCTCAGGCTGGTCCCTGGGCTGGCCCTCAGGCTGGTCCCCAGGTTGGTTCTCTGGCTGGCCCTCGGGCTGCACCCCGGGCTGAACCTTGGGCAGGTCCCTGGGCTGGACCTCGTGCAGGTCCCCTAGCTGGCCCTTGGGCTGGTCCCCAGGTTGTTCCTCCCGCTGCTTCCCGGGCTGGCCCTCGGGCTGCACCCCGGGCTGGACCTCGTGCAGGTTCCCTGGCTGGCCCTTGGGCTGGTCCCCAGGTTGTTCCTCCCGCTGCTCCCCGGGCTGGCCCTCGGGCTGCACCCCGGGCTGGACCTCGGGCAGGTCCCCGGGCTGGCCCTCGGGCTGCTCTCCAGGCTGGCCCTTGGGTTGGACTTCGGGCAGGTCCCAAGGTCGGTCCGCCAGATGGGCCTCGGGCTGGTCCCTGGGCTGGCCCTCGGGCTGGTCCCCAGGTTGGTCCTCTGCCTGGCCCTCAGGCTGCTCCCCAGGCTGGACCTCGGGCAGGTCCCTGGGCTGGTCCTCGGGCAGGGCCCCTGGCTGGCCCTCGGGATGGTCCCCAGGTTGGTCCTCCAGCTGCTCCCCGGGCTGGCCTTTGGGCTGCTCCCCGGGCTGGACCTCAGGCAGTTCCCCGGGCTGGTCCTTGGGCTGGTCTCCTGGCTGGTCCGCAGGATGGTCCTCGGGATGGTCCCCAGGCTGGCCTAGATACACCAGTTTATTTTGAGCTAATTGAGGTGAGTGAAAATGGCTGTACCAGCCTTAGTTATGTATGGATAGTTTATGAAAAGAAGCCACATAAATAGAATTTTTAACAATTGTTTACAAAAATCAGCTCTCTGTCCTCCATTTCTGATTCCTTCCCTCCCCAACTGGCATCTCCCCTCTCTCTCTCTTTATCTTAACTCAGTAAAATCAACTCTAAATCTTGTTCTACAAGATGTTAACCTCTTAATTTCCACTGGCATTTCCCCTATAGTCTAACTCATTGACACTTCTCAGTCAAGTGAGGTGTCTGTCACTCAAAGTTTAAGAACCTTTTTCAAATATTACTACAAGAAATAAATGCAAGAACAAAACCCCTGGAAACTTCTGCTTGCTTTGAACAAGAGTCGGATCGAGACATAGACCTGAACATTTTCTTGGCCCACTGGAACCAAATCCAGGACAGAACCTCATTAGCCACCTATTAGCAACCTTGGAGATATGAATGTTTTTGGGGCTGAAGAAAAAGTTGGCCGGGGAACTCCCTTTTTGAGGGATGCAATGCATCTTTTATCCACCTTTAAATGCCTGAGCTTATCTGGTGGTGAACCCAATTCTAAAATAACACCTTCTTTCTGGAACATCCACCAGGTCAAGTTTATGGGGTTAAAATACTGCTTTGCTTTTGTATCCTCTATTTCATATATCATTTCCTTTCACTTCTGTGCCAAAGCGAGACATTAGCACATTGCACCAGGTCCAAGAAGCATACCCAGCAAGTGATTTGCCACAGGAAAGTTTCTAACTGGGTTAAGGACCGTGTGTCAATTTGATGCTGGACATATAGCATTCTTGTATTGCCACAGCTCACCATTGTTTCAGCAGGTCTTTGACCTGGAATGTAAATTATTTCTCTGTCCTTGGAGGTCAGAAGCCCATCACTCAAAGAGGAAAAAACACTCACACGCACTTCCTGTGCTATGGTGGTCACTAGCAAGACATGCTTCACGACAAAAAGGCTTTGCCTGAAGCTGCCTTTGGTCAGAGCACGGTAACACCTGATGAGATTTTTCTCTTTGCAAGGGGAGAAGTAGGTAGAGAGCAGCTTTGGCCATACTTCCAAAGTGCTGAAAATGCAAAGGCAATTTGCCTCTTGGCTGCTGCTCTGACTCTTGTGCGCTGGCAAATTCTCTGAAATGCCAAGTTCCCAGTTTCCAATCCACACGACCAGGCCTGTGATTCCCCACTGCAGATTTGTGTTTCTACCCACTCTTTACCCACTCTCCCAGGAGAGATTCACCAGGGACAGAGCCAGAAAAACCCCAAAGTCTACAGGGCCTGATCCTGTCGTGTAAGTGATATCAGGATTAGGCCCTGGCAATATAATTGTTGCTAACATTTACCTCCCAAAATGCAATTCTTTAGTGCAGTTTCGGAGATGATGAAGTGATAGCTTGAAAAAAAATATAACTTACTCTCATTTTCTGCTTCGTTTTGAAACTGGTGGAGGAGGTGTTTGGCCTCCATTTCAATGTCACAGCCAGGGACATTCTTGTTCAGGTGTGCTATTACTTTCTGTAGTGTGTGGTACTTCGGCGGCTCTTTGAAATCTTCAGGGCTGAAGTGCAGCCAAGTTTTCAAGAAGAAGATGATTGGACTGAAAAGAAATACATTGACAAAATCCAGTCATAATCAGTCTTTGTAACAGTGATATTTGTCATTCAAACTTGTATAAAAAGATGAATCTATTCCTTCTGCTATGAGCAAGCAAGGCATTCTGATCTGGGCACCTTTTTCCGTAATCCTGGTCTAAACTCACTGACACACATTTTACCACTCTTAATTACTCATCAAACTAGTGAATGAACACTGAATTGTATTCTCAAGATGCAAAATATAGGACAATTATAACTATTTTTAGCTATATCACCATCCTCCAATTTGATCTAGTATTACAGCAAACAAAGTAAAAGAGAGACAGGAAAACACAAACATCCTGCCCCAAACACAACCTTTACACAACACACAAATTGCCTGGCTTTCTCGCTTTCTACTTTTCTTGCTTTCTTTTTTTCTTGCTACATTTGGGCCACTTTCTGCAGTGCTTCTCTCCTAGTGTCACACAAAGAAGAAATGCCTACTTGAGTGGGTAAACTTCAGCTAAGTCACTACCACAGCTTTTGAGGTCTGCCAGTCTCTCCCCTTGCTCTCCCACAGACAGGCAGGAATAATGCCCATTCTCCTGTACAGACATGATACATAGGACCGTAAGAATCACAATCTGGCTCAGAGCAGAGGCCCCGCTATCTCACAACACTGTCTCCACAAGTGGTAAGGAGCAGATGTTTTGGAGGACAAGTAGGAGAAAGTGAATAGAGAGATGCATCCTCCGTCTCGATGTTTGCTAAGTCACCACGCACGTGGACATCCCTAAGCCCTATGACTGACAGCCCCAGATTGACAACTTTCGAAAGGGTAGTTGCAATCTTTTCCTGAACCTGGTTATAGTACTGGCCTCCACAACATCCGGGGGTGATGTGTTTCACAAATTAGTGAGGTGTGAAAAAGTGCTTCCTTTTGGTTGTTTCAAACCTGCTGCCTCATCATTTAATGAGGTGGCCCTAAATTCTTGTATCAGGAGAGAGTAAATACAGGTTTCCTTCGATTTCTTCTCTACACGCATTCCTGGAGCACGGCACATCAGTCACATTTGCAGAATGCAAACCCACTTTACAATTCATAGATTCATAGATGTAGGGTGGGAAGGGACCTTGTAGATCTGCTAGTCCGACCCCTGCCCTGGCAGGAGAGAAAACTGGGCTCAAATGACTCCAGCCAGGTAAACGTCGAGCCTCCTCTTAAAGACCCCCAGGGTAGGAGCCAGCACCACTTCCCTTGGGAGTTGGTGCCAGATCCCAGCCGCTCTGACTGTGAAGCAGTGCCTTCGGATGTCTAGTCTAAACCTACTCTCTAGCAACTTACGGCCGTTATTCCTTGTTACTCAGGGAGACCCTCAGGGGAACAAGGTCTCTCCCAAACCCCGCTGGTCTCCTGTAGTAAGTTTACAGATGGCCACCAGGTCCCCCCTCAGCCTTCTCTTGCAAAGGTTGAACAGGTTCAGGTCCCATAGCCTCTCCTCATAGGGTCTGCCCTGCTGTCCCCGGATCATGCGGGTGGCCCTCCTCTGGACCCTCTCCATGCTGTCCACGTCCCACCTGAAATGCAGCGCCCAGAACTGGACACAGTACTCCAACTGCAGCCTGACCAGTGTCGCATAGAGGGGGAGGATCCAGCTGTTCCCCCATCCCCCACATCCGGGCCACTCTTCCCTTCCCCTCCCCCACATATCTGGATTGGGGTTGCCCTGACCCAAACTGCCCCTCCCCATGCATCCAGATCAGGACTGGGACCAAGACTGGCTGCGGCACCCCGCTGCAGTTTCCAGAGGCTCTGATAAAGCCTTAAGCAAAGTATATAGGGGATTAAAACACATCTGTTCCAGAGTGGGCAGTAGCCTCAGGAAGTCCTGGTTTGCAAGGCCATTATTTTAGCCACTAATTTATATTTCTTCCCAAGTAAACCCAAAGACAAGCAGGTTATTCAGCACTTTATTAACATCAGACTTAGAGATAAGATCGAGCTTCGACCATCTCAGGTCCACACTCAACAGCTGCTGCTTCCCAGAACATGCCATACTCGCACTTCACAGCCCCACAGCCCCACAGTTAAGAGGATTTCCCGATGGTAGGACTGGTAGGTCAGATATTTTATAACATGTAATGGTAAGTATTAATAATCATTTTGTAGTGGGGTTTGAAAACCTGTGGCTTTCTCTGTAACACCCCCCTGCCAGAATGTCTTAGGAATGAGCAATGCTAAACTTCGGAAAACTAAAAACCCTATTCATGAAACTTTGTAGAAAGGTTGTTTCTGGGAGGGAAGATGCTGTGTAAGGGCTTGGAAGTTAGACTCTCGTCTTGGATTTACTAGTCCTGGGGTACTGACGAGATGGCACATGACAGAAAAGGATGTGGAACTTGTTTTTTCCCAAAAGAAATGAAAGAATTGAAGCTACTTGAACCCTTGCTTAAATCCAATCATTGACAAGCAAGATCATGGGAGTTAAGACAATTTACTTAATGTGGGAAACTGTGTTAATTTACTTGCCGGAAGCTGTGCTAGCACTCTTATAGAGAAACTCAGAACCATACACTCACTGCCGAGAGCTGAAGGGAGTCAGCGGGATCAACAAGGGGGGGATCAAATATAATCCTTCAAGTCCTTTATACTGCCAGTGCATACCAAACCTCAGAGCATGCAGATGACAATGTATAGACGTGCTGAGGGAAGGTTCATTAGACTCCTGCCTCTTAAAAACTAAGTAATGGTCCGTATGGAACTAGAGGCAGAAGAAGACATCTTCTTTTTTCATTTAAGAAAGGTTCAGTTTCACCGTTTTCAGCATCCAAATGTAAACACAGTTTAAAAATCCACAAGGATGAATGATTAATCAAATGACCAATTAACCAATGCTTAAGAAATTCCAGCATGTAGGATTTGGGGGACAGGCACCTGCATGCACACAAACACATGCACGCAGACATACACACATACATGCATCACATGCAAGCACACAGAGATACAGTCATGCAGATACATGCATGCAGATACATGCACACTTGTGCATGCACAGACATGCAAGCACACACTTGTGCATGCCAAAGATGAGTGCACACACATGCATGTACACATGCACGTGTGCACACAGGCACATGCATGCACAAACACATGCTCACAGACATACACACATGCATCACATGCAAGCACAATCAGGGCTACATCCCCCCTAGAGTATGTTGGCATTTCCAGAATAGAAAATGAAATCCACAACAGACAATAACATGCATATTTGCATAACATGTGGTGAAAAGAAGCAAGGGCAACAAGCATGCTTTGTTTGTCCCCCAGAAATTACTGACCCCAAAATAAAGGACAGTTTCTGTTCAGTTTTCGGGCAGCATCCCAGTCTGTGTCAATTAATGTAGGCATGATACAGTGAATTCTTTGCTGATACCAATAAGGATGGCTCTGTGTGCATGTGTCTGTGTGTGTGTGTGTGTGTGTGTGTGTGTGTATATATATATATATATATATATATATATATAAAAGATGATTAGTTTTACCACATCCCTTGAATCCTGACTGAGGTTTTGCTGTACAGCACACTTACTTCCCGAGGACTGCCCTGGAGTCCGCTGAGAAATCTGGACTTTCATCTCCTCTGCAGCTCAAGGTCTCCAGCTTTCCATGCCTAAACATCAAAATGGATATTTTAGAGAGTTATTTAAAAAACAAGCTCAACATACTTGGAAGGGCAGCACCACTAGACTCTTCAGCACCACTAGACTGCACAGCCCATCAGGGTAACAGGACCAGCAGGTGTGATCAGAGATCATGACAGACAAGAACGTAACTACACCTTAGTAAAATGTCCTTGTCATATCCATTTACGTTCTTATCACTATTCTGATTAGTCTGCAAAAGGACAAAAGAGCAGCAGGAAAACCACTCCCCAAGTCAGAGAGGAAACCAAATCTGGCCAGTTTGGGGGGACAAGGATCACGTTGTGACCCTGAGCAGAGTAAAAGATGTGAGAGGTTTCTTCAGAAATCCCTGCCTTTCCCATAATTACTGGACTATCATGGCTACATCACGCTTTCACTGAGACTCAAATAAGATGTTTTTTTTTTTCTAATAGTGAGGCTGGACAGCAAAGCGGGGATCTGGTTAAATGGAAGAGCTAGATTAGCAGACCTCATCGTTGGAAAGGTGGGAGGGCTCGGAAGAAAGGAGAAGACTGCATATAGATTGGTGATAACTAGACCTGCTCCCACCACAGGGCTGCTGGCTTAGTCCAGCACCAAAGAGAGTGTGTTGCACATCGGGTGCATCTACACGTGACATTAAGGCGAGCCATAAACTCTGGTGTACTTGGCGCCAGAGTCAACTGCTCCCAGGCACAGCATCTGCACGTGCACCCAGGACCACAGCACTTTGTGCCAGGGCAGAAGAGTCCCAGGCTGAAAGGAAGCATCAGTCCCAGTTCGGGGGCAGCACTGGGCAATGGAGGGACTGGCCGGGCACGGAGGTGCTACAGAGTGGAGCGAGGAGGCAGGCAGCCCCTGTAGTTAGCACCCTTGTGCCCCAAGGAGTCCCTTTCTACAGGACTTTGGTTTAACATAATTTCTTCTCTGGCTGTCAGCCCACCCTCATCCTGCTGAGGACCAGACTGAGACTGCCCTTTGGGGAAGGGCTGCTGTGATAAGATTTCCCCTCCGCCCCTCATGTTCTCCATACGCGGAGAGGGGCTGTCGCATTTTCTGAAGTCGTGAGAGTATTGAGACTGCTCTCGCTGTTCACTCTCAGATGGATATCACCTTTCAGTGGCATATCACCACAAAGAGGACAGGAAGGAGGTCAAGTCTTAGCCCTGTCCCCCTCCCTCTTCTGCTTCCTTCTACACCAGGGCATTTCCAGCAACTAAATGGTACAATTTGGCCCACCCTTTCGTGTTACATTACATTAGAAGAATTAGTTGCAAAATAAAGATGTTAATTATTTGCTGCTAGGAAAAATAGAAGTCTTCTTTACTGACTGTTGTAGGGAAAAACTTGGCCATTGCAAATCTATACATATTAAAGGCTGCCCACATTTTCCTGTGAAATATGCTTGTGGGAGAATTTAATGCTGAGACATGGTGCCTAATGGTATGCTTTATACCTGTTCTGGAGACCACTGCTAGGGGCAGGCAGGAGGCAGGGCAGGGTGGCACTGAGACAATAACTTCTTCAGAGAGCTACAGACTTTTGTTGGCCTTCCTCAGACACTATGAACGGACTTGCAGAGAGCAGGGGGACGAGACAGAAAGGTCCTGATCCAGCACAGGCCGATTCATGCAGCGAAGAGTTACGCAGAGGGACAGTGACAGCCTGGATTTGTTAACTCTGGATTTTCCCAGCAGTGTGTTGAGCTGTTTGGAGGACTGCTTGCCTCCAGCTGTCCTCTCTTTCCACTAAGGAACCAAGCAGTCCAATTTACTTATTGGTCTCCTTGTTTGAGGAAGTACTCAGCTCTGAGGAGGCATTTTCAACCCTGTTTCAACTGAAACACTGACTTTTTCAAGCTCGTTAGAAATACATGCATAGCATTAACTTCTTAAGTATGCCATCTTCAAAACTATTTGAGATCATTTCTTGCAACGTCACACCTCTAAAGGCCATCACAGCTTCCTCCACAGCTCTTGGCTCTTACCTGCTGAGGAGCATTTCTAGGACCTCACCAGGAGAGGCAAAGGTCCTGTATGTTGCGAAAAATGTATGTATGTTCCCAAAACCCTCCAGAAGAGCATCTACATTTTTCTGCATGACCTGTGAAACAAAAGATGAAAATCATGACATCAGTCATGAAACAAGCAGTCTCCCCGCTCTGAAACTCCAGTTCAATTTTGCCTTTTGAGAACACAGAAGATCCTATAGCACAAATTACTGAAATGTCATTATTTGATTGCCTGTCTAAAGACGGCTCCAATGATGAACTCATTAGAACAGCTGATCTTTCTTCACAGTATTACCTTGACATCCTCCCTCCACCGTGTCAGTAGCTAACTGCAGCCCAGAGACAAGCAGGTCTTTCCTCTCCCAACCACAGCAGCGCTGGGACACGCTAGCGGGGAGAAACATGTCCGGGACAGAGGAAACAGCACGAGTCCGCAGTGGCCCTCCTCTGAACCAGTGCCAAACCCCACGTCCACCCAGTGCTGGAGGGGGGAGGTCTGTTACCAGAAGCACATGTCGGTAGAGGAGACAGAAATGAAGTCTTGACCATGTGGAATCAGACACGTTTTGTGAAGGAAGAGTGTTAATCCCACGAGTCCAGGCATATCCCAGAGGTAGCAATGTATTTTGTCTCCCTTTGTCCCTCTTCAAGTTTTACATCTGGATGCAATATTTCTTGTCACTTTTAGACTTGCCCTTGCACTGGCTGGAGCCTGATCCAAGCCCAGGCAAGTTAAACGGAACAAGCCATCATTGTTATTCGAGAGGCAAATATATGTTATTAGTGGGAAATGGTCCCTGGGAGTGATTCAGGTACTTGTGTGGAAAGACAGCGGGGATGGAAAGTTCTGGACAGATAAAAGATGCAAATAGGTATGTTGACAAGGACAACTGGATGTTTCCCATGTTGTCTTTTTCAATAGTCCAGTTATAAACAGGAATATACATAGTTTCATAGTTGGTCGGGTGGGAAGGGACCTGTGCAGATCATCAAGTCCGAACCCCTGCCATGACTACTGGGGTCAAACAACCCTGGCAAGGTGTTCATCCAGCCTCCTCTTAAAGACCCCCAGGGTAGGAGCCAGCACCACTTGTCTAGGAAGTTGGCTCCAGATCCTAGCCGCCCTGACAGTGAAGTAGCTAGCGCCTCCTGATGTCTAGTCTGAATCTCCCCTCTGCCAGCTTGTGACTGTTATTTCTAGTCACTCCTGGGAGTGCTCGGGGGAACGGGGACTCCCCCAATGCCTGCTGGTCCCCTCTGTCCAGTTTGCAAATGGCCACTAGCTCCCCGCACAGCCTTCCCTTGTGGAGGCTGAACAGGTTCAGGTCCCTTAGCCTCTCCTCGCAGGGCCTGCACTGCTGCCCCCCGATCAAGCGCGTGGCCCTCCTCTGGACCCTCTCCATGCCGGCCACATCCCTCCTGAAGTGCGGTGCCCAGAACTGGATGCAGTACTCCAACTGCAGCCTGACCAGTGCCGCATAGAGGGGGAGGATCACTTCCTTGGACCTGCTCGAGATGCATCTGTGGATGCATGACAAGGTGTGGTTGCACTGACGAGAAGGGAGTTCCCCCAACCTGTAGGTATGCTGCTGGGTCTTCCTCCCCAGGTGCAGCACCTTGCACTTGTCAGTGTTGAAACCCAACCTGTTCTCATCCGCCCACCCCTGTAACCTGTCCAGGTCCGATCACACCCTAGTCCTCCTTCTAGCGTGCCCACTTCTCCCCACATCATAGTGTTGTCTGTGAATTTGAACAGGGTGCTTTTTACTCCCTCGTCCAAGTTGCTGATGAAGATGTTGAACAGTGCAGGCCCGAGGACCGAGCCCTGGGGGACCCCACTGCCCACGTGCCTCCAGGTCGAAACGACCCGTCCACCACCACTCTCTGAGTGCGGCCCTCCAGCCAGTAGTGACCAATCTGACTGTGTAGGTGTCGATGCCACAGTCCCCTAGTTTTTTAATGAGACTGGGGTGAGAGACAGTGTCAAAGGCCTTCCTGAAGTCCAGAAAGACTACGGCCACTGCTACACTTGTGTCTAATGATTTTGTGACCTGGTCACAGAAGGCTACCAGGTTGGTCTGACAGGACTTGCCTCTAATGAACCTGCGTTGGTTGCCCCTAAGCATAATCTCCCCTGCCGGCCCCTCGCGGACATGCGCCAGGAGAGTTATCTCAAAAAGCTTACCCAGGACCGAGGTAAGAGCTTACCTCAGTCCCTTTCTCTACACGTTGTCATCCCAGTGACCTCCCGCCAGCGTTAACAGACTTTTATGAACAAAAACACTTGTTTCCCTGGAGATACCTAGATAGTTCACATGAGTCAATGCAAATCTATAGCCCTCCAGATAATGCCTGCTCACAGTCCCCAACAGGCCTCCTTGTTTGTAACGTCTGGACATCCACAATTCCTGGTACGTGTGTATCTCGGGCCCCCTCGACACATGCAGGTAAAGGTGTGATTAGCACTGTCGTGTGTGCAAATGCCTGTACGTGATTCACAAGACCCAAGTGCAGCACAGCCCAACTGGGAAGAGCCCGGCCCAGGGGTGAGTGGGGCCGCAATCTGCCCTGCTCCATGGGTGGGGAGACAGGGAGTGGGGCTGGGGCTGGGGCAGGCGCTGCACAGCTGGGGGTGCAAGTCGGGGGGTGCCGCTCCTGCTGCTATGGGCTGTGGACGGGGGCCATGCTGGGCTGTTCCTGGCGGGGCGTTGAGTCACGCTGTGCTCGGGGAGGGTGGCAGTGGTGCTGGGTGGGGGGTCGGGGGGCTATGGTGAATTTTGGAGTGGCTGCTTTCTCCCATCCCCAGAGCCCTACTGGGGCCTCCATCTGCCCTCCACCCACGGCCCTGTCCCCTTCCTCCACAGACTTACCTGCAGCTGCAGCTGCTGCCTCCATAGAGCCTGCAAGGTCCTCCAGTCTCCGCTGTCAAATAGCTGCTCCTCCCCTTCCTGGCTGCCTCCTCGGGGCCTCGGCTCTCGGGTGCGGAGGCGCTGGAGGAAAGAAGGCAGAGGGATGCAGCTGCACCCATAGCCCTCCTCCTGCTCTGCCCTGTTGAGGAGTTCAAAACCTGATTAATTGGAAGTTATTACTTCCAGTAGTGTAAGGAGCCAAGATGATTAGATGTTAAGATTCATAGACTGTCGAGTTGGAAGGGGCCACGAAGGATCATCGTGTCCGACCTCCTGCCCCGGCAGGAAAGAGGGCCGAGGTCAGAGGACCCCAGCCAGGTGCCTATCTAGCCTCCTCTTGAAGACCTCCAAGTTGGGTGAAAGCACCACCTCTCTTGGAAGCCAGTTCCAGATTCTGGCCACCCTTACTGTAAAAAATGCCTTCCTAATGTCAAACCTGAATCTACTCTCCGCTAGTTTGCACCCATTATTCTGAGTTACTCTCTGGGGTGCTCTGGTAAACAGCGCATCACCAATTCCCTGCCATCCTCTCTGATGAAGTTATAGGCGGCTTCAAGGCTGCCCCTCAGCTGTCTCTTGTAAAGACCGAAGAAATCCAGATCTCTCAACATCCCCTCACAGGGTCTTTCACAGAGACCACTAATTATGCGAGTGGCCCTCCTCTGGACCCTCTCCAAGTTCTCCGTGTCCCTGCTGAAGTACGGCACCCAAAACTGGACACGGTACTCCAGCTGCAGCCTGACCAGTGCTGCATCGAGCGGGAGCATCACCTCCCTCCATCTGTTGCTCGTGCATCTGCTAATACACGACAAGGTGCGATTGGCTTTGTTGATGGCCTCGTTACACTGCTGGCTCGTGTTCATCTTGGAGTCAACTGTGACTCCAAGATCCCTCTCAGCCTCTGAGCCACTGAGGAGGTCATGCCCCAACCTGGCGGTGTGCTGGGGATTCCTCCTGCCTCGGTGCAGTACCCTGCATTTATCTTTGTTGAACTCAATCCTATTTTGTTCCGCCCATTGATCCAACCTGTCCAGGTCAGCCTGTATCTGCTACCTGCCCTCCAGTGTATTAATTTTTCCCCATAACTTAGTATCATCTGCGAACTTGCAGAGGGTGCTTTCCATACCCTCGTCCAAATCGCTGATGAAAATATTACATGACACCAGTTGAAGGACCAAACCCCACAAGACCCCACTGCCCACCTCCATCCGGACCAAGAACGAGCCGGCTACCACCACTCTCTGGGTCCTAAGCATATCTATACCTTTCAAAAGAAAACAAAAATAAATCAGAGGGACAAAAACAGAAAAATAAATCAACATGCATTGTACCATTTCTTTGCACACATAAATCGTGCCCCGATGAGTGTGCACATGCAGTTTGTGGTACTTCAAACCCGTTTCAGGCCCCATAGACCACATGTGGCACACATGCACTCCTTTGCCATGCTGCAGATTTATAGTGTGGTGCCCAAATTTGACACTGGGAGCTCCTGGTGTCAAAAAACAAAAGAAATCAAAGGTGGCACAGTGCACATGGCACCTACGTGTGCTGCCAGAAACAGAGCCTGGCTGGACAGAGCTATGCTCTGGTGCCTGGGCAGGCTCCAAGCAGCAGGATTGCTGCCACTGCTGCCCTGGGAGGCCCCAAGTCAAGTTGCTGGGGCCAGCACAGCTGCTGGCTCCAGCCTCCCACCCCCACCCAAGGCAGCTTGCCCTGCACCAATCCCATGTGCAAGGGCTTGCACCGCAGCATAAAGGAAATTTATGTCACCTCTATTTTTGCTGTGGCAACCGCATGCCCCTGCATGTGGAGACACACTCATAATGACTGTGCCCTGCTTTTATATCCATGCATCGTCATTCATCCTGAAAGATTGCAGTGCTTCCCAAAATACAGACTGGACATACCACTGACCTTCGGCCACCCCCGGCAGATACACAGACACGTAGCACACCTGATAGCTAGGGCCTGGGGGAGAAGAATGAAGGGGGAACGATTGAAAGACGTTATTCAGGGGACAGGTCTGAAATGACGGGACGGTCTCTCCAGGAGTGAAGGACTAGTGCTGAATTATGTGCACAACAAGGGACAGGGGAACCACAAGCATTGCAGCCAAGGTGGCAGAAGATCCATGTCAATGGGAGAGGGAGAAGTTAAAAAGAAAATGCGAGGATTATTAACTTAACTTCATTTCATCTACTTTACTCTGTGTCCTCTGAGCTGAGATATGTTGAATTAAGTTTCAGGAAGACTAAACAGTGGTGAAGATTTCCGTGTTTTGCATTTACATTGTAGGCAGGACAAAACACTTCTTGCATTGCAGGGAAATGAAGTTCTAGTAACCGCTGTCCTGATCATCTTTTCTCATGTGAGCAATGGTCTGAATTACCATAAGGGGGTAACATGGACGGGAGGGAAACAGCCTGTGCCACAGCAACCTGGAGGGGAGGAGTCCATGAAAAAGCCGCTCATCCAAACTGCTGGAAGATGTGAGATTCCCCCAGGATTTATGAAGTAGAGCTTTGCGCCTAGGCAACACTGAGAGGATGACGAATTAGAAATGCCTGCCTAGGACACAGTATGTTTCTGTCTTCGATTGAAAATCTCCTGCAGCATCTCATGAATGAATACTGTTTTCCTCTTAATGGCATATAGTCTAATTTTGATAACTGATAGATGAAATGTATCATTCTTAAGACAAAAACCCTTAAAATGAAAGCTGAAGAAATGGATACAGAAGGTGAGCACAATACTGCTGAAAGCATGCATTACTAAAAGCAAAATGCAAAAACTTTTCTATTATTTCAGTGAGTCACTATGAGCTCCTATACGCAGGCAGGGAGCCTGCTCTGACACGCTGGGAATGCAGCACGTTGGAGCAAACTATATGAACCAAGTCTGCCAGAGCCTGGACATCATCGCGCTCCAGCAGGCAGTAGAAAGACGGACACCCAGAGTTAGTCCAATGGTATTAATACCACAGGATTCATAAAGAAGAATATTTCAACTTAGTGCCGTGTTCGTGTGTTTTAGAAAGAGGAATTGTGTAAAAAAAAATGGGGAAGATCCTAAAGTTAAAATTAAATAAATGTATATCCTTACTTTAATTTCAAAAGCATGCCATAATGGAGACACGGACCATGAGCACACTGCCACAGAGCCATACCTCTTAACAAAAAAAGGAAGCAGGAAGGCATGAAAGAAAAGTGTTATGATATTAAATAGCAAGTTTTAGGAGACTGTTTGCATCAACTCGTTTAGAAAATGGAAATTGAAATCCAAAAGAAGCCCACAGAGCCTGAAGTGCAGCGTGAGAAGGGGAGACCAGGATGTTACGTGGGGAGCAAACTGTTCGTCGATTCATGCACTGTCAGGCCTGGAAGGACCTTGTCGATCCTCGGGTCCACCCCTGCACCAGGCAGGACAAGACACAGGGGGTCAAGTGACCGCGGCGCGGTGACATTCCCGTCTCCTCCTGAAGATTTCCAAGGGAGGTGACTGCACCCCTCAGGGTCACAGTCAGGGCGGCCAGGATCTGGAACCAGCTGCCAAGGGAAGTGGTGCTGGCTCCTACCTTGGGGGTCTTTCCAAGGAGCCTGGATAACTACCCAGCTGGGTCACATGAGCTTCAACGTACCAGGGCTCATATGAGCCCAGTATTCATTCCTGCCCAGGGCAGGGGGTCCGACTCGATGATCTGCTCAGGTTGCTTCTCACCCTACATCTATGAAGCTATGAACCACCACTGCGGGGAGTTTATTCCAGGCTGGACACCCAATTAAACACATAGAAATACATTTTTAAAATAGATTAAAGCAGGAAACTTGGAAAAGAAACAGTGCATCGATGGGACTACTAAGGCATTAAAGGAGATGAAGACCCCAAAGAAGACCCTTCAAGGCTATCATCCAACACAAAACACTTTAATAATCAGGTTTTGCTTATGTAAATCCCCCAGAGTCAATGGACGGCAACCAATGAAACTGGAAGCAGAATTTAGGGGTCAGTTCAATTACCAAAAAAGCCAACAGAAAAACTGTTCTTGTTGGGTTGAGCCCTCAGCCCTTTTCCTCAGTGTTCAACCAGGGCAAAGTTAGCCTGAATAGCATCTTCTCCTTCCCTAGAATAAAGAGGGGAAATGAAAATGAAGTAAGGCTTCATTGTCGTCTGCGGGCCTCGGGGGATCTTTTCTGGCCCTGCTCCAGAGCTCACTCCACCGCTATGCACAGACACCTGGCTGGGCCATCTTCTTTCCAGTGCAGCTCCCTGCCCTTCCCCTCGCCATGAAAACAGAGTCGTTACACGGAGATGGCATTATCACATTTAACATCACATGCTGCTGTCGACAGCGACAGGAGTGTTTGATCACACGCACTACTCATTTCCTTACCACGCATTGTGAAGATCTGCTGAGCACTGCATTCTTCAAGTAACACCTGAATCTCTCAAATTCGGCGAGGCAAAAAGAGCGTATAACAGTGAGAATTGACATCTCTATTTGATTTACCTTCCTGTGTCTCCAAAGGATCCCATGGTTGTATCCTGGGATAAGAAGCTATGCAGTTTTCTGTAGCTGTATGAAAGAAAGAAGGAAGAGCAAGTTGAAACCACAACCAGTAATTCCCAGTTACTTGATGTCTGGAGTGAGGGGCAGCATCATGGCCCGGGGGGCAGGGTACTGCAGTTTGGGGGTGAGGGGCACTGGCAGGGCTGGGGTCAGTGGGTTGGGAGTGAGGGGCAGCAGCAGGGCTGGCGGGGGCTGTGGCTTGGCACTGAGGGGCAACAGCATGGGCAGTGACAGGGCACTGGCATGTCCCTGCCCTCACCCTGTCATATCCCCCCCATTCCCCCTCCGCCATGTGACAGGTCTCCTGTATTTTGGACCTGGAAATATGGAAACCCTAAAGCAACCATCCACATCCTCACTGCCCCCTCTGCTGCACCCCTCACCATGCCTGCCCCGCCAAACATCATCGCTCCAAGCACTCCCCCCGCCTCCCCCCATGGCAGGCAAGCACACCTAGTCTTCAGTGCTTGGATTGCTACTGGAGCGGACTGAAGTCATGTTTAGGAAAGAAACGAAAGCATAAAAGTGACAATACCCCCAGCCACAAGTCACCCACCCTAGGACTCCCCAAGTGTGGGTGCAAACACCCCCCTCATTTGCCCACACTTACCCTTGCGGTCAGGGTGATCACAAGGACACGGGTGTGACCTGACAACAACCAGTGTCGGGTCGGGAGCAGTTGACCTGCTGTGTGCGTCTCCAAGAGCCGCACGGCGACGAGCCGGTTCTAGAAGGGGCCATTGTGATGCGTGTCACGTTCTCCGGGTCTGCCCACCTGCACGTCTCGGCCGTGTCTGGCCGCACCGCTGCATCAGCCACCGGGTGTGAGACAGGGCTTGGCTTGCACATGACCTGATGGTACTCACAAGGAGGGACTCCAACCAGGCCTGGACCCTGCAAGGGTTTCCCTCCAGGGCACTGTGACAGCGGATGAGGAAAGGGACTCCAACAACAGCTCCTAACGAACACCATTTATTGTGTGTGCACAAGAACATACGGCCCAGGTCTATCTCACACGTGTTCCCTGCGGTGACGTAACCTCTATTTCTGTAGGCCGGGGGGCTCCCGCTGGCTCCCAGCTCTGAGCTGGGGGAAATACACTGTATTACTTGCTGCCTACTGTCGGCCCTTTGACAGTGTGGATCCTCCCAGTCTCTCAGCATTGCACCGCTTTCATGGGTAACTTCCCTCAGTTTCCCTTCAAGCCCTTTCCCTTTCTGGAGGGCAAAATGTTTAACCAGATCCGTGCCCTGGATCTCCCTCTTCTGCCTTTGGACAAACAGCCCTTTCACCAGAGCTGCGGCTGAAGAGGCTCTTTCATGGATATCATGTGCTTACTGCGCCTTGAGGTAATGCTCCTTCTCTGCCATCCTCATTTTACCTTTCCTGCCTGCTTCCTTAACGATAATGGCGCTATCTCTTTCGCTTGAGATGAACGGACTGCAAGATGGACATATCTTGGTTGAACGACTGTGTTGTGAGATTAGTCCTCGAGAGCTCGATGTCTTCAAATCCCTGAGAGGTGGCCATGGAGAGGATGGAGACGTGTCCTGTTTTCTTCAGCCACAGCAACAGACTCAGAGTAAATCAAGAATTGCAGCAGGGGATATTTTGGTTCGATATAAGACCTTTCGCTCTATATGAGGGTGATTTTTTTTAGGTTTTTTGGAACACGGAAATGGGCTACCCAGAGAGTTGTGCAATCTCCATGCTTGCCAATGCATAAGAGCAGAGTTGATGCTTGGCTGGACTGCTTTGTAGGGCATGCTCCTGCCTTGAGCAGGGGGTGACTAGACGGCCCCGACGTCTCTTCCAGTCCCATAGTTGGTGATTCGATGCTCTCTTGGTGTGCTACTCCAGGGACAGAAGCAGCGGCATAAGAAGATTAGATAAATCCCTTTTGTCACTAAGAGTGAAACACAAGATACATTTGTTATAGTGGCTCCGTGGCCTTGTTTGGGAAAGGGAGGTGAAGTAGAAGACTAAAAAGTCATTTTGTGAGCTTGGGGAGATCAGTTCATGCAAACATTAAAAAAAATAACTATAAAGCAGTGCCCACGTGCTAACCACCTTGGATGTTGGTAGCGTGCTCTCATGACAAAATGTGAAGTCTCCTAGGTCTGAAGGCTGACAAAATGGTATACTTTAAGCACGGATTCACAGATTCACAGATGCTAGGGTGGGAAGGGACCTCAACAGATCATCGAGTCCGACCCCCTGCTTGGGCAGGAAGGAGCGCTGGGCCAGATGCCCCCAGCCAGGTGCCTATCCAGCCCTCTCTTAAAGACCCCCGAGGTGGGAGAGAGCACCGCCTCCCTTGGGAGCCCACTCCAAATTTTGGCCACCCTTACTCTGAAGGAGTTTTCCCTGATACCTAGCCTAAATCTGCTCTCTGTCAGTTTGTGACCATTGTTCCTTGTGTGACTCTACTTACCACAGGGGCAATGTGTAGGGATGCACGCATGTACACATGCCCCCCCTGAGCATGGCACTGCACCCCCTACAAAAACGCACCGCCGACATTGCTGGCAAGGTCTCTGGGTGGTTGCTGCCCCCTGGTCAGTGCTCGCCACCACCCCCCACCCTCCGACTGCTGACAACACCAGTGCCACCTGCGGGACCTCCCGCTTCGCACCGCCACTCTCCCGCCGCCACCGTCGTGCTCCCGTCACCGCCGTGGGCACGTGTCCTTCATGACGCACCATCTCTCTGCACATGGGCACGCAGACACACACATATTCTCCCTGCCATGAATACAGACACATACACATGCACGCCCGCACGCAGAGACAGGTGTGCTCTCTACTCACTCTGCATGAGGACACATTAACACGCTCTCCATGCCATGAACACAGATGCATACACTCACGCACACATGCAGACAGGAGCGCACTGTAGGCACTCACTCTCTGCACATGGACACAGACACAAATATACTCTTCTGCCATGAACACAGACACATGTGCAGACAGGCACACACACATGCAGAGGAGCGCATGCACACACACATGCATGTATGCATGGACATGCACGCATGCACAAACAGCATACATGCACATGCAGGCAGGCACATGCAGACATGCACATGCACACAGGCACATGCATGTATGAATGCACACAGACATGCTCACACAAATGCACATGCATGCACATGCACACACATCAACACACATGCACATATGCACAGACATGCACGCACATGCACGCAGACACACGCACATGCATGCACGCACAGACACATGTACACTGACATGCACATACAGAATGGAGAGACGCACACCCTCGTGCCCGCGTGCGGGAATATGCATGCACACACGCGCACACACGCAGGCCGGGGTCCTTGTCCGGCGCGGGCGGCCCCCGCCACCCCCCGGGGCAGCCTGGGCAGCGCGGCCGGCGGAGGCCCGGAGCCCCCGGGGTGCCGGGAAGAGCCCGGCAGGTCGCGGGCGGCGCAGGGCCGGGGGCGGCGGGGCGGCTGCGGCCGGGCTCCCCCTCTGCTCCGGCCGCCTCCTGCCCGGCCCCGGCCCCGGCCCCGGCGCTGCCCCGCTCCGAGCCCCGCAGCCGGCGGGCAGCAGAGGGGAGGGAGCCCGGCCCCGCGGGGGGAGCGCACGGGCCGGGCCGGGCCGGGCCGGGCCAAGCGGGGCTGCGACCGCCGCCTCCCGCAGTGCCCGGCCCGGCCCGGCCCGGCCGGCTGCAAACGCCCTTCCCCGCAGTGCCGGGGGTGGGGGGTGCGGGCTCGGGCCGGGCTCCGGGTGTGGGCGCGCGCCGCCCCGTGTGCACCCCAACTCTTCTTGGGGTGGGGATCCCAGCCCCCAACGCTGCACATTAGTAGTGCAGGGCATCTGCGCGTGCGGGGTGTCCTGCCACAGACTTTGCGGGGGGAGGGGCTCCCCTATGCCGCTCCCAGGCCCCTTGTTCGGTTTGTCCAGGGCTGTTTGATGCTGATGAGAGAGAAGGCAGTGTAAATGCTCCACCGCTTTAGTTAAGGCTCCTTCATTTTTGTCTCATGGGCAGTGCATGCAATTTAAAGAAGGGTTTTATGTTCAAAGCGAGTGGGGTGGGGAGTGCTGGCTGCGGGAGCAGGTGCGAGGTTGCAGCCCCCGGACCGGGCACGCCGGTGGGAGCCGGGGGGCGTTGCAAACTTGCCCCCGCCCCTGGCTGCACCCCCAGCTCCCCATTGCTGCAAACGCCTCCTTGCCCTGTCCTGCGGCTCCAGGACATGGGGACAGACAGGCACAGACCCCATGTTGTTATATTGGAGTAGACATAGGTGCCTCTGTATACAAGGTACCGAGATCTGTATCTATATCTCTCCCCCTCCACCCATGTCCCATCCGGGTCCCAGTCCCAGTGCCCCCGGGCTGGGCCGGGCAGGACGAGGTGGGCGCGGGCAGGCGGCCGTGGCGGAGCTGCGCTGCCCGCACCAGGCAGGTCCCCGCGTGTCCTGCGCATCCCCGGGGCTGGGCCGGGGCAGTGCGGGCAGCACCTCTGGTCCCTCTACACCCTCGCCTTGTAGCATCCCACCGAGACATGCTTGGCTTCTCTCTCTGGTCTGGTGCGTTCAGGGCTTTGCTTTTCTTTCTACCTCCTGTTTTACTGTGTTGGTGTCAACTGAAATAGCAGGTCAGGTCCTGCCCGTGGGCACGATCCGTTCTGCCCCGCGGTGGATTTTGTTGGCGGGGGTGGTTAGGAGCAGCTCAGGTTTAAATCTCAGGGGGTTTTGGTGGGTTTTTGGGAGCTGCTGGGAGGACCAGGACTGACTAGTACCACTGAGATGAGTTTTCTTTGACCCAGAGCTGTCATATTGAATGAAAGAGTTTGAATGTTTGTAATAGTTGCCCATTAGCCAGTTTAGGAAGAAGACAAGATTTATCTTATCTAGGCCATTGTTTTGGTCCGTGTGGAAGGTCCTAGCTTTGCTCAAAGTCTTAACTCTTGAATTTTATCTTTAGAGGCCTTTATAACAAAGTTAACATAAAAACGACCCTTAAGCAAACATCCCACATTCCGAGAGATCAAACCCTAGGAGACTTTTAAAAGATTGGAAATAAAAGTCAACTCAATGACATGGAAATTCCCCAAAGTAATTAAAATGGTCAAGAAAAGAAACTGATTACCAAGCAAAAGAATCTGTTAAGTAAGATCCAAGCCCAAATTTGGGAGTAATGACAGGTTTGGGTAGGAGGAGCCCAGGACGGCAACTCGCTCAATAAAAATTGTAACCTACTGTCCCAATTTGGAGGTAACCTCACTTGCAGAACATCGAAGGAAGAATCGCAAGTGTGGGCTGGATCAGACTGATCACCTTGTCGTGGAAACACACACAGAGTACTTTTGGGTCAGGTCAGCAGAAGCTTTTATTCAAAAGAAACTACAGCTGTAGGGGGAGTTCCAAAGTGACATGGATTTCCCAAGCACTTGGAAGGGGTCCCCCCCCCAAGAGCAAAATCAGGAGGCTTATATACTTTTTAACAGTCGCTTACAACTCACGTGATCATATAGTGAAATTAGCATGAAAAGCGGCTATAATATTTCTTCATTATTTCTTTGCTGTTATCAGGATGGGAATTATGGGGGAGGTGGGGTTAGTTCACAAACCTCCTTCTTGCACCTAGAAATCTACTTTGTACATACTTTTTTTTTCTACCTTCAATGCCGCGGTGAGCGAAGCTGTTGCAGAAGAGTTACAAACACTTGCCCTTATCTGTTCTACTGTACCGAGCCAGCAATTCTACACAAAGCGGTTATGTCATCTTATAACTAAAATAATCAAAGTTTAAGGCATATATTTTTTCTGATTCCACAACCTGAACCACCCTCTCTGTGAACACGAATCTCTTAAGTCATGCTGAACCTGCAGAGCACCCAAAAGGGACTGAAAGAAAGGGACTTGTTCCTATCACTGCTAAGACCAACCCTAAAACCATAACTAAAGAATGAAGGTATACCTGGGGATTTGGTTTCTTGGAATTCTAGGATTGTAAGTATATTATGAAAAATAATAGTATTGATTCAAATTTAACCTTTAGTTGTAATTGTAGTTGTTTTTGTAATACTAATTCTTATAGCATTGTTTGGGAAGGAAGTGCATTTGGAGCATTGTTTCTGATATATGTAGTTATTTTGTTCTTAATGTTTGTGGTATTTCTTAAAGCTAAGCAGTGTTATATGTGTAGCAAAGAAATTTAAAATAAAATTGTGTTGTATGAATTAAGAGTGTAATCATTGTGAAATCGTGCAAGTAGCTAAAAATTTCCCCAGCCAGTGCATCAAACGAATCAGTAAGTTGTGTGGGATTTTCTCTATCCCGTAGCCCACTAGAGACAAGCAGCACCAGGACCCAAAGCTGCTGGTGCTAAGGGGTGTGGGGGCTGGGGCTGGGCTGGGGCTGGCTGGAGCACTGGGCTTCTCCTCTTGCAGGGAGCAGGACTGAACCCAGGACTGTGCTGGGGAGCTGCCACATGGTACCCAGGCCCAGGAGGTCCTTGCCCAGCTGCTGGGCGCTGCCTCCCCAGGGCAGCAGGGGAGAGGCCCCCCTGCCATGGGGGTGGGCATGAGGCATGGGCTGCCGTCCACAGACCATGAGGGCAGGGGATATCCAGGCCCAGCCCAGCAGAGGAGGGTCTGGGGGCTCCTGTGGGAGCAGGGGAGCCACATGCCTCACACCGACCTGCCAGAGCCCGGGGGCAGGGCACGGACCCCTCCCACCACAGGGCCCCCTGCTTGCGCCTCCAGTGTGTCTGCTCCACATCCATGTGCCAGCTTCCCCTCACCAGAGCACACACCTTCTCTCCCCCAGGCCTGGACTCCCCTGCCCCTTGCACACCCAGAGCACACAACTTCTCTTCCCCAGGCCCAAACCCCTTGCCCCTTGCGCGTGCAGAGCACACACCTTGTCTCCCCCAGTCCTGGACTCCCCTACCCCTTGCACATGCAGAGCACACACCTTCTCTTCTCCACACCTGGACTCCCCTGCCCCTTGCACACCCCTCCACATGAGCACAGAGCCCTCCTCCCCCTCTCCAGCCTCAGTTTTCCCAGCAGCAGGGGGTGGTGCCCGCCCAGTGGGGCTTGCACTGGGGGCAGCAGGAGCAGGCGAAGGTGGCAGCCTGGTGCCCAACCCCTGCCCCCTCCCTCAGCTCCCCTTCCCCTCCCTCGGCCCCACTGTCCAGTTGCACCCACCCAGGGACAAGTTGTGGGAGAGGGGGTGTGTGTGCACCTGCTCAACCTGAATGTGGGTGTGCATGTGGGTGTGCTTGCCCTCCTGCATGGGGGGGGTGTGCCCATCCTGCTGCACAGGTGTGTGCACGTGTGTGCCTTCCTGCATGAGGGGTGTATGCATGCACACATGCATCCCTTTCTGCACAGGGTGTGCATGTGTTTATATGCCCACCCTCCTGCATAGGGGGTGGGGTGCACACTGTATGGCATCATGAGGTGAGCGTGTGCACACCCTTCCCAGAGTGCTGGATGTGGTGAGCAGGAGCAGAGAGGGGGAGCAGGGCCAGTCATCCCCTGTAGTGGGGCATGGTTTCTACCTGGCAGCTCCTGAGTTCATTCCCACCCCCCTGCAGCTCCAGCAGGGCACTACCAGCCCATTCCTCCTCCTCTTTAGCCTCAGTTTCCCCTGCTGCAGCAGGAGACCACTGCTCCTAGTCCCGTCCCTGACATTCACGGAGAAATGCCCATCTCCATCTGCGCTGTCGTTGCCCCAAGACTGGGGTCAAACCCCACTCAGTCTTCTCTTCTCCAGACTCAATCACCTGAGCTCTTCCAGCCTCTCCCCCTGCCTCCCAGGCCCCTCATCCTTTGGGTCCCTCTTTGCTGGCCTCTGTCCAACCTGCCCACCACCTCCTGGAAGTGTGGGGTCCCGAACCAGACACAGGAAGGAGACCTGGAAGTGATTGTGGAGAGTTCAGTAAGAGCATCAGCTCCATGTCTAGCAACCATGAAGAAAACAATGGAAAATGTGAGGGCTGATAAGGAAGAGAATTGTGAACAAGATTGAAAGCATCATGATACCCCCTTTATGAATCCATGGTGCACCCACACCTCGAATCCTGTGCCCTGGTCTGGTCCCTGCACGTCTGGCAGGATCTAGGGGGACTTGAGCAGGTCCAGAGAACAACGGTACAAAGGGCCTTCCCTATGAACAGACTCTAACGAGACCAGGTCTGCTCAGGTTGGTGTCCCCCAAGGTGCCGTTCTTGGACCTGTACTGTTTAATGTCTTCTTAGACAAACTGGACACTGGTGTCAAAAGACTGGCCAAGTTCGCTGACAACACCAAACTTTGGGGAAGAGTGTCTGCACTTGAGGATAGGCTGGCGATCCAGGCTGATCTTGACAGTCTTGCAAGGTGGGCAGAGGAAAACCTGCTGTCATTCAAAATGGGCAAATGCAAGGTATTCCACCTCCGGAATAAAAACTTGCATCACACTTATAGGCTCAGCAATGCTACATGCACTAGCACCATGACCAAAAGAGACTTGGGGATTATGACTGACCGCAAGATGAACATAAGCCACCAATGCGATACCACAGGTGGCAAAGCAAATAAAACTCTGGCTTCCATCTACTGATGCATCTCAAGCAAGACCCAAGAAGTCATCCTCCTGCTGTACTTGGCCTTGGTGAGGCTGCAGCTGGAGTAGTGCATCCAATTCTGGGGTCCACAATTTAGGAAGGACATGGAGAAATTTGGAAAGAAGAGAGCCACGTGCATGATCTGAGGGCAGAGAACAGGCCTTATGAAGAGAGGGTCCGAGCTATGGGACTCTGAGATCGGCGGTACACCCTCTGTGAAAAGCACTGCTGATGCTGCTGGCAGTGCGTGCAGGCTGTTGCTGCTTGCCACCCCCCCCATTGCCACCATCACCTCTGGCAGCATCTGCAGGCAGTCCCTGATCACCACTGGCCACCACCACTGCTGACCACCAATGTTCATTCCCTCTCGCCCCACACTGCCAACACCACTGTGGCTGCCTGCGGGAGCTCCCCGCTCACTGCCACCACCCCAGGGGATGACAAGGTCCAACAGTCACAAACTCCTGCAAGACTGTTTTAGGGTGGCATAAGGAAAAACTTCTTCACTGTCCGAGCCCCCAAGGCCTGGAATAGGCTCCCCCAGACGTGGTGCAATCACCTACTCTGGACACTTTCAAGAAACATTTCTCTTGCTGGGATCCTTTGACCCTAGCTGACTTCTTGCCCCGGGGCAGGGGGCTGAACCCAGTGGTCTTACGAGGTCCCTTCCAGCCCTAATGTCTATGCAATTACTTCTATGAAAGGTTCTGCTTTCGGTCCGCAGTTTGCCAGTCCGCAGTCTAAAATGGTTGGGAGCCACAGCTCTAGGAGACGTTCTCATCATGGAAATCCTAGAACAGAGGGGCTGCGGAGGCCTGCAGAGGTCACCTCCACTCCAGTCGCTGCCTGAGTCAGCATTAGCCCTGTCCAAACCAGCCCAGACAAACCCATCATTGAACTTCTAAGCCAAACTGCCACAAGCCTGACACAGTAGCAGACATCGCACCTGATCCTGCCCCAGGAAAAGCAGGGGGCCATGGTGCTCATCCTCTGGATGCTGTGACAGGTTGTTAATCTACACTCCAGGGATCCCAGGCAGAGGCCGGGATCACACTATAAAGGCAGGCAAAGCTCCCCAGTTTGTACTGGTCTGACCAGGGGGCTCAGACACATCCTGGTGCTCAGGAGGCATCCCTGGGATGGAGCCAAGCCAGCCTGGAGATCCCCCAGGGCTGCAGGGAGGGTGGTCACTGGTTGGGCTTGGGCTTTTTTGGGCACAGGATGGGGAGTTTAAGTAGAAGGAGAGAGAAGAAGAAATGGAGGTCCACCCATCCCCCTACCCCATGACAGCCCACCCCATACCTGCCCCAGGTGAGCAGACACCCCCATAGCACCCTGGAAAATGCTGGAAAATGGCGGTATAGCACCCTCTGTCCCATTACAGCCCCTATCACACCTGCCCCAGGTAAGTGTGGACCCCCCAGTCTCCCCAGTAAGTGTGCCTCATACATACCCCAGGTGGAGTTGTGCCCCCCCCAATGATGATGCCCCCTGCAGGGCAATGAGGTATCACCCCTACCTACCCTGGCTCCCTTCACACCTGCCCCAGGTGAACACAGATCTCACCCTTGCAGCACTCACTGCAGAAGCTTGAGGGCATTACCACCCCCCCGCCCCCGGCCCCTACACGTCATGTGCAATTTAACCTCCTCGACCTGGCTCCGGATGTGCACTCACCTCTGCAGTGCTCCCTGCAGTGGGCATGAGGGTGTAACACCCCCTGCCAGCTACCACAGCCCCTGGGTCTGGGACAGACACCAGCATCTGCATCAGGTCAGTGCAGTCCCTCCCCCACCCCCCTGCATCCGGTGCCCCTTGCCCTGCAGGGCATGGCAGTAATGAACCCCACTCCAGCCCTGCGCCTGACTCTGCAGGGCCAGGTGGTGCAACCCACCAACCCCCACAGGGGACAAACTCAGCCTGATTCCCCCATGCTTGGCTGGACAGCTGTGCCCAATGCCCCACCCCAGGCCCAGCACACACCACCGGTCCTGACTCTAATACCTGCCCCAGCATTACATGTTGCAGGCATGCTGGCAGGGGTGCTGTCACTGTTGTGGAAAACCTGCTCTCCCAAGGGTGGGGACACACCCCACTGGAGTTGGCACCATGCACAGACTGCCCCCCACTCCTCCCGTCACCTCCATGGTGCAGATGGGTGGTTGTGGTGGGTGAGGGCAAGAACAGGTCAGACGGTGCTGGCTTGGGGCACCTGCTGAGCCACTGGCCAGTTGCTCGCCCAGACTTGCTCACGCTGTGGTGCTGGCTCACCCAGCTCTGCGTCCTGCTGTGGGAAGAGGGCAAAAGGGGTGGGAGCAGCCAGTCAGGAAGCAGCAGGGTGGGTAGATCAGACCACCTCTTGCTCCCAAGGGTTAGCAACAATCTTTGGATTGTGGTGAATCATTTAGAAAGGGAAGGGGCTGGGAAGTCACAGAGAGATCTGCCCTGGAAAGGATTGCGCGCCTGGGTCTGTTCCCATTGCACAGCTCCAGAGAGGACACAGAGATCAACCACAGGGGTGGTATGCTCAGTTCTGGGGCTTTAGTAGCAGGGAATGCATGAGAGAGAATACAATGAAGGGGAGGAGGGCAGGGGAGCAGCACACACCCTGTGGTGCACAGCTCTGCAGAGGCTGAAAAGCAAAACAGGCCAAAAAGGCTCCAGGAGTGGCAGAAGCAACTCCTTGCAGACCCCACTGGGCATGGGCAGGTCTGGGAGAGGGGAGATGTGGTGGTGAGGAAAGGTGAGGTCAGGGAGGAGGGTAGGGAATGCTTCCCCAGCCATAAATGCACTCCTCCCTGCAACTCAGGGGCTCATATACCAGAACCCCTGGACTGGGAGGAAGGAGAAAGCTGGGAGGCAGCCAAGAAAAGTCCCCGGGTGTCACTTGAAGTCAGCTGTCTGGGGGAGGGCACCCTAGCATGAAGGCACTTCTTCCCCTGGGAGTACTTTTAGAGAATGATGGGGAATGCACAGGCTCCAAGGTTGATGCAAAGATCATCTCCTCCTCACCCCACATCGGGGCTGACCTCTGTCTGAGGTGTTTCCTCTTAACACCCCCCCGCTGACAATCGTACCTTGGGGGCCAGCCTCTGGGCTCTGGACTCCCACTGTACCCTACAAGGGACAAAGCCTGGGGGAACTCTTTCTGCAGTCCACCAGCATGAGGGTGCTTGTCTGAATGCGGCCACTGGTGGGTGCTGAGCAGGCAGACATCTCCAAGCCCTTCCTGCACTGCTGGCAGAATTAGGGATGCTTCTGAGTGTGGATGTGCTGATTCCAGGATGGCTGGGAGAGATGGGTGAAGCCTTTCCAATACTCAGAGCACCCATGTAGCTTCTCCCCTGTGTAGACTCACTGGTGTTCAAAACAGGCTGGAGGAGTAGGTGAAGCTCTTCCTACACTAAAAGCAACGATGTGGCTTCTCCCCTTTGTGGATGCGCTGGTGACGGGCCAGGTAGGAGGACCGAGTGAAGCTCTTCCCACACACAGAGCACAGATATGGCTTCTCCCCGGTGTGGATGCGCTGGTGCTGGGCCAGGCTGGAGAGGATGCTGAAACTCTTCCCACACTCAGAGCATTGATAAGGCTTCACCCCTGTGTGGACATTCTGGTGCTTGGCCAGGCTGTAGGAATGGGTGAAGCTCTTCCCACACACACAGCACTGATATGGCTTCTCCCCTGTGTGGATGCGATGGTGCCGGGCCAGGTGGGAGGACTGGGTGAAGCTCTTCCCACACACAGAGCACTGATGTGGCTTCTCTCCTGTGTGGATGCGCTGGTGCCGGGCCAGGCAGAAGGGGATGCTGAAACTCTTCCCACACTCAGAGCACTGATATAGCTTCTCCCCTGTGTGGACATGTTGGTGCTTGGCCAGGTGGGAGTGGTACGTGAAGCTCTTCCCACACTCAGAGCACTGATATGGCTTCTCCCCTGTGTGGCTAACCTGGTGCTGGGCCAGCTTGGAAGAGGAGATGAAGTTCTTCCCACACACAGAGCAATGATGTAGCTTCTCCCTTGTGTGCATGCAACTCTGCTTGGTCAGGCTGGAGAGCTGCCTGAAGCTCTTCCCACGCTTCGTGCAGCAGTGTGGCTGCTGCCCCCTCTGCACACACTGGTGGTACAACAGGCCTTGCCAGCTGATGAAGTTCTTCCTGCACTTGGTGCAGCAGTGTGCCTTCCTTCCCAAGTGCATCCGACAGTGCTGAACCAGAGAGAAGAAATGGGTGAAGGTCTTACCACATGTGACACAGCGGTACTGACACTTCTTCCTGTGCACATCCTGGGTTTTGAACAGCTCCAAGCTGCGCACAAAGCTCTTCCCCCTTTTGGTGAAGCGGTGGGGGAGCTGTCCAGAATGGATCTGGCGGTGAGCAGCCAGGGTCGAGAGGCAGGTGAAACTCTTCCCACACTTGGCACATACATGAGGCTTCTCCCCAGAGTGCCTTATCTTGTGCAGAGTCAGGAGTGAGGGGCAGCTAAAACTTTCCCTGCACTGAGGGCAGGGGTGGGCTCTCCCCCTGGGCTTGGTAGTGAGTTCTTGCTTCCCTCTGAGGCCCCCCATACTGACTTGGTTTGCATCTAGTCTCTCTCTCCAGTGGACCTTTGCTTTCTGCCTCTTCAGGTGTCTCAGCACGACATATTCTTCCCTGCACCTTGGGATTTTTCTGGCTTCTTTCCCGTCTTCACTCCAATGCCCAACTAGAGATGGGACCGCATTCATTGCTACAGTCTCCTGCTTCTGGGGCATCCCCTGATCCTTGTGCCATTGGTCCTTCGCTGGGCTCAGGGAATCCACCTCACCCATACTCCCCAGGGAAGCCCAGGCTGGCTCCAGCTTTCCAGGCCCTTCCTCAGGAGCCTGCTCCTCACTTCTGCTCAGCAACCAGGCATGTCCTGCATGGGAGGAAGAAACACCAAATTACTTCCTGCCCTGCTGCCAGACTCTCAAAGTTTCTGGGCCAGCTCCCAGCCCCATCACCTCATGCCCTGCTCCAAGAACCACGTGGGACATGTATGCTAAGGACAGTACCTGAATAGGATCGTGTTTTAACAGGCTGAGGATGAGACCAGGAGGATCTGCTATGAATAAAACTGAGGCTCTCAAAGGGCTGCTGTACCCCACAGCACTGGTGGGTCCAGGGGGAGATGACACTGAGCCCTCCACCTGACTGGGCTGACACACTCCAGAAGCCCCAGTGCTTTGGCAAGACCCATCTGCAATGCTTGCCCTTGATCTCTGGCAGTCAAGAAGGCAGCATGTGGGTACAAAGGTGAACAGCCTCGGGGTGCATTTCTGGGACTTGTCACCAGCCAGGAGTGTGTGGTGAGCACTGCCTTGCACTGCTTGGTAGCAAAAGCCCTCGTGTTTCATGCATTATCCCTCCAAGAAATGTTTTGGAAGTGGAGGATTGAGAGCTGTGGTCTCCCTTCTGGAAGGAGCAGTGATCTGCTTCCTGCCTGTTTCTGGGGCAATGTCTAATGCAGGGAATGATCTCACGGAGCTTCCCTCTGCTAATGAACCCCAGGCAGCCTCCACATCACAGGAATCTGCACTGGGACAAAGGCCTTGGCACGAACCCGCACACGGACTCTGGGCTGAGCCTCAGGCTTTGTGACACTCAGGGCTCCAGAGAGGAAACGGCACAGGGAAGAGTCTGGTACAAACAGTGGGGTATGCCCTTCCCGTCACAACATGAAATCTTCTGAATCCCACCCACTCCACCGACCCACTTCATGCAGCCTGAGACCAGGATTACACACATCCTGTGCTCCAGGTCACTCCTACCAGGAGACACCAGGGACAGCCCCAGACTCTCTCTTGTCCAACAAGAATGGCTGGGGGCGCAAAAAACCCAGAAGTGAGAGGCTGTGCCCATGAGGGATGAAGATTAGGCTCTTCTGCCCTGGATAACCAGGGCAGAAGAGCCTAAAGATTAGTCCTGGGTAAGTCCTGAAAACGACACCCTCCTGGGACTGGTTAGTGTGGTGGGGCTACTTGTGGCACGGCAGTCTCTACAAAATGCCACATGTGGGCCAAAATGCCACCCCTGAGAAAGGCGAGTTCAGAGCACCTGAACACCTTGGTTCCCACTGCTTTGTGGGTTACTCTTTGCTGGGAAAAGGACAGGGGGAGCCTACCCAAACAGAAAAACCCCTGGTGAACGCCAAGAAGGGAAGTTGCGTGGCAGGGTAGACCTTGCAGCAGCCGTCACTTGAAGCAGAAAAGATTGCTAAAAAAGCAGCCTCAAGCTGCAAAGAGGGGAATCTGTGAAGGAGCTCCAGCAGGGCCAGGGCCAGCCACAGTGTCAAAAGTGATCCCATGACATGAACGTTAGGGGTTAAGCCCTTCCCTTTTTTGTCTGCGTTTTCTAGGATGTGGACCAGCAGTGAATCATCAAGAAGTTCACTTGGTACAAAGAAGATTCGAGCTTCATTGTGTTATGCATAGTAATTGTCTTGCTTGCTCGGCGGTGTTTGTGTACCGTTACTGCTGTAAGTGGTTGTGGTGTTAACTATGCTAGACAATGAAATGTAAGCAGAAGGTCTGGATGGGTTCTGGAATATCTGCAAAGTGGCTACAGAAAATGGTACATCCCTGGAGTATGGCCTCCAGGGCCTCAAAAATATCAGTCATGCCAGAGATTGAAAAGGGCGGATTGACCGTTTGTTTTTATTCTCATCCTTTTGTTGGTTTTCTTTCAACCCTTAGCATTTCTCCAGCATCTTGCAGGGCAGAGGGGCACTGGTAGTGCTCCAATGGCACAAGCAATCCATTTGAAACAACAAGGAAAGCGTTGCCCATTATATAGAAGGGACAGAATTCCCGAGAACATGTCTGGACCCCAAAAGCTCTGATCATGGGATGTTTCTCTGATCTAAAAAGCCATCTTAAATATCAAAGAAAACCATCATGTGAGTACTGGAAGAGATTAAAAAACTTACCCATAATTATCGCTGGTGAAAACCTGTTTGGTTGGTAAGGAAGGGGAGATTAGGCAATTTGGCAGGAGAAAGTTATTGAAGTAATGGACAAAGGAACGGGGTGTTGTGTGCATGCTGTTAGCCTGGGGAGTTGGGGGGCAGTCGTGCAATTTTTACTTGAACAGCGGGAAAGCCAGAAACAAACATCTCCCACACTCAGCGGAGGACACGAGGCCAGCACCACCAAAGGTTGCTGCTGTAATGTCTAAGGGAGCCACTTTTTGGGTCGTAGTACAGGAAGGACACTTGTAATAATTACTATTAAAGTTTACTTAATGTTAAATCAGCAAGGGGCCATGTCAACCCTTGGGGGTCTTTGACAAAAAGAATCCTGTTGGTAACAGTTTCCACAGTTTGAATTTTAGGGAGTGGAACAACACCTGTCTGCACACATGACAACATAAGCGATTTGAGGTCAGCACCCTGAAATGTCAGTACAGAGCAGGTCTGAAGTTTCCAGGCTCCCTTTCACCCTGGGCATGCAGCATCTGTGAGAGGGGAGTTGGGTGGAGGGAACAACCACAACTCACCTGGCAGCAGGTCCTCCGACCTCGAGATTTCCCCACAGTCCTCATCGTCACACACCCAGAGCTGCACCTGTCCTGACCAGATGCGGCAGAGTAAGTCAGGTGTGGGACCTTGATATCCTGTTTGGGCAGTGTTGAAAGAGAGTTTATCCACTGGTACTGGATGCAGAATAAGCAACTGAAATTTGGGGAATGGAGCCAATGAACTCAAGGATTATACTAAGGACTTGAAGGACAAGGGAGGATGGACATTTAGGATGAAAGGGAAGGCATAGCATGGAGAAGAGGATGGTCCTTTTCATCCAGGCAGTGGACATATGGTCACAAGAAAGGAAACACCAGTGTACTTCCAGGCAAATGAGTGGAAATGAGTTTGGACAGGACACATTAGGCAAGAGAGGGAGGAAATCAGAATAACTGCCCAAGGAACAGCTGTTAGTGCATTTTTAGGCCCAATGAATGGCAAATGATATGAGCATGGTGAGAAGGCAAAGGGAAATCATGTTATCAAGGGGAAAGACTCCAAGGAAGGTGGCTGGATCAAATGAAGGAGGAATATATACAAGTGTGAAATGTGAGAGGTCTGATCATGGACAGAGCAGCGGGGAGCAAAGGGATTTAAGCCACCAGACAAAAGTTCATGAGGATGAGACTGTTAAAACCAGAGAGAAGACAACACTTCAGAGCTCACATGGCTCCAAGGCAAAGCAAGAACCAGAGCTTTACCTAGGAAAACAAGGGCTTGGTAGTTCTTCAGCATCTGGTCCCGGTAAAGCTCCTTGTCTTCCTCTTCCAGCAGCTCCCACTCCTCCCATGTGAAATACACTGCCACGTCCTCAAACACCTCCCGGAGCTGCAGTCACAAGTGTTACAGCATCAGTATCTCCTGCCTCAGCTGCCCCCACAGCCCTGTCTGCACTCATTCTACACTACAGTGCTTTGCAAGCTTAGCCATGACAGGAGCAGGGGTATGCTATTCAGCTGGCACATGATATGCAAGGATCCTGGTTTTGTCTGTTTAAAAACTGCAAATTCTCTCATAAGAGAAAAAATTGCTCCCAACCCATAGCCAACCCCCACCCCATGCTGGTGCCCCACACTTGCCCCCACAGGCCCCTGGCCCTGCTGGTGACATCTGGTCCAGGAAGAGACAAAGGCTTGTGGCAAGACACTTTCACCTCACTGGACTTCCCAGTGCTGACCTCAGAGCAGCTGTTCTTGGACCAAACACTTCAAAACAAACCTGAACATGGAGTTGTACAACCAGAAATCATCTGGTGGCTGGGCTGTGTTAAGCACGGCCCAAACAGGGACCTTATCCAATTACGATAATTGGGACCTTATCTAATTAGGATAAATGCAAACAGGGATTCTTATCCAATTAGCTAGATTAGCTGCTGTGTCCCCTTTGTGCGGGGGGGTCTTTACTTACATTCCCCTCTCCCAGCACTGTCCACCTTCCCACCACGCTGCCCCCCTAGACTTGGTATTCAAAAGACTCTCTCTATTTAATAGTCTGGTCTGTGCATATCCTTTAATTTCAATTTATGAAATGAGCATGGAATTGAAAAAACCTTTGCTGTGCCTCTGATTCAGTTAGTTTGTAAGCTGCAAATCCATCCTGGCTTCTGCCTCACCTCACACTAACACAGATAATCAGCAGCCAGGTGTGCTGCTCACTCATACCAAACTGATAGGTTGGGGGGACCCTGCTGGCATCAGTGGCAGAGACCCTCTGTGCTCCCCAGTCCTAGCCAGGGGGAAGAGGACTTGCTGGGCTCAGCTGTAGAGACCATTACCCCAGGCTTCCTGGTGCTGGCTGGCTGGACTCTGACCAGACCTTCCCATGCCAGCACCCCTGGCTCTGCACCCGGGAGCACACTGCTATTAATGCAGCCTGGGGTGTTTGCAATCTCCATCACCAGAGACTTCTCACTCTTCAGGTCTCTCTGCTACCCAAACTCTTGACAGCACCCCTGGCTCCTCCTGGGCTCTGCCCAAGCTGCATTCCCACCCCCACCTGGAGCTGGTGCCCTGCTCACCTCCATGCTCTCCCCCTGCTTTGCAGGCCTGCCCTGCCCCGCCCCTTCTGCAGCTGGCCTGGCCCAGGTGTCAGGGAGCTGCTCTGTCCCCGTTTCCCTGCAGAGGGTCTCTGCAGCTCCAGGTTGACAGGCCCTTCCTTGGGACGTGCCAGCCCGGATCTCTGCGCGGTGCGGGGGGGAGGCGGGCAGGGCCTCTGGTGCCCCGCACCGCAAGGCCCCCGCCCCTCACTTGCCCCTTAGCGCTGCCCGGATCGAGCAAACAGCTCCCAGCCCCGCCAGCCCATGGCCGGCGGACCCCCGGGGAGGAGGAGCCCCCGTGCCCACACCGAGCCCCCTTTAGGGTGCAGGCACCTAGGAGCAGCTGGCCAGCAGCCTGTGGGGGGGGGGGGGGAGAAGGGGACCTGCCTGAGACCTCACATTCGTTGCTGTGATGGAGACAAAAACCGAAAACACCCAGGCAATTAGTTTACACCAGCGGAGGGGTCCAGCTTTCCACCACTCGGGGGCCAGGTAACATGCACCGGAGCAGAGCAACCCCATCCGCGATAGGACGCAAAGCCGGGAGTTAGCTCCCAACCCCCCTCCTACCCTTGTCCATCAAGGGGGAACATGGGAGTGAGAGTGCAGGTTGTCAGGCCCTGGCCCTGGGAGAGCGCCTGTCCTGCCATACAAATGGTCGCTGCCCGGGCACAGCCGCATCTAGCTGGTGTGGGAGACATTTCCTCTGCATCACCCCCACCTCCGCATACAGGACTGTGGTTCGTGTCCCTCCCACCCTTACCTGAGGAGAAGGTGAACACCCAAATGTCAGAGTTTTCCCCTGGGGCCCTCTGGGAAGGTAGGAAAAATCATCTGTGTCCTCAGGCGTCTTGAACCTTCGAGCCTGGAAAGGAGCCCGTCATCTGCAGCCCTGGTTAGGGACGAGGGTTTGGTGGATCTGGTTGTCCTGTCACCCTTGGGGCAGACCCCAGGGGCCCAGGTGGAGGTGGGAGTGAGAGGGAGAAGCCTCCTGCCCCTCAGGCACCAGAGACCTGCCCGCAGAGCCCACTACAGCCCCTAGCCAGCCACAGCCCTCTGCCCCACTGGGATGGGGCCATAAAGGGCCCAGTTTTCCCCCCACAGGGTGCACCTACACAAGTGAGGAGAGTGCTGGAGTCGAAGACCTTGCCCTGGTCGGGTTTGGCCCTCAGGTTGCCGGCGTACTTGTTGCGGACGGCATTCTTCAGGAACCTCTCCAGGAAGGTCCTTGTGCAGGGCATCACAGGGTCGGCCTACGGGGCTGGTTGCAAGGAGACTCCCAACTCCGGGCTCCTTGCTCCAGGTCCAGGCACAGCCGATGCATTTCCCAAGGCGGCGCGTGGCCTTGCAGGCTTGGATCCACAGCGAGGCAAAGTCCCGCCATCTCTACTGAACTTGCCCTCCAGCGAGCCGCTGAGGAAGGTGGCCAAGTCACATCCAGTCAGCTGCCTCCCGATCCCCTCGTAGGCAGCCTCTGAGGGCGCTGGCAGCGATGGTACTTACCACGGGGTCCAGGCAGGTTAGGAGGTGGAAGGGAAGGGTGACCATAGGCTCTCCTTCTCCAAGGAGTTAATCCTCACACTTTATAATTTCCATGAACAATTACAACACTTAAATCTCTATGGTTCAATCCAATATCTTTAAAAAATATCTCTTCCGTAAATTCAGTTCTCTTGAGCCAAGTCACTTCTGCAAATCTTTCTTTCAGTAAAAATACTTTCACTCTCAGTTTCATTTGCCTTCAGGGGGGGCAGGAAATCTTCCTTTCCCCAAAATGGCTCCTGCTCCTCCTCATCCAACTATGCCGCAGTCCTCTTCTCCGATGCTTTTTCTCTGCCTGCCGCCATCAGATCCCGGTGACTCCGTCTCTCGTCCGCCGCCAGCTCTTGCACCTAACGGCTCCACTCGTCCTGCTTCCACTTCTGTCCCGCAATCAGTCATCCACTCGCTCCGCTCCCTCTCGACCAGTTCGCCCTTCTCCCACACCATCTCCGTCTGTGGCTCCATCTCTCCTCTCACAATCCTCTCAGTCACCCCCTGCTGCTCTGCCCTCACTTGCACAGGCAAATCACTACCACGCCTGCCATCCTTCTCCATCTCCTCCGTTTTCCCCGACCTCCCGTCTGACAGAAAGAGGAACAACCAGACTTGTGCCTGGCCTTTTTTATTAACAAAGTATCAAAAACAATACAGAACTCCAACACCCAAGCAACAAACACAAATCTCATACATTCCCAGGTACAATCCATATCTTTCGTCCGCGTACATAGCTCTGTGCAACCCATCGCATTTATTCCACCCCCCTCCCCACCCAAAAGAAGCTTCTGGTTATACACCCCCACCCCGTCCCTCCTTCACCACCGCTTAGCCACATTCCTGTCGAGTAAAAAATAAACCCTTTTGCACCAACAAACACCGCACCTTCCACAGGGCCAGCTGTGTACAAAGTAACAAAACCCTGATCTCCCACTCCTTCTCCTTGTGATTTACTAACCCATACATGGCCCCCTCAAAAGTAACACACGCTCCCCAGCCAACTGCGCTACAAAACCTATCCACCCTCTGCCACACCTACACTCCCACAGCACACGATAGATTGTTTCTTCCCCCGTGCACAGCTCCCGCAGGCACTCCGCCAACTGAAGTAACCACCACAGCCTTTGCTCCGCTCTCACCGGTAAAATCCTTCACACCACCCGCCAGGTGAAATCTTCTTGCTCCCCTTTCCACCCCTTCCCCACTACTCCCTTCCACCCCCTCCCCACCTGTGCCCAGGACAACTCCCCTATGTCCGCCATCCCATCCTTTCCCCCGATCTCCCTCAACACCCTCTTTGCCTCCCCCAAACCCTCACAGCCCAACCCCTCCAACCCTTTTGCCCTCAAAAAGTTCCACCTCGCAGGTTTTTCCGCCCACAAACCTGTTCACCGCCCGCCGTACAATCCCAGCCTCCTCAAAGATGTCCCTGCCCAATACCGACAAAACACTTTCCCTTCCAACCTTGCCAACAGTACCACTGCTTTCCAAAAGTGAACATAAACAAAAGCCTCCAACTCCGGTACTCCCCACCCTCCCAGCTCCTCCTCCTTGTATAATTCCCGCCTTGCCACCCTCTCCGTCTTCCCTCCCCAGAAAAATAAACAAACCTCTCTCTGCACCCGCCACACCTGCAACCAGGTTGGCGGGTACACCACTGCCACGAAAAATATCATTGGCAGCAACACCTGTTTAATCATGCCTACCTTCCCCCTAAATGATAACCTCCTCATCCCCCATATCCTTAAGACCTTCTTTACCCTCCCTCTCACCTCCTCCCATGCCCGTTTCCCCTTCCCACCTACATCCATATATACCCCCAAAACTTTTATCCCGTCCTTTTCCACCTGCCACCCTTCCTCCCCCAAACCCCTCCACTCCCCCACCACCAACAGCTTACTTTTCCCCCTATTGACCCATGGCCCTGCCGCCCCCCATACTCCCTGATCCCTTCTAACACCCTCCTCACCGACCCCTCACCCTGAACCACAAAGGTGACGTCGTCCATATATAACATCACCCGTAGTTTCCCTGCCCCCAGTACCAGTATCCCCCTCACCCTTTTCTCCCTCCTCACCCACTGAGCCAACGGCTCCATCCCACAAACAGAGAGACCCGGCGACAGGGGGCACCCTTGTCGCACTCCTCTCTCGACCCGAAACTCGTCCCCCAAAAATCCCTTCACCAACACCCTACTCCGTGCCCTTCCATACAGTGCCCTCACTCACCCTACAAATCTCCCAGAAAACTCCATCTGCTCCAAAACACCAAACAAAAACTCGTGCTCTATACTATCATATGCCTTCTCCAAATCTACGCTCCCCGCCACCACCCTCCAGCCCCTCTCCCCCGCAGTGTAACATATCCCGCAGAACCCACTGCGTGTCCGTGATCCTCCTCCCCTTCACTGCACATGTCTGATCTCCCCCTACCACCTCCCCCAATACCTTCCCCATCCGTCCAGCCAACACCTGAGTGAACAGTTTATAATCTACGTTCAACAAAGTAATTGGTCTCCAATTCTGGAGCACCTCCTGATCCCCTTTCTTATGCAACAAAACCACCCCCCACCGCAAACCCCTCCCCCACCACCCCATCTCCATAATCTCCCTGAATACCTCCACCACATCCCCCCCACCACCTCCCAAAACCACACATAAAATTCCACTGGCAACCCATCTAAGCCAGGAATTTTATTCCTCTTCATCCCACCCAGCACTCTCTCTCACTTCTTCCCTCATTATGTCCTTTTCCAACTCCGCTCCATCCCCCTCTCCTACCTTCCTCTCCAACTCCCCCAAAAACCTCTCCTTTTTTTCCCCCCCCATCTACATCCCACCTCTTATATAACCCAGAATAAAATCCTGTGATCTCCTGCAACACTTCTCCCTGTTTCTCCACCCATACTCCCTCCCCTGTGACAATCGCTCCCACTTCCCTTTTCCCCTTCCTTACCCTTTCCGCAAACTATTTCCCCCAGCCCTCTCCCTCCCCAACCCACAGTGCTCGTGCCAAAGAGATACTTTCGCGTTCCTTTTCCAGAAACTATTTCTCCACCGCTCGCTTCGCCTCCCCCAACTCCCGTTTTACTTCCCTTCCCCCCATGCCCTCCCAAATCAAACATTGCACCCTTCCCTTAAGCTGCCCCAGCTCCCTCTTTTCCCAAGCCCTGCGTTTTCCCACTCCTATAAGCCACCTCTTAACCTTTTCTTTTACCACCCTCCACTACTCCCATCTTGATTGAAACAGAACCTTTAATGTCCACCACCCCTTATATTCCATGTGAAAAGCCCCACATAACCTTTCATCCCCCAACACTCTCCTGTTTAACCTCCACACTCCCTTCCCCCACCCACAATAACCTATGGTCGCTAAAACCCACTTCCCTCACTTCCTTACCCTCCATCCTCACCCCATCTGACACCAATACAAAATCCATCCGGGACACCCTCTTCCCCCCCGGATCGAATCTCGTCCCCAACTGCTCCCCTTCCCAAGCATCCTTCAAACCCTCTTCCCTTATCCAATTCCTCAGCCACCTCCCCATACTATCCAACGTTCCCTCACCCCAACACCCCCTTCCCTATCCCTTTCTGCAATAATACAAATGAAATCCCCCACAAACACCTTATTCCCTCCCCCAGCCCTGCATATCCCCAACCTACGAAAAAGCTCCCATTGCTCCGCCCTTGCCGCAGGTGCATAAACATTGAAAATTTCCACCTCCACCCCCACCTCCAGGTGTTGCAAACAACCCTCTAACAGAGTTTTCACAGCAAGCACCCTCACCCGTGCCTTGAGTAAAATTCACACCCCCGCTGCCCTATTCCCTTTCGCCCCTGCCCACCAAGATTGCCCCTTATCCCATCGTTTCCTTAGAAACACATAATTTTCCTCCCACCCTACCCCACACTCCTGTACACAAATAATATCTGTTGTAACCATTTTCAAACACTCCCCCCACTCTCACCCACCTCCTTCTCGATAGTAGACTCTGCACATTTAGTGAAGTGACCCTCAGCACCATTTTCCTTTTCCAAACTTTAGACTAATTGTAAAAACCCTTATCCCCTCACCCCTCATCTCCACTCCCCAGTGACTCGGCTGGGGACACAATCCCTTTCCTCCATATCCCAGTAGATGCTACCAACCCTTTCACCGGCCCAGGACTCAAATCCCTCCCCCTCCTCCCCTTCCCCTTTTCCATCTTTCTCCCCTTTCTCCTTTCCTCTCTTCCTTCTCCCCATCTCCTCCAATTCCTCCGCTTCCACTCCCACTTCCTTTTTACCCCCTTTCCCACCCCACTGTTTCTCTCTCTCCTTTAAATCCCCCTCCTGTCCTTGCTCAAGTGCTTTCTTCTGCCCCGTCTTCCCCCTTGGGCTTCCCCATGTCCCCAGTTGCTCCACCATGCCCCTCAGCTGCTTCAACACCAGATCCCCACCTTCCCCCTCTCCCTTCTGCTCTTCCCTCTTCTCTTCCCCCTCAATTTCTTCCTCCGATAAATCTAGCACCACTTCCTCAATACCCTGTTGACCTTCCTCCCCATCTGGTATTTCCTCTATGACCATTTCTTCCTCCTCTGACCACAGCTCCAGCTGTTCCTCCTCCACCTCCCCGTCCGCTCCTCTCTGTTCCTCCCGGTCTTCCTGCACCCGTACTCTTATGCTAATAGAGTATGGGCACTCCCATTGCATGCGACCCTCCCGCCTACAACCGGTACACACTTTTTCCTTACAAAACTGGGCTCTGTGCCCCATCCCCCTACACCGGAAACAAACAGTAAGCTGGCAAAAGGCTGCCAAGTGCCCCCCAGCCCATATCTACTGCACACCTTGGGCTGATCGTAATACATAACGTACCCTCTATGAGACCCAATCTGTACCACGGGCAGCAAATGCCGCACATCCCCAGGGCTTCCCACTTCCTCGTGCAGAAACACCCGTGCTGTCCACAACCCGGTCCAAATCCTCCACCAGTCAAATACCCTCTCCACGTGTAACACTCTCTGTACCCTCTCCTCCAACCAATGTACCATGTCCTCCTCCTCCTCCAATACATCATTGTACATCTTGACAAACAGCACCGGCTCCCGCGCTTTTTGGCCCACTTCGAAATTTAAGCTTCCAGCTCCCCTCTCTCCGCAGCCGCCTTATGCGCCTCCCAAAAGGCTGTACAAGCCTTAGCGTGCCAAAAGGACATGTGCCATTGTCTACAATTGTCAAACGCAATGACACAACTCAAGTCCACTGGGTCCACGTTGAGCGTGGACAACAACACCCGCACCATAAACTCCGCGCAAATCAAGGCCTTTGCTCCTTTGAATCCCTCAGGGGACAGGGTCACTTTGACCCTCCATCTTCCGTCCCTCCTGAGGCCTCCATCTTCTCTCTCAAGCCTGGAAGTTTCCGACATCCCCGCCGCCTCCTTCTCCTGCCTGGGGGTCTCCTGCCGTCTGCCCTCCACCACAGTCGGTCCAGCCTCTTCAGGGCTCTTCCTTCTCCCCCACCCCCGCCCCGCTCCCAGCTGGAGCTTCCCGTGCCATCGCACCTGGCTCCATCCCTCCTCTTCTGATGTCTGCTCACCTAGGCTGCCGCTCCGCTCACCTCCTCCTCCTGTCTCATGTCTGCTTTCTCCACTCTCCCTCTGATCTTGCTCCCTCGCTTGCTCTACTCACCTCCACTCCGCTCTCCCCTCCTCCATCAACATCGTTGCCTTCGCCGTCACCATTTCCACCATGCTCCCCGGCACCCGGCCTCCCGAGGACCGACCAGGCAGCAGCCAGACCTAAGCCCGACCGCCCCCAGGTCTGAGCCTTCAAGAGGCTGAAAAGCGATAACCTGCCCAGGGCCGGAGCGGGAGTGGGACCCCTTACAAGAGCTCTCCACAGCCCCTAAAAGCCACAAATGTATATTTCCATAAGACACATCATCACACACCATTTCCATACCCACCACCCCTTTTAGCATAAAGTGGTCTGTAAAACCCAAAGGTAAAACATCCTGGGCACCAGCTAACGTAGAAAAAGATGCATGACCACTCCTGGGCCCCAACCTCCACCCTCATCTTCATTCTTTCCCCTTCTCGTCAACCCTTTAAAAACACCATCCACAGAGATGAAGCAGGGACCACTAACAACAAGACAAAAGCAAGAACAGGCCTACTGTTTGTCGTTTGGTTTGTCTAAGGCCAGATAGTGACTGTAGGGGGATTAGCTGCCTGCATTGCCTCACTCAGCCCAGCGGGACCAGGCCTCTGCTCTGGGCTTGCTGCAGGTGGCACCTGCTCAGGAGATGATGAGTAGCTCTGGTCTTCCGACGGAGCCCCCGACTCCAGGGCTCCAATCTGGTCTCCTTACAGTACATTTCCTAGCACAATGCATGGACAAGGGCTTCTGGGACAAGCTTCTCTGAGTAACTCTAATGGAATGCTTGGACTAGGTCAGGGACACGTGCATTTCCTGCAAGTTTCTAGAAGCAGTCGGACAGTCCGTAACCTTGCCAGTCAAATACACTACTCAGTGAATGGAAGGTCTTGACAAGGAGATTGGAGCATTTCCATCCAATCCCTCCCCCAGTGCTGCCTATAAGAACTTCTGTGGCCCCAGAAAAATTGACAGGTGCTGTGGTGGGCAATGCAGCGGTATTTCTTCTACAACAAGGCATCCCTCCTGCCAATGCAGGTCCCTGGCTGCTACACAATTAGAAGAACTGAAGCCATTAGCAAGCTAGGAACCAGCCCAGTGTCTCTGGTTCAGGCTTCTTGCAGGTCAGAGATTCCAGGTGGTGCTTATCCATGAGGACCTCTATGGGGTGCGGTCCCCCTCCAAGTGGGGACACCACTGTGAAAAGCCTGCTTTGATGTCAAGGGCCTCCTCATTCCAAATACCATAAACTAGATCATACGGATGCTATTTATCTTCAGTAGCAGGTAGAAGGGTACTAAAGATCTTCAGGCTCCGCTATATTGGGACACCTGTCCCCACAACACTGCCCCCATCACAAACGTAAGAAGTCTGTGCAAGGATGGGACTGCTGAGGAAGGCCTGCTTGAGATGCCCCATCACAAGTTGGGCCTCTGGGGGCATGATAACCTGTAGGCTATGCCCTAAGGCTTTCTGGGGGTAATCAGAAAAATCAGTAGTGAGGTTCCATGGTATCAGCAGGTGACAGAGTTGTGGATGGCTAGTCAGGGAATCCCCAAGCTCATAGGAGCATGTTCCAATTGCTTCAGGCCAAACTGCAGCACCTCAGTCCAGCTCTGGATGGAGACTTGGAGCAGAAGTTGGTGGGGGCAGAGTACAGAAAGCTGTAGGTGTTCAAAGTATCTGGATTCAAGTTGAATGGGGCATCCACAATGACTCCATTGTTGTGGAGTTGGCCCCGTTCCTCAGCAGGATGCACATCGCTTTGAGAAAATCTTCTTGATGAAGCACCCGAGCCCACCAGGGCTGATGGCTGTACTGCTGACAAGGTTGGGTGAGCAAGGTGCATGGTGAGCAATGCAAAAATGCCACATTCCTCAGCAGCCCCTGTCCCCGCAAGGTGAAAGGGCCCAATTAGACTAGAAGGATGGTACAAACCTTTTCACCCAGCCTAGTTCCTCTTACTCCACTTCAGGAGCCTCAGTCTCATTGTAGTGGGGCCCCCTCAGCTTGAGTGGGTGGTTGCAGAAGGCCTTTGTGCTCCACAAGACGTGCAGAGGCCAGACACTTGCCACCAGGTCTTCTACGTATGGCAGATGGAGACCTCCATCTCTGGATCTGCTGCTCTTCCTGGGACACCAGGGCACCTGGGATTATCAAGTGGGGTCCCCTCTGCATAGCCATCTTTTCCAGACACCATTCTGAGGCAGTGGTTGATCCACACAGAGCTCAGCCAAGGGCCCCAAGCAAGCAGGGCACTCCAGAGGAACAAGATCATCCTTTAGCTCCACACTAAGCCTCTGGCAGAATTGCCACAACTGCACTGCCCAATTCCACTTGTGGTCAGGGGCCCACCACTAACAAGCCCATATGGGCTCACTGGTAGCCAGCCATGCTGAAGAATTTCAAGGGCTATTTCTGCAGACCTCAGCTGAAGGGGGTAGGCTGGCATTCCTGGTGCATATGGGACTTTTTGGTTGTTGTTTTGTTTGTTTTTTTTAAAGCCATCTACCCAAGCCTCTATGAACAGGGAAACCCAGGCCAGGACTCCCCCCTGCAAGCAGGCTGATGATTAGTCCCATCTTGGCCTGGTCTGTGGAACAGATGATGGGGCGCAGGGGGAACAGCAGGCAGCGCCAATTCAGGAATCCCAGAACACTTCCTTGGCTCCTGCTCAAGCGCTCGGGGAGTGGGACTTGAGCCTCAGCTGAAGTCCCCCTGCCAGAAGCAAGTGCTGCTATTGCCCATGTGGGTTCACCTTCTTGCCAGGTCTTGCCCAGCCTTGGCCTGTGCCTCTTCCAGGCAGGTAAACAGGTCCTGTTTTTCCCCTTTAGGGATTCAATCAGAGCCTGGAACTGCTGAACTTCCTGCTGGAGATGGATCATCATTTCTTGGGAGTCAGGGGCTACAAAGGGCTTTTGGGGATGTTCAAGCAGAGTGCAGTTTGCATGTCCATTTTGGGGCCTGCCCCACAGCTCTGAAAGGACTGGTCCTGGTAGACTGTTTGGACCAAGGCATTGGTGGTCTGGATAAGCGATTAGATGCTTGGAGTACGAGGGCAGTCCAAAATGGTTTCCTACAAACTGTGGATAGAGGGGTCTGGCTCTGGAATTGGAAGCTGCAGTTGAGATGGAACAAGCCCAAAAGCTGCAGCCAGAGACATGGTACTCCTTCCGTCTTTGGCCAGAGTACCCACAAATTGGTCCAGGTGGTAGGCATCCTGCCCAATCCCCAGCATGGTGTCCTTCTGCATCCACCATGCTCAATGACCCACGCATGAGCTAAGGCCGAGGTAGGCCTAACTACTCCCCAGCTGTCTTGTGGGTGCACGCTGGATCATGATACTGGGGGCCATAACAATTTCTTTCCAAAGGTGACAGTGAAACACATTGGACTGCATGGAAACAAAAGGTCTGCTCAGTCAGCTGCCTCACTGCTTTTGCTCAGCACCTTCAGGAGTTCATCAAGTCATCCTCAGAGACCTGGATATCTACCTTTTTGTCTGGGACCCCTGCACAAAAAGATGGGCCAAGTGTTCTGATGCTGGGATATTAGAGGCAGCCTTGGTTGAAAGTAGTACAGTCTGTCAGGAACAGTGTTTCACACCCATTTGCAGGAAGTGATACTGTAGCTGTTGTAGACCTTATGGACCAGCTGGGGAAGTCTGGCCTGACATCCCAAGCTCCTGGAAGATGATGAAGATGCCTGGGTAAGGGACTGCGCCAGAAGCCTGCACTGACCTGCATGCGGGCACCATGCTGTCTGGGTGCTGTTGTGGGTCACCAGCAGCAAAGTTGTGTTCAACAGCCCTCACGGGACATGAAAGCTTCCTGATTCAGACCAGTGACCCTTCCATTCACTGCCTAGTCTGTGATCTGGGCCAAGTTGTAGCCCAGCATGCTGTTTACATATATGGTAGAGCAAAGGATGATGGGCCTCCAGGGATGCAGAAGATCAGGCTCGCTGTTTTTGTGGAGGAGCCAGGTTATTACCTTCTTCCAGGACTTGGGCATGCAGCCAAAACTTGCTTCAGCTAGCCAGATACATCAGCTCAAGGCAGTCTGGGTCCCACTTCCCTGCAGGCTGGACTCTGTGCCATCTTGGTCTGAAGCTGTAGTCCACGTCTCACTCTGGCCTCCACCAGGAGCTTAGCCTCAAGCCCCTCTGCTGAGGGGAGTGGCAGAAGGGTTCCCGATGCAGTCATCACCCAGTGCCCTACAGGCCTGCTGCCTCTCAGTTGAGGACACCATTGTAGTAGGAAGTCTCTCCTGCAGGCACTGTATACAACACCCTGGGCCCAGTCAGATCTCACTGCATTGGGGAGAGTGAGGCTCCAGGATCCAGAAGTAGACCAGCAACAGCAGTCCAGCAAGCCAGAGCCGTGGTCTGTAACTGTGTGGCTCCAGTTACTGGTGCAGACTGTGGACCTTGCAAGAGCTGGTATTAGGGATACTATGTGCTCATGCTAGTCTAGATCAGCATGCTCTATGCACTAAGAAGCCACAGCCTGGGGAAACAGAAGGAAGTCTCTTGGTCAAGAATACCATAAACTGGTCAGGTGGAAAAAGGAAAAAAAAGTTCTTTCTTGGAAAGCACTAGTAGCAGTACCTTCTTATTTCATCTTTTGAGGAGAAGAGATTATCGTAAGCCTTACTTTTGCCACTCTTGGCCATTTTCAAATCCTATGCCACAGTACAGACATGTGGCTGAAGCACGAGATGTCTAATAGACTGTCTCTATCAGACCACCAAGCAAGTATTACAGGTGTGACCATCAGTTGATGTACTCATTTCTTCCTTTCCTTTGCTGGCCAATGAAGCCAGAGTAAATGGAGCAAAGGACCTACAAGACAACATGATCAAACAGATCATCCCAATGCAGATCATCAGTCCTTTGGCATGGAAAAGTTAGTAGCAGGAACTGATCTAACCAGATGCTCCTATTATAGCCAACCTAAGTCTACACATGCATCAGGCTCCTTGTAACAGTTCCCCCTGCCCCTTTAAAAAAGGAGGCTAAAACCCAAAACACCCCACTAGCAGCTATGTCAGCACAGATCATAAGCCAAGGTCAAAAGGAAACACGACAGCGACAGGCAGCAGCAGCGTTCCATAATGGTATAGAAGAGACAGTTCTGGAAGGGAGGATTTTGCATCTTGCACAGTAAGGGGAAAACCCCACCTAACTGACACCTTCGCAATCCAAACAAGAACTGCTTTGGTTCAGTTGCAAAAAGTTCCAGAGAAACCAAGTGGTGCGAGTAAGAAGGGGTCACAGCCTTTGTGATGGTACTGGAACAAGCCACCTCAAAACACAGGGCAGACTGAAGGGAAAGTTGGAGAACTTCCCAGATTCTAAGTCAGCTGCTGCCAGTGCGTGCTACCTCCCTCCCAAGTTCCCCCACTGGTTTAAGCGAGGGTCTCTATTGCGCTCTTGTGGGTTATTGGACACGTGCTGGAGCAAGCACGTGTTCTCTTGCTTCTGGTATGTGACAATAGGGCATCAGGCTGAAGATGCATCACCTGCTGCTTCTCTCAACTGGACAGTGATAGTTATGGGAACTGTGACTGTACCTTGAGTCTTTGTCCAAGCCTGCAAAAGAAGCCCTGATAGCAGAAGGGCTGTTGTCAGGCTGTGAAGAGATCAGGCAAGTCCCAAGGTTTGGGGAAAACAGGAGGCTGGCCCACTGCTGGGGAGAAAAGCAGTGCCATAGGACTCTGGTCCGCTGTTAAAGGCACCTGGGCTGGCTGTCCATCTTCCACTGCCTTAGTCGAGCAACAGCTGACAGGTCTTTGGTATATCTGCTCACAGAGGCTTCAAACTTCCAGCAGGCTTCAGACTTCCCACATCTCTCCATCCAGGTCACCAGCTTGGAAAGCCTCTTTTGGGCCTCACACTTCAGAACTTCTGCTTCATTTCGGGCCTGAAGCTCTGGAGAGAGAGAGAGAAAGAGAGAGAGAGACACACACACACACACACACACACACACGGGTGTAACGGCATCAAGACAGTTGTTAAATGCTTACAAATGCAAAAGATGAAGGACCTATATGCCTATAAAGCTGAACGAGCCACAAGTTTTATTGCCCACAATTACTGCGATTCCCTTCACTGGTGATGGATAGAAGCTGTCAAGTCTGTTCTGTACCCAAAACCCAAAGCATCCCAACCAGGAGAACCATGAGCAAGCTTGGCGTACCAGAACAAGACAGATGCAAAGTTGCCATGTTGATCTGAAGTCCCCCCAAACACAGGGTTTCTGACTTGGGCTCATCTAAGCACCACTATAGCTGTGCATGCACACATACACACTACTGTAAATACCATTATATTCTCTTCCTTCAATGAGCGCACACACACACACACACACACACACACACACACAGTCACGCCCCTGCCCCCACCCCAGCAAAAAGAGAAACTTAGCATCCTTTGTTTATAAGGAAGGCAATACATGAGTGGACTGGGATGGGGGCTGTTCCAGGACAGTCCTAACCTGCAATACCAAACAGCACCAAGCTGTGGCAACTGTGATGCTGGTCTCAAGCTCCTGAACTAATCTGGAGAGCCCTTAGTGCAGTGATTCTCTACCAGGATGCTATAGCATGACAGAGTGCCTTGAGATCCTCTCACAACTGCCACAGAGGACCTCACAAGCTTGCACTGTGAAGCATGCAAACATGCGTCTCAGGAGAGAAATAGGCACCACAGATTGCAAATAGGACAGCATCAAAAACATCCTGACCTCTTACCATCTTCCCTACTTCTTTTCAAGTAGGGAAAAACAATGAAGCGGACTCTCTTGCCAAGAGTATAAAAATAAAAAACAGAAGAAAGAGAGAGCTGAGATATTTATTGAGCTGACATTTACTGAGGGATGTCTCATGTCTGACAAGGCCAAGAGCCACGGCTGCCCCCGAGATGCAAGAGCTGCTACAATTACGAAGGCCCCAAGGTCTCAATATGATCCACACAAGCTCAGGAGTGGTGAAGCCTGTTGGATCACCATCAAATCCTTCGACTCCACTGCATTCAAATATTGGCCGCTTCCTACACAGGGAACCAGCAGGCTCACTTGGAGGTAGGGCTGATTCTACTGACCGGGCTACAGAAGAGTTGCTCCATCCACGTGTCTGCCCCATTCTCCGAGACTGAAGACCAGGGATGAGAACGTGTTGGTTGAAGTTTTAGCAGGCTGCATACAAACCCTATAATACATGCATGCAGGGCCAGCCACCTTCATAGGGTGTGGAGACAGTGTAAAAGAAGAGGAATTCAAGGTAGGTATTTCAGGGCAGCTTATGTCATACACTTGTGATTTGAAGAGAGCAGCTGGGTACTTGGTATCACTGGACTCCATGGGCAGTTATCTTGTCTGGTGCATTGCTCTATCAACACAAGGAATATTTTTTCCACCAGTGATGAAGGAAATAAAAGCCTTACTACTATGCTAGGGGTCTTGAGATACGTTATTCAGTTTGTCATCCTAGAAAAAACAGGAAAAGACATTCAGACCCTAACTGCTCACTGCTTCTTCCAGTGGTGTGGAGCACATGATGCCCGTCAGGCAGAGATACACCTGCCCGAGCCCACAGCCTGGGTACAGACTGATCTGCTCCCAGCATTCACACTCATCCACCGCCCACCCCAACCCTCTGCAGGGCCCCGAAATGCATCTCCCTGCCCTTCCTATGCCGCCCCTGCCACCTCAAGAGCCCCTTGGCCTCCCTCTCTCACCCATCAATCTCCTCACACCCCTCCAAGTCCTACCCTGCCTCCTCCCTACCCTCTCAATCCACAGTATCCTGCACAGATGCAACCCTTCATGCCCAGCCTGCCCGACTCCTCACTACCCAGCTCCAGCTCACTGGGCCCTTTCAGGCACCTCCACATATTCAAACCTCGCTGCTGCTCCTTGCATACCCTGCTCCCCCTCGCCCACAATCCCTTTTCCATCTTCTCAGAATCCAGCTCCCCCCCCCCCCCCCAAAAAAAAAACAAAAAAAAAACCCAGCTAACCCCACACCTCCCTGCACCGGCTAGGCTCCAACCCTACTCACCATGCACTCCCCACAAGGCCCATTGCCCCCTAAGGCCCCTTGCTTACAGCTGCCCCCCAGCTTAGACGCTTAAGGCCTCGCAGGTCTCTTCTCCTCAAAACCCTCCAAAACCATTTCCCCCACCACCCTTCACAGACACTGACCATGAGGCATGTGGATATAAGGCACCAACTGCTTCACCTTGCCCCACCACCCCCCACCCCACCTTGCACCATGCCATCTGGCCTCCACCCTCCACAGACCAAGACTAAGACACTGTCAGGGGAGAACTCGCTTCAGCTGCTGGCAGCATCCCGACCCCAGAAGACAGCCCTGCCCATCCACCTCTGCAGGGCTTTCTGCCACCCTGGTTGTGTCACTGCTTCAGGCTCCATCATGTGCTCCAGGAGTAACCCAGGAAAGGGTCACTGCAGGAGCTCCCTTCACCTCACCTTGGCATCTCCCTCCACCTCCCCACTGCTGCACCACTACCCACTTCAGCCTGCTTCTAGCCCTGCCCCTCTCCCTAGTCCCAACTGTTCCCATTCACCACCAGGTGCCGGCTCCTAGAGAGCTGCACACCCTTACTGAACATGCTGGGGGGAGCGAGAAACAGTACCAGGAGTGGATGACAGACAAGGCAATTCCTAGAAGAGAAGCTACCACAAGTAGGTCAAGGGCTGTTAACACCTGTGGAGAGGAGGGATTAGGAGGCATCAAGCAGCTACTCAGCCATTAGATTAATTAACCCCCACAGCTCCACCCTAGGTAAAAAAGCAGCTCTCCAGGCTGTTTAGGTTGTAGCTATGCTGCTCTAAGGACAGGCAGACAAGGTTCTTTGTATCAGATTCACCCATCCTTTATTAGACAAGCTAACAGTTGGAAAAAAATTCTTCTTTGCAAGTTTTAGGGTATACCTTAGTCAGGCTGAGGGAGCTCTCCCAGCTGGGTAATATGCACAATGGCATTCTCTTGCAGTAGTTCTGCACAGGCGTCATCATTGCAACCTTTGAGAAGATTACTGATGAATTTTACCAATTATACGAGACCAGCCTGTCCTAGCTGCACTGCTTGAGAGATAGCAAGGGCAGGGGGCGGGAAATAAGTTTCAGCACTGAAGACAACAGACCTGACAACCTATCAGAGTAGCACATTGCTTAAAGAGACCACTTCCTTAGCATGTTGCCTGTACTGAAGGTGGAGTTGTTGTGAGGACAAAAAACACAAAAAACAAAACCCTTCAGTCCTGAGAAATGGCTAAATTGACAGCCACCAAATTGTATTTCCAGGAGTCTGGCTCCTGAGGGGCTCATAGCAGCTAAGCTATATCATACTTGCCTTGAAAACCTGCGTTTACTTTACGAGTTGGCTCACTTCTCAGACATATCCAGAATCTCAATCGGGCCCCCCTGCTCATGGTGATCATTCAAGTAGGACTGACAACCAATGTTCCCAAACAGAGGCAGGCAAGATGGTTACCACTCCCTTGTGGGAAGCTTAGCTCAAGGAAAGGTCACCACGCTGAAGAACAAGGAAGAACTGGCAAGCATTACCATGAGCTGTACCTCATACAGAATGTTAAAAAGCATCACTGCACACCAATGAAGATGGTTTTCTTGGCAAAGGTAGCTAGGATACCAGGTGCTGGCAGAACTTGTGTCCCAACTACTGTTAATTACGAAGGGAAGACCAACCTGTTTTCAGAGGGTCATAGATGCACACATCTTCTCCATTATCCATGAAAACCTGGTTGCTTTTGTAGTACTGACCACTCCAAAACATGGAAAGCAGACAGCTCCCACAAACATCCTTGAGAGGGGCTTTACGAATATAGTGATTTCAAAACACCTTTATTTGCCTTCTGGTTTTGAAGCTTCTAAAAGGTGCCCCAGCTGGGTTTTTTTCCTCTTCATCTGGGTTTACTGCAGAAAATTAGGGTTCTTCTTGGGTGTTGTTTCTTCAAACAGAGCTGATACAGTCAGTCACACAGGTCTACAGAAATGTGTGTCATGGGATTAGTGATAAAACCAAGATGTTCGGCACCGTGCTTCCAACATGTCCAATTTGATACGGAGGATTACAGGCAAGCCAATAACCCATTAAGAAAGATCACTTCACTGCCTTACTGAAACACTGGCTTGAAGCCCCATTCGTTCTTAAGAGACGGCATGTTGTTTCAGCAAAAGTTTCAAAACGGAGATTGCGTTCTATCCATAATCCAGAGGGACCAGCTTGACCCAAGTGGCATTTGAAGGAATTACTTGAAAGGCTCCCAGAAAGGAGGAGGGAAAAGCACTTTCTCTCTCACTCACTGCAGAGAGAAGGATGTAAAAATCAATGGCTCTAAGTTGCGAAGAAAGGTTAGCGTGGATATCTGGGAGAAAGCCACCGTGAGAAGCCAGCCAGTGGAACAGCCTGCCTAGGGAAGCTGTGGACTCTTAGTCCCTGGAGGCATTCAAGAAGAGGCTGGGCAGCCACTGGGTGGGGATGATCTAGGCATACCTATGCCCATTTTCTACTCTGGGTATTTTCCATGCTTGTGCTTTGCCTGATGCTCCCATCCCCATCTTCCACACCTCTTTTTTCTGCTATGCGTGTCAGGGTGTTTCTAAGCCTCCCCAGAGGCATTGGGGGTTGGCTAAGCCAGGATTGGGGATTTCACCTGGTGTGTCCTCTTCTCCTGCTAGGAGCAAAGCTGGAGGCTCCTGGATAGAGGCCTTTACCCCTCCACTCAGGGTCAAACACATGGCCACATGGGTCTCTAGGAAAGAATTTTACCCCAGGGTTAGATTGGTGTGGGCTGTGGGACAGAGGGGTTGCCTTCCTCTGTACTGGGGGGCATAGCCCTCTGGCCAGAATCTCTTGAGCCTGTATTGACAGCACCTGAAAGGGGCAGGAAGTGGGCAGCCATGGTTCCCCTGCTTTACCTGCAGCAGGTCAGTGTGTTAGGTCTGTGTTGAGGGTAGTCTCATGTAGAGCTTAGATTAGGGTTGAAAGAGATGGTTAGGGTAGGGATGATCCAGCCACAGGCAGGAGGTTAGATTAGATCATCTCTGAAGATCCCTTCCAACCCTTCACAGGTCTTCTCTCCAGTCAGACAAGACCAAGGAGGCTATTGGCTTAGGGAAAGAAACTAACCCATCAGCCAGCAACCTTATACCATGGAAGTGTCTCAACATGCCTCTCTCACTTGTCATTAGAAGATGGTTTCACCATATTTTGATAGTCTTGTCCCTCGGCTGGTTCCTAACAAGACTATTGACCCTACTGGAAATTCCATGAGTACAACCACGGCTGAGCAGTTCCTTTTAAATGATCACTACTGGATCTCAAGGCATCTCATCCATGTATAGATCCTTGCACTTGCCTCAAATTGGGTGCCTCTTCAGTCTATGCCTACACGTTTGCCTATGGTTATAACCTCCTTTGGCAAGCCCTCTTAGAGGGGGACTGTTCCGTTACAAGCATTACACATTTTAGTAGAGTTGGCAGGACAGGACACTTCCCATAAATGAGTCGTATGTCTGGTATAATGACTTCATCCATTGCTACCAAATGAAGGGGGAGAAAGACTTGCTACCTGGAAGCATGCATCAGCTGATATTATCACCACGGGTGCCCTATAGCAACTTGAACCTTGTGGAAGAAGAAAACCCCAGGCCTTAATTTCTGCTGTCTTCTTTGAGTTAGTGCACTATTTGCTAAAGATTGCTTCCCCCCCCCCCCCCCCCCCCCCCCAACTTATTTTGGAATCTGAGCTTTCTCCCGTCTTTTTCCCTTGTTGAGCTGAGTAGACCTATGAGGTCAATAGGTCAAACCACAGTCTATGCCCTCTTGCAGCTTTCTGGTTCAAACCAGTTTTTCGTTGACTTGTTATATCTCATGTCATGTGACCTGAACTGAAACATATAAAAGGCTTGCTTGAATTGTCGGGGGGGGGGGGGGGGGGGGGGGGAAGCATACGGGACTGATAAGAGTAAGCTCTGTCTGTCTGGTGCTCTCCCCTGCAGCTGCCTATGTAATAAAGGTCTCTGACAACTTTGTGACAATACAATAGAGTGAAGCCTGTTTCTTCCACAACCTTAACCTCAACAATTACCCCTCCACATCATAACATAGCTTGCTCTTACCATGCAGCCATACAAAAACAGTCACTGTCCATCAAGCAGATCCACTACAAGTCCCCATTCTTTGGATGATCCAAGATTTTTCATTTGTCTATTCCCTGGCAGCTGAAAACAGGATACAGACGCTCGGAGAATGTACAACTCATGGCCTTATACTCAAAACCCCCACTCTTGATTTTACCATATTAGAAACCGTCTGGAAGAAAAAAAAAAGAGGCCCAACTGACAAGAAAGAAACAAGGGAAGCAGCAGCACAGGATGAAGGTGAGATGTCCATCCTCTTCTAAGTGGTCACAGTCTGCAGAGAAGAGAGCTATAAAAATCTCCAGGTGTTTGGTTGAGTATCCATCCAGATGCTGATCTCAGGATGGTTGGGTTAATTCTCTTGTTGCTCAACTGTAGTGAGAGCATTCCCTGCCATGGTGTAAGCCACAGGAACAACGTTGACACTGAAGCAACACACACCACCTGAGAACCTAGAAGAGAAACTGGGTTCGCTCTTGTAAAAGGCATTTAGGGTCAAAGGTGTATGACAGGGATGTATTACCTTTGCCTCACAAGCAGCACCTGCTTTTCTGCTGTCCTCCATTCTCTAGAAGCTGATACTAGAACTCACCCCCATGTGCAGAAGCTTGGAGCTCTAAATCCTCCCATCATATAGACTGGAGGGATGCAATAGCTGAGAAAAGGCAGAACCGCTTCTCACATCTATTGGCAACACCCATTTTAAATCCTTCCAAACAGGAAGCTACTTAGTAGACCATCAGGCCATTGCTTTTTTCAGGAAGGTGCCATCTGCACTATCCCAAGCCTTGGTAAGGTGTCCCATGTCCCCAGGTGTGCCAATATTAATCCCCAGTAAAGAGAAGATGCTTCCAGAAGACAGTAGCTCACTCTGCAGGAACCCTGCTGATAAGGAGCAGAGAGGATATGTGTCACTGCAGTGTACATCTGGGCAGCCGTGTAGCGCTCCCATGACAGCCAGCCAGAGCTACTCGTTCCATGATCAACCCTAGTTTCACAGCTAGCTCCACAGCTGGGGAAGAGAAGTCAATTTCCAGCGACTGTTACAACCCAACCCTGCCCAGGCAGACTTCCTGCATATATGACCCTTACTCAACTATTTCTTGCCCATGACGGGTCAACTTGACTTGTTCAACTTGCTGCGTTTCCTCCTTGCCATGCAAAGATGGTTGAAGAAGCACTTCTAATGAACTTCTTCCAGACTACGGAGATCACATATATCCCCTCAAGCTTTGCTCTTCCTCTCTCTGCTTGATGCAGAGCTCCTGCCTAGAACATTGCCTCCCCCAACTCCCGGCAGCCTAGTCAGCCACAGCAGCAGACACACCAGAGTTCGAAGGGCTGGCAAAGAATGCTCAGGAGAAAATCTGGCAAATACAACCTCACGTCTGCAAATCCTTGTAAGTTAGGCTACACCCAATACTTCTTCAGCTACAGCTGAGATGATACTGTATGCAAGTCTAGGCAGGCTTTGCTGGAGCAGCCAGAAAGACTGTGGAGAGCCTCAGTGTCTTATCCCAAGTTTGGTTAGGTCAGAGTGGACAGTCAAGCGTGGTGTGGGCAGAACTAGGAAGAACAGAGATGACGAAGCAGGCCGAGCACCTGTATTTCACAGGGCTTTGCTTTGTTTTCCAAGGACAACAGATGATCTTTCATCTCAAAATATATTTTAGCCCTGGCCTTTCAGGCCTTAATCCAGCCTTGCAAGTGTTCCTGACCACTTTTCCAGCACAGGCAAAAGATTCTGTCTCTCACCCTCATCTTCACATTGAACCCACATACCTACTTGTGCTACAATCTCTGGGGTAAGCAGAGTTCTGCAAGGTTGCATGAGCACAAGCAAGGACAACCCCAGGGGCTAACTAGTAGGGTGTTCATCATAGAGAACAGTCCAGTTGTCCTCCATTGATATGAAACCAGATGCCTTTATGTCCCCTTATTTTTCACTTGGAGAGAAATAAAGGATATAAAGCCATCCAGTTTTGTATCAGTGGAGGACAGAATAGAGGACATCCTGGTTTTCTGCTAGGATGACCACCCTACTTGCTACCCAGCTAAGTAGCCTTACTCTCCCAGCTTCCACTAGCATAGAGCTCAAGCGAGTTCTGCTCCAAAGAGGGTGCCCCATCCCTTGCCTGGCATAGAGGCAGAGGTCAGCCATGCTGGTAGTTCACTGGTCAACAGTAGCCTTCTGAGCTACTACCAGAGATGAGTGTTATATAGGGCTTGGTACTAGTTAAAAAAAAAAACCAAAAAAAAAAACCCACCACTTACCTCTTATTGTTAAGGAGGCATATCAAGACTTGGAAGCCTCAGTGGATAGGAGTGGCCCTAACTCCAGGCAAGGGGAAGAGCCCTAAACAAATAAAACCAAAGTGACAGAAAGCAGAAAACCAACGAACAGCACCTTCCCTCCCACCCCCAAATATGCAACCCTGGGTCAACTCAGGCTTTCATGCAAGCACCATGCTTAAGCAAATACAGAGCAAGACCTTGATTTATATCAGTGGCAAACCACTTCTTCTCCACACACCATGTGACATTTTTTGGAGCCCTAGAAGTACCTGCTATTGTTGGCTACAAATGTCCAACTCGGGATCCTTAAAATTTGGTTTGTTAGGTGGATTGAAACACTGTAATGAAGTCAAATCATAAACCTTGGGGCTGGTCCCCACACACGCACAGTAGTGAGCTACAAGAGTCAGGTATACCTATCCCACAGGTGCTGGAGTCTGCCGCTGACGGCCAGTCAAGGCTTCTTTCAGCATGGTGTTATCCTCCAGAAGGGGTTTGCCAGCTGGTCCTTCTGGCTGGACAGGTCGGGTGCTGGTCACGTTGGAGATCAAGAGGGCGCCACTGAGGGTCACTTTTCACTGCTTTTTATCTGTCCTTGGCAGACTTCGGTGACTCCCCAGTTTTAAGGTTTGCCCAATCCAGGGGTTGTTGACCCTCATGGGACTTTCCCCTCGGTGGCTACTGGATGGCATCTGTCAGCCCCAGGAGTTGTCCGCATGTACATGCAGGTTTGGGAGTCCATTGATGAATTTTGAATAGGGCTCTGGGAGCAGTCAATTTGGAGATATTCAGCCCAAAAGTTGGTCCCCGGCATTGATCAACTCAGACCGGGGCTTCTAGCCCTTGAACAGTGAAGTTTAGAGAATTCCCGGTTGCTACATTGTCTCATATTGATTTCTTCCCTTGGTTGATCTACGGTTTTCCTAGGTGTTAATCGCTGCCTGCTACTGTGTTACCATTCAAATTACAAATTCACTCCCTCTTTCAGGGGCCTGCCCGATACAGGGAAGTGGCAGTTTGATTCCTGCCCTTCTTACCATTGTTACAATGTATAACTTACTTCTGAAACTAAACACATTTAGTTAAAAGGTGAGGAGTATAAAATATAAGCTACAAGAGTAATGGCCATGGCACACAAATAGATAAAAATACCAAAATACAAGGGGAGATACAAAATACACACATACAAACTTTGAAACACAATTCCTTATCTTATATTGAAAGAAAGAGGAAGTTAGAAAAGGTAGAAGAGGAAAAACATATCCAAGGAGGGGAGAGCAAATGCAGGTAAGAGGAAAAGGGGGCTTTCTGCTACACTATCGTAGCAGTACCAACTTGCTGAGCAACCCCCACGCCCGTCAGTCTCAATTTTCGCATTTTAGCCCCCAGGTGGGCAGCCCTAAACAAGAAGTTTCCAACCTGTAATGTGAAGCATGGCTAGTTACATCTGGGTACCATGCTTCATATTTCCTACATGTGGTGGTTCTGAAGCCTGGGGGCACAGGAAGGTAAATTATACTAAAACACAGTTTTGTGGGCCACATCACCCTGCTGTGGTCCATTCTAGTTCACAGGCTCTCCAATAACAAAGCTGGTCACAGTAGCGTCCTAGTGATAGGACCTTATTACTTCACCTTAGGAGTACACTCAAGACTGCTTGGCATGACAGGGAGCAAGTGAGCTAGAGCCCTTACAGCATTTCAACTGTAGGGCAATCATAGGCAGAAGATTTAGATTTGAGGGGCTGCTTGGACTGGAAGCTTTCGTTCTACCCACTCCCTCAACTGCAGCAGCAGCACCTGGGAAAAGACTACTGTGCCATCACAATCAACCATAAGAACAGGTATTGCTGGCCATGGACACAACAAAAAAGGTAGACAGTTTCAAATGCCATATGAAACTCAAGTGTCTAGGTGTACAAGCCCATTGACAGGGATCTAAACCTCCTGGAACAGTTCAAAAGATCACCAGGATCATGGGCTATTGCTTTCAACCTGTTCTGCATTTAGGCCTACACCGAGCTTTGGCCCTCCAGACGCTCCACTGTGTGCAGATCCTAAGTCCCCATTTTCCCTTCTTTAACCCTGAAAGCCATCTAGCAACTCCAGAAAGGCTTAGTATGCGGAGGAGTCTAGTACACCTTGCAGTCACAGGTCTTAACCCACCTTTAAAAGCTTAAGAATTAAGCTTCTTAAGATATATGCATATGTAGTAACATGAGGAGCAAATGGAAGTACAGAAAATCCAAATTTGACTACAGTAAGCAGACACAGGACATCTGCACAGAGCAAAGCATTTAGTTCAGTTTCTGGGGCTTACAGAACCAAGTTACACTGGAGGAGCGCTCTAACCAGTTCTGAAGCCACCTCCACTAGACTGAGTTCAAAACTGCTCATTGATACTGTCTAGACTGTTTTAGGGGCCTCCAGTTGTCCCGATCTCTTTGCAAGAGGCAAGTTTCAAGACGCTTGTCAAGTTAAAAATCATACAGTTCAACATTAAGCATGATGTAACTACAGAAGAGTCAAGAAGTACTCCTCCTTTCAAGAGGAAAAGCATCAAGTTGTCACAACATACTTGGGCAGAATAGTGAAAATGAGTGGAGTGACTAAATACCACATTTTCAACTGAAACAAGGGGTTCTAGCACATGCACACTTTTCCAAGTCAAGATAAATAAAGTAAATATTTAAAAGGTCTACATACCAGCAGGCAAACTCACAGTCCACATGGCTTTGAAGATGTAAGAGCTGGTAGGACTCCAACAAACTGGGCTTGCCAAAACACAACCATATGTCTTTCCAAGCTCCTTAATGCACCACCTATTCTGAGCCTCTTTCAGAAAAAAAACACAAACATAAAAAACCCCATCCCCTCAGATTTAACAAGAAAAGTACTGCTCTTCCAGATGCTAAAGAAGCACAGACCTTTCTCCATACCAGCTATGAAAACAACCACAACCTCCTTCCCTATAAGCTCTCTCAGTACCTTCTTTCAACTGTGGGGTCCACCCAATGACCTGATCCTTTCCACCTACACCTCATCGGCAATTAGGGCTGCCTGCACTTATTAAGCTGCATGGGCCCTTTGGTTTGGAGACCTGCATCAATACCTCCTGCTCATTGGTTTAAGTCAAATACTATGTGTTTGGTGGATTTTCATTGTGACATTTCTGAGCTGCACTCAGACATAAGGGAGTATGTGGCCTCTAACTACCTTCTGGCTACTGTCAAACACATTACCGATTAACTAATGACCTGCTTTAGTCTCATAGCATAATTTAGCTGAGCTGGTAATTGAAACACATTTTCTGACCACATACACCATAGCACAAGGGGCTAAGACCATCAGTCCACACTAGCAGGAGGAATAAACAGATTCTCAAGATTCCCCCTATAGAAATAAGAAATTAGAAAAGCACAGCTCATCTGGTCCCCCTCTCTGCTACTGCTGGAGTGTCTCCCTTAGGCTAGTGCCCCATCACCCCCAAGAACATTAGTTAGCAGTTCCTACAGCGGGCCATTGCAAGGCTGTGGTTATCTACCACAACTGAACACAATTAACGTCAGGGCAGTCACTGTAAACCTTCTGGACCAAAGCAATCAGACCCCAACTCTTCAACAAGAGGCTTCCACTCACTGGGGATCTGCCAGTTATGGCAACAAAGGCAATGCCAGGAAGTCTTTTCTTGTGATGCCAGATGATTGTGCTGTAAGAAAGGAAGTGTTTTTACATTTTCCAGTGAGAACATGGAGGTAGAAAAAGAAAAAAAGGTCTTTAGACCACTGAGACTGTATGCTTGTCTGCTCCTGTGCAGGCAGTGCTAGCAGAAACTGTTTTTAACAACTGAAATCTCATGAAATGGCCCAGCTGAGATAATCGTTCAACAACAGTGATCACTGAAACAGAGTTTAACTAGGTACCTCACAGCACAAACTCTGTAGCATGGAAATTTGCTTGCTTAGTCTGATGGTTCATATAAATGGTTTATGAACACTTAGTTTATCAGCATGTCACAGACAGGAGCAGTATGTGTTCTGGGAATTTATAAGTACATTAGTTGAAAGTGTTTTAAATAGTTGCAAGTACTGCAACTCATTACCTTTTTTACTCTCTAATAATTGATTCTTTATTAAAACTTCTCTTAATAATTTCTTAAATCTTTGTAACTTAATAGTGGAAACTGTAATATAAACATTATATCCTGGAGTGAAGAAATCCAGTGAAGGGGCCATTTTTTTTTTCTTTGTTACCTGTAAAATAGAGGGCAGGAGTGAACAGCAAGAGACTTTTCTGAGGTTTTACTTACAACACGCCTTCAGCATTGTCCATAGAAGCTGATTATACAAATGACCTCTTTTTACCTGAGTATGTGAGGGTCACTCTACTCATGTTTTCCGTGTTTGACTCTCGTTATGTCCTAGAATGGTAACCGTTGGTGGCGGTTCATCTGGTGGGGTCGATGTACTGGTGGTGGCCCGTGATGTGTTCCACGCAGATGTCACGGGACCAACAGATGGTGTCGGACACCATAAGGCAGCGCATCAGCTTGGCGTAGTGGTGGGAGAAGCGGCACGCACACAGGACGCTCTCGTTGCTGGGGTCCCAGGCTCAGAGCGTTCCCACGATGAGTGCGTCGACCATCACATCGTAGGCACGGCCCCTCAGGGTGTTGGCCAACAGGACGTACTTCTCCCGCTTGCGAGCCTGGGTGTCGGTGAAGCCTTTGCGCTTGTTCTCGAAGGGGATGGTAATGTCCAAGATCACAACCTTCTTGACCTTCTCGTTGGTGATGACTATGTCAGGATGTATCTGGCTCTCGCAGCCTGGGACAGTGCGGTTCACGGAGACCTCCCCGCTGCAGCCGGGATGGCCCTCACTAGGTGGTCCTGGACAGCGTTGTGGCAGAGCTGCCAGGCCCTGGCGTGTGGCTTGCAGCTGCACAGCACGTAGGGGAGGGTCTCGGCCACGTAGCCGCACGGTCGGCACCTCTTGTTCCAGTGGCCGAAGCGGACAGCCCCATTCAGTCAGGCAGTTGAGGCGGGCGCAGTGGAGGAAGCGCCAGTCCGCAAAGTGCGTGAAGCTCCCACTGAGCATGAAGTGGTTGCTGAAGTCCCACTTCGAGGTGACGTCGAAGACCTTGCCCTGGTCAGGTTTGGCCCTCAGGTCACTGGCATACTTGTTTCAGACAGTGTCCTTCAGGAACCTCTCCAGGAAGGTTCTCGTGCGGGGCGTCACTGTCACGGGGTTGGCGTGCGGGGCTGGTTGCAAGGAGACTCCCAGCTCCTGGCACTCCTCGGTCCAGGTCCAGGTGCAGCTGAGGCGGCGCATGGTGTTGCGGGCCCGGCTCCACAGCGAGGCAAAGTCCCTGCCATCTCGGCTGAACTCACCCTCTGGGGAGCCACTGCGGAAGGTGGCCAAGTCTTGTCCAGTGGGCTGCCTCCCGATCTTCTTGCAGGTGGTCTCCTTGAGGGTGCTGGCAGTGATGGTACTTACCGTGGGGTCTGGGCAGGTTAGGAGGCGGAATGCGTGGATGACCACCACGATGTTGCCGAGGTCTCCCATGCAGGGTACGTTGGCACCTCCCTGCTGGTAGGGGATGTGCAGGACCTCGTTGCTGGCCCTCAGCGGCAGGTGCAGCCACTTCTTGAGTAGCTGCTGGATCTTGGCGTCCGCCTTCTTGAGGGGGGTCTTGGGGACCGCCGAGCCTCTCAGGATAAATGCGATGTGGGGGATGAGGAAGGTATTCATCACATCTATCTTCTGCCAGGGGGCCAGCAGGGACGAGTCCAGCTTGTGGGCGTCCTGCACGATGCCGTGGATGGTCTCCTCCAGCGTCTGCTTGGCCCGGTGGCCGGGGGCGTCCCCAGGTGGCAGTAGGCCTCACCGTCGCGCAGGTGCCTCATCGCCTGGCCCTTGATCGTGAGGGTGGAGTCCAGGACACGGCTCTTCTACCTCCCATCAATGTGCAGGGAGGCGCACTTGGCGACATTGAAGCAGAGGCCCATCCACCTCGCCACCTCAGACGTCACGTCCAGCACCTGCTGCAGCTGGGTGGCGTCAGGGGCGAGGAGAACGAAGTCGTCAGCGTAGGCCAGGACACTCAACTTCTGGCCGTAGAGGTCGAGCCCGCCAGGGCCAACTGCCATAGCTCGAAGGAGCAGTTCCATGGCCAGGTTGAGTACGATGGGGCTGAGGGGGCAGCCCTGCCTCACCCCCGAGCGGATGGGGATCTCCGTGGTCTCCCTGTCGGTGGTGCGGACAGTCATAGTGCAGCCGTGGTAGAGCTCTCGCACCAGGTCGATGACGCCGTCTGGCAGGCCCAGCTCGTGGAGGGTGCTGAAGATGTGGCGGTGGGGCACAGAACCAAAGGCGTTGGAGATGTCCAGCCATGCCACAGTACGCTGCTTCCTGGTCCTCCAGGCGTTGTCCAGGGCCATTTGGAGGGTGAAGTTGTGCTTGTAGCAGCCCTCTGTCGACATGAACCCCTTCTGACTCCGGCTGATGGCCCCGCCGGTCACCGCCCAGTTGGTGATGCGGCCCGCCAGGCAGCTGGCGTAGAGCTTGGCGACGGTGAAGCACAGGGCGATGGGTCTCCAGTTGCCCGGGTCAGTCGGGTCTCCCTTCTTGTGGATGAGGACCATCATGGCCCTCTTCCAGGCGGCGGGCGTGCGCCGGAACTCTGCACCTGTTGAAGAGAACAGAAAGAAAAAGGCAGCCTGGGTCATGCTTTTTAAGGACACTGTACCTGATCCCATCCCTGCCAGGGGCAGTGTCCCTGGTCCTCTTTAGGCGGGCTTCCACTTCCTGCAGCATAAAAGCTTCCTTGAATCCCTCCGCTGCGGGGACGGGGGTCAGCGCTCCGACGGTCACAGGGCAGGGGGCCATGGCTTCTGCTGGGGGGTTGAAGACCCTGCTGAAGTAATTGAAAAGAGTCTCCTGAGGGACCTGGCAGAAGGCCGAGGGTCCCTCCAGGATCTCTCTCACCTCCTTGGGATGGTTGGCCCGGTACAACTTCTGGATCTGGGAGGCTGCGGCTGGGTCATATCGCTGGCACCTGGGTCGCCTCTGCAGCTGCAGTCTGTGGTCCCATCGCGTCGCTCGTCTGTTGTTGCTCCCCCAGGGTTGGCTGGGCTGAGCGGTCACTGAGAGCTCCTCTGTGAGCCGGGTTACCTAGGCCTCAAAGGCCTCGAAGGTGGTGGTTCAGGAGAGCTCCTCCAGCCAGAGGGTTTGCCACGGGTTGGACATCCTCTGCTGTGGGGAGGGCTCCGCACCCAGAGATCCTGGCACAGTTGGGGGCCAGAGGGCACCCTGTGGCTCGGTTCCTCCAGGCAGCTCCGGGATCCTCGGTGGGTCGGGGGCCTCAGCTGGCCCCGGGGGTTCAGGAGGAGGGCTGTCCGGTCAGGGCATCATGTTCGGTTGGGCGTCCCTGTGCATAGGCTTGCGTGGTGGCGTCATTGAGGCAGGTCTCTCCGTTGGGTGGTCCCTGGAGGTCTGGTCTGGTGGGGTTGTCAGCAGGGTGGCCGGTCTGGCAGGTCTTCGCACCGCGGCCTGGGTTTGACGGGCTGGGGCGGCGGACCTCACCAGCGTGCCGGGTCTCCTCTCGGCTCTGTGGCTTTTGCATACCTTGACTACACTTGATCTTAGCCCACAAGAGGCAGAGATGCCATACCCACCCAGGGCTCGAGAGGGAGCAGGGCACCTGGGACTGTCAGCCCCGTGGGCCTGAAGAGGGAGCCCGGTGAGGGCTGGGGACATAGGAATAGAGGAGCTTTCCCCCACTGTCACCCTGAGGAAGAGGAAAAGGAGGAGGCACAAGCTAGGTTTGTGAACAAGGGGTGAACGAGGGATGCCTCTGAGGGCCAACCCACCTCCTCAGCTGCTGCTGCCACCACTGTTGGGCAAGGACAAGTCCTGTGGTGACTCTTCTGCAGCAGACAGACTAGAAACCGACCCTCAATGCCCTGTAATTGTTGTCATCATTGCCAGTTGCCTGCCTTTGCCTGGCTTTCAGACTCTGGCAGTGGCTCAGGAGGCCTCCCAACAGGCAAGCAACTGGTGCTGCTGCTTTCTTCATCCTGCTCTTTGGAGATTTACCCCCTCCCCATCAATTGACATTAGCGGTGGCAGCAATGATAATGCTTGATGAGGGTAGTATCTTGTCCTGCCTTCCTTGCAAGGGTCTGTCTGATGCTACCCCAGGCTCTGCTAAGCTGATGGAGAACAAAGGGCCTGGAAACAGGGCTCACCTTACCCTGCCATCTGCCCCACTGTGGCCTGCTGCTCCCAGCAGTGGGCCAGGCCCCTGACTGGCTGCGAGGACTTGGCCAGTGGCTTGCACCACTCACTTATCTGCCTGTCACCTGCCCAGCCTACCTGGGGCCCACCCAGTCTGCCTGCAGCTGGGCCTCGCTCCCCCAGGTGGGCATGACTGCCATAGGCGGGTTCTGGGCTCTAGCTTGCACTTCAAGCAAGTAGGCAAGCCTGCTTACTACGCTGCTTAATAGGCAGAGTGAGGGTCCTGGCTGGGGCTAACCCACCTTTGCACAGGGCCTGCCTCCTGGGGTCAGTCAGGAGTCGTTGCTCAGGTTCAGGCTCAAGCTCCCTCAACCTGAGCCAAGCATCTCAGGAAGCTGCTGCTGCTGCTTTTACAAATCAGTGGGAAGTCGCTCCCCCAGGGGGAAGAGGGCAGCGGACGTGGAGACCCTGCAGTACAAGGCTGATGCATTGAGCAGCTGGAGCAAGCTCTGAGGCCCCCTTCCAGTGCCAAAAATATGTTTAATGCATCAGTCCTTCTCAGATCGAGGATGTAGCAATGAGAAAACCGATAAGAACAGAGTTTTCATAGCAAAATATACTCATAACAAAATAAAAACATAACCAATGTCGCATATCATCGAGACTAAACACAAACTCCTATCTATCCAACTCAAACAGCATCTTCAGCTTCAGATTTATACCTATACATCCATAGTGCCAACATAAATAGCATCGCATAATATCAACATGCATACTAGGGCTGTGCAAAGCTTTGGATTGCGATTTGGATTTGGAGATGATTCAGAGGCCGAATCTAAGAATCCGAATCGAATCGCTAGAAGCTTTAGGCTTTCCGAATCGGTTTGGAGCTTCGGAAAAAAAATTGGCGTTTCAGCCATAGGGTGTAATGGGGAATCAATAAAATATCTATAACTTGGTTGTCTTTTGGATGATTCGGATGAATCTTGAAGGATGGTAGCTGCTGCAGAGGGCATGAAGCCTGCCATGTTTCAGGGTGATAGGCACAGGGGTTTCTGGGAAACTGCACCTCAAAGTCTTGAAAGCAAAACTCATGTCATCTGTGTGTGTTAAGGCACAGGGGGGTCAAAACTGCAGGCCTGCTAGGGCCTTCTGAGGCCTTGGTGCCTGCCAGCTGTCAAAGAGAGAGGTGCAGGGGGAGTCTGGGTACTGGGGCCCTGCAGCTCTGGCCGCAGGCAGGCAAAACATGTGACATGGGTGCTTGCGGGACAGTGTGTGTGTGTGTGTGTGTGTGTGTGTGTGTGTGTGTGTGTGTGTGTGCGCGCGTTCAGGTGCACCCTTCCTGGTGCTGGGGCCTCTGCACAACATGGCAGTGTGCCCCTGTGAGGTCTCCTCCTCCCCTGCAGATGATGACAGGTCAAAGTAACTTAACTGGCTCAACACCAATAGCACCAGCAGCATCAAAGAGAGGGGGAAGTGGGATGTAGCAGCCCAGGTAGAAGTGCAGAGGTGCCTGGGGAGTCGGATGTCCGGCAGGAGGCGGCGTGCCAGAATTCCCCTGTCTAATCTATATTGAGCCCATGAGTTTCTGTACCTAGGAGACTGATGAGGTGCAGTTCATAGGCCCGGCTGTGAAAAGTGGTTTGTAATCTGTTCCCTCTCAGGTACAGGCCTGAGAGACCGGAGGCAGAGTATTTTTCTGGTGAGGAATGTGCCCCCACAGGTAGTTGGGTATTGTTGTCTTGGATCCATCCAACTCCCCAGCTACCTCTGCACTTTTACCGGTGCTGCTACATCCTGTTTCCGCCCCTGCCCCCACCCAGCCTGTCCCTCCCCCCACGATGCCTCTATTTCCATTTCCACTGACTGGCTTTCTTGTCTGCATTGCATGCCAGGCCAGGCTCTGGCTTCTTTACTATTCCTTCCATCCAGGGCCAGGAGACACACCAACTGTGTGCACTTCCTCAGCCTGACAAAGGGTTTTTCAACCCAAAATCCCAAGATAGATTTTTTATTTCAGTTTTTTCATTATAAACATATAAATATAAAAACACAATAAAAGCCATCATAGCTTGAGAGCTGCCGCAGGACCTAGCAGGCCTGCAGTTTTCACTCCCGTGTCTCAACACACACGCAGGGTCGCCTGTGTCATGAGTGTTGCTTGTCAGCAGCTTAAGGTGCAGTTTCCCAGAAATCCTTGTGCCTACCACCTTGAAACTTGGTGGGCTTCATGCCCTTGGCCACAGCTACCACCCCTGGAAGATTGATCCAAATCAGCTGAAGAACAACCAAGTTATAGATATTTCATTGATTCCCCACTATACCCTATGGCCGAATCTCCGAATCGGCTCAACATCTTTCCCGAATCGATCCCAGTGCTGGGTAGGGAGGGCCACCCCACATGCTTTACTCATCCTTCCTTCCAGGTATTGCCACTCTGCTCTGGGGACTCCACCACCTACACCAAGCTCAGTAGTAAGTACTGGTTAGGGAGGCCAGTGCTGGAGTTGCTGTCCCTCTGATACAGGGCAGCGCTGCTCTAGTCAGTGGACAGCGCTACGGGGGAATGCTGCTCTGACCATCCTCACTGGGTCATCATCACCACCCCCAAGGCTTGTCACTACTCCACTACTGGCTCTCTTCAGCCTCTCTGTGGAGCCCCAGGCCTTTCAGACGCTGATTACCCTCACCTGCAAGTGCACAGAATTTCAGCTCATTTAGCAACAGGAAGTATCAGGTTTAGCCCTGGACCCACTACAGGGATTTTTATTGACTTAAAAAGACCACACAGGAAGTGAGTGACTCCTATCTGGGATCTCTCCTCTTTCTCCCACGTACATAGCAGCTTTCTATTAAATCTAAGGGTCACCCCATTGCAGACCTGGCACTGCTTAGAGGAGGGCTGACCCATCAGTGACCTTTGTCTAACTTTGTGTTACCAACTGGTGTGTGCCTACAGGTGTCACTGATTTGGCAGAGAAGGCCAGTGGACACACAACTTGATCCACCTGCCCTTTACAATAGCCTGTTTTAGACCTCAAGCAGTAAACCCAAGGCCACAAACAGTGAGAAAAGGTGTGAGAAGCCCCCTCCTGAAGCATGCATACTAATGCGGGTGTGCAGATCAGAAATACACTTAGTTGCCATTCTAGCACATAACCAGAGTCAAGCATGGAAAACATGAGTAGTGACCCTCACATAGTCAGGTAAAAAGGTCATTTTTACAATCAGTTTCTGTGGACAATGCTGAAAGTGTGTTGTGAGTAAAACCTCAGGAAAGTCTCGGAAAAGAGCTTGGTCTTCCCTTCATTGTTAACAGTAGTTGTGTGATAAAAATATATCATGATCCCTTATTCTCACTATACAGGGCCTCATAGCTGAACTGTGAGGTGTTTCTTTTTCCTCCTGCAGTAGATAAGCAGTGTCATAATAAGAAACAGTCTAGGCAACACTCGCTTTGAGATAAGTCTCAAGGTTTCTTATTAGAACACACAAATTTTATAAACATCATACACACTCATTACCCTAGAGTTACACCAAAACACAAGGTTACTAAGGGGCACACAGTTCAGAACTGTGCATGTGGCAGGCCTTCTTGCCGCAGCTCCATGTTAGGACTATGCATGTACTAAACTTTGCAGAAAAATATAACCAATTACAAATTGCCACGCTGGAATCTTTTGTTCATGTTAGCTATAAAAATAAAACCTTGGGCACAGCTCGGGGTCGACTTTGTTTTAAACACTGAGCTCCCTTGTCGATCTGTTTACAAACAATAAACTCGAGTTGGACCCAGCCTGAGAGTGTGACTCTCTCGTTGAGGTAAATTAGATTAGCCTCCAGGGACACAAAACTAGCAGTTTGTACAACAGTTGGGACACAAGTTCTGCCAGCACCTGTTCACTCCTGCCCTCTGTTTTACAGGTAACAGAAAAAATTACCCCTTCACTGGATTTATTCACTTGGGGCCATAATGCTTCTATTACAGTTTCCACAATTAAGTTACAGAGAATTAGGAAATTATTAAGAGAAGTTTTAATAAAGAATCAATTTGAGATCAGTAAAGGTAATGAGTTGTGGTACTTGTAACTATTTAAAACACTTTCAACTAATGTACTCATAAATTCCCAGAACACATACTGCTCCTGTCTGTGACATGCTGATAAACTAAGTGTTCATAAAACATTTATATGAACCACCAGACTAAGCAAGCAAATGTCTATGCTACAGAGTTTCTGCTGTGAGATACCTGGTTAAACCGTGTTTCAGTGATCACTGTTGTTGAAGGTTTATCTCAGCTGGGCCATTTCATGAGATTAAAGTTGTTAAAAACAGTTTCTGCTAGCACTGCCTGCACAGGAACAGACAAGCATACAGTCTCAGTGGTCTAAAAACCTTTTTTTCTTTTTCTACCTCCACGTTCTCACTGGAAAATCTAAAAACACTTCCTTTTTTACAGCACAAACATCTGGCATCTCAAGGAAAGACTTCCTGGCATTGCCTTTGTTGCCATAACTGGCAGGTCCCCAGTGAGTGGAAGCCTCTTGTTGAAAAGACTTGGAGGCTGATTGCTTTGGTCCAGAAGGTTTACAGTGACTGCCCTGACATTAATTGTGTTCAGCTGTGGTAGATAACCACAGCCTTGCAATGGCCCGCTGTAGGAACTGCTAACTAATGTTCTTGGGGGTGATGGGGCACTAGCCTAAGGGAGACACTCCAGCAGTAGCAGAGAGGGGGGCCAGATGGGCTGCACCTATGCAATTTCTTATTTCTATAGGGGGAATGTGATTATTCCTTCTGCTAGTGTGGACCTAGCCCCTTGTACTGTGCGGTCAGAAAATGTGTTTCAATTACCAGCTCACCTAAATCATGCCATGAGACTAAAGCAGGTCATTAGTTAATTTGCAAGGTGTTTGACATTAGCCAGAAGTGAACAAGAGGACAAATAATGCCTAATAACGTGCAGCTCAGAAACTTCACAAAGGAAATAAACTAAGCACAGATTTGGTCCTTAAACAAGGAACAAGAAGTATTAGCGTAATTCGCCAAAGGGATCAGGCAGCTTAAGAAGTGGGGGCAGCCCTAATTGCTGATGAGGTGCAGGTGGAAAGGATCAGGCCACTGGGTGTACCCTGCCCCCTCCCCCGCAGTTGAAAGAGCCTAGCTGAGAGAGCATGAAGGGGAAGGTTGTTGTTGTTGTTATAGTTATAGTTAATATGGGGGAAGTGGTTGCTTGTTTTGCATCTAGAAGGGTACTGTTTCTGCTTGTTAAATTTGAGGGATTGGGGTTTTTATGTTCCTCTCTTTTCTGAGAGAGGCTCAGAATAGGTGGTGTGTTAAGGGGCTTGGAAAAACATGTGATTGTGTTTTGACGAGCCCAGTTTGCAGGAGTTGTAGTTCCTATATTTTCAAAGCTGTGTGGACTGTGTGATTACCTGCAGGTATGTAGTGCTCTCAAGTATTTTATTTATCTTGATTTAGAAAAATGTGCTAGTGCCCCTTGTTCCCTTAATAGTTGTATATGTGGTATTTGGTCACTCCACTCACTGTCACTAACTTTTCTGCCCAAGTATGTTGTGACAACTTGATGCTTTTCCTCTTGAAAGGAGGGGTACTTCTGGGCTCTTCTGTAGTTACAGCACGCTTAATGTTGAACTGTATGATTTTTAACTTGAAAGCGTCTTGAAACTTGCCTCTCCCAAAGAGGCTGGGACAATTGGAGGTATCTAAAACAGTCTAGATGGTATCAATGAGCAGTTTTCAATTCGGTTTAGTGGAGGTGGCATCAGAACTGGTTGGAGCGCTCCTCCAGTGTAACTTTGGTTTTGTAAGCCCCAGGAGCTGAACTAAATGCTTTGCTCTGTGCAGATGATTTGGAAAGCCTGTGTATGTTTAGTGTAGGCAACTCTGGATTTTCTGTACTTCCACTTGCTCCTCATGTTACTACATATGCATATATCTTGAAGCTTAATTCCTAAGCTTTTAAAGGTGGGTTAAGACCTGTGACTGCAAGGTGTACTAGACTTCTCTGCATACTAACCCTTTCTGGACTTGCTAGATGCCTTTCAGGGTTAAAGAAGGGAAAATGGGGGCTTAAGATCTGCACACAGTGGAGCATCTGGAGGGCCAAAGCTTGGTGTAAGTCTAAATCAAGAACAGGTTCAAAGCAATAGCCCATGATCCTGGTGATCTTCTGAACTATTCCAGGAGGTTTAGATCCCTGTCAATGGGCTTGTACACCTAGACACTTGAGTTTCATATGGCATTTGAAACTGTTTTACCTTTTTTGTTGTGTCCTTGGCCAGCAATACCTGTTCTTATGGTTGATTGTGATGGCACAGTAGTCTTTCCCCAGGTGCTGCTGCTGCAGTTGAGGGAGTGAGTAGAATGAAAGCTTCCAGTCCAAGCAGCCCCTCAAATCTAAATCTTCTGCCTATGACTGCCCTGCAGTTGAAATGCTGTAAGGGCTCTAGCTCACTTGCTCCCTGTCATGCCAAGCAGTCTTGAGTGTACTCCTAAGGTGAAGTAATAAGGTCCTATCACTAGGACGCTTCTGTGACCAACTTTGTGACTGGAGAGCCTGTGAGCTTTGTGGGCCACATCACCCTGCTTTAGTCCATTCTAGCTGTGTTCTAGTATGGTTTGCTGTCCTGTGCCCCCAGAACTTAGAACCACTGCATTTAGGAAATATGAAGCATGGTACCCAAATGTAACTAGCCATGCTTCAAGTTACAGGTTGGAAACTTCTTGTTTAGGGCTGCCCACCTGGGGGCTAAAATGTGAAAATTGGGACTGATGGGTGTGGGGGTGGCTCAGCCACTTTAGTACTGCTACTGTAGCAGGTATTTCTAGGGCTCCAAAAGATGTCATGTGGTGTGTGGAGATGAAGTGGTTTGCCACTGATACAGAGCAAGCACTTGATTTGTTTGCTTAAGCATGGTGCTTGCATGAAAGCCTGAGTTGACCCAGGGTTGCATATTTGGGGGTTGGAGGGGAGGTGCTGCTTGTTGGTTTTCTGCTCTCTCTGGCTTTGGTTTTATTTGTTTAGGGCTCTTTCCCTTGCCTGGAGTTAGGGCCACTCCTATCCACTGAGGCATTTTGAGTCTTGAAATGCCTCCTTAACAATAAGAGGGAAATGTTTTTAACCAGTACCAAGCCCTATGTAGCACCCATCTCTGGTAGTAGCTAAGCAGGCTACTGTTGACCAGTGAACTACCAGCATGGCTGACCTCTGCCTCTATGCCAGGCAAGGGATGGGGCACCCTCTTTGGAGCAGAACTCGCTTGAGCTCTATGCTAGTGGAAGCTGGGAGAGTAAAGCTAGTTAGCTGGGTAGCAAGTAGGGTGGCTATCGGAGCAGAAAACCAGGAAGTCCTCTACTCTGTCCTCCACTGATACAAAACTGGATGCCTTTATATCCTCTATTTCTCTCCAAGTGAAAAATAGGGGACATAAAGGCATCTGGTTTCATATCAATAGAGGACAACTGGACTATTTTCTATGATGAACACCCTACTAGTTAGCCCCTGGGGTTGTCCTTGCTTGTGCTCATGCAACCTTGCAGAATCCTGCTTACCCCACAGATTGTAGCACAAGTAGGTATGTGGGTTCAATGTGAAGATGAGGGTGAGACACAGAATCTTTTGCCTGTGCTGGAAAAGTGGTCAGGAACACTTGCAAGGCTGGACTGAGGCCTGAAATGCCAGGGCTAAAATACATTTTGGGATGAAAGATCATCTGTCAGCCTTGGAAAACAAAGCAAAGACCTGTGAAATACAGGTGCTCAGCCTGCTTCATTATCTCTGTTCTTCCTAGTTCTATGCACACCACGCTTGGCTGTCCAACTCTGACCTAACCAAACTTGGGACAAGACACTGAGGCTCTCCACGGTCTTTCTGGCTGCTCCAGCAAAGCCTGCCTAGACTTGCATACAGTTATCATCTTCTCAGCAGTAGCTGAAGAAGTATTGGGAGTAGCTTGCCTTACAACCTCACTTCTGCAAATCCTTGTATTTGCCAGGATTTCTCCTGAGCGTTCTTTGCCAGCCCTTCGAACTCTGGGCTGTGTGCTGCTGTGGCTGACTAGGCTGCCGGGAGTTGGGGGAGGAAACGTTGCAGGCAGGAGCTCTGCATCAAGCAAAGAGGAAGAGTAAAGCTTTACGGAGATCACATATATCCCCTCTTCTAGAAGAAGTTCGTTAGAAATGCTTCTTCAACCATCTTTGCATGGCAGGGAGGAAACCTGTAGCGAGTTGAACAGGTCAGGTTGACTCATCATGGGCAAGAAATAGTTGAGTAAGGGGCATATATGCAGGTAGTCTGCCTGGGCAGGGCTGGGTTGCAACAGTCCCTTCAAATTGACTTCTCTTCCCTAGTGGAGCTAGCTGTGGAGCTAGTGTACATTTTGGAATGAGTAGCCCTGGCTGGCTGCCAGGGGAGCACAACTCGGCTGCCCAGATGTACACTGCAGTGATGCATCCCCTCTCTACTGCTTATCAGCAGGGTTCCTGCAGAGTGAGTGAGCTACTGTCTTCTGGTAGCATCTTCTCTTTAATGGGGGTTCATTTTGTCCCATGTCCCCAGGTGTGCCACCTTACCAAGGCTTGGCATAGTGCAGATGGCACCTCCCTGCAAAAGGCGATGGCCTGATGGTCAGCTATGTGGCTTCCTGTTCAGCAGGGTTTAAAATGGGTGTTGCCAATAGATGTGAGAAGCAGTTCTGCCTTTTCTCAGCTATTGCATCCCTCCAGTCTATATGATGGGAGGATTTAGAGCTCCAAGCTTCTGCACATGGGGGTGAGTTGTTGTATCAGCTTGTAGAGGATGAAGGACAGCAGAAAACCTGGTGCTGCTTGTGAGGCAAAGCTAATGTATCCCTATTGTACACCTCTGACCCTAAATGCCTTTTACAAGAGCGAACCCAGTTTCTCTTCTAGCTTCTCAGGTGGTGTGTGTTGCTTCACTGTTAACTTTATTCCTGTGGCTTGCATTGGGGCAGGGAATGCTCTCGCTACAGTTAAGCAACAAGAGAATTAACCCAACCATCCTGAGATCAGCATCTGTATGGATACTCCACCAAACACCTGGAGATTTTTATAGCTCTCTTCTCTGCAGACTGTGACCACTTAGAAGAGGATGGACATTTCACCTTCATCCTGTGCTGCTGCTTCCCTCCTTTCTTTCATGTCAGTTGGGCCATTTTTTTTTTTCCTTCCTGTTTCTAATATGGTCAAATCAAGAGTGGGGGTTTTGAGTATAAGGGCAAGACTTATATATTCTCTGAGCCTCTGTCTCCTGTTTTTAGCTGCCAGAGCATGGACAAAGGAAAGATCTTGGACCATCCAAAGACGAATGGGAACTTGCAGTGGATCTGCTTGATGGGCAATGACTGTTTCTGTATGGCTGCATGGTAAGAGCAAGCTAGATTATGATGTGGAGGGGTAAGTTGTTGAGGTGAAGGTTCAAGTTGGTATAGGGCACCCATGGTGATAATATCAACTGATGCATGCTTCCAGGTAGCAAGTCTTTCTCCCTGTTCACTTGGTAGCGATGGATGAAGTCATTATACCAGATGTATGACTCGTTTATGGGAAGTGACCTGTCCTGCCAACTCTACTAAAATGTGTAGTGCTTGTAACGGAACAGTCCCCCTCTAAGAGGGATTACCAAAGGAGGTTATAACCATAGGCAAACATGGGTACCTCTTCAGTCTATGCCTACACAATTTGAGGCAAGTGCAAGGATCTATACATGGATGAGATGCCTTGAGATCCAGTAGTGATCATTTAAAAGGAACTGCTCAGCCGTGGTTGTACTCATGGAATTTCCAGTAGGGTCAATAGTCTTGTTAGGAACCAGCCGAGGGACAAGACTATCAAAATACGGTGAAACCATCTTCTAATGACAAGTGAGAGAGGCATGTTGAGACACTTCCATGGTATAAGGTTGCTGGCTGATGGCTTAGTTTCTTTCCCTAAGCCAACAGCCTCCTTGGTCTTGTCTGACTGGAGGGAAGACTTGTGAAGGGCTGGAAGGGAACTCCAGAGATCATCTAGTCTAACCTGCTGCCTGTGGCTGGATCATCCCTACCCTAACCATCTCTTTCAACCCTAATCTAATCTTTACATGAGACTACCCTCAACACAGACCTAATGCACTGACCTGCTGCAGGTAAAGCAGGGGAGCCATGGCTGCCTATGTCTTGCCCCTATAAGGTGCTGTCAATACAGGCTGGAGAGATCCTGGCCAGAGGGTTGTGCCCTACAGCACAGAGGAAGACAGCCCCTCTGCCCCACAGCCCACACCAATCTAACCCTGGGGTAAAAGTTTTTTGTAGAGACCCATGTGGCCATGTGTCTGACCCTGAGTGGAGGGGTAAAAGCCTTTATCCAGGACCCTCCAGCTTTGCTCCTAGCAGGAGAACTGGCACACTCCAGGTGAAGTCCCCAGTCTTGGCTTAGCCAACTCCCAATGCCTCTGGGGAGGCTTAGAAACACCCTGGCATGCACAGCAGAAAAAAGAGGTGTGGAAGATGGGATTGAGAGCAACAGGCAAAGCACAAACATGGAAAATACCCAGAGTAGAAAATGGTCATAGTTATGCCTAGATCATCTCCGCCCAGTGGCTGCCCAGCCTCTTCTTGAATGCCTCCAGGGACGAAGAGTCCACAGCTTCCCTAGGCAGGCTGTTCCACTGGCTGGCTTCTCACGGTGGCTTTCTCCCAGATATCCACGCTAAGCTTTCTTTGCAACTTAGAGCCATTGATTTTTACATCCTTCTCTCTGCAGTGAGTGAGAGAGAAAGTGCTTTTCCCTCCTTTCTGGGAGCCTTTCAGGTAATTCCTTCAAATGCCACTTGGGTCAAGCTGGTCCCTCTGGATTATGGATAGGACGCAGTCTCCGTTTTGAAACCTTTGCTGAAACAACATGCCGTCTCTTAAGAAGGAATGGGGCTTCAAGCCAGTGTTTCAGTAAGGCAGTGAAATGATCTTTCCTAATGGGTTATTGGCTTGCCTGTAGTCCTCCGTACCAAATTGGGCATGTTGGAAGCAGGGTGCCTAACCTCCTGATTTTATCACTAATCCCATGATACATATTTCTGTAGACCTGTGTGACTGACTGTAGCAGCTCTGTTTGAAGAACCCTAATTTTCTGCAGTAAACCCAGATGAAGGGGGTGGGGGGCGGGGAAATAGCTGGGACACCTTTTTAGAAGCTTCAAAACCAGACGGAAAATGAAGGTGTTCTGGAATTGCTTGATTCATAAAGCCCCTCTCGAGGATGCTTGTGGGAGCTGACTTCTTTCCATGTTTTGGAGTGGTCAGTACTACAAAAGCAACCAGGTTTTCATGGATAATGGAGAAGATGTGTGCATCTATGACCTTTTAAAAACAGGCTGGTCTTCCCTTCATAATTAACAGTAGTTGGGACACAAGTTCTGCCAGCACCTGGTATCCTAGCTACCTTTGCCAAGAAAACCATCTTCATTGCTGTGCAGTGATGCTTTTAACATTAGTCTCTTGGCTCACAATTTTGTATGAGCTACAGCTCATGATAATGTTTGCTAGCTCTTCCTTTGTATTTCAGCGTGGTGGCCTTTCCTTGAGCTAAGCTTCCCGCAAAGGAATGGTAACCATCTTGCCTGCCTCTAAGCGTTTGGGAATATCGGTTGTCAGTCCTACTTGAATGATCACCATGAGCAGAGGGGCCTGATTGGGGTTCTGGATATGTCTGAGAAGTGAGCCAACTCGTAAAGTAAATGCAAGTTCTCAAGGCAAGTATTATATAGTTTAGCTACTATCAGCCCCTCATTAACAAGACTCCTGGAAATACAATTTGGTGGCTGTCAATTTAGCCATTTCTCAGGACTGAAGGGTTTCCTTCCCCTGTCACAATAACCCCACCTTCAGTACAGGCAACCTGCTAAGGAAGTGGTCTCTTTGTAAACAATGTGCTACTCTGATAGGTTGTCAGGTCTACTGTCTTCAGTGCTGAAACTTATTCCACCCGCCTCCCCCCCTCCCGCCCCCCTTGCTATCTGTCAAGCAGTGCAGCTAGGGCAGGCTGGTCTTGTGTAATTGGTAAAATTCAACAGTAATCTTCTCAAAGGTTGCAGTGATGATGCCTGTGCAGAACTACTGCAAGAGAATGCCATTGTGCATCTTACCCGGCTGGGAGAGCTCCCTCAGCCTGACTAAGGGTGTTTATACCCTGAAGCTTGCAAAGAAGAATTTTTTTCCAACTGTTAGCTTGTCTAATAAAGGATGGGTAAATCTGATACAAAGAACCTTGTCTGCCTGTCCTTAGAGCAGCATAGCTACAACCTAAACAGCCTGGAGAGCTGCTTTTCCACCTAGGGTGGAGCTGTGGGGGTTAATTAATTTAATGGCTGAGTAGCTGCTTGATGCTTCCTAATCCCTCCTCTCCACAGGTGTTAATGGCCCTTGACCTTGACCTAATTGTGGTAGCTTCTCTTCTAGGAATTGCCTTGTCTGTCATCCACTCCTGGTACTGTTTCTCGCTCCCCCCAGCATGTTCAGTAAGGGTGTGCAGCTCTCTAGGAGCCGGCACCTGGTGGTGAATGGGAACAGTTGGGACTAGGGAGAGGGGCAGGGCTAGAAGCAGGCTGAAGTGGGTAGTGGTGCAGCAGTGGGGAGGTGGAGGGAGATGCCAAGGTGAGGTGAAGGGAGCTCCTGCAGTGACCCTTTCCTGGGTTAGTCCTGGAGCACATGATGGAGCCTGAAGCAGTGACACAACCAGGGTGGCAGAAAGCCCTGCAGAGGTGGATGGGCAGGGCTGTCTCCTGGGGTCGGGATGCTGCCAGCAGCTGAAGCAAGTTCTCCCCTGACAGTGTCTTAGTCTTGATCTGTGGAGGGTGGAGGCCAGATGGCATGGTGCAAGAGGGGGGTGGGGGGTGGTGGGGCAAAGTGAAGCAGTTGGTGCCTTGTATCCACATGCCTCATGGTCGGTGTCTGTGAAGGGTGGTGAGGGAAATGGTTTTGGAGGGTTTTGAGGAGAAGAAACCTGCGAGGCCTTAAGCGTTTGAGCAGTGGGGCAGTTGTAAGCAAGGGGCCTTAGGGGGCAGTGGGCCTTGTGGAGAATGCATGGTGAGTAGGGTTTGGAGCCTAGCCGGTGCGGGGAGGTGTGGGGGCAGCTGAGTTTTGGGGGGGAAGCTGGATTCTGAGAAGATGGAAAAGGGATTGTGGGCGAGGGGGGAGCAGGGTATGCAAGGAGTAGCAGTGAAGTTTGACTACGTGGAGGTGCCTGAAAGGGCCCAGTGAGCTGGGTAGTGAGGAGTCGGGCAGGCTGGACATGAAGGGTTGCATCTGTGCAGGATACTGTGGCTTGAGAGGGTAGGGAGGAGGCTGGGTAGGACTTGGAGGGGTGGGAGGAGACTGATGGGTGGGAGAGGGAAGCCAAGGGGCTCTTGAGGTGGCAGGGGCGGCATAGGAAGGGCAGGGAGATGCATTTCGGGGCCCTGCAGAGGGTTGGGGTGGGGGGGTGGATGAGTGTGAATGCTGGGAGCAGATCAGTCTGTACCCAGGCTGTGGGCTCAGGCAGGTGTATCTCTGCCTGACGGGCATCATGTGCTCCACACCACTGGAAGGAGCAGTCAGGGTCTGGATGTCTTTTCCTGATTTATTTTGTTTTTTCTAGGATGACAAACTGAATAACGTATTTCAAGACCCCTAGCATAGTAGTAAGGCTTCTATTTCCTTTATGACTGTTGAAAAATATTCACTGTGTTGATAGAGCAATGCACCGGACAAGATAACTGCCCATGGAGTCCAGTGATACCAAGTACCCAGCTGCTCTCCAAATCACAAGTGTACGACATAAGCTGCCCTGAAATACCTTCCTTGAATTCCTTTTCTTTTCACTGTCTCCACACCCTATGAAGGTGGCTGGCCCTGCATGCTTATTTTATAGGGTTTGTATGCAGCCTAAAACTTCAACCAACATGTTCTCATCCCTGGTCCCCAATCTCGGAGAATGGGGCAGACACGTGGATGGAGCAACTCTTCTGTAGCCCGGCCAATAGAATCAGTCTTACCTCCAAGTGAACCTGCTGGCTCCCTGTGTAGGAAGCGGCCAATATTTGAATACAGTGGAATCAAAAGATTTGATGGTGATCCAACAGGCTTCCACTCCTCCTGAGCTTGTGTGGATCATATTGAGACCTTGGGGCCCTCATAATTGTAGCAGCTTTAGAATCTCGGGGGCAGCAGTGCCTCTTGGCCATGTCAGACACGAGGCATCCCTCAGTAAATGTCAGCTCAGTAAATGTCTTGCCTCTCTTTCTTCTCCTTTTGATTTTATACTCTTGGCAAGAGAGCCCGCTTCTTTGTTTTTCCCTACTTGAAAAGAAGTAGGGAAGATGGTAAGAGGTCAGGATGTTTTTGATGCTGTACTGTTTGCAATCCGTAGCTTTATCTCCTGAGACGCATGTTTGCGTGCTTAATGGTGCAACCTTGTGAGGTCCCCTGTGGCAGCTGTGAGAGGATGTCAAGGCACTCTGCCATGCTATAGCATCCTGGTGGTGAATCACTGCACTAAGGTCTCCCCAGATGAGTTCAGGAGCTTGAGACCAGCATCACAGTTGCCACAGCTTGGTGCTGTATAGTATTGCAGGTTAGGACTGTCCTGGAACAGCCCCCACCCCAGTCCACTTGCGTACTGCCTTCCTTATAAACGCAGTATGCTTAGTTTCTCTTTTTGCTTTGGTGGGGGCAGGGGCATGACTGTATGTGTGTATGCTCATTGACGGAAGAGAATATAGTGGTATTTACGGTAGTGTGCATGCACAGCTATAGTGGTGCTTAGATGAGCCCAAGTCAGAAACCCTGTGTTTGGGGGGACTTCAGATCAACATGGCAACTTTGCATCTGTCTTGTTCTGGTATGCAAAGCTTGCTCATGGTTCTCCTGGTTGGGATGCTTTGGGTTTTGGGTACAGAACAGACTTGACAGCTTCTATCCATCACCAGTGAAGGGAATCGCAGTAATTGTGGGCAGTAAAACTTGTGGCTCGTTCAGCTTTATAGGCATATAGGTCCTTCATCTTTTGCATTTGTAAGCATTTAACTACTGTCTTGATGCCACTTACACCCTTGTGTCTCTTTCTCCACAGCTTCAGGCCTGACACCAAGCAGAAGTTCTGAAGTGTGAGAACCAAAAGAGGCTTTCCAAGCTGGTGACCTGGATAAAGAGATGTGGGAAGTTTGAAGCCTCTGTGAGCAGATATACCAAAGACATGTCAGCTGTTGCTCGACTAAGGCAGTGGAAGATGGACAGCCAGCCCAGGTGCCTTTAGCAGTGGACCAGAGTCCCATGGCACTGCTCTTCTCCCCAGCAGGGGGCCAGCCACCTGTTTTCCCCAAACCTTGGGACTTGCCTCATCTCTTCACAGCCTGACAACAGGGCTTCTTTTGCAGGCTTGGACAAAGACTCAAGGTACAGTCACAGTTCCCATAACTATCACTGCCCAGTTGAGAGAAGCAGCAGGTGACGCATCTTCAGCCTGATGCCCTATTGTCACATACCAGAAGCGAGAGAACATGTGCTTGCTCCAGTGCATGTCCAATAACCCACAAGAGCGCAATAGAGACCCTCGCTTAAACCAGTGGGGGAACTTGGGAGGGAGGTAGCACGCACTGGCAGCAGCTGACTTAGAATCTGGGAAGTTCTCCAACTTTCCCTTCAGTCTGCCCTGTGTTTTGAGGTGGCTTGTTCCAGTACCATCACAAAGGCTGTGACCCCTTCTTATTCACATTGCTTGGTTTCTCTGGAACTTTTTGCAACTGAACCAAAGCAGTTCTTGTTTGGATTGCAAAGGTGTCAGTTAGGTGGGGTTTTCCCCTTACTGTGCAAGATGCAAAATCCTCCCTTCCAGAACTGTCTCTTCTATACCATCATGGAACGCTGCTGCTGCCTGTCGCTGTCGTGTTTCCTGTTGACCTTAGCTTATGATATGTGCTGACATAGCTGCTAGTGGTGTGTTTTGGGTTTTGGCCCCTTTTTTTATTTTTTTTTAAAAGGGGCAGGAGGGACTGTTACAAGGATCCTGATGCGTATGTAGACATACATTGGCTATAATAGAAGCATCTGGTTAGTAGCAGGAACTGATGTCCCTTTTTTCCATGCCAAAGGGATGCTGCTGTGCATTGGGATGATCTGTTTGATCATGTTGTCTTGTAGGTCCTTTGCTCCATTTACTCTGGCTTTGTTGGCCAGCGAAGGACAGGAAGAAATGAGTACATCAACTGATGGTCACACCTGTAATACTTGCTTGGTGGTCTGAGAGAGACAGTCTATTAGACATCTCGTGCTTCAGCCACATGTCTGTAGTGTGGCATAGGATTTGGAAATGGCCAAGTCTGGCAAAAGTAAGGCTTACGATAATCTCTTCTCCTCAAAAGATGAAATAAGAAGGTACTGCTACTACTGCGTTCCAAGAAACAACTATCTTTTTTTTCCCTCTTTTTCCACCTCACCAGCTTATGGTACCCTTGACCAAGAGCCTTCCTTCTGTTGTCCCAGGCTGTGGCTGCTTGGTGCATAGAGCATGCTGATCTAGACTAGCATGAGCACATAGTATCCCTAATACCAGCTCTTGCAGAGTCCACAGTCTGTACCTGTAACTGTGGCTCCAGTTGCTGAGCACAGCTTTGGCTTGTAGACCAGCAACAGCAGTCCAGCTTCTGGATCCTGGAGCCTCACTCTGCCCCGATGCAGTGAGATCTGACTGGGCTCAGGGTGTATCATCCTTTGCTCTACTATATGTGTAAACAGCACAATGGGCTACAACTTGGCTCAGATCACAGGCTGGGCGGTGAATGGAATTTGATTCGGGAAGCGGTGGGGGGAAGGGAATTGAAGCAGGAGTTGGGGGAGGCGAAGCGGGCGGTGGAAGAATGGTTTGGGGGAAGGAGAGGGAGAGGATGGTTTTGGCATGGGCACTGTGGGTGGGGGAGGGGGAGGAATGGGGAAAATATTTTGCTGAGAAGGTAAAGAAAAAGGGAGGTGGGGGTGGTGGTTATGGGGGAGGGAGTGCAGATAGAGGAGCAAGGGGAGGTGTTGAAGGAGGTAATGTGTTTCTATTGGAGGTTGTATTAGAAGCGGGAGGTGGACAGGGACAGGTTCTTGGGGGAGTTGGAAAGGAGGTTAGGGGAGGGGGAGGGAGTGGATTTGGAGAGGGATATGATGGAGGAGGTGAGGGAGGTTTTGGCAGGGATGAAAAGGGAGAAGACGCCAGGTTTGGATGGTTTGCAGACAGAGTTTTGGGAGGTGGTGGGGGGATGTGGTGGAGGTGTTTCAGGAAATTATGGAGATGGGGGGGGGGGGGGAGTAGTGGGGGTGGTGGTGCTATTGCATAAAAAGGGAAGCAGGGAGGCTCTCCTGAATTGGAGGCCGATTACACTTTTAAATGTGGATTATAAGTTATTTTCAAAGGTGTTGGCAACGAGGATGGGGAAGGTGTTGGGGGAGGACCAGACATGTGGGGTTAAGGGTAGGAGGATGGTGGGGACACAGTCGGTGTGGAGGGATATGTTGGAGTATGTGGGAGAGAGGGGGTGGAGGGTGGGGGTGGGGAGTGTAGATTTAGAGAAAGCTTATGGTAGTTTGGAGCACGGGTTTTTGTTTGAGGTGTTGTGGCGGATGGGGTTCCCGGGGAAGTTCGTGGCGTGGGTGAGAGCACTGCAGAGAGGGGCGAGGAGCAGAATTTTGGTGAAGGGATTTTTGGAAGGGGAATTTAGGGTGGAGAGAGGGGTGCGCCAGGGGTGCCCCGTCTCTCCGGGGCTGTTTGTGTGCGGCATAGAGCCGTTGGCGCAAAGGGTGAGAAGGGATGGGAGGGTGAGGGGATTTTTGGTGCCGGGGAGTTGAGGGTCACGTTATACATGGATAATGTGATGTTTATGGTTCGGGATGAGGGGTCTCTGAGGAGGGTGGTGGAGGGAATTAGGGAGTATGAGGTGGCGGCGGGCCCACGGGTGAATAAGGGGAAGAGTAGTTTGGTGGTGGGGGAGTGGAGGGGGTTGGAGGAGGTGGAGAGGGAGGGGTTGAAGGTACTGGGAGTGTATATGGATGTGAGGGGAAAGGGGGAACAGGCATGGGAGGAGGTTTGAGGGAGGGTGAGGAAAGTGGTAGGGATATGGGGGACTAGGAAGCTGTCATTTAGAAGGAAGGTGGGGACTATTAAGCACTTTTTGTTGCTGATGACTTTGTTCATGTTGATGGTGTACCTGCCCACCTGGTTGCAGGTGAGGCGGGTGCAAAGGGAACTGTGTCTATTTTTTTTTTTTTTTGGGTTGGGAAGACGGTGAGGGTGGCGAGGAGGGAGGTATATAAGAGGGAAGACTTGGGAGGGTAGGGAGTGCCGGAATTAGAGGGTTTTTTTGTATGTGTACTTTTGGAAAGGGGTGGTGAGAGCTGCGGGGTTGGAGGGGAGGAGAGTGGGGGCAATGTGTAGGTATTGGACAGGGAAATACTTGAGAAGGTTGGGGTTATATGGGGGGAGGTGGTTGGGGTTGTGGGCCGAGAGACCGGCCAGGTGGTATACGCGGGGGTGGGGTTTCTTGAGGGCAAAGGGGCTGGAGGGGTTAGGGTGTGAGGGATTGAGGGAAGCAAAGTGGGTGTTGAGGGAAATTAGAGGGAGGGATGGGATGGCGGATATAGGGGAATGGTTGTGGGGACAGGTGGGGAGGGTCTTGAAGGGGATAGTGGGAAAGAGGTAGAAGGGGGAGCAGGAGGATTTTGTGTGGTGGGTGGTGAGAAGGGTGATAACAGTGAGGGCGGTGGAAATGGGGGTTGCTAAGGTCGGGGGAGTGTCCAAGGGAACTATGCACGAGGGAGGAAACGGTGTTTCACGAATTGTGGGAATGTTCATTTGCACAGAGGGTTTGGCAGAGTGGTGGGGTTTTGTAAAGCGATAGGGTGGGGGGATTGTGTGAGTTATGAGGGGGCAGTGTGTGGATTGGTGAGGCATAAAGTGAGGGAATGGGAAATTCGGGAGTTACTACTGTGTACACAGGTGGCGATGTGGAAGACGAGGTGTTTATTGGTTCAGAAGGGGCTTTGTTTTACTTCACGGGAGTGTGTTTATTTGGTGCATGCAGAGTTGGGGTACTACAGGAGTAAAGGGGAGTGGGAAGGTATTGATTGGAGGAAATTGTTTGAATAGGAGGAAGGGAGGGGAAGGGTTGAGAGAAACTATGTTATGATGTGTGTTATGTGTTGATAAATGAGATGGAGTCGAAATGTTTGAGTTGTTTAGGTAAGGGGGGGGGAAGTGTTTCTTTGCTGTTCGAGAAAGATTCTTATGTTATGGGGTGAATGGTTCTGTTTTGAGATTTGATGTGAGAAAGCTGGTGGTTTTCCTTGATTGTGTTGAAAGTTTTATGGGTTTGATACTTTGTTATTTAAAAAAAGAAAATTAATCTGTTCTTATCAGTTTAATCACTGCTATGTCTTCGATGTGAGGACCGCTCCCCTTCTGGGCAAGCGCCTTCCTCCTCCTCCTCCTCCTCCTCCTCTCTGGGTTCCAAAAGCAGCAGCACCAGGGGCGGGATCGCAACCCCAGGGGGCAGACCCTATGCAAAGGGCTGACGCTGGTTGGGCAACACACTGGCAGGGGAGTGAGCATGCGAGCGGGCGAGCAAGCCCGCACGCGCGCGCCCTCCTGCTCAGCAGCACTGCCCCCCCACTCCCGCTGGGGGGGGCCAGGGCCCTGCCCGGGGCCGCAGGGGCCCGCCGCAGCCCCGGAAGCGGTGCCCAGAGGGTGGGTGGGGGAGGCCGGGGCTTTCCCTGCTAGCTACTGGCAGGCCTTGCAGCCCCTTTCTGTGTGTCTCACCCTCCGGCTCAGCCTGCAAGGCCATTTATGACCAGATGCTATCTTCGTCTGGTCGTAAAGCCAGAGTGGTGGGGGGGGGGGGGTGGGCAAGTCCAAGTCAAGGCAAATGAAAGCAGGAGACGGAGACTGGAGCAAATGGAAGGAAGCCCGAGTCGAGTGGAGCGCGACGAAGGCAGTAGACGGAGGCCTGCCAAGGGTGAACTGAAGACAGCCCGAGTGGAGGCGGGCGGGTGTAAGTCAGTCGAAGTCAAGTCGCGTCCAAAGAAGCTGCAGTAGACCGAGCCCCGGGCAACCTGAAGCGAGGAGTCGAGTCTGCAGCGAGCCTGCAGTGCGACGCTGCAGCTAGTCAAGCAACCAAAACGCTGGCATGCATCCATAGAAGCTTCTCAAGCAAATCCTGGGACATCATTCTCCCCTTGTACTCGGCCTCAGCTGGAGTACTGCGTCCAGTTTTGGGCTCCGCAATTCAAAAAGGATGTGGAGAAGCTGGAGAGAGTCTGTCCAGAGAAGAGCCACGCCCGCGCTATCAGAGGTCAGGGAAGCAGACCCTACGATGACAGGCTGAGAGCCCTGGGGCTATTTAGCCTGGATAAAGCCCAGGCTCGCTCAGGGCCGATCTGATGGCCACCTCTAAGGTGGTCACCCCTGATCAACAGTATCTGGGGAACATTTGTTCACCAGAGCGCCCCAAGGGATGGATGACGGCTAGGTCAAATGGTCATCAACTACTACAACACGGTTTCAGGCTGGACATAAGGAAGAATTTCTTTCCTGTCCAAGCCCCCAAGGCAAGGTCTATCTAGAACAGCCTGCCACCAGAGGTGGTTCAAGCACCTACCTTGAACACCTTCAAGAGCAAACTGGATGCTTATCTTGTTGGGCTCCTATGACCCCAGCTGACTTCCTGCCCTTTGGGCAGGGGGCTGGATGGACTCTATGATCTTCTGAGGTCCCTTCCAGCCCTAATGTCTATGAAATCTATGTGTCGAGTCAGGAGCGGCACACACTTGCCAGCCCCTGCCCACCCACACGGTGGCTTTCCCACAGCAGAACCAGCCAGTCGCTCAGTTGCCAGGCCCCAGGACTGACTGCCACTGCCCTGCCGGGGCCACCCCTGGCCCTGCTTGCTGGGCCGCCGGCCTGGGGGGCCCGCTCCCCCTCTGGGGCTGGGCAGGTTATTGCTTCTCGGCCTCTTGAAGGCTCAGATCAGGTTGGCGGATGGGCCTAGGTCCGGCCGCTGCCGGGTCGGGCCTCGAGAGGCCGGGCGCTGGGGAGGACGGAGGCAGCGGCGGCGGAGATGAAGGCAGTGGCGTTGGCGATTTTGACGGAGGCGACAATGGCAGAGGAAGGAGCTGAAAGGAGAGAAGGACGGGAAGATCGAGATCCGTGGGAGAGCGGAAGCCGTGACCAGAAGATCGGAGGAGCGTTTGGAGGTCGAGGTGAGCGTTCGGCGGAGGAGGAAGGGTGGAGGGTGGTACAGGAGAGAGGGAAGGCCCAGGTGGGAGCAGGGGGGAGGAAGATCCCCAAAGAGGGAAGACCAGCAGTGGCGGAGGGAGGACGGCAGGAGCGTTCTGAGGAGGGGAGGGAAGCAGCAGGAGCTGCGGCAGCGTCGGGAGCGGAAAAAGAAGATGGAGGAGCAGGAAGGGAGACAAAATGGAGGCTGAAGGTGGTTTTGGGCCAGGAGGGCCACAAAGGACTGAAAACATTGAATCGGGTGGACTTTATGGCCGCGGTTCTATTTTCAACATTGAAAGTGAACCCCAGGGATGTGAGCTGCGTGGTAGCTTTTGATAACTATAGACAATGGAATGTGACCTTTGCGGATGATAAGAACTACGCTGCTTTCTGGAAAGCTCATGGAGAGGCGGTGCAACAGGGAGTTGGAGGGGTTGCACTTTGAGGTGGGGCAGAAAGCATGTGCGAGAGTGTTGTTTATTAAAATGTATAATGATATGTTGGAGAAGGATGAGGTGGGGTTCTGGCTGGAAGGGAGGGTCCAAAGAGTGGTTTATGTTGAAAAAGTGCGAGACCGGTGGGTAATTTGGATGGGGTCGTGGAGGGCAAAGGTGGTCTTACATGGGGGGGAGTCCAGGGGCAGTGAGGCATTTGATGTCTGTGGTGCAAATTGGGCCCTATAAAGGGTATTTAACGTACAACGACCAGCCCAAGTTATGTAGCAGGTGTGGGCAGGGGGGCCACCTGGCAGCCTTTTGCCATTTGACCATATGCTTTTGCTGCAGGGCAATGGGGCACAGGGCCCAGTTTTGCAAAGAGAAGCTGGTATGCAGGGGCTGTGGGCGGGAGGGGCACATACAGCAGCAGTGCCCGTTTTCTAATGCGAATAAAGTGCGGCGGGGGGAACCAGGAGGAGAACAGAAGAGAGGAGGGGCAGCAGGAGGGGGGCGAGGGAATGGTGGTGGAGGCAACACCTGTGGAGGAGTGTGACAAGGGGGGAATAGAGGAAGGGGTAAGGGGTTTGCTGGAGGAGGAAATAGAGATGGGGGGGAGGGAAAGGGGGAAGAAGGGGAGGGGGGGATATGGTATTAAAACAACTGCGGGGTATGGTGGAGCAATTGGGGACAGGACAAATGAAGGGGAAGGACTGGGCGGAGGAGATGGAAACGATGGAACAGGGGGGTTTGAAGAAAAAGAAAAAAGAGATGGAAGGGAAGGGGGGGAAGAAGAAACTGGAGGTGGAGGAGGGAGGGAGCAAAAAGACAAGGGAAATGAAAGGGAGAGAGGGGGGAAAGGAAAGGGAAGGAAGTGAGTGGTGTTTTGAGTCTGGGAGCTGTGGAAAGTCTCATTGAGACAACTGGGATACGGAGGGAGGGCGTTGAATCATCCGGGGAGTCCTCAGAGAGCGGGAGTGGGGAGGAAGGGTGAAGGGGTAGGGTGGTTTTGTTGGTTTTTTGTAAAGGAATTGAAATGGAAGGGAGTTTCCAAATTGCTTCCGTAAATGTGCAGAGTTTATTTTCAAGAAAGAGGTGGGAGAGGGTGGGGGAGTTCCTAAAAACATTGAAAGTGGACATTATATGCTTGCAAGAATGTGGGATTGGTTGGGAGGGGAATTATGGTTTCTTGGGGAAAAAGTGGGAGAAGGGTGGGTCGTGGTGGGTGGGGGAAATAAGGCAGCAGGGGTGGGGATTTTGGTGAATGAGGTATGGGTGAGGGTGATTGGGGTGGACACTTTAATTGAAGGTCGTTTGCAGCACATGAGGGTGGAAGTGGGGGGGGGGGGGGGATTTTCAACTTGTATGCACCTGTGGTGAAGGCTGAGAGAAGGGATTTCTTTAAGAAGATGGGGATATGTGGGGGGGGGGGGGAAAGGATTTTTGTTGGGGATTTCAATTGTATTTATACAAAAAGGTGATAGGGAAGGGGGTGTGTGGAGGGGTATTGGATAGTACAGGGAGATGGTTGGGGAATTGGATTCGGGAGGAGGGGTTGGTGGACATTTGGAAGGGGGAGCAGGTGGGAACATGGATTGATCCCGGGGGGAGGGAGGGTATCTTGAAATGATTTTGTTTCGATTTCGGAAGGAGCCAGGGTGGAGGGTAAGGAGGTTTTAGAAGTGGGTCTTAGTGATCACAAGGTGGTGAAGGTGGACTTGTGGGTAGGGGAAGCAGGGGGGAGAGGGAAGGGAGTGTGGAAATTGAATACAAGGGTGTTGGGGGACGAGGGGGTGCATGGGAGGTTTGGGAGGGAGTATGGTGAGTGGCAGACAACAAAGGTTTTGTTTAAGTCAAGGTGGGAGTGGTGGAGGGTTACAAAGGAAAGAATTAAGAAGTGGTTTATGCAGGTGGGGAAGCAGAAGGCGTGGGAGAGAAGAAGGGAATTGAGGAGGGTGCGGAAGTTGATTTGGGAGGCGGCAGGGGGGCAGGATGTGAAGCGGGAGTTGGGGGAGGCAAAGCGGGCGGTGGAAGAGTGATTTCGGGGGAAAGAGCAGGGAAAAAATGTTTTTGGCACGGGTACCGTGGGTGGGGGAGGGGGAGGAATGGGGGAAGTATTTTTCTGAGAGGGTAAAGAAGGGGAAAAAGGAAATGGGGCTGGTGATCATGGGGGAGGGGGTGCGGGTGGAAAATCAGGAAGAGGTGTTGAGGGAGGTGATGGGTTTTTATGCAGGGTTGTATAAGAGGCAGGAGGTGGATGGGGGGACAAGGGGGAGGGGAGGTGAGGGAGGTGTTTGGGGGGGGGAATGAAAAGGGGAAAGACACCGGGTTTGGATGGGCTACCAGTGGAATTTTACGAAAGGTTTTGGGAAGTGGTGGGGGGGATGTGGTGGAGGTGTTTCACGAGCTAATGAAGATGGGGGTAGTGGGGGAGGGGTTTGTGGTGGGGGTGGTGGTGTTGCTACACAAGAAGGGAATGAGGGAGGAGCTCCAAAATTGGAGGCCTGTCACTTTGTTAAATGTAGACTAAGTTATTCTCAAAGGTGTTGGCAATGCGGATGGGGAGGGTGTTGGGAAAGGTGGGGGTGGGGGGGGGGACCAGATGTGTGGTGAAGGGTAGAAGGATTGTAGATACTCAATGGGTGATGAGAGAGATGCTGCAGTATGTGGGGGAGAGGGGATGGAAGGTGGTGGTGGGTAGTGTTGATTTTGAAAAGGCATATGACAGTTTAGAGCACTGGTTTTTGTTTGGGGTTTTGGAGCTGATGGGGTTCCCGGGGAAACTTGTGGGGTGGGTGAGGGCACTGTATGAAGGAGCACGAAGCAGGATTTTGGTGAGGGGGGGTTCTGGGGGGTGGGGGAGTTTCGAGTGGAGAGAGGGGTGCGGCAGGGGTGCCCCCTTTCTCCGGGTTTATTTATATGCGGGATAGAGCCTTTGGTGCAGCGGGTGCGGAGGGATGGGAGGGTGAGGGGGGTTCTGGTGCCGGGGGGGGGGGGGGAGAGGGAGTTAAGGTGATGGTATATATGGATGACATTGCTTTTGTGGTCAGGGACGAGGGGTCTTTGGGGAGGGTGGTAGAGGGAATTAGGGACTATGGGGAGGTGGCGGGGGTACGGGTAAATAAGGGGAAGAGCATTTTGTTGGCAATAGGGGAATGGAGGGGTTTGGAGGAGCAAGGTTGGCAGGTGGAGAGGGAGGGGGCGAAGGTGTTGGGGGTCTATATGGATGTGGGGGGGAAAGGGGAACAGGCATGGGAGGTGGTTTGAGGGAGGGTGAAAAAGGTGGTAGGGATATGGGGTACAAGAAGGTTGTTGTTTAGGGGGAAGGTTAGTGTCATAAAGCAGTTTTCATTACTGATGGTTTTATTTGTGGCGATGGTGTACCTGCCCACTTGGCTGCAGGTGAGGCGGGTACAGAGGGAAGTTTATTTATTTTTCCGGGGGGGGGGGGGAGGAGATGGAGAGGGTGGCAAGGGGGGAGGTGTATAAGAGGGAGGAGCTGGGAGGGTGGGGGGTACCGGAATTGGAAGCTTTTGTCTATGCACATTTTTGGAAGGGGGTGGTGAGGGCGGCGGGGTTGGAAGGGAGGAAAGTAGGGGAGTTTTGCAGATACTGGGCGGGGAGGTTTTTGAGAAGGCTGGGTTTGTATGGGGGGCGGTGGACCGGGGTGTGGGCTGAAAAGCCAGCAAAGTGGTACACGAGAGGGTGGAATTTTTTGAGGGCAAAGGGTTTGGAAGGGGTAGGGTATGAGGGTTTGAGGGATGCAAAGCGGGTGGGATGCAATGTCAGATATAGGGGAATTATTGGGGATGCAGGTGGGGAGTGTACAGAAAGGGATAGTTGGGAAAAGGTGGAAGGGGGAGCATGAGGATTTCACATGGCGGGTGGTTTGTAGGGTGATCCCTGTGAGGGCAGAACAGTGATAGTGGGGTCTCACAAGGTCGGCGGAGTGTCCGTGGGAGGAGACTATTGTTCATGTGCTATGGGAATGTGCTTTTGCTCAACGGGTCCGGCAGAGGGTGGGGAGGTTTTGTGAGGCAATGGGGTGGGGGGATTGTGTGAGTTTTGAAGGGGCGCTGTATGGGTTAGTGGGTTGTAGGAAGAGGGAGGTTAGGGTGTTATTACTTTGTGCACAGGTGGCGATTTGGAAAGCGAGGTGTTTGTGGGTGCAAAAAGGGCTTTATTTTTCATCACGGGAGTGTATTTACTTATTGTATGCAGAGTTGGGATCTTATCGTAGTAGAGGGAAAGGGGAGTGGGAGGGGATGGAGTGGAGGAGGCTTTTTGAGTGAAGGGAGGGATAGCCATTAGGATTTTGGTGTAGAGTAAAAAAAGGGGAATGGGGAAGGGTTAGTTTGAAGGGTTAAAAGGGGTTTTTTGGATATCTGTTCCAAGTTGGGTTTCTGTTTGGAGAAAAGAAGTGTAATTGTCCTTTGGTTGTTTTGAAAGTAATGTAGTATGATGGGAATTTATGTAAACGGTTTGCGTTTGGAGTGGGATAATCAAAGTCTTTGTTGTTTGAGTTGAGATTTCAATATTTTGGTACTATGTCAATTAAAAAAAAAAATCTGTTCTTATCAGTTTAATTGCTGATATGTTCTCGATGCGAGGACTGACGCATTAAACGCATTTTTGGTGCTGGGAGCGGGCCTCAGAGCTTGCTCTAGCCCCTCCACGCATCAGCCCGGTATTGTAGTGCCTCTTGGCCCGGTGCCTGCTCCCCTTCTGGGGGAGCGCTGCCTTCCTCCTCTCTGGGTTCCAAAAGCAGCGTGTGGTGGGAGAAACCTCCCTAAGGTTGGTTGTCTAGCTGTAATTTGATAGACAGACAACGCGGGTAAAGACAGACAGCTGTTTATTTGCTAGAGCAAAGACCATAAAGCCAGCAAAAGGCAAAATGGCCCCCCCCCCCCCCCCCCAAGGGTGAGGTGATCTTTTATACTTCTTACAGCAAGGCAAGACTACATGGTTAACAACAAAGCAATACTTGGGTGGTGCTTTGCAAATCTTTGTAACGGCATATTTCTATTAAGCTGAACTAGCACTTTCTAAAAGCTAAAAGTTAAGTAACAGTAACATTATAATATGTTAGCAAAACCTTATACAGTAGTAGATACTTCTCAAGGACACAACCAGTGCACCCAGAACAATGGTTTCCCTGTCTTATCTTGCTTCTTGCTGTAGCTGACTTTTCAGCACACAGATCTATTTTTTAACTTGAAAAATGCTTAATAGAGTTAATGATTATATGACAGCCAAGCCTTTGCTTGTACCATTCTGCCATGTGGTCAGCTGTATTGCTAGGCCACAGGTCATGCCTTGTATTCAGCTGTAAAGCTAATACTTCTTAATAATCCAAATTATTGTAAGCCTAACAGTATGCTATCAAAAAACTATTTTATTTCAGGGTAATAACAAACCTGTGCACTACAATTCCTCCCTTTGTTTTAATTTTCCAGAGGAAATTTTGGAACACACTTTTAGGTATTTAACTTTTTGTGGGGTTAGGTTTGGATGATTGATAATGGATATTTGTATAAACTGACCATATATTTTTACTTGTCTTTGCATAAACTGTTGTCCTAGACAGCACAGACACTGAAAACAGCACAACAGGCAGATTATAGTTATAACAATTCCGATTAAGCTTAATATAAAAGGTCTAAGCCATCCTGTAAGGGAAGGCAACCAATTAGTGAGCCAACTAAGAGATGTATCTTTGGGGATTTTAGCTATATCTTTAGCTTTTTGGATATGGACAGCTGTATCATTGAGGTGGGTTTGTACTATTGTAAAAGAACTGTTAACCCAAACGCAACATTCTGGTCCGATATCCGCACAAGCTCCCCCTTGAGCAGCAAGGAGAAAATCAAGGGCTATACGGTTTTCAATTATCATTTGTCAGAGTTCTTCTTGGTGTCAGCCAAGGCAGCAATGGCCTTTGAGAGTTCCTTGTGATCTTTACTGAATTTATGAGCCATGATTTTTATCACAGCTTGCAGGCATGGTGTAAATCTTCCAAGACAAGCAGTGTCTATTCCCGGGAGTATATCTGCTAAAGAACACCCGACTAATACTCCTTTGGTAAGCGGAGTTTTTTGATATTTGTCTACTATATCACGGCTTTCTTGCAAATCCCTCTTGTTTCGCCACCTGTCCCGTGGAAGGTGCGTGGCGAAGGACATAGAGGGTTTTAGCATTGCCGGATAGCAGATACCTTTTCCTTTGGCAGGGATTTTATGGTAGGCGTGGGAGCCACACACCCAGTATTTTCCTTTTAAAGCAGCGAGGTTTGAATACTTAGGAGGTATTCAGCCCCCGTTTCCTAATCCTAGCACCCCGCGTTCACCCTCTGATTTAAAGGAAGGATTTGCAGTTCCATTGAAGAAGCGTTGTCCCCGGGAGGTATCAGTGTACAAACAATACCACAAGGTATTATTTAAAGAGGAGATGGGGGTGCAGATAGGATTAGTGCCCTTGGTTAAGTTGTTGTTGTTGTAGAAATCATTGTAAGAGCTGCAATAGGTAGGAGTTGCTGTGTTGTTATTATGCCAGTCTCCTCCACTTGAACTAGTAAAATAGTGGTGACATATGTTTGTGTCTAAATTAATGCAGTCTGATACTGAGCAGTTTATATAGAAACACCAATTTTTAACAACAGGCTTTATTAAAAGGAACTCCTGCTGACTTTGGTCCCAAGCTTGGTTATTAGAGGGGTTTAAAAGTGACTCGGGGCCCAAGGGGATGGGAGTCATGGGAATTTCTCCTTGGGTGTGGAGAGGAAAATGACTGTACACCCAACAATCACTTTGGTTTTCTGCTTTAGCGGCTCTGTCAACATATTGGAGATGCATATTGTTATCAGAGATATGGGCAACAGTAGGCTTAAGAGTAGCCTTAGCCTGAGGAGACTTTGTAAATTGTCTGAAAACTGGGTGGGGCTAGGCTTTATACAATATTCTGTTCCATAAGTAAATACCCGAACTTCTGCTGAACTACAGCAATGTGAGGGAGGATATCAAGGGGCAATGTTGACCTTCCCGGCTATATCAGAGAGTTCGATTGAATCACTTATTCAGACAGGAAAACCTCGGGCACCAGGATTAGCACACTTATAGCAACTGGCAGCTATAGCCGACCCCTGTGAGAGACTTATTTCTCCAGCAAAGAGAAAGATTAGAAATAACATAGTTATAAAAACCATATTATAATAAAAATCAGCACAAACAGTATGTATAACCCTGCAGCTCTTAATAACTGATCTTCTGGGACATGTTACAGTCTCAAAGTGCTTGGTTTCAGCTGATCCAAAAGTGTCTAGAGGATGCAGTACTTGGAGTTCGGTGCTCTCTGGGCTGGGCAGGACCCCAAAAGGGTGACAGTTCATTAGTGGACCTTGGTTAGTTTGAGTTTTATATTATCTAATGGGCTGCAGGTCCAGGAGGTGTTTGTCTTAATTTTTTTGTCCGTTTCTGGCTCACCCTTGTCGCGGTCAGGCGGGCGTGCGGTGCTCCTGTGAAATCTGCAGTCGTCTTCTTCTGGCTTCCCCTTTTCCAGGTCAGGGAAGCTCGCGTTGGAGCCAATCCTGAGCTCTGATGAAACTTCTGTCTTCTTTGTATGAGTATAATGAATCCAGTTGTCTTTTTCTGATACTCTTATGGCGGTGTGGGAGGTGAGGAGGACTACATACGGTCCTTGTCACTTAACTTGGAAACGGTCTCCCCTTAAACTTTTTATATACACCCAGCCTCCAGGCTGGATGCGATGTGTTGGGACATCGGCAGGGAGGGGTTGGCTTAAAGCAGCATACCTATGGAGAGATTTTAACTGAGACTGTAGAGATAAAATATAAGAGGTGAGTCCTTTATCGCCTAAAAGAGAAGACGTGTGAGCCGGTAGTAAGGGGAAATGTTGGGGAACAGGGTGTCTAAACAGCAGCTTGTAAGGGCTGAGCTTTAGTTTTTTTGGGGGGGTCATTCTGATGGATGTAAGGGCCAGTGGGAGAATCTTAGTCCATTTTAACCTGCTCTCAGCACATAGCTTTTCAATTTTTTGTTTTAGGGTCTGATTCATTTTTTTTACTTGTCCTGAGCTTTCTGGGTGCCAAGGGGTATGCAATTTATATTCTATTCCTAGGCAGCTGGCCAGTGTTTTATTTAAGTCAGCAGTAAAATGTAATCCTTGAGTGCTTTTAATGATACGTGGAGGACCAAACCTGGGTATAATTTTATTAAGGAGTATTTTTACTACTTGTTGTGCTGTAGCTCTTCTGGTGGGGAAGGCTTCTACCCACCCTGTGAGTTGGTCAATAATTATTAGGAGGTTTTTGTACTCATTGTCTTCAGGCATATCAGTAAAATCTATTTGTAGTCTTGCAAAGGGAGTATAAGCCCAGGGGCAGGCTCCAGGGGGTCCTGATTTTTTTTTTCTTTGATATTAAACTTTTTTGTATGTACTGTAGTGTTCTAAAAGCCTTTTTGCTTTGTGGTAGACTCCGGGTGTGTAGAACAGCCTGTTAGTGATAGTGGCAAGTTTTTCATAACCTAAATGCTCTCTTTGATGGAGTTGTTGCAGATAGGGTCTAAGGGCTGCTTTAGGTAGCACTATCCTTTCATCTGGCAATTGCCATATTCCATCTTTTTCACAGGTGGCTCCTGCCGCTTTCTATCTCTGTTGTTCTAAAGGTGGTGCAGACTTGTACATTTTTAGCTCTAGCAGTATTTCCAAATATGCCTTTGACTGAGAAATTTGAGCTTGGAAGGCTAGGGCGGATAGCGGCAGTAAGGCTGCTGTTTGAGCTGCAGCATTGGCCAGGGCATTGCCTTTTGAGACTTGATCTCCCTTTTTGGTATGGGCTGGGCAATGCATTACAGCTATGGCTTTTGGCAACATTATAGCTCATAGGAGATCATTGACTTGTTTAGCATTTGATACTTTAGTTCCAGAGGCTGTCATAAATCCTCTGTGTTTCCACAATTGTCCAGTGGCATGACTGATTCCAAAGGCATACTTAGAATCAGTCCAAATATTTACAGAGTGGCCCAATGTTAATTGACAAGCTCCTGTAAGGGCAGTAAGTTCAGCCGCCTGCGAGCTCAACTGCCCAGGCAGTGGTTCAGCTTTAAGTACTTTAAATGGAGTTACTATTGCATAACCCGTTCTTTTAACTCCATTGACTAAATTGAAGAGCCATCTACAAAAAAAAAATCAAGTCAGGGTTGTCTAAGGGTAAGTCACTAAGATCTATCCTGGGTTTGTCTGAAAATGCTGCAACTTGAAGGCAATCGTGGGAGTCTGGTTCCCCATTGCTGGGTAGAGGTAATAAGCCAGATTCAGGGTATTGCATCTCTCTATGACCAAGTCTGTAGCCATTAAAAGTGTGGCTTTCTATTTGTTCATTCTCTGATGAGAAAAATGTTGAGTATTTTTCTGGAGGAGGAGGGCTACTGCTTGTGGAGCCTTTAGGATAAGGGGGTATCCAAGGACTAATTCCTGGGCTTTTTCGACTATTGTTGCAGCTGCTACCACTGTGCAAAGGCAGCCTACTCCCCCCTTTGCCACTGGATCTAATTGTGCAGACAAGTAAGCTGCAGGCAGCTTTATGATCTCAAAAGACTGGTTCTTCTGTATCTTTTGGGGTTTGTTTTTTTTGGCGGGGGGGGGCTTAATAAAAGTTTTAGTAGCAATGGCTAAGATTTTTGTCATGGATTTATTCTCAACACCCTCAGTGTCAGGTTGGAGCTTCTTTTTAATCTCTTTGCTAGCCTGACTTATGAATACAAGTTTTAACACAGGCAAAGTGGCAGGTGTCTCGGGCTCCATGTGTCCATACTGATGTATAGCTTTATAGAGTCTTTCAAAGTAGTCTGAAGGGTGTTTTTCAGGGCCCTGAACAGTAGCTGTCACTTTGGACCAGTTTGTAGTTTTATCTCCTGCTTTCTTTAATCCTTTTAAAATGCTGTCTTTTAGTATTCGTATTGAATTTTGCCCCCTTTCCTGACTGTAATTCTAACTTGGATTTTGCCTAGGCACGCCATTAGGCATGGGGTGGTTTTCATGGGGCTGATCGGCTAGAAATTGGTCAGCATGGCGTAGTACTTGAGTCTTCTCATCCGTAGCTAAGAGGCTTTTGAGAAGCTGCATGACATCTGACCAGGAGGGGTTATGAGTTATGAAAATGGTTTTGAAGCGCCTTAGAACTACTTCGGGATCATCTCTGAGCCTGGGGGTGTTTTCTTGCCAGTTTAAGAGGTCGGTGGTGGAGAACGGAGCATGTGTCCAGTGACTGATAACTTCTCCACCCTCACCAGGCACAGGGTATTCTCTTAGAGGTAACTGAAGTGCAGGCTTAGACAATTTTTGACGAGTGCGATTTGAAATCGGAGTGGAACTGGAATCTGGAGAGGGATCTCTGGATCCCTCTCCAGATCCGGGACTCGGGGATTCCGAGAGAGACAATCGAGGTGATGCCTCCCGAAGACTTCTCAGTCCCTCGGCCAGCCCGGGGGCAATGTTTTGGGGTTCAAACATTGGGGGTGGTATCAATGGTAGGTTAGGGGGCCTAGGCATGGGTCTGTAATCAGCTTCTGAATATGACGGTGGTGTAGCAGGTTTTGGACACAGAAGGGGAGCTAACAGATTCTGGAAAGATGCAGGGGTCAGGGAAGCTAAAGGTTTACTAGCAACATTGTCTCATAAATACCAATAATTTATTAGGTCGAGGCAGGGGTCCTCCAAGATCTTTCATAAGGCAGCCAGACAATTTGGGTCAAACGATCCATTTTCTGGCCATTGTCTTCCCAAATCTAACTGGGACGTATAAGACGTCCAATTAGTTAAACAGAGTTCTGCCATACGAGACTTGGACAGTTCTGCCCGTCCCTCCAAATGTTTCCAATTCTTAATCATAAAATCAAGGGGTGAATCGGGAATAGCTTTTCCTAGACTGGAACCCATGATTATATCCAAGCACAAGCAGTCTTATTTCCTTAAGTTCTACCTGCCTAGGAGCTGTTTTGTCCACATACAACAACCGGTGTTCTCAGACTCCACTGGCTTTCTCTGTGAGGAGGGGCGTCTTGAGTCCGAGCCCTAGTCATTGGCCGTTATAACAGCATTTCTACCTTATATCTGTGTCTTTTGCCTTTCAGCCAGGCTGCTGCTCTAACAGCTTTTAAATCAGCAGACAGATACCCTCAAAGACTGCTTCCAGAGACCTCTAGAGGTTAAAACCAGATAGAAACCAAAAACATACCTGACCTGAGGTACTCGCCGGTACAGTTCCTTTACCCGACTTGAGGATCCCGCCTTATTGGTCCCAAGGGGACTGTCCACCTCCCAAGACTGACCCAAATAGGTGAACTCACCTGGTGCGTGCTGGGGTGTCGGGGGATGGAGGTCTCCAAAGGCTCCAAGCTATATATATGGGTCCCATCTGGGGTGCCAAATTGTGGTGGGAGAAGCCTCCCTAAGGTTCGTTGTCTAGCTCTAATTTGATAGACAGACAATGCGGGTAAAGAAAGACAACTGTTTCTTTGCTTGAGCAAAGAACAAAGCCAGCAAAAGGCAAAATGGCCCCCCCTCAAGGGTGAGGCGATCTTTTATACTTCTTACAACAAGGCAAGACTACATGGTTAACAACAAAGCAATACTTGGGTGGTGCTTTGCAAATCTTTGTAAGAGCATATTTCTATTAAGCTGAACTAGCACTTATTAAAAGCTAAAAGTAACAGTAACATTATAATATGTTAGCAAAACCTTATACAGTAGTAGATACTTCTCAAGGACACAACCAGTGCACCCAGAACAATGGTTTCCCTGTCTTATTTTACTACTTGCTGTAGCTGATTTTTTTTCAGCACACAGATACAGATCCACTTTTTAACTCCGTTAAGCATTTTCTGAGTTAAAATGATTACTTGACACAAGCAAAGGCCTAGCTATCATTCTGCCTTGTGGTCAGCTGTATTGCTAGGCCACAGGTCATGCCTTGTATTCAGCTGTAAAGCTAATACTTCTTAATAATCCAAATTATTGTAAGCTTAACAGTATGCTATCAGAAAACTATTCTATTTCAGGGTAATAACAAACCTGCGCATGGCAGCGGCAGCAGGGGTGGGGCTGTAGCTCCTGGGTGCCCCCAGGGGGCAGACTCTATGCAAAGGTTTGCTGCTGGGCAGGCAGCACACTGACAGGGGAGGGAGGAAGGGAGCGAGCAAGTGAGCAGCGCCCTCTGGCGTGGCAGGCAGCACAAGGCTCCTGCCTCCTGCCCAGGAGAAGCCAGGGCCCTGCCCGGGGCCGCAGGGCCTGGGCCTGGGCAGGCGGGGGGGTGCGGGCCGGGAGCCTGCCGGGGCCCGCTGCAGGCCTGGAAGCAGCACCTGGAGGGTGGGTCGGGGAGGCCAGGGCTTTCCCAGCTACTGGCAGGCAGGCCTTGCAGCCTTTTTCTGTGTCTCTTGCCAGGTCTCTGGCTTGGCCTGTGAGGCCGCTTAAGACCAGATGCTGCCTTCGTCCAGGGTGGTCGTTGTCGTTGACGCTGCTGCCGCCGCCGAACAAAGCCAGAGTGGCGGGGCGTGCACAAGTGCAAGTCAAATGAAACCAGTAGACGGAGACCAGGGCAAACGGAAAGAAGCCCGAGGCAAGGCAAGGTGAGCCTGCAGTGCGATGCTGCAGCTAGTCAAGCGACCAAAAGGCTGGCTTGCATCCAGAGACGCTTCTCAAGCAAAGCCTAGGACATCGTCCTTCTCCCCTTGTAATAGGCCTCAGCGAGGCTGCAGCTGGAGTACTGCGTCCAGTGTTGGGCTGGCTCCACAATTCAAAATGGATGTGATGTGGAGAAGCTGGAGAGAGCCTGTCCAGAGAAGAGCCGCGCGCGCACAATCACAGGTCAGGGAAGCAGACCCTGTGATGACAGGCTGAGAGCCCTGGGGCTCTTGAGCCTGGATAAAGCCCAGGCTCACTCACTCGCTCGGGGGCGATCTGATGGCCGCCTCTAAGTTGACCACCAACCAGTAGCTGGGGGAACGCGTTTGTTCACCCGAGCGAGCGAGGGCCCCAAGGAAGGGATGATGGCCAGGTCAAACGGTCATCAACTAACTACTACAAGGCCGTTTCAGGCTGGACAGGAGGAAGAATTTCTTTCTTGTCTGAGCCCCAAGGCAAGGTCTGTCGGGAACAGCCTGCCACCGGAGGTGGTTCGGTTCGAGAACTGATACGTCCTCGACATGAGGCCTCTAGAAGGCCATGAGCAGAGCACCAGGGAAGACGGAGGGGACAGCGGAGCAGAGAGAGATGGCAGCTACGAAGGCGAGGCCCAATATGCAGATCGGGATGCAGATTGGTATGCAAATGACAGCAGAGACGAGGGCTGAGGAGGATAGAGTTCAGGGGCAGCGGCGGCGATGGGCGAACCAGATCAGCAGAAGGGACGATGGAGTTGGTGAGCGAACGGCGGAGGAAGGGTGGACCTGTGTGCAGCGGAAAGGGAAGGCCCAAGTGGAAGCAGGGGGGGGCAGAAGACCCCCAAAGAGAGAGGAGCATTGCTGGCAGCAGGGAGTCGTCGGGAGACCCAGGGGCAAGAGAAGGAGGCGGCAGGAGAGGGGGACCCTGAAGAGGAAGAAAATGGAGCCCAGGGGACAAAATGGAGGGTGAAGGTAACCTTTGCCCTTGAGGGGTATAAGGGAAACAAGACTGAGGCGCGGAGACTTTATGGCTGAGGTCCTCTTGAAGACTCTCAAAGTGAATCCGAGGGACTTGCACTGTGTGGTGCCCTTCGACAACAGGAAGGTCTGGAATGTGACTTGAAAATGAGTAAAGTTATGCTGCCTTTTGGAAGGCGAGTGAGGAGGCATTGGAACGAGGGGAGCTGGAGGGGTTGGTGTTTGATATGGGGCGGAAGGCACGGGAGAGAGTGCTGTATATTAAGATGTTTACAGACATGTTGCATAAGGACAACGTGAGAAGATGGTTGGAACAGAGGGTGGAGAGAGTGACATTAGTAGAAAAAGAATGTGATTGGTGGGGGGTTTGGACAGGGGCATGGAGGGCGAAGGTGGTGCTCCATGAGGTGGTGGGGAGCCCCGGGGTGGTTAAGCACTTGGCTTTGGCAGTGCAAGTTGGGCCGTGTAGGGGATATGTGGTGTATCGCGACCAGCCCAAGCTGTGCAATAGGTGCGGGCAAGAGGGGCACCTGGCGGCGTTCTGCCAACTTAGGGTGTGTTATTGCTGCAGGGGGCTGGGGCACACAGCTCAATTCTGCAAGGAGAGCTTTGTATGTAAGGGTTGCGGGCAGGAGGGGCACATACAGCAGACGTGCCCCTCGTCCTACACAAATCTAGTGCGGATGGCGGGGAGTCGTGAGGAGTGGGGGGGGGGGGAGGAGAGAGAAATGGAGGAGGAGGAACAGATGGGTGTGCTAGAAGAGGGAGGAGAGATGTTTGTGGAGGAAAGGTCTGGGGGGGAGGAGGAGGGTAAAGAGGGGATCAGAGGCAGTCAAGGAGCTGGTGGAGGAGGAGAAGTTGGAGATGAAGGAACAGAAGGGGGAAGAGGGGGGCGATGCGGCATCGCAACATTTGAGGGGTATGCTGGCGGAGTTGGAAATGGAACAAAAATGGGACAAACAACGGGTCAAACACAAGAGAAGGGGTGGGCAGAGCAACTGGAGGAGGTGGAGGCAATTGAACAAGGGTGGGAGGGGAGTCTCAAGAAAAAGAAGAAACGAGGGGAGGAAAAGGGGAAGAAGAAGCTAGGGGTGCAAGCAGAAGGTGGAAAGGAAGAAGGGAAGGGGAAGAAGAAAGAGCAGAGGGAGGGAGAAGGGGAAAGGAAGGAAAGTTTGGGATTTCTGAGCCCAAGAACAGTGGAGGGGCTGTTTGAACCACCTGGGAAATGGAGGAAAGGGGTAGAGGCCTCACTGGAGGCATCAGAGTGGGAGTGGGGATGAGGTGTGAGGGGGGGAATTTTCATTTCTGTTGATTGCCATGGAAGGGGAATTTTGTGTTGTCTCCTTGAATGTGAGGAGTCTGTTATCTAAGAAAAGGTAGGAAAGGGTGGGAGGGTATTTGAGGGTGTTAAGGGCTGATATTATTTGTTTACAAGAGTGTGGGATTGGGTGGGAGGGGGATTATGGGGTGCTGCAGAGAAGATGAGGATAAGGGAAGGTCGTGGTGGGCAGGGGTGGGTGGAAATAAGGTGGCAGGGGTGGGGATTTTAGTGAATGAAACATGGGTGAGTGCTTGGGGTGGAGGTGTTAATTGAGGGGCAATTGCAACACATGAGGGTAGAGGTGGGGGGGGAGGAGGTGGGGGCGTTCAATGTCTATGCACCAGCTGTGAAGGAGGAGTGGAGGGAATTCTTTCGGAGATTGGCAATATGTGGGGGAGGGAAGAAGGTGTTTGTAGGGGACTAACTGCATTATTGAGGGAGGGGATAGAGAAGGGGGGGATTGGCTGGGGAAGTTTGGACAGCATGGGGAGGTGTTTGGGGAACTGGGTTCAGGAAGAGGGGCTGGTGGATGTCTGGAGGGGGGAGCGGTTGGGAACGAGGACCGAACTGGGGGGGGGGGGGGGGAGAAGGTTTTGCAAATTGATTTTGTTTGTTTGGTTTCAGAAAGGGTGGGGGTGGAAAGGAAGGAGGTGGTGGAAGTTGGGTTTAGCGATCACAGGATGTTGAGGGTAGAGTTACAGGTTGGGAGAGGGAGGGGGGTGTGGAAGCTGAACACAGGAGTACTGGAAGACGAACTGGTGTTTGGGAGGGAATATGAGAGGTGGAAAACAACAAGGGTGCTGTTTAAGTCTCATTGGGAGTGGTGGAGGGTTATGAAGGAGAAGATCAGGGGGTGGTTTATTCGAGTTGGGAAACAGCAGGCGTGGGAGAAGAGGAAGGAGCTGGGGAGACTGCAGGGGAAGGTTCAGGGGTTGATTCGGGAAGTGATGGGGGGAAAGGAAGTGAAGCGCGAGAGTTGGGGGAGGCGAAGTGGATGGTGGAGGAATGGTTTTGGGGGAAGGAGCAGGAGAGGATGTTTTTAGCACTGGCACTGTGGATGGGGGAGGGGAAAGAATGGGGGAAGTATTTTGCAGAGAAGGTGAAGAAAGGGAGCAGGGAAGTGGGGGCAGTGGTGACAGGGGAGGGGGTGCGAGTAGAGAAGCAAAGGGAGGTGTTGAAGGAGGTGACAGGATTCTATGCGGAGCTGTATAAAAAGCGGGAGGTGGATGGGATGGCAGGGGAGAGGTTTTTGGGGGAGTTGGAAAAGAGGGTAGAAGAGAGGGAGAGGGTGGAGTTGGAGAGGGACATCACGGAGGAAGAGGTGAAGGAGGTGCTGGGGCAGATGAAGGGGAAGACGCCGGGTTTGGATGGGTTGCCGGCTGAATTCTACGAGCGGTTTTGGGGGGTGGGGGGGGGGGGACATGGTGGAGGTGTTCTGGGAGGTGATGGGGTCAGGGGAGGCGGGGGAGGGTTTTGTGGTGGGGGTGGTGGTGTTACTGCACAAGAAAGGGGACAAGGAGGTGTTGAAGAATTGGAGACCTATTACATTATTGAATGTAGACTATAAGTTGCTCTCAAAGGTGCTGGCAGCAAGAATGGGGAAGGTGATGGGGGAGGTGGTGGGGGAAGACCAGATGTGTGCAGTGAAGGGTAGGAGGTTGGGGGATACGCAGTGGGTATGGAGGGATATGTTGGAGTACGTGGGGGAGAGGGGGTGGAAGGTGGTGGTGGGCAGTGTAGACCTAGAGAAGGCCTATGACAGTTTGGAGCACGGGTTCCTGTTTGAGGTGTTGGGGCGGATGGGTTTTCCTGGGAAATTCGTGGGGTGGGTGAGAGCCCTGTATAGAGGGGCGAGGAGCAGAATCTTGGTGAAGGGCTGTTTGGGAGAGGAATTCAGGGTGGAGAGAGGGGTGCGCCAGGGGTGCCCCCTCTCTCCGGGGCTGTTTGTGTGCGGCATATAGAGCCATTGGCACAGAAGGTGAGGAGGGATGGGAGGGTGACACTGTACATGGATGACGTGATGTTTATGGTGAGGGATAAGGGGTTGCTGGAGAGGGTGGTGGAAGGAATTAAGGAATATTGGGAAGCAGCGGGGCCACGGGTGAACAAAGGGAAAAGTAGTTTGTTGGCGGTGGGGGAGTGGGCCGGACTGGAGGAGGTGGGGTGGTGGGTGCAGAAGGAGGGTTTGAAGGTGCTGGGAGTCTCTATGGATATGAAGGGGAAGGGGGAACGGGCGTGGGAGGAGGTTCGAGGGAGGGTGAGGAAAGTGGTAGGGCTATGGAGAAAGAGGAAGCTGTCGTTCTGGGGGAAGGTGGGGATTATGAAACAGTCTTTGCTGCTGACAATTTTCTTTGTGGCAATAGTGTACCCGCCCACCTGGTTGCAGGTGAGGCGGGTGCAAAGGGAAATGTCTCTCTCTTTTTGGGGTGGGCAGATGGAGAAGGTGGGGAGGAGAGAGGTATATAAGGGGGAGGACTTGGGAGGCTGGGGCGTGCTGGAACTAGAGGTTTTTCTGTATGTGCACTTCTGGAAAGGGGTGGTGCGACTTGCGGGCCTGGAGGGGAGGAAAGTGGGGGCAATGTGTAGATATTGGGCGGGAAGGTATTTAAGGAGGTTGGGGTTATATGGAGGGAGGTGGACAAGTTTGTAGGCTGAGAGACCGGCCAAGTGGTATGCACGGGGGTGGGGTTTTTTGAGGGCGAAGGGGGTTGGAGGGGTTAGGGTGTGAGGGACTGAAGGAAGCAAAGCGGGTGCTGAAGGAAATCAGAGGAAGGGATGAGATGGCAGATATAGGGGAGTTGTCAGAAGGGCAGGTGGGAAGGGTCTGGAAGGGGATAGTGGGGAAAAGATGGAAGGGGGAGCACGAGGATTTTGCGTGGCGGGTGGTTAGGAGGGTGCTACTGGTGAGGGCGGAGCAGAGGAAATGGGGGTTGATAAGGTCAGGGGAGTGCCCGAGGGAACTGTGTGGCAGGGAGGAAACGGTGTCCCACATGTTGTGGGAATGTTCGCACGCGGAGAAGGTCTGGCAGAGGGTGGCGAGGTTTTGTAAAGAGACAGGGTGGGGGGATTGTGTGAGTTACGAGGGAGCGGTGTACGGTTTGGCAAGGCATAAAGTGTGGGAATGGGAGATTCAGGCATTACTGTTGTGTACACGGATGGCATTGTGGAAAACAAGGTGTTTACTGGTCCAGAAGGGGCTTTGTTTTACATCACGGGAATGTGTTTATTTGGCATATGTGGAGTTGGGGTACTATAGGAGGGAAGGGGAATGGGAAGGTATTGATTGGAGGAAATTGTTTGAGTAAGAGGGAAGGAAGGGGAAAGGGAAAGTTGAAGAGAACCAATGTTATGATGCATGTTATGTTACGTGTTGATAATCAAGATGGAGCTGGAACCCTTTGTGAGTTGAGCCTGTAAAAAGGGGAGAAGCGTTTCTTTGTTTGTATGGGAAAATTTTGTTATGTTATGAGGTGAATGTTGTTATTTAGAGTTCTGAACTGAGAAAGTGGAAATTTTGTTGGTGGTGGTAAACGTGGTATGGCTTTAAATAAAAAAAAAAAAATCTGTTCTTATCAGTTTAATTGCTGATATGTCCTCGATGTGAGGACCGAGGCATTAAATGCATTTTTGGTGCCAGGAGTGGGCCTTGGAGCTTGCTCCAGACCCTCCACGCATTGGCCCAGTATTGCAGTGCCTCTGGGCCCAGTGCCTGCTCCCCTCCCAGGGGAGTGCCACCTTCCTCCTCTCTGGGTTCCAAAAGCAGCTGCAGCAGGGGCAGGGCCGTGGCCCCTGGGCAGCCCCAGGGGGCAGACCCTATGCAAAGGAATGCCGCTGGCTGGGCGGGCAGCATACTGACATGGAGGGGAGGGAGGGAGTGAGTGCGCGTCTGTCCTCCTGCTTGGCAGGCAGCACAGCCCCGCCAGCGCCTCCTGCCGGGGGGGAGGCCGGGGCTGCGGGGCCTGGGCAGCAGGGGTGCAGGCCAGGAGCCCACCCAGCCTGTGGGGCCCGCCGCGGGCCTGGAAGCAGTGCCTGGAGGGTGGGTTGGGGAGGCCAGGGCCTTCCCGGCTATTGGCAGGCAGGCCTTGCAGCCTCTTTCCAAGTCGGCCTGCAAGGCCGCTCAAGACCAGACGCTGCCTTTGTCGAGCGTTGTCACCACTGCTGACGACCAAAGCCAGAGTGAGTGGCGGGGTATATGCAAGCGCAAGTCAAATGAAAGCAGTAGATGGAGACCGGGGCAAACAGAAGGAAGCAAGCCTGAGTCGAGTCTGCAGCGCGATGCTGCCAGCTAGTCAAGTGACCCAAACGCTGGCTTGCATCCAGAGATGCTTCTCGAGCAAATCCCGGGCGGGCGGGACGTCCTTCTCCCCTTGTACTCCGCCTCAGCTGGAGTACTGCGTCCAGTTTTTGGCTGGCTCCACAATTCAAAAAGGACCTGACGTGGAGAAGCTGGAGAGAGTCCATCCAGAGAAGAGCCACACCCGCAGTGCAAGATCAGAGGTCAGGGAAGCAGACCTTACGATAACAGGCTGAGAGCCCTGCCTGGGGCTCTTGAGCCTGGATAAAGCCCAGGCTCGCTCGCTCACTCGGGGGCAATCTGATGGCCACCTCTAAGTTGACCGCCAACCAGTAGCTGGGGGAACGTGTTTGTTCACCAGAGCGAGCGTCCCAAGGAAGGGAGGACGACCCGGTCGAACGGTCATCAACTAACTACTACAAGGCCATTTCAGGCTGGACAGGAGGAAGAATTTCTTTCCTGTCCGAGCCCCCAAGGCAAGGTCTGTCGGGAACAGCCTGCCACCGGAGGTGGTTCGGTTCAGTTTGAGCGCCTGCCTCCCTTGAACCCCTTCAAGAGCAAACGGGATGCTTCTCTTGCTGGGATCCACTGACCCCAGCAGACTTCCTTCCGGCCCTTTGGGCAGGGGGCTGGACGGACTTGATCTTCTGAGGTCCCTTCCAGCCCAAACATCTATGAAATCGTTGAGTCGAGTGGAGGAAGGAGCAGCACGCACCTGCCAGCCCCCGCTTTCCCGCCCGCAGGAGAGCCAGCCAGTAGCTCAGTCGCCAGGCCCCGGGACCAACCGAGCAACCCCCACTGCCGGGGCTGCCCCTGGCCCTGCTCGCCGGGCCCCCTGGGCTGCCGGCCTGGGGCACCTGCTCCCCCTCCGGGGTTGGGCGGGTTATCGCTTCTCGGCCTCTTTGAAGGCTCAGATCGGGGATGGCTGGGCAGAAGCCTGGCTGTCTCCCGGTTGGGCCAATGGGAGACGGAGAGCTAGGAGGAGATGGCGGCAGCGGACGGAGCGTTTTCGATGAAAGAAGGATCAATTGCGAGGAGGAGTATGCTGGTGGACGAGGAGCGGCGGAAGGAGGCGACAGCGGAGAATGGTCAGCCGATGGAGGAGGGCGTGTGGATGGTGGCAGGTAGAAAGCGGAAGCAGGAAGAATGGCTGAGGGAAGAGAAGGAAGTGGAGGAGGGGGCAAGAGGCGAGAAAGCAGGGAAGAAAGAAGAGAAGGAGCAGCAGGTGCAGTGGGACCAGCGGAGCGAGAGTGTGAGGGGGAAAGAATGGGGCGAGGAAGAATGCGGTGAAGGAGGAGATAACACAGGACCCATGTGGGGAAAGAACGACCCACGGCGGTGGGTAAAGCTAAGGATAAAAGCGACTGTTGAAAGAGGGATTTTTGGGAGAATCGAGACTACAAAGGGCAGAGTTTATGGAAAGAATACTATTCGGAGACTGCGGAGTGGATGCGAAGGACTTGAGCGCGGTTATCGCGCATGAAAACAACCGGGCGTGGACTATTTCCTTCTGGAAGAGAAGGGCTTATGATGACTTCTGGGTGTGGCATGATAAATTGAGGAGGGAGGGGCACTGAAGGGGATACGCTTTGAGGCGGGGGAAAAAGAACGGGGGAGAGTGTTGGTGATACGTTTGTTTAACGATATGGTGGAGCAGGAGGACGTGGCGAGATGGTTAGAGGGCAAGGTGCAGAGGGTCATGTGGGTAGAATGGATTCTCGATAAGTATAAGATCTGGAATGGGGCATGGAGGGCACGGGTGTTGCTGTTTGAGGGGGGGAGCGGGGGGGGGGGTCAAGCATTTGTCTTCTACGTGTTTTTTGGGGCCAAACAAGGGGTATGTTTATTATTTTGGGCAACCAAGCTGTGTTCAACTTGTGGGAAGGAGGGGCACCTGGCAGTGTTTTGCGAGTTTACAGTTTGCTTTCGGTGTGGGGGATAGGGGCATAGGGCATGGGTGTGCACGACGGTTGGGAAATGTATTATTTGTGGGAAAGAGGGGCATTTTTTGCGGGAGTGCCCTATATCGTATGCTGGTTGGGCTCGGGGGAAGGAACTGGAGAGGGAGGAGGAGGATGTAGAATCCTTGGGGGAGGTGGGGGGGGAGGGGGAGGAAGATGAAGAGGGAGAGGAGGACAGTGTGTCCTCAGTACCCTCCATGGAGGGAATAACCGGGGCTGAAGAAAGGGCGGGTATGGGGGGGTGTGGGGAGGATAAGGGGGAGGGGGGGAAGGAAGAGAGTCTGAAGAAATTTGAGAAGGAAGAGGGGGCAAGGGAAGTAGATGGGAGGGAAAGTGGAGAGGCACTGGCAAGACAGAGGGAAAGTGCTGAAAGTAGTGGGGGAAAGGAGGTGAAGAAAGCGAAGGGGAGGAAAGGGGGAGACAAGAAGCAGGAAGGGGAAGAAGAGATGGGGAAGGGAAAAAAGTTGTTGGGGGAGGGGGAGAAAGAAGGGAAGAGTCTGGGAAGTGGCAGGGAGAGTGGGGAGAAGGGTTTCTTAAGCCTGATGGCCACTGTGGCTTTAGCGAGAGCTATGGGAATGTGGGCAGAGGGGATGGGGAGGGGAGGAAAAGAAGGTTTGAGAGGGAAAGGGGGGGGAGGTGAAGCGGTGGGCTGAAAGAGAATGTTGCCGATAGTGTCCCTAAATGTGAGGAGTTTATTAGGGAGAAAGAAATGGGAAAGGATAAGAGAATGCCTGGAGCAGAAGGAGGCAGATATATTTTGTTTGCAAGGATGTGGAATTGGGTGGAGCAGGGATTACAGGCACCTGCGGAGAAGATGGGGTTGGGGACAATCATGGTGGGCCAGGGCAGAGGATAATAGGCAGTGGGAGTGTTAATTGGGGGGGGGGGGCAGGATTGGCAGGTGAAGGGTGTTAAAATGTTGGTGGATGGGAGGCTGCAAAGGGTGAACTTGAGGGTGGGGGGGGAGGAAGTGATTTTATGGAATGTGTATGCACCAGCAGGGAAGGTAGAAAGGATGGGGTTTTTCAAGAGGTTGGCTGTTTGTTGTGGGGGGGAGGGCATAAAATAGTAGTAGGGGACTTTAACTGTATTATTCAGAGAGGGGGGGAGGGTGGGGGGGAATGGATAGTACGGGGAGATACTTGAGGGATTGGGTTAAGGAAGAAGGGTTAAAAGACATGTGGGAAGGGGAAGGGGTGGTGACAAGGGTGGATCCGAGGGGGGGGGGGGAGGCAGTCTTGCATAGATTTTATGTTTGTTTCATGGGGAGTGAGGGGGGTGAGGAAAGTGGTTGGGGATGTGGGTTTTTCTGACCATCAAATGTTGAGGGTGGAGGTAGGGGAAGTGGGGGAGAAGGGTATGGAAGTTGAATCTGAAATTAGTGGAAGATGAGGGAAGGTGCAAAGAGTTGAGGGAACTATACAGAGGGTGGAGGACACTGGGGGTTGTTTGCAACAAGATGGGAGTGGTGGGTGATGGTTAGAGGGAGGGTCAAGGAATGGTTTATTAAAGAGGGGAGAAGAGCGAGGGAGGGAATTGGAAAGGAGACAGGGTTGTGCAGGAGTTGTTAAGGAGGGCAGGGGAAGGGAGGGAGGTTCGGGAGGAGTTAAGGGAGGCAAGACAGAAGGTGGAGGAATGGTTTGGGGAGCAGGAGAAGGAGAGGGTTTTTCTGGTGAGGGCACCATGGGTGGAGGAGGGGGAAAGGTGGAATAAATATCTGGCATCAAGGGTGAGAAAAGGGAGGGCAGAACTGGGGAAAATTAAAATAGGGGAGGGGAAATGGGTGGATGGGACAAAGGAGATTTTGGAGGAAGTGACAGTTTTATGAAGACTTGTATAGAGGGGGAAGGGGGAACAGGGGAGGGAGGAGTCAGTGGGTGAAGGGGCTAAAGAGACAGGTGACAGAAGAGGATAGGGAGGGGTTGGAGAGGGAAATAATGGTGGGGGAGGTGGAAGGGTGTTTGAAAGGGATGGAGGGAGGGAAAGTGCTGGGACTAGATGGGTTAGGGAAGGAATTTTATTGCAAATTTTGGGACTTGGTGGGGGAGGATATAGTTATGTTGTTTAGAGAGATCACGGAATTGGGTATGGTGGGGGAGGGGTTTGCAGATGGGGTGGTAATCTTGCTACATAAAAAGGGGGAGAGGGGGGATCTGAAAAACTGGAGGCCAATTACTTGGTTAAATGGAGACTATAAGTTGTTCATGAAGGTGTTGGCTGGGAGCTTGAAGAGGGTGTTGGGACAGGTGGTGGGAGAAGGACAAATGTGTGTGGTGAAGGGAAGGAAGATCTATCAGAGGCACTGGGTTTTGAGGGATATTGTAGAGTATGCACAGGTGAGGAAATGGGAATTGGGGATAGGAAGCTTAGATTTGGAGAAAGCTTACAATCGGGTGGAACACGGGTTTCTGTTTGAGGTATTGGAGGGGATGGGGGTGCCAAGGAGGCTTGTGGGGTGGGTGAAAGGGGTATACGAAGGGGCACAGAGCAGGATGTTAGTTAAAGGGTGTTTGGGAAGGGAGTTTAGGGTGGGAGTGGGGGTTTGCCAGGGATGTCCACTGTCACCGGGGTTGTTTGTGTGTAGTATGGAGGTGTTAGCACAAAAGATTAGGGGGGGATAGGGGTATCAGAGGGGTGCAAGCTCCTGGGGGGGGGTAAAGGTTTTGTTGTATATGGATGATATTACAGTGGTGGTGAGAGATAAATATTCGTTAGGGAGGGTGTTGACATGTATGGGAGTATGGGGAAATTTCTGGGGCAAGGTTGAACAAGGGTAAGAGTGGTGTGTGGGTACAAGGGGAGTGGGAGGGGGATAGAGGGATTTGGGGTGGAGGTAATTAGGGATAACTTGAGGGTTTTGGGGGTTATGTTTGATAGAGATGGGAAGGGGAAGCGGGCATGGGAGGAATTGCAAGGGAGGGTAAAGAAAGTGGTGGGGTGGTGGGGCACCAGGGGACTGTCTTTGGGTGGAAAGACGGAGGTCATCAAGAGGTTTTTGCTGCCAGTAGTGCTGTTCACGGGGAGGGTATATCCCCTGTCATGGGCACAAGCCAGGAAGGTACAGAGGGAGATTTCTTTTCTTTTGGAGGGGCAAAGTGGAGAGGGTGGCAAGGAAAGAAATATATAAGGAAGGGGAGAGGGGTGGATGGGGTGTGCTGGAAGTGGAGGTGTTTGTGTATGGGCATGTGGTGGCAGGGATGGTGAGGGAAGCACTGAGGGGCAAGGGATATGCAGGGAAGTTTGGGAGGTATTCAGGGGGGAGGTTGTGGAGGGCTCTTGGTTGTTTGGGGACAGATGGACGGGGGTGTGGGCAGGGGAACTGTCTATGCATTATGGGAGGGTAGGGAGTTTCATCAGGGATAAGGAACTGGGTGGGTTGGGGAGAGAGGGGTTGCAAAATGCAAGGGCGATGCTGAAAATGATTAGGGGGAAGGATGGGCTAACAGATGTGAGGGAACTTTTGTGGGGACAGGTACAGCAGGTATGGAAGGGGGTGATAGATAAGAGATGGGAACCGGGACACAGGGAATTAGGGTGGAGGGTTGCTAGAAGGGTATTGATGGTAAGGGAAACACAATATAGATGGGGATTGGTAAGATAACCGGTATGTCCACGGGAGTTATGTCAGGGGGAAGAGTCAGTACACCATGTCTTTTGGGAATGTGATTATGCACGGAAGGTATGGGGGAGGGTGAGGAAACTTTTGAGGGAGCTAGGGTGGGCGGAAGGGATCTCGTATGAAGGGGCATTATATAGATTAGTGGAAGAGGAGGAAAGGACTTGGGAGGTGCGGGTTATTTTGATGGGGTGAGGATGGCACTGTGGAAAGTAAGGTGTTTACTGGTTGGGAAGGGGTTATTTTTCACAACTAGGGAATGTTTACAACTAGGGTGGTAGGAGGTAAAGGGATACATAGAGGGAGGTGGAGGGAGGCAGGCAGGATAGGGCTAAAGGGGGGGTATGGCACGGGGTAAGGTGGAGGCACTTATTTGAGCTGGCAGGGATAGGGTAGTGGGGGGGGACATGGGTGGACAGAGGAGATAGGAGGAAAAGTAGAGGAGAGAATGAGAAAGAAGGAGGGGAAGTGGAAAGGGAGAAGAGGGAGGGATGGAGAACCGCTTGCTTTTTGCACTGTGCCCGGCCTGGTATTGCACCATTTCCAGGACCGGTGCCAACCCAGTCCGGCAGACTGCCAGAACTATAGGAACAAAAAGTGAGCTGACTAGCAGCTTGCTTTCGCTTCTCCTGTTGCAGCAAGGGTTCTTGTCAGTCATGACAGGCTAGAGAAGGCGGTGCCGCCAATACGTCCGAAAGAGTATCCGGTTGCGCAAGCGACCGTGCTTCTCAGGTTAGTAGCTTAAGGGTCTTCCGGTTCGCCGGACCCCAATAAAGCGAAAACCCCAGCTCGGGCTAGTAGCTGAAGACCTTGGGTCCCCCTCGGTCGGAGTAGGCGAATGCCAGGGTTCGGAGGACAGAACGTGGATCAACAGCCCCAGGTCTCAAGGACGTCCTGATCCACTGACGAGAACGTTTGAGGCGTGGAGACCCCAGCTAGGGCGGAATGTCGACTAGGGATGCCAGAGGACCCTCCCAGGAGGGTGGACCAGCGAACCCGAGCTGGCAAAGAACCCCGACACCCCCCCAATGATGTTGGGACCCCGACAGGCTGCGGCGGACCCCCGACCATTTATTGACCCCCGGAGGCAGAGAGACTCTCAAAGCCCAGAACCCCAGCTGACGAGAGCTGCCTCCTGGTGGAGGACCCCGGAGCCTGAGGACACCCCCCAGATGACGACAGAGCGCCCCAAGCAACAGCGGACCCCTCTGGACCCCCATGGCACCTCGGTGATGACAGCAGGCCCCGAACGACAACCCCCGGACCCCAGCAGTCCCAAGGATGCCTTCCCCCCCCCCCCCCCCGAGGGTCTCACCACACTGGTGGAGGAGCCCCAACCCCCCCCCCCCCCCCCCCCCCCCGTCACCGGACCCCCCCCACAGACGACCCAGGGGAAGGAGCAGAGGTGACAGCGCTCATGTTCCTCGCTTTCCCCCTCCCGGACAAGCTGTTCTGCCCAACCTGCCACCCGCCGAGACCATACAGATTGCACGGCGATATGAACAAGCACCTATGGCACTTCCACCAGCTGTGCCTAGCTTTCTACTGCTCCCTCTGCGGCACCCAATACAAGGCCTTGAAGCTCCTCAAAAACCACCAGAAGGTATGCCAAGGCCACGGAGCAGAGAGGAGACCCGGCACGCTGGTGAGGTATGCCGCCCTGGCCCGGCACACCCAGGCCGCGGTGCGAAGACCCGCCAGACCGGCCACCCCACTGGACCAGACCTCCGGGGACCGCCCGATGGAGAGACCTGCCCCGACGATGCCACCGTGCAGGTCCCCGCCAACGGGCCCCCGTCCCGCCGAGGATTCCGGAGCTGCCGGGTGCCCTCCAGCCCCAGAGCGTGCCGGGATCTCCTGGTGCGGAGCTTTCCCCACAGCAGAGGATGCCCTCTCCATGGCAGACCCTCTGGCTGGAAGAGCTCTCCTGGGCCAACGCCTTCGAGGCTTTCGAGGCCTCAGTGGCCCGGCTCACAGAGGAGCTCTCGGCAGCTGCCCAGCCCGGCCAACCCCGAGGAAACAGTAGACCGGCGATGCGACGGGATCACAGACCGCAGCCGCAGAGGCGACCCAGGCGCCAGTGCTATGGTAGCAGCCTCCCGGATCCAGAAGCTGTACCAGGCCAAGCGTCCCAAGGCGGTGAGAGAGATCCTGGAGGGACCCTCGGCCTTCTGCCAGGTCCCCCGGGAGGCTCTTTTCAGCTATTTCAGCAGGGTCTTCAACCCCACAGCAGAAGCCACCACCCCACACCCTGCGACCATTGAAGCACTGACCCGTGCCCCCGGCGGAGGTGTTGGAGGATGCCTTCACACCGCAGGAGGTGGAAGCCCGCCTGAAGAGGAACAGGGACACTACCCCTGGCAAGGACGGGATCAGGTACAGTCTCCTTAAAACGCGACCTGGGCTGCCTCGTTCTTTCTGTTCTCTTCAACAGGTGTAGAGTTCCGGCGCACGCCCGCCGCCTGGAAGAGGGCCATGATGGTCCTCATCCACAAGAAGGGAGACCCGAACGACCCGGGCAACTGGAGACCCATCCCCCTGCGCTCCACTGTCTCTAAACTATACGCCAGCTGCCTGGCGGGCCGCATCACCGACTGGGCGGTGACCGGCGGAGCCGTAAGCCGAAGCCAGAAAGGCTTCATGTGCACGGAGGGCTGCTACGAGCACAATTTCACCCTCCAGATGGCCCTGGACAACACCCAGAGGACCAGGAGGTAGTGCGCAGTGGCGTGGCTGGACATTTCCAACGCCTTTGGGTCCGTGTCGCACCGCCACATCTTTTGGTACCCTCCGCAAGCTGGGCCTGACGGACGGCATCACCAACCTGGTGCGCGAGCTCTACCGTGGTTGCACCATGACAGTCCGCGCCACTGACGGGGAGACAGTGGAGATCCCCATCCGGTCAGGAGCGAGACAGGGCTGGGCCCCTCAGCCCCATCACATTTAACCTGGCCATGGAACTGCTCCTTCGAGCTGTGGCAGGCGGCCCCAGCGGGCTCGACCTCTACGGCCAGAAGTTGAGCCTCCTGGCCTACGCCTATGACCTCGTGCTCCTCACCCCCGACGCCACCCAGCTGCAACAGATGCCGGACATGAGGTCCGAGGCAGCCAGGTGGATGGGCCTGCGTTTTAACATTGCCAAGTGCGCTTCCCTGCACATCGACAGGAAGCAGAACAGCCGCGTCCTGGACTCCACCCTCATGATTCAGGGCCAGGCGATGCAGCACCTGCGCAACAGCGAGGCCTACTGCCACCTGGGGACGCCCACTGGCCACCGGGCCAGGCAGATGCCGGAGGAGACTATCAATGGCATCGTGCAGGACGCACGCAAACTGGACTCGTCCTTGCTGGCCCCCTGGCAGAAGATCGACGTGGTGAACACTTTCCTCATCCCCCGTGTCGCCTTCGTCCTGAGAGGCTCGGTGGTCCCCAAGACCCCCTCAAGAAGGCGGACACCTTCAGCAGCCGCCGGATCTCAAAGTGGCTGCACCTGCCGCTGAGGGCCAGCAATGAAGTCCTGCACATCCCCTGCCGGCAGGGGGGTGCCAATGTGCCCCGCATGGGAGACCTCGGTGAGATCGCCGTGGTCACCCACGCCTTCCGCCTCCTGACCTGCCCAGATGCAATGGTAAGTATCACTGCCACCAGCGCCCTGGAGACCGCCCGCAAGAGGATCAGCAGGCAACCCACCAGACATGACCTGGCCACCTTCCTGAGCGGCTCGCTGGAGGGCGAGTTCAGCCGAGACGGTGGGGACTTTGCCTCACTGTGGAGCCGAGCCTGCAACGCCACACGTCGCCTCGGGAAGCGCATCGGCTGCGCCTGGACCTGGACCGAGGAGTGCCGGGAGCTGGCAGTCTCCCTGCAGCCAGCCACGCACGCCGCCTCCGTGACCGTGACGCCCCGCACAAGGACCTTCCTGGAGAGGTTCCTGAAGGACGCTGTCCGCAACAAATACGCCAGCGACCTGAGGGCCAAACCTGTCCAGGGTAAGGTCTTCGATGTCACCTCGAAGTGGGACGCCAGCAACCACTTCACGCCTAGAGGGAGCTTCACGCGCTTCGCGGACTGGCGCTTCCTCCACCGCGCCCGCCTCAACTGCCTGCCTCTCAACGGGGCCGTCCGCTTCGGCCACCGGGACAAGAGGTGCCGACGGTGCGGCTACGCGGCCGAGACCCTCCCCCACGTGCTGTGCAGCTGCAAGCCGCACGACAGGGCCTGGCAGCTCCGCCACAACGCTGTCCAGGACCGGCTGGTGAGGGCCACCCCAGCCGCAGCAGGGCAGGTCTATGTCAACTGCACTGTCCCGGGCTGCGAGAGCCAGATGCGCCCCAACATCGTGATCACCGACGAGGAGGCCAAGAAGATCGTCATCGTGGACGTCACCATCCTGTTTGAGAACCGGCGCCAAGCCTTCACCGATGCCCGGGCTCGCAAGCGGGAGAAGTACGCCCCACTGGCCGACACCTTGAGGGGCCACGGCTACAACGTGACGGTCGACGCACTCATCATGGGAACGCTCGGAGCTTGGGACCCCAGTAACGAGAGCGTCCTGCGTGCCTGCTGCGTCTCCCGCCGTTACGCCAAGCTGATGCGCTGCCTCATAGTGTCCGACACCATCCGGTGGTCCCGCGACATTTACGTGGAGCACATCGTGGGCCACCGCCAATACAAGGACCCCACCAGGAAAACAGCCGCCGGACCAGACCCAGAGGGGACTGCCTGAAACCCCCCCCTCCCGCACCAGACGGACCTTCGCTTCAAGAGGATTCATCAACAACGGACGACGACCCAGCGCCACTTGAAGAGGACCCCTGCGATAGACTATATTTAGACTGAGACACTTTTTTCTCGGACCACTTCTTCCACCATTGCGGACCATTGTCACTGGTATGTGTGTTTCTATCCTCTTTTTCTCAGCGTTGTGAAACCCCCCACTCCCTTCACCCCCAGGCTTAGTTGGTTAACTTTGTATCGCATGTAACCTAGTTGCGTTCCCAACCTCACCCCCATCCTTCTATTGTTAGTCCCTCGCCCGGGCGCTCTGTATTTCCCTATCGGCTTTGTCATCTTCTTTGGATTTACAATCCTTAACATCTACTAATAAAAGTCAATCTGTTCTTATCAGTTTAATCGCTGATATGTCCTCGATGGGAGGACCGACGCATTAAACGCATTTTTTGGTGCCGGGAGCGGGCCTTGGAGCTTGCTCCAGCGCCTCCACGCATCAGCCCGGTATTGCAGTGCCTCCAGGCCCGGTGCCCGCTCCCCTTCTGGGAGAGCGCTGCCTTCCTCCTCTCTGGGTTCCAAAAGCAGCGGCAGCGGGGGCGGGGCCATGGCCCCTGGGTGGCCCCATAGGGAAGACCCTATGCAAAGGCCTGCTGCTGCTGGGCAGGCAGCACACTGACAGGGAGGGGAGCGAGCGAGCAAGCGCCCTCCTGCTTGGCAGGCAGCACAGCCCCACCACCGCCTCCCGCCGGGGAGGCCGGGGCCCCGTGTGGGGCCCCAGGCCTGGGCAGGCAAGGGGTGTGGGCCGGGAGCCCGCTGCGGGACCGGAAGCAGCACCCGGAGGGTGGGTCGGGGAGGCCGGGGCCTTCCCGGCTACTGGCAGGCAGGCCTTGCAGCTTCTTTCCATGTCTCTTGCCCTCTGGCTTGGCCTGCAAGGCCGCTTAAGATGAGATGCTGCCTTTGTCGAGCGTTGTTGTTGCCGCTGCCGACCAAAGCCAGAGCAGTGGGGTGTGTGCAAGCGTGAGTCAAACGAAAGCAGTAGATGGAGACCAGGGCAAACGGAAGGAAGCCCAAGCCAAGCCAAGCCTGCAGAACAATGCTGCCAGCTAGTCAAGCGACCAGACCAAAACGCTGGCTTGCATCCATAGATGCTTCTCGAGCAAGTCGTGGACGGGACGTCCTTCTCCCCCTGTACTCGGCCTCGGCTGGAGTACTGCGGTCAGTTTTGGGCTGGCTCCACAATTCAAAAAGGACGTGATGTGGAGAAGCTGGAGCGAGTCCGTCCAGAGAAGAGCCACGCCCACACACGATCACAAGTCAGGGAAGCAGACCCAATGATGACAGGCTGAGAGCCCTGCCGGGGCTCTTGAGCCTGGATAAAGCCCAGGCTCGCTCGCTCAGGAGCGATCTGATGGCCACCTCCAAGTTGACCGCCAACCAGCAGCTGGGGGGACGTGTGTGTTCACCAGAGCGAGCGCCCCAAGCAAGGTGTAAGGTTCGACCTAGAAACTACTATGCAAAGCCTAAGCAAAAGTGAATGTTATGTGTCGAATGCCCATCTGCAATGATAAGGAGCAGACAGTCTTAGATAGAGGAAGCTTGAAAACAAAAAACAGAATCAGAGGCACTGGAACAAAGAGCTCATTATAATACTAAAAATCACACCCTGAAGCAGGGAAGATATATGCTAATGAAACATATATGTACGTTAACGAGATACACAGGTATAGAGACATGCTCAGTAAAGAACTCCTTGCGTCACTCCTTTATAACCAATTAGCAAACAAGGATGCTTATGAAGATTCAACCTCTGGTATATAAGGGGCGCAGTATTGAATATGTGTGTGCTTGTCTTGTGAAATTATTCCGCTTGCACCTTTTATTGCTAGCAATAAATCTTTTTTATACTTTCACCCCTGGTATCTTTATTGGCCTTTGCATACCGGGCACGAACCCAGACTTGAGCTGGGGCCTAACAAAGGGATGATGACCAGGTCGAACTGTCATCAACTAACTACTACAAGGCCATTTCAGGCTGGACAGGAGGAAGAATTTCTTTCCTGTCTGAGCCCCCAAGGCAAGGTCTGTCTGGAACAGCCTGCCGCCGGAGGTGGTTCGAGCACCTGCCTCCCTTGAACACCTTCAAGAGCAAATGGGATGCTTCTCTTGCTGGGATCCTATGACACCAGCAGACTTCCTTCCGGCCCTTTGGGCAGGGGGCTGGACGGACTCGATCTTCCGAGGTCTCTTCCAGCCCGAATGTCTACGAAATCGTCGAGTCGAGGAAGGAGCAGCACGCACCTGCCAGCCTCCGCCCGCCCGCAGGAGAGCCAGCCAGTCGCCAGGCCCCAGGACCGACCGACCGCTGCCACCCCCGCCACTGGGGCCGCCCCCAGCCCTGCTCGCCGGGCCCTCTGGGCTGCCAGCCCGGGGCACCCACTCCCCCTCCAGGTCTCGGCAGGTTATCGCTTCTTGGCCTCTTGAAGGCTCAGATCAGGTTGGCGGACAGGCCTCGGTCCAGCTGCTGCCTGGTCGGGCCTTGAGAGGATGGAGGCGACGGATGATATGCAGAGTGCAATGCAGATGATGGTGGAGACAGGAGTGGAGGAGAAAGGAGGTCGGGAGCAGCAACAGCAGAGGGAGAACCAGGAGATTGGAGGTGAAAGCGGCGGAAGAGGTGAGCGGACGGCGGAGGAGGAGGGGTGGACCGGAGTTCAGCGGAGAGGGACAACCCAGGCGGGAGCGGGGCGGGGTAGAAGACCCCTGAAGAGAGAGGAGCGTCGGCGGCGGAAGAGAGGCATCGGGAGGCCCCTGGGCAGGAGAAGGAGGCGGCGAGACCCGAGGAACCAGAGAAGGAAGATGGAGTTTGTGGAACAAAATGGAGGGTCAAAGTAACCCTGACTTTGGAGGGTTATAAAGGGAACAAGACTTTACGGCGCGGGGACTTCGTTACAAGTACTGTTTAGGACCCTGAAAGTGAATCCAAAGGACTTGGACTGCGTGGTGGCCTTTGATAGTAGGAGGGTCTGGAATCTAACTTTTGGAAATGAGGAATGCTATGCAGCCTTCTGGAAGGCGCATAAGGAGGAGTTAGGGCGGGGGGAATTGGAGGGGTTGATCTTTGATATGGGGCAGAAGGTGCGGGAGAGGATCCTGTATATTAAGATGTTTAGTGGTATGGTGAAGAGACAGGATATGAAATCTTGGCTAGAACAGAGGGTGCAGAGAGTACTGTTTGTGGAAAAGGAGTGTGACCAATGGGGGATTTGGATGGGGGCATGGAGGGCAAAGGTGGTTTTGCATGAGGAGGTGGGGAGCCCTGGGGCGGTTAAGCACTTGGCCTCAGCAGTGCAAGCTGGTCCTTGTAGAGGATATCCAACTTATTTTGACCAGCCCAAACTGTGTAACAGGTGCGGGCAAGCAGGGCACCTGGCAGCATTTTGTCGGTTGACAATTTGTTACCGGTGCAGGGGGATGGGACACACGGCCCAATTTGGTAAAGAGGGCTCTGTGTGTAAAGCTTGTGGGCAAGAGGGGCACGTTCAGCAAGCGTGTCCATCGTCCTATTCTAATAAAGTAGGGATGACGGGGCATCGAGAGGAGCAGAGGGGGAAGGAGGGAGGAATGGAGGAGGAGGAACAGCTGGGGGAGGAGAAGGAGGAGATGGTTGTGGAAGAAACACCAATGGGAGAGGAGGAGGTGGTGTTGGAGTTGGTGGAGGAGTTAGACACAGAAGGGAAGGGGGGGGAGAGAACGAGAGGGGGGACATGGCCAGACAAATGAAAGAGAAGGGGTGGGCAGAGCAAATGGAGGAGATGGAGGCAACTGAACAAGGGAAGGAAGGGGGTTTAAAGAAAAGGAAGAAACGGGGGGGGGGGAGAAAGGGGGGAAGAAGTTGGGGTTGCAAACTGAGGGAAAGGGTGGGAGGGAAAAAGGGAAGGAAAAAGGCGGGGGGGAAGGGGGAAGGGATTGGGATTTCTAAGCCCAGGAGCGGTGGAGGGCCTGGTGGAAGCAACTGGAATATGGAGGAAGGGGGTAGAGTCATCAGTAGAGTCACTGGAGAGTGGGAGTGGGGAAGAGGTGTAAGGGGGGGGGAAGGTGTGGTTTAATGATGATTTCAATGGAAGGGGCCTCTTGTGTTTGTTCATTAAATGTGAGGAGTTTGTGGTCAAGGAAAAGGTGGGAAAGAGTGGGAGGGTATTTGAGGGCATTAAGGGCTGATATTATTTGTCTACAAGAATGTGGGATTGGGTGGGATGAGGGTTATAGGATGGTGCAGAGAAGATGGGCTAAGGGGAAATCATGGTGGGCTGGGGCAGGGGGGAATAAGGCTGCAGGGGTGGGAATTTTAGTTGACAAGACGCAGGTGAGGGTAATTGGGGTGGAGGTGCTAATGGAAGGGCATTTGCAACACATGAGGATGGAGGTGGGGGGGAAGAGGTGGGGGTGTTTAATGTCTATGCACTGGTGGTGAAGGCAGAGAGGAGGGAATTTTTTCGGAGATTGGTGATACGTGAGGGAGGGGGTGGGAAGAAGGTTTTTGTAGGGGATTTCAAATATTATTGAGAAAGGAGATAGGGAAGGGGGGGTTGGGGGGGATGTTTGGAGCATGGGGAGGTGTTTGGGGAATTGGATTGGGGAAGAGGGGCTGGTGGATGTCTGGAGGGGGGAGCAGGTGGGAATGAGGATGGATCGGGGGGGAAGAGGGTTTCACAAATTGATTTTGTGTTTCGGAGGGGGTTGGGGTGGAAGGGAAGGAGGTGGTGGAAGTGGGTTTTAGCGATCATAAAATGGTGAGGGTAGAGTTACAGGTTGGGGGAGGGAGTGGGAGAGGAAGGGGGGTGTGGAAGTTTACTTCAAGGATGTTGGAAGACGAACAGGTGTGTGGGGCATTTGGGAGGGAATATAAGGGGTGGAAGACAAGGAGGATGCTTTTTAAGTGGCATTGGGAATGGTGGAGGGTTACAAAGGAGAAGATTAGGAGTTGGTTTATTTGGGTTGGGAAGCGGAAAGGGTGGGAGAAGAGGAGGGAATTGGGGAGGTTGCAGGGAAGGGTGCAGAGGTTGATTTGGGAGGCGATTGGGGGGGGAAGGAGGTGAAGCGGGAGTTGGGGGAGGCGAAGCAGGCGGTGGAGGATTGGTTTCGGGAGAGGGAGCAGGAGAGGATGTTTTTAGCAAGGGCACCGTGGGTGGGGGAGGGGGAGGAATGGGGGAGGTATTTTGTGGAAAGGGTGAAGAAGGGAAGTGGGGGCAGTGGTGACCGGGGAGGGGGTGCGGGTAGAGAAGCAAGGGGAGGTGTTGGAGGACTTGACAAGGTTCTATGAGGGGTTGTATAGTAGGCGGGAGGTGGATGAAGCAGTGGGGGAGAAGGTTTTGGGGGAGCTGGGAAGGAGGGTTGGGGAGCGGGCGGATTTGGAGAAGGATATAATGGGTGAGGAGGTAAGGGAGGTGTTAGGGAAGATGAAGAGGGGGAAGACGCCAGGTTTGGATGGACTGCCGACGGAGTTTTATGAGAGGTTTTGGGGGGTGGTGGGGGGGGAATGTGGTGGAGGCATTTCGGGAGATTATGGGGTCAGGGGTGGTGGGGTTGCTGTATAAAAAGGGGAATAGGGAGCTGCTACAGAACTGGAGGCCTATTACATTACTGAATGTAGATTATAAGTTATTTTCGAAAGTGTTGGCAATGAGGATGGGGAGGTGGTGGGGGAAGACCAGACACATGCGGTGAAGGGTAGGAGGATGGTAGATACACAGTGGGTGTGGAGGGATGTGTTGGAGTACGTGGGAGAGAGGGGGTGGAGGGTGGTGGTGGGTAGTGTAGATTTAGAGAAGGCCTATGATAGTTTGGAGCACAGGTTTTTGTTTGAGGTGTTGGGGTTTCCAGGGAAGTTTGTGGGATGGGTGAAAGCATTGTATAGGGGAGCATGGAGCAGAGTTTTGGTGAAGGGATTTTTGGGAGGGGAATTTAGGGTGGAGAGAGGGATGCGTCAGGGGTGCCCCCTGTCTCCGGGGCTCTTTGTGTGTGGCATTGAGCCCCTGGCGCAAAGGATGAGGAGGGATGGGAGGGTGAGGGGAATTCCGGTGCCGGGGGGAGGGGAGTTGAGAGTGAGTTTATATATGGACGACATGATGTTCATGGTGCGAGATGAGGGGTCGTTGAGGAGGGAGGTGGAAGGAATTCGGGAGTATGGGGAGGCGGCGGTGCCATGGGTGAATAAGGGGAAGAGTAGTTTGTTGGCAGTGGGGGAATGGAGGGGGTTGGAGGAGGAAGGGTGGTGTGTGGAGAGGGAGGGGTTGAAGGTACTGGGAGTGTATATGGATGTGAAGGGAAAGGGGGAACGGGTGTGGGAGGAGGTTGGAGGGAGGATGAGGAAAGTGGTCCCCCATAGCCCTACCAGGAAATTGTCATTTAGAGGGAAGGTGGGGGTTATTAAGCAGGTGCTGTTGCTGACAATTCTGTTCGTGGCAATGGTGTACCTGTCCACTTGGTTGCAGGTGAGGCAGGTACATAGGGAGGAGTGTCTCTTCTTCTGGGGTGGGAAGGTGAAGAGGGTGGCGAGGAGGGAGATATATAAGGGGGAGGACTTGGGAGGGTGGGGAGTACCGGAATTAGAGGTTTTTTTGTATGTGCATTTTTGGAAAGGGGTGGTAAGAGTTGTGGGGCTGGAGGGGAGGAAAGTTGGGGCATTATGTAGGTATTGGGCGGGAAGGTATTTGAGAAGGTTGGGGTTATATGGGGGGAGGTGGATGGGGTTGTGGGCTGAGAGACTGGCAAGGTGGTATATGCAGGGGTGGGGTTTCTTGAGGGCAAAGGGGTTGGAGGGTTTAGGGTGTAAGGGATCGAGGGAAGCAAAACGGGTATGGAGGGAAATTAGAGGGAGAGATGGGATGGCGGACATAGGGGAATTGACGTGGGGACAGGTGGGGAAAGGGATAGTGGGAAAGAGGTAGAAGGGGGAGCACAAGGATTTTGCGTGGCGGGTGGTGAGAAGGGTATTACCAGTGAGGGTGGAGCAGAGGAAATGGGGGTTGGTAAGGTTGGGGAAGTGTCTGAGAGAACTGTGCAGGAGGGAGGAGACGGTGTTTCATGTATTATGGGAATGTTCATTTGCTCAGAGGGTTTGGAAACGGGTGGCGGGGTTTTGTAAGGCAATAGGATGGGGGGAATGTGTGAGTTACGAGGGAGCGGTGTATGGACTGGTGAGGGGTAAAGTAAGGGAACAGGAAGTTTGGGTGTTATTATTGTGTACACGGGTTGCAGTGTGGAAGACAAGGTGTTTATTGGTTCAGAAGGGGCTTTGCTTTATGTCACAGGAGTGTGTTTATTTGGCATATGCAGAGGTGGGGTACTATAGGAATAAAGGGGAAGGGGAGTGGGAAGGTGTTGATTGGGGGAAATTTTTTGAATAGGAGGAAGGGAGGGGAAGGAAGGAGAAGAGAAACAAGGTTATTTCTTGTGTTAGGTCTTGGAAAGTGAGATGGAGTCGGAGGTGGGAGGGTTTGTTGCAGGGGGGGGAGAAGTGTTTCTTTGGGTGTTTAAGAAATTTCTGATGGTAGGGGGTGAATGGTTCTGTTTGGAGATTTGACGTGGGAAAGCTGGTGTTTTTGTTGTTGGTGGTGATGCTTTTATGATTTTGATACCTTGTTATTAATAAAAAAAAAAATCTGTTCTTATCAGTTTAATCGCTGATACATCTTCGATGTGTGGCCTCTAGAAGGCCCTGATCTGAGCGCCGGGGAAGACAGAGGGTACAGCGGTGCAGAGAGAGATGGCAGTTGCGAAGGCGAGGTCCAATATGCAGATCAGGATGCAAATGATGGCAGAGACGAGAGCTCAGGAGCAGTGACAGCGATGGGCGAACCAGATCAGCGGAAGGAACGACGGAGGTGGTGAGCGAACAGCGGAGGAGGAGGAGGAAGGGTGGACCCATGTGCAGCGGAAAGGGAAGGCCCAAGAGGGAGCGGGGGGCAGAAGACCCCCGAAGAGAGAGGAGCGTCAACAGCGGAAGGGAGTCGTCGGGAGGCAGCAGGAGTGGCGGACCCTGAAGAGGAAGAAAATGGAGGCCAACAGACAAAATGGAGGGTGAAGGTAACCCTCACTGTTGAGGGGTATAAGGGAAACAAGACTCTGAGGCGTGGAGACTTTATGGCTGAGGTCCTCTTTAGGACCCCCAAAGTGAATCCGAGGGACTTGCACTGCGTGGTGCCCTTCGACAACAGGAAGGTCTGGAAGGTGACTTTTGAAAATGAGAAATGTTATGCTGCCTTTTGGAAGGCGCGTGAGGCGGCACTGGAAGGAGGGGAGCTGGAGGGGTTGGTGTTTGATATGGGGGGGACGGCACAGGAGAGAGTGCTGTATATTAAGATGTTTACGGACATGTTGGATAAGGACGACGTGAGAAGATGGTTGGAGCAGAGGGTGGAGAGAGTGACGTTTGTGGAAAAAGTGTGATCGGTGGGGGGTTTGGATGGGGGCATGGAGGGCGAAGGTGGTGCTCCATGAGGTGGTGGGGAGCCCTGGGGCGGTTAAGCACTTGGCTTCGGCAGTGCAAGTTGGGCCGTGTAGGGGATATGTGGTCTATCATGACCAGCCCAAGCTGTGCAATAGGTGCGGGCAAGAGGGGCACCTGGCGGCGTTCTGCCGACTTAGGGTGTGTTATCCCTGCAGGGGGCTGGGGCACACAGCTCAATTCTGCAAGGAGAGCTTTGTGTGTAAGGGTTGCGGGCAGGAGGGGCACATACAGCAGACATGCCCCTCGTCCTATGCAAATCGAGTGCGGATGGCGGGGCATCGTGAGGGGGGAGGGGGAGGAGAGAGAAATGGAGGAGGAGGAACAGATGGGTGTGCCAGAGGAGGGAGGAGAGATGTTTGTGGAGGAAAGACCTGGGGAGGAGGAGAGTAAAGAGGAGATCGAAGAGGCAGTCATGGGGCTGGTGGAGGAAGAGGTTTTGGAGATGAAAGAACAGAAGGGGGACGAGGGAAAGGGGGGGATGCGGCGTTGCGACATTTGAGGGGTATGGTGGCGGAGTTGGAAATGGAACAAACAGTGGGACAAAACGGGTCAAACATAAGGGAAGGGGTGGGCAGAGCAACTGGAGGAGATGGAGGCAATTGAACAAAGGCAGGGAGGGAGTCTGAAGAAAAGGAAGAAACAAGGCAGGGAGGAAAGGGGGAAGAAGAAGGTGGGGGTGCAAACTGAGGGTAGAAAGGAAGAAGGGAAGGGGAAAGAGAAAGAGGAGAGGGAGGAAAGTTTGGGATTTCTGAGCCCGGAGGAGGAGTCAGAGGAGAGTTCGGAATCAGTGGAAGATGAACCTGGGGGTGGGGAAGGAAGGGATGCAAAATCTAAAATGAAAGATGATGGAAGAAGAATTAGAGATGTGTGTTCTTGGGAGGAGAGTAGATTGGAATGGGAGAGGCAGCGATTGCGTAAAGGTTGGAGAAAAGTGCCAAGAGTGATGAAGTGTGGGGAGTCGAGTCGAAAGTAAAACGGGTAAGCGGAAGGTTGTGTTTGGAAAATGAGAAGAGAACAGAAAATGATAATGGGGATTAAGTTAAGTATTAATGTGCGGGGATGAAATGACGGATTGAAGGGGTGTAGGTATGTAAAGGGTGCGGGTGAATGTTGTTATTTTGAGTTGTGAAATGGGAAAGATGGTGTTTTTGTCATTTGTGACAAAAGTCTTGTGTTTTTGATACTTGGTATTAATAAAATAAAAATCTGTTATCAGTTTAATCGCTGATACGTCCTCGATGTGAGGACCGATGCATTAAACACATTTTTGGTGCCAGGGTCAGGCCTCGGAGCTTGCTCCAGCCCCTCCACGCATCGGCCCGGTATTGCACTGCCTCCGGGCCCGGTGCCTGCTCCCCTTCTGGGGGAGCACCACCTTCCTCCTCTCTGGGTTCAAAAGCAGTGGCAGCAGCAGCACGGGCAGGGCTGTGGCCCCTGGGTGGCCCCAGGGGGCAGACCCTATGCAAAAGGCTGCCGCTGCCAGGCAGCCAGCACACTGGCAGGGGAGGGAGCGAGCGTGCGCGTGCCCTCCCGCTCAGCAGGCAGCGCAGCCCCGCCACCACCTGCCAGGGGGAGGCTGGGGCCCCGCCCGGGGCCACAGGGCCTGGGCAGGCAGGGGGGTGCGGGCCAGGAGCCCGCTGGGGCCCGCTGCGGGCCCGGAAGCGGTGCCCGGATGGTAGGTCGGGGAGGCCAGGACCTTCCTGGCTACTGGCAGGCAGGCCTTGCAGCCTCCGTCTGCATCAGCCTGCAAGGCCACTTAAGACCAGACACTGCCTTCGTCGAGTGTCGCTGTCATCGCCACCGCCCAAAGCCAGAGGGAGTGGTGGGGCGCGTGCAAGCGCAAGTCAAATGAAAGCAGTAGACGGAGACCGGGGCAAACAGAAGGAAGGAAGCCCGAGCTGAGTCGAGTCGTGTCTGCAGCGCAATGCTGCCAGCTAGGCAAGCAACCCAAATGCTGGCTTGCATCCAGAGATGCTTCTTGAGCAAATCCCGGGCGGGCGGGACGTCCTTCTCCCCTTGTACTCCGCCTCGGCTGGAGTGCTGCGTCCAGTTTTGGGCTGGCTCCACAATTCAAAAAGGACGGGCGTGATGTGGAGAAGCTGGAGAGAGTCCGTCCAGAGAAGAGCCACGCGCCCACCGCGCACGATCACAGGTCAGGGAAGCAGACCCTATGATGACAGGCTGAGAGCCCTGCCTGGGGCTCTTGAGCCTGCATAAAGCCCAGGCTCGCTCACTCGCTCGGGGGTGATCTGATGGCCACCTCTAAGTTGACCGCCAACCAGTAGCTGGGGGAACGCGTTTGTTCACCAGAGCGAGCGAGCGCGCGCCCCAGGGAAGGGAAGGGAAGGGAGGACGACCCGGTAGAACCATCATCAACTAACTACTACAAGGCTATTTCAGGCTGGACAGGAGGAAGAATTGCTTTTCTGTCCGAGCCCCCAAGGCAAGGTCTATCGGGAACAGCCTGCCACCGGAGGTGGTTCGGTTCGAGCGCCTACCTCCCTTGAACCCCTTCAAGAGCAGACGGGATGCTTCTCTTGCTGGGATCCACTGACCCCAGCGGCCTTCCTTCCAGCTGGCCCTTTGGGCAGGGGGCTGGACGGACTCGATGATCTTCCGAGGTCCCTTCCAGTTCGAACGTCTATGAAATCGTCAAGTCGAGTAGAGGAAGGAGCAGCACGCATCTGCCAGCCAGTCCCGCCCACCCGCACAGTGGCTTTCCCGCCTGCAGGAGAAAGAGCCAGCCAGTTGCTCAGTCGCCAGGCTCCGAGACCGACCACCGCCACCCCGCCGCCAGGGCCGCCCCCTGCCCTGCTTGCCAGGCCCTCTGGGCCACCGGCCCAGGGCGCCCACTCCCCCTCCACCGTTGGGCAGGTTATCGCTTCTCGGCCTCTTGAAGGCTCAGATCGGGTTGGCGGACGGGCCTAGGTCCGGCCGCTGCCTGGTCAGGCCTCGAGAGGCCAGGAGTCAGGAGCGGAGATGGCGGAGCAGGCGAAGAGAGCAGTGAAGGAAAGGGCGAGGCGGATGGAGATCAGTGAGCAGAGGACACTGGAGAGGACGGAGGTTGGTGAAGAGCGGAGATTGGAGGAGATGGAGGTTGGTGAGCAGAGGACATCAGAGGAGGTGGAGGTCGGGGAGCAGAGGAGAGTGGAAAGGAGGCAACGAGGTCCGGGAGAGAGCGGGGGGAGCGGTCATACCATCGGAGGAGGTGAGCAGAACAACGAAGGAGGTGAGCAGTCGGCAGCAGCGGAGGTTTGGAGTGTTGTAGGACGTCGGGGGAAGGTTCAGCTGGGAGTGGGGGGGAAGACCCCTGAAGAAGGCGGATCGGCAGGAGCGGCAGCAACAGAGGGCGGTCGGAGGAAAGAGACCAGGCAGGAGAAGGAGGCAGCAGGGACAGCGAAAGCGGCGGGTGCAGAGAGAGAAGAGGACAAGCGAAGGAGGGATGTTCGCTGGAAAGTGAAAGTGACTCTGGAGCAGGAAGGATTTCAAGGAGCAAAGACTTTGAGCCAGTGGGACTCTGTCTAAAATCTTATTGGGAGTTTTGAAGGTGCAACTGGTGGACTTAGTCTGTGTACTAGCATTTGATAATTATCGCGAGTGGCACGTGTCTTTTTGGAGTGCAAAAGCATATAATGCTTTTTGGGAGGCCCACGGAGTGGCTGTGGAACGGGGAGAGCTGGGGGGGGCTAAGGTTTGAGGTGGGCCAGAGGACGAGAGAGTGTGTGGTGTACATAAAGATGTATACAGATATGGTGGAAGAGGGGGATGTGGTGAACTGGTTAGAGGGTAGGGTGCAGCGGGTGAAAACAGTGAAGAAATGTTTTGACTGGTGGAGGGTTTGGACAGGGGGGTGGAGGGCATGAGTTATTTTGCATGAAGAAGTGGGGAATCTGGTGGGTATGAAGCGCCTGTTACCAGTTTTAAGGATGGGGATGCACAAGGGCTATATTATGTACGATGACCAGCCAAAGCTGTGTAGTAGGTTGGGGGGGGGGGGGCACCTGGCAGCATTTTGTGCGTTAACGATTTGTTTTCAGTGTAGGGGGATGGGACATAGGGCACAATTTTGCATGGAGAAAATGGGTGTAAGCAAGAGGGGCACTTTCAGTGAGATTGCCCCTTCTCATATGCAAATAGAGAGTGCGGGTACGAGAAGACCGGGGGGGGGGGGGGGGGGGAAACAGGGGGAGAGGTGGAACAAGGGGATGGGGAACACCTGGAAGGGAGGGCAGGGAGGGAGAGGTTGGTAGAAATGGCAAAATGAGGGGATGGAGGAGGAAGAACTGATAATAGAGGAAACACCTGAGGGGGAGGGAGGACGAGGACAAGCCATTGAAGAAGCAGTACTGGGGTTACTGGAAGAAGAATTGGAAGGAGAAAAGAAGGAGCAGAAGGGAGAGGAGGAAGGTGGGGCAGAAGCCTTAAAACAGCTGAGAGGGATGGTGGAGTGTTTGGGGGAAGTGGAAACATCTGAAGGAGGGAGTTGGACAGAGGAAATGGAAGCCCTGGAACAAGGACAAGAAGGGAGTTTAAAGAAAAGGAAAAAACAAGGGGGGGGGGTGAAAGGGGGTTATAAGAGAGCGGGGATGGAGATGGATGGTGGGGACTCGGGAGAGAAGGGGAAAGAGGGAGGAGGGAAAGGGGGACGAAAGGTTACAGGAAGGGAGGGAAGGGAGGGTGGGGGGGATATTTGAGCCCTGGAGCAGTGGAAGGTTTGGTAGCTACAATGAGGATATGGAGACCAGGGATGGTGACTCCTGGGGATGAGTCTGAAAGTGAATTAGAGAGTGGGAGTGGGGTGGAGGGGTGAGAAGACAAAAGGGGGTGGTTTTGTTTTTGAAAAAAATTGGAATGGCAATGAAGATTGTTTCTTTGAATGTGAGAAGCTTGTTAACGAGGAAAAGGTGGGAGAGGGTGGGGAGATGGTTAGAAGCACTGGACACAGACATGATTTGTGTTCAAGAATGTGGGATAGGGTGGGAAAGGGCTTACGGGTTTTTGAGGAAATGCTGGGGGAAGGGGCAGTCGTGGTGGGCTGGGGTGGGAGGGAATAGAGCAGCAGGGGTGGGTATCTTGTTGAATGGGACACAGGTGCGGGTAATCAGGGTGGAGACATTCATTGAGGGGCAGTTGCAGCACATGAAGATGGAGGTGGGGAGGGAGGAGGTGGGGGTCTTTAACATATATGCACTGGCAGTGAAAGCGGAAGGAAGGGAATTCTTGAGGAAGTTGGGGATATGTGGGGGTGGGGGAGGAAAGAAGGTTGTCGTAGGGGATTTCAATTGTATTATAGAAGAAGGGGATAGGGAAGGGGGTGTTGGGGGGGGCTTCTGGACTCTACAGGGAGATGGGTGAGAAATTGGATTCGGGAGGAGGGGCTGCAAGATGTGTGGGAGGGGGAGCAGGTGGGAACAAGGATGGATCCAGGAGGAAGAAGGGTATCGAGGACAGATTTTGTGTTTGTGTCCGGGGGGGTGAGGGTGGAGGGGAAGGAAATGGGAGAGGTGGGGTTTAGTGATCACAAGTGGCTGAGGGTGGATTTGCAGGTTGGGTTTTTGAGGGATGTGTTGGAATACATGGGAGAGAGGGGGTGGAGGGTGGTGATGGGAAGCGTGGACCTTGAAAAGGCTTATGATAGTTTGGAGCACGGGTTTTTGTTTAGGGTGTTGAGGCGGATGGGGTTTCCTGGGAAATCTGTGGGGTGGGTGAGGGCACTGTATGGGGGGGCACGGAGTAGGATTCTGGTGAAGGGATTTTTGGGAGAGGAATTCCAGGTGGAGAGGGGGGTGCGCCAGGGGTGCCCCCTGTCTCCGGGGTTGTTTATATGTGGTATGGAGTCACTGGCACAAAGGGTGAGAAGGGATGGGAGGGTGAGGGGGATTCCAATACCGGGGGGAGGGGAGTTGAGGGTTAGTTTATATATGGATGATGTGAGCTTCATGGTTCGAGATGAGGGGGCTTTAAGGAGGGTGGTGGAGGGTATTAGGGAGTATGGGGAGGCGGCGGGACCACGGGTGAACAAAGGGAAGAGCTCTTTGTTGGCCACGGGGGAATGGAAAGGGTTGGAGGAGGAAGGGTAGCAGGTGGAGAGGGAGGGTTTGAAGGTACTGGGAGTGTATATGGATGTGAGGGGGAAGGGGGAACGGGCATGGGAGGAGGTTCGAGGAAGGGTGAGGAAAGAGGCAGGGATATGGGGGACTAGAAAGAAAGGGGAAGTAGGGATTATGAAACTGTGTTTGTTGCCAACCATTTTGTTTGTGGCGATGGTGTACCCGACCACCTGGCTGCAGGTGAGGCAGGTGCAAAGGGAAATGTGTCTTTTTTGGGGGGAGGGGGGGGAGACAGAGAGGGTGGCGAGGAGGAGGATATACAAGAGGGAGCATCTGGGAGGGTGGGGTGTACCAGAATTAGAAGTCTTTTTGTATGTGCACTTTTGGAAAGGGGTGGTGAGGGCTGCGGGGCTGGAAGGGAGGAAAGTGGGGGCAATGTGTAGATACTGGGCAGGAAGGTTTTTGAGAAGATTGGGGCTATACAGGAGGTGGACGGGGCTGTGGGCTGAAAGACCAGCTAGGTGGTACGAGCAGGGGTGGGAGGGTTTGAGAGAAGCAAAGAGGGTACTGAGGGAAATTTGGGGGAGGGACAAAATGGCAGACATAGGGGAGGTGGCGGAAGGGGGAGCAAGAGGATTTTGCTTGGAGGGTTGTAAGGAAGGTAATACCAGCGAGGGTAGAACAGAGGAAATGGGGGTTGCTGCAGTCGGGGGAGTGCCCGAGGGAATTGTGTGGGAGGGTGGAAACTGTGTTACACTTGTTATGGGAGTGTTTTTATGCACAGAGGGTTTGGCAGTGGGTGGCAAGATTCTGTAAAGCGATAGGGTGGGGGGATTGTGTGGCTTATAAGGGGGTGGTGTATGGTTTGGTAAAGCCGAAGGTGAGGGAATGGGAAATGAGGATCTTATTATTGTGTACAGAGGGGGCGATATGGAAAACAAGGTGTCTACTAGTTCAGAAGGGGCTATATTTCACTTCACAGGAATGTGTGTGCTTAGTATACGCGGAATTGGAGTATTATAGGAAGAAAGGGGAAGGGGAAGGTATAGGTTGGAGAAAATTGTTTGAGTAGGAGGGAATTGAAAGGGAAGGGAAGGTTCAAGAGAATAATGTTATGATGTATATTATGTGTTTGAGAAATGAGATGGATTTGGAATGGTTTTGAGTTGATTATGTAAAAGGGGGAGAAGCATTTCTTTAGCTTTGGTTTTGTTTTGGGAAGGTTCTTATGTTATGATGTGTATGTGTTGTCTTGAGGTTTGAAGGGACAAGCTGGTGTTTTGTTTGGTTGAGTTCAAATTCTTATGGTTTTGATACTTTTGTAATAAAAGTACTTTCCGTGTCGCTCGGCCTGCGAGGCCACTTAAGACCAGACGCTGCCTTCGTCGAGCTTTGGCAGCGGCGACAACGACAACCAAAGCCAGAGCGGTGGGGCGTGTGCAAGTCAAGTGAAAGCAGTAGACAGAGACCGGGGCAAAGGGAAGGAAGCCTGAGTCAAGTCGAGTCTGCAGTGCGATGCTGCAGCTAGTCAAGCGACCCAAACGCTGGCTTGCATCCGTAGATGTTTCTCGAGCAAATCCCGGGCGGGACGTCCTTCTCCCCTTGTACTCGGCCTCAGCGAGGCCGCAGCTGGAGTACTGCGTCCAGTTTTGGGCTTGCTCTGCAATTCCAAAAGGACGTGATGCGGAGAAGCTGGAGAGAGTCCGTCCAGAGAAGAGCCACGCCCGCGCACGATCAGAGGTCAGGGAAGCAGACCCTGCAATGACAGGCTGAGAGCCCTGCCTAGGGCTCTTGAGCCTGGATAAAGCCCAGGCTCGCTCGCTCGCTCGGGGGCGATCTGATGGCCACTTCCAAGTTGACCACCAACCAGTAGCTGGGGGAACGCGTTTGTTCACCAGAGTGAGCGCCCCAAGGAAGGGATGACGACTAGGTCAAATAGTCATCAACTAACTACTACAAGGCCGTTTCAGGCTGGACAGGAGGAAGAATTTCTTTCCTGTCTGAGCCCCCAAGGCAAGGTCTGTCTGGAACAGCCTGCCACCGGAGGTGGTTCAAGCGCCTGCCTCCCTTGAACACCTTCAAGAGCAAACAGGATGCTTCTCTTGCTGGGATCCTATGACCCCAGCGGACCTCCTTCCGGCCCTTTGGGCAGGGGGCTAGACAGACCCAATGACCTTCCGAGGTCCCTTCCAGCCCAAACATCTATGAAATCGTCGAGTTGAGTCGAGTCAGGAGCAGCACGCACCTGCCAGCCCCCGCCCGCCCGCAGGAGAGCCAGCCAGTCGCTCAGTCACCAGGCCCCGGGACCGACCGACCGACCACCGCCGCCCCGGCTCCCAGCCCTGCTTGCCGGGTCCCCTGGGCCGCCAGCCCGGGGTGCCTGCTCCCACTCCGGGGTTGGGCGGGTTATTGCTTCTCGGTCTCTTGAAGGCTCAGATCAGGTTGGCGTACGGGCCTAGGTCCAGCCACTGCCTGGTCAGGCCTCGAGAGGCCGGGCACGGGGGAGGATGGAGGCGGCGGCGGCAATGGAGGAGATGAAGGCGGTGGCATTGGTGGTTTTGGCGGAGACGACCATGGCGGAGTAGGGAGCTGAGAGGAGAGGAGGACAGGAGGATCGTGATCAGCTGGAGAGCAGAAGCGGTGACCAGAAGATCGGAGGAGCGGATGGCAAGTTTGGTGGTCGAGGTTAGCGTTCATCGGAGGAGGAAGGGTGAAGCGTAAAGCTAAGGAGGCTGTAGTCATGGGGGACCTAAACTACCCAGACATCTGCTGGGAGACACAGCCAGCAAAGTCCCACCATTCACGCAGGTTACCATCCTGTGTACAGGACCTCCACCTGATGCAGAGGTACACAGTCCCACTAGGGGGGATGCCTTACTGGATCTGGTACTGGCAACAGGAGATATGTTAGGGGACCTACAGATCAGTGGCCATCTGGGGGACAGCAATCACCTACTAATAGAATTCACCATAAGACATCAAGTGGGTAAGTTAACTAGTAGGGTGAAAGTGCTAGACTTTAGGAATGCTGATTTCAATGAACTCAGGCAATTAGTCAAGGACGCGCTGCAGAGTAGGAGTTTTGAAGTGATGGGAGCCCAAGAAGGGTGGCTGTGCCTTAAGGAAATGATCCTTCGGGCACAAACGGAGACGATCCCGATGCGAGGAAAAAGAGGGAAAGGGGCCAGGAGGCTTCCTTGGCTGACCAGAGAAATCCAGGGCAGCCTACAGGCCAAAAGGGGGGCACAATAACAAGTGGAAACAGGGAGAGATCACCAAAGAGGAGTATACCTCTTCTGCTCGCGCTTGTAGGGAGGCAGTTAGACAGGCCAAAGCTACCATGGAGCTGAGGATGGCATCCCAAGTTAAGGATAACAAGAAATTGTTTTTTTTAGATATATGGGGGGAAAAAGGAAGGCCCAGGGAGGAACAGGACCCCTACTAAATGGGCAGAAGCAATTGGTGACGGACAGGGGGGGACAAGGCTGAACTCCTCAACGAGTTCTTTGCCTCAGTGTTCCTAAGCGAGGGGCAGGACAAGGCTCTCATTGGGACTGTAGAGAGGCAGCAGCAGTAAGGCGCCAGACTACGATGTGTAGACCCTGAGATGATGCAGAGGCACTTGGAGGAACTGGATGCGTTTAAGTTGGCAGGCCCGGATAAGCTGCATCCAAGGGTACTGAAGGCACTGGCTGACGTCATTGCACAGCCACTGGCGGGAATATTTGAATGCTCGTGGTGCACGGGCCAAGTCCTGGAGGACTGGAAAAGGGCCAATGTGGTCCCAATGTTCAAGGGGAGGAAAGAGGACCCAGGCAACTATAGGCTAGTCAGTCTCACCTCCATCCTTGGCAAAGTCTTTGAAAAAATTATCAAGGCTCACATATGCGAGAGCCCGGCAGGACAAATTATGCTGAGTGGAAACCAGCATGGGTTCGCAGCAGGCAGATCATGCCTGACTAATCTAGTCTCTTTTTATGACCAGGTTACGAAACGCCTGGACAGAGGAGGAAGGGTGGATGTCGTATACTTAGACTTCAGGAAGGCCTTCGATACGGTATCCCACCCCATACTGGTGAACAAGTTAAGAGGCTGTGACTTGGATGACTACACAGTCCACTGGGTGGCGAATTGGCTAGAGGGTCATACCCAGAGAGTCATGGTGGATGGGTCAGTTTCGACCTGGAGGGGTGGGGGCAGTGGGGTCCCACAGGGCTTGGTCCTTGGACCAATACTCTTCAATGTCTTCATCAGTGACTTGGACGAGGGAGTGAAGTGTACTCTGTCCAAGTTTGCGGATGACACAAAACTGTGGGGAGAAGTGGACATGACGGAGGGCAGGGAACAGCTGCAAGCAGACCTGGATAGGTTTGACAAATGAGCAGAAAACAAGAGAATGCAATTCAACAAGGAGAAATGCAAAGTGCTGCACCTAGGGAGGAAAAAAGTAGGCACACTTACTGCCTAGGAAATGACCTGCTGGGTGGCACAGAAGTAGAAAGGGATCTTGGAGTCCTAGTGGACTCCAAGATTAACATGAGTCGGCAGTGACGAAGCCATCAGAAAAGCTAATGGCACTTTATCGTGCATCAGCAGATGCATGATGAATAGATCCAAAGAGGTGATACTTCCCCTCTATCGGGCGCTGGTCAGACCGCAGTTGGAGTACTGCGTGCAATTCTGGGCACCGCACTTCAAGAGGGATGCGGATAACCTGGAGAGGGTCCAGAGAAGGGCCACTCCCATGGTTAAGGGCCTGCAGACCAAGCCCTATGAGGAGAGACTAGAGAACCTGGACCTTTTCAGCCTCCGCAAGAGAAGGTTGAGAGGCGACCTTGTGGCTGCCTATAAGTTCATCATGGGGGCACAAAAGGGAATTGGTGAGGTTTTATTCACCAAGGCGCCCCCGGGGGTTACAAGAAATAATGGCCACAAGCTAGCAGAGAGCAGGTTTAGACTGGACATTAGGAAGAACTTCTTCACAGTCAGAGTGGCCAAGGTCTGGAACGGGCTCCCAAGGGAGGTGGTGCTCTCCCCTACCCTGGGGGTCTTCAAGAGGAGGTTAGATATGCATCTAGCTGGGGTCATCTAGACCCAGCACTCTTTCCTGCCTATGCAAGGGGTCGGACTCAATGATCTATTGAGGTCCCTCCCGACCCTATCATCTATGAATCAAAGCCTTTCAGACATGGTGCTAGCCAGCGTAGCACTGCAGAGCCTTTAAGTGTGGTGTGGGTTCTCTCCCCCATAGTGGAGCATCTTGCATTTCTCAGCATTGAATGCCATCAGGTTTTGATCTGCCCACTGGGTAAGTCTGTTGATCAGCCTGGATTGCCAGCCTATCCTCTAGGGTGGCTGCACTTCCCCATAGTTTGACGTCATCAGCAAACTTAGCCAGTCCACTTATAAACCCGAGTCCAGATCATTTATAAAACACATTGGAGAGTGTAGGTCCGATAATGAAGCCCTGGGGGACACCACTAGTTACAGTGTGTCAAGTTGAATTGGTTCCATCAACTATCACTCTGGGTCCGTCCACGGAGCCAGTTCCCCAGCCACTGGACCGTGAAATTGTCTGGGCCGCAATTCCCCAATTTTTCTATGAGGACATCATGGGACATCAAGTCAAGTCAAAGGCTTTCTTGAAGTCCAAGAACATGATATCCACCTCTTCTCCCTTGTCCAGGTGATGCGTCACCTGGTCATAACAGGAAACCAGGTTTGTCAGATAAGATCTACCTGCCACAAAGCCGTGTTGGCTCTCTCAGAATATTACCTTCTGTTAGGATGTTGGTAATGGTTTCCTTAATGATTTTTTCCAGGATCTTTCCAGGGAGTGAAGTCAAGCAAACTGGCCTGTAGTTCCCTGGATCTTCCCTTCTCCCTTTCTTAAAGATAGGTACCACACAGGCCCTCTTCCAATCCTCAGGCACCTCACCCAAGCACAAGTTCTCAAATATCCTCGCCACATGCCAGGATATGATGTGTTAAAGGAACTAGCTGACTCTTGGGTGCATTCCATCCAGGCCAGCTGATTTGTGGATGTCCAGCCTCTTAAGATGTTCCCTCACAAGATCAGTGGTAATGGTGGATGCAGAGTTGCCCTTCCTCTGGTGATCCTGCCTCCTGTCAGGCAGGGTGATCCTACTGGGCTGATGGAAGGCCAACATGAAGTAGTCACTAAGGAGATTGGCTTTTTCCTGAGCATCAGTTATAAGCTGCCCCACTTGGTTTAGTAAAAGGTCCGATGCTACCATTGTTCTTTTTACAACTTCCCACATATTTGAAGAAAGACTTTTTGTTGTCCTTAACTGAAGTGGCCAGTCTGAACTCGGTTTCAGCCTTGGCTTTCCTAGTTTGCTCCCTACAGGTGCAGGCTACTGCCAAGTACTCCTCCTTAGTGATGTTTCCCCATCTTCCATCCCTTAAGCTTATTTTTGTTTGGTCCAGGGGTTGTTTGGGTTTGTTTGTTTTTGTTTTTTGGGTTTTTTTAAGATGCAGGAGATCCTCGAGTTCCGTACTGAGCCAAGGGGGTCATCCAGCCCTTTTGCTATTTTTTCTGTGGGTTGGAATGGACTTCCCTAGAGTTTCAAGGATCGCATCCTTGAGGAGCAACCATTCATCAACATTCCTCCCTGCCAGATTATAGTTTCTAAAGGCCTAAACAACTACTTTCCTAAGCTTGTGGAAGTCAGCCTTTCTAAAGTCAAGGACCAACTTGCCAGCTTTGCAGTAAAAGTGATCAACTCAAGGTCACCGTCTCCTCGATTCCCTTTGATTTTCAGGTCACACTCACTAGATCATCCCCTTTGGTCAGTACCAGGTGAAAGTTTTGATGTACATGGATGATGTTACTTTTGTGGTTTGGGATGAGGGGTCTTTGGAACAGTTTTTGAAATATACTGGGGATTATGGGGAGGTGGCAGGGATGCGCATTAAGGAAGAGAACAGCATACATTTGATGGTAGGAAATTGGGGGAGTTTACAGGATTATTGGTTGCAAATGGAGCAGAAGGGATTGAAAGTGTTGGGGGTATATATGGATGTGGCAGGGAAAGGGCAGGTAGCATGGGAGGTTTTAAACAGGGTGGGTGAGGCAAGTGTTAGGGTTATGGGGATTATCGTTTAGGCTGAAAATTTGTCTGGTGAAACACGTTTTGTTGCCTATGGTATTATTTGTGGCAGTAGTGTATCTGCCAACACGGCTACAGGCCAAACAGGTGCAGAGGGAGATGTGTTTATTTTCTGGGGGTGGCAAAAGGGAGGGGTGGCCAGGAGGGAGTTACATAAAAAGGGGAAGCATTAGGAGGGTGGGGTCTACCAGAGATCAAGGCATTTGTGTACTTACATTTTTGGAAATGGGTAGTAAAGCTAGTGAGGACACAGGAGGGGGAAAGGGAGATTTTGTAGGTATTGTGCAGGAAAGTTTTTGAAGCAACTGGGGTTATATGGGGAGAGGTGGACAGGGCTTTGGGCAGGGAAGCCAGCAGGGTGGCATATGCAAGTGTGAAATTTTCTGTGGGGTCACAGCTTGGAGGGACTAGGGGTAGGAGGGTTGAGGGATGCAAAGAAGGTGCTAAGGTTCATTAGGGAGCAGGATATGATTCCCAATCTAAGCAAACTGTCATGGGAACAGGTTGGTGGGGAAAGGGTGGAATGTGAGGATTTCCGATGGCACGGAGGATTCTTCCCACTAGGAAAAATGCAGCGGAGATGGGGTTTATTACGAACAGCAAAGTGTCCGAGGGAAATCTGTGCGAAGGAGGAGACAATTTATCACGTTCTATGGGAGTGGTATTTTGCAGTGTGGGGGATAGGGCACGCAGGTTCTGTACACAGTTACCAGTTATTTCAAACTTTTGGCTAAAATAGAAAAAAGGTTGACAGGTGTTAAGAGAAAAGCCAAAGATAGCACAGCTACCCGTAATACAAGTTAAAGTAGACTCAAGTCAAGAAAGTATGATAGTTATTTATCTCTTGGCTTCACAAGTCTTTGTACTGGTAGCGAGGAACAGCCCCAGTGTGTTATGTGTCACAAAACTTTCTGCTGAGAGTATGAAACCAAGCAAATTAAAATATCTAGAAACAGGTCAGAAAGAGCTAGCTAACAAACCTCATGATTTTTTCTATTTGAAAACATGATGAAATTTAAACAGTGAAAAAGTGAGTCTAGTTAAATATAGTAGCATCGCTTCAAAAAGCTTTTTTTTGCCTCTTATCAAGTTGCATACAGAATTTCAGTGCAAAAAGCTCCAAGCAACTGGAGACATTTTAAATTCTTCTAGCAGCTGTTGACATGGTTACTACTATGCTGGGGGAGTCTAGCACACAACAACTTTTAAGCATCTCATTGGAGAATGTTGCTGTGTCCCACCAAATCACAGATCTAGCAGAGGATTTAAATGAGCAGCTATGTAAAGATAAGAAACAAACAATTTGCCATTCAGATAGATGAGGCGATGGATAGCACCAAGGATGCTCGTTTAATAATATACATAAGGTTCATTGATGAGGTTAAAATAAAAAAGAGGATTTATTCTTCTATAAAGAAATTACAGGGACAAGCAAAGTTGAGGACCTTTTCAATATTATTGATAGCTATATGAGTGCAAGTCTCCTAGAGTGGTCAAACTACATGGAAGCATACACAGACATAGCAAGCCATCATGAAGGACTTCAAGCTTTAATTCAGCAAAAATCTCCTGGTGCTGTGGGGACACACTGCATGATTCACAGACAAGCTCCTGCTTTCAAAGATTTGAGCCCAGTATTAGAAGAAGTTCTACAAACAAGCAAACAAACTTTGTGAACTACATCAAAACAAGACCTTTAAAAGGCAAGCATTTTTTCTAGGTCACATGAAGAGATGAATGCAGAGCACACTTCTTTACCGTGAATCAAAGTGGCTGATCTCGGAGGAATGTTTTAACATGAGCATTCCAGCTGAGGAACGAACTTTACTAGTACTTAACCAAGGAAAATCATGACAGTGCTCATATGTTTAGCAACAGTGATTTCAACATGAAGTTGGCATATTTAAGTGATGTGTTTGAGAAGCTGAACACTCTTAACACCGCACTGCAAGGTGGTGACAGTAATATTCAAAAAAGTATATTAAAAAAAATTGAACTGTGGCAGAGGAAAATGGCAAGTGAAAATAAGTGGACATTTCCTAGTTTAAAACCATTTAAATCAAGAGCAGTGACACACAAATTAATGGAGATGTGAAAAACTATCTTGGGTCACCTTTCTTCACTGAAATCCCACTTTGAGAATTACTTTCCTGATCTGGAAGTGAAAAATTATGACTGGATTAGGGAACCTTTCAATACTGTACTGAAAAGTGGTATCCTCACTATTACTGAAGAGGAGCAATTCATTGATATCTTTTCTGACGCCTCTCTGAAAATCAAAGTTCCCGACAATGTCTCCCTGAATTTTGGATTAGTATGCAAGCTGAGTACAAAGCAAGAAAGCTATGAAAATACTGATTCCTTTCACAACATCCTACCTGTGTAAAACAGAGCTTTCACCAGTTGCCACTCTATAGAGCAAATATCAATCAAAAATAAGTGTGGAGCACAAAATGACACTGGCAGTCTCAAAAATAAAGCCCAGGTTCAAGAAACTAAGTAGTATCAAGCAAGATCATCCTTCTCATTGAAAACTATTGACAGTTCTAAATTGGACAAGTTTGTTCCAGTGAACAGTTTTGAATTTGATAAACTTTCTGAAGTGTTTTTTGACAAATATAGTTAACACACAAAAGGTAAATGTGCTTTACTTTACAGGGTTGTGGTATCCATGGGTGACTGGAATAGACGTTCTCTTCCTGGCACTTTTCTTCAAGCTGCCTGGCCACAAACACCATGCTGCTCATTCCATGTCCTTTTCTAAAGCCACATTAACTCTCAGGCAGTAGGTCATTTAGATGGTCAGTCAGCCAGTTGAGGACTCCTGCTACCATCTTGCTGGCAGTTGAGAAGGAGATGCCCCTGTGACTGTCACACAGTTGGAGATTTCCCTTCTTGTATAGGTGGACAAGGAAGCATCCTTGAATTCTTGAGGGACTACCTCCTGCACCCACATACTGCAGAAGATCTCAGTTAGTTTCTCCATGAGGCCGTGACTGCTTGATTTGTAGACCTCCACTGGAACTGTGTTTGCCACCAGACATTTGCTGTATGGCCTTTTGGACTTCGCTTGAAGCTCTGCCTACAGTTGCAGGCGATTTGGAGACAGCTTGCATATGGCATCCATGCTGACAGAGGACGTTTGACTGAGGTGACAATGAAGTGTTCAGCCTCTCTCTGGAGGATTGGGGGACTTGGTTGGAAGCACGGGCCTGCCGGCAGACAGCAATGGGCAGGATCCAAGGACCTGCAGACCATAAACAGCTTTTAGGGCAAAGAATTTCCTTGTGTCATTTTGGTCAGCATAGTGCTGGATCTCGTCTGCTTTGTTCTTCAACCATGTGTGCTGCATCCCTCACAGCTTACACTGAATAGTCTTGCATATCGAGCTGTAGGTGTGTTGCACCGATGCAGATTTATCATAGAAGTAGATTCTGTAGAGACATGAGTTTCTCCTCTAGCAGCCATCGAGTCTCAGCATCATTTCATCAAGCCAGTCTTGGTGTGTGCAGACACTTGGTCCCAGGGTCTCAAGGGCTGCAGGGTGTATAGCTTCATGGAACCACTTCCAGTTGGCTTTGATGGAACCGTAATGGAGCAGTGCAGTGCAAATCTGATCTTTCAGATGGTTTGCAAAAAGACAGTCTAGTGCTGTTGTTCATCAGCCCTGCAGTTTTGAGTAGCTTCGGGTCCACTTTGTTCTTGTGGATGCTATCTAGCTTGAATTGTGACCTTTAGTGAGGAGATGAGTTGATTGTCAGTCCAGGATTTAGCACCACACATCGCCTTGGTTACACAGACATCACATCTGTCCCTTCTTCAGATAATGACATAGTCAATAAGATGCCAGTGCTTGGAGCAAGGGTGCATCCACAATGTCTTCTTCTGACTGGGGAGACTGAACACAGTGCTAGTAATCAGGAGCTCATGTTCAGCACAATCCAAATACACCATTCCTACTGCAGTTTCCAATCCCGTGCTTCCCGATGACATCATCCCATACTTGGCAGTTAGAGCCAATCCTGGTGTTTAAGTCACTAAGGAGGGTAAGACCATCAGACTTTGGTACAGCAATGATCATGGAATGCAGGTCATCACAGAACCGGTTCTTGACTTGGTCAGAGTTGGTCACAGTCAAGGCATATGCACTGATGATAGTGGCACACTTTTTGCCAGCTAGCCAGCCAGCTCCTTAAGCAGCTTCTTGACAAGGCTGTTTTGTGTAGCAAAGCCGACACCCGCTTCCCATTTGGCTTTGCTGCCACAACCATTCCAGAAGGATGTATAGCCAGCTTTTCCTTCTATGAGCTGCCCTTTGTCAGGTAGGCGAGTCTTGCCAAGGGCAGCAACCTGGATGCCTTATCAACCCAGTTCTCTCTCAATAAGGGCAGTTCTCCTTTCAGGTCTGTTGGTGTTTCCGTCAGTCAGCAGACATATGTCCCACGCGCCCAGCTCGAGGGGGACTGGATTTCTTTTCAACCGCTGTAGTGGGACCCCTGCTAGGCACAGTATGCTGGCCAGGGTGAGGTGAACAATGTTTAGGGCACCTTTTTTAGCCCCTTCCTCATTCCAGGACATGAGCAATGCAATCCTGAATAGGGCTGCTCAGGCACTCACAGGAGTGCTGAGTTTTACTGCTGCTTCTGTCCAGTAGAAAGCAACCCAAAGCCCTGAGCCGCCTGTGTGCAGGTTTGCAGCTGCAGCTTCCAGTGGGTCCATACCTGCTTCTTTGTCACAGGCTTGTCATCACAGGGCTTGTACTAGATGCATGTTGTGCAGGATTTGGATGCAAATTGAGGAGGAGTTGTGCAGCATCAGCCTCACTCGCTAGTCCAAGCCAACTGGTAGCCAGCGGCAGGACAGTTGGAGATTGGCCCAGATGCAGCGGATGACCAGGATGTCTTTTGCACAAATCGACAGTGCATTGGTGTACCGCCATCATGGCCATTGGATCATGAAAGTCTTGTCTACCTGGCTTAGCTGAAGTCAGACTTTGCATGCAAAGATAGGCATGTCCTTAACTCCTCAGAAGTCTGAAGACTGACTGAGTACCCTCACCTGGTTTGGTCTGCCTGCCAAGGCAGTTTACCAGGGTGTGGCTGCTGTTGAATGCAGACAGCTGCTTGGACCTACAGGTGAGAGCCAAGTGCTGGTGAGGACCAACAGAAGAGCAGCCACTCAAGCAAGTGCAACATAGCACCTCTAGAGAAAGAGTACCTCTCCCAGACACCCCAGTGAGGGAAGGTAGAATTAACTAAGAGTATTATTATCAATTATTTTGTTTACAGGGATGGTATACCCACTATCGCAGATGCAAGCACAACAGATCCAAACAGATCCGTTTTCTTTTGCAGAGGGAAAACAGAGAGGGTTGCAAGTGGGGGGAAATGGGGGTTACCAGAGGTGGAGGTTTTTGTTTATGGGCATTTTGTGGCATCAGTGGTATGGGAGGCAAAAAGAGAAGGGGGGGCTGTAGGTATTGGGGAGGGAAGATATTGAGGGCAGGAGGTTTTCTGGGGCATGGTAGATAGGGTTAGGGGCAGGAAAACCATCACTGCACTATACAAGGATGGGAGCATTTATCAGGACATGTTTTAGGAGCATTAGGGGTAGAAGGGTTACATACTGAAAAAAAGTGTTTAAAAAGGTGAGTAGAGGGAAGGATAAGTTAACAAATGCTGGGAATTTATTGGGACAAAGGGGTGCATGGTGTCATATTGAATGAAATAGTTTGAATGTTTGTAATCGTTGCCCATTAGCCAGTTTCAGGAAGACAACAAGATTTATCTTCTTATCTAGGCCGTTGTTTTGGTCTACGTGCGGAAGGTCCTGACTTTGCTCAAAGTCTTAACTCTTGAATTTTATCTTTAGAGGCCTTTAACAAAGTTAACCTAAAAATGACCCTTAAGTAAATATCCCAAATTCCGAGAGATCAAACCCTAGGGCCTTTTGACAAGATTGGAAATAAAAAAAAAAAAAAATCAATTCAGTGATGTGGAAATTCCCCAAAGTAATTACAATAGTCAAGAAAGAAACTAATTACTAAGCAAAAGAATCTGTTAAGTAAGATCTGAGCCCAAATTTGGGAGTGGTGACAGGTTTGGGTAGGAGGGGCCCAGGACAGCAACTCACTCAATAAAAACTGTAACCTACTGTCCCAATTTGGAGGTAATCTCACTTGCAGAACGACGAAGGAAGAATCGCAAGTATAGGCCAGATCAGACTGATCACCTGAACCACCCTCTCCATGAACACGAATCTCTTAGTTCACACTGAAGCTGCAAAGCACCCGAAAGGGACTGAAGGAAGGGGACTTAGTCCTATCAGTATTGAGGCCAGCCCATTGAATCGTATTGCTGAGGCGAGCCCATTGTACCGTACTACTGAGGCCAACACATTAAATTGTACTACTGAGGAATGAAACCATATTTAGGTGTTTGGCTTCTCGGAATTCTAGGATTGTAAGTATGTTATGAAAATAATAGTATTGTTTCAAATTTAACCTTTAGTTGTAACTGAAGTTGTTTTTGTAATACTAATTCTTATAGCATTGTTTGGGAAGGAAGTGCATTTGGAGCATTGTTTCTGATATATGTAGTTATTGTGTTCTTAATGTTTGTGGTAGTTCTTAAAAGCTAAGCAGTGTTATATGCGTAGCAAAGAATTTTAAAATAAAATTGTGTCGTATGAATTAAGTGTGTAATCATTTTGAAATCATGCAATCAACTAGATACTCCCCCAGCCAGTACATCAAAACGAATCAGTAAATTGTGTGGGATTTTCTCTATTCCATAACCCACTAGAGACGCATGGATCAGACAGGGGAAAGGGAACAACAACATTTTTCTATTCCTCTTTCACTTAAGTGGAGCCGTTTGTTTGAACCAAAAGGAATTGGGTAAGACAGGCGGGGGGGGGAATGGTGTTTATGGATAGATGTGTGTAGATGATAGGTTGGTTGTGTGTGTTTTGTGACTCTAATATGGGTTTATGTGATCTTAAAGCTTTGGTTTGTTTCATCACCTTTATAACGAACAGTATGTCAAAGACATGTTAACACAGTTTCAGTACTTAGAAAGGAAGCTGACGGGTTGGAATACGTTGTGTTATATAAGCGGAGGTTCTTTTGTCGATATTAATGTTATTGTGGTGTTTTGTTAACAGTTGATAGTCCATAAGTGGATGCATATATGATACCCTATTTGAGGACTTCTGTATTGTATTGTGGTTTATGCTGTTCTATATGGTTTTAATTTTTTTTTTTTAAACTATAACAAAATCTGTTCTTATCAGTTTAATCCAGGGGCAGGAAATTATTTTGGATGGAGGGCTGCTTCCTGAGCTTTCGCAAGCCATCAAGGGCCACGTGATAGGCAACCGGGGCAGATAAATATTAAAAAATTTCTAAAATTTTTAGGGGCTCCGTAAGCCAGATAAAATGATGCAGAGCATGTTGAACTTCCGCTCTGAGGCAGTTGTATGGATGGGGCTCCACTTCAACAATCACCAAGTGCACCTCCCCGAGCATGGACTGCACAAGAGCAGCACCATCCTAGACATCTAGAGTAGTGGTCACTAACTGGTTGATCCCAGAGCCTTTTGAAGTTAATCTTGGGCTGGGGGGGCCAAGTCCATGCATGTACACACATGCATGCCCCACCTCCCTTCCAGCCCAACAGGTCAGTCAATGGGGGAGGGAAGGGGCAGAGGCCCAGGGGGCATGCACAGCAGGTTCTGGACACAAGCCCAGCCTGCAGTGGGAGCTGCCACTGCTGTGCATGAATTGGGGGGGGGGGGGGGGGACGACAGGACACGACACACATGCCCCCAGCAACTATACATGGGGCAGGGGGACAGAACCACAAGCAGCTCATCCAGGAGATGGGCCCCCTCCATGGCTGCCCAGGCCAGATGGAAGAGGGAGCACAGCAGGGTGAGGCATGTGTCAGAGGAGACCCACCACCACCACCAAGTGAGGATCCTTCTGGGGAGGTTCCTGAAGGATGCAATCCCAGGTCATTGGCATACTTCCCTTAGGGCAAAACCCAACCAGGGCTAGGTCTTTGAGCTCCCCTCAAAGTGGAACGCAAGTAACCACTTCATGTGATGCTCCCATTGGGCATGGTTCACAGAGTGGCGCTTCATCCACCATGCCTGCCTTTCAATGGCATTGTCTGGTACAGGAACCACAACAGAAAGTGCTAGCACTATAGCTACAAGGCAGAGACTCCCTCCCATTTGTCACAGAAACACAAAGTTAGTTCTGAAAGGGATCTCAGGCGGTCATCTAGTCCAACGCCCTGCTCAAAGCAGGACTATCCACAGCTAGATCATTCCAGCCAAAGCTTTTTCTAGCCAGGTCTTGAAAATTTCCAAAGGTAGAGATTCCACCACCTCGCTGGGTAACTCATTCTAGTGTTTTACTACCCTCCTAGTGAGAACATTCTTCCCAATATCCAACCTAAACTCCCCTTGCTGCAACTTGAGACCATTGCTCCTTGTTCTATCATCTGCCACCACTGAGAACAGTCCAGCTCCATCCTCTCTGGAACCCCTCTTCAGGTAGTTGAAGACTGCTATTGAATCCCCTCAGTCTCCTCTTCTCTAAACTAAGTAAGTCCAGTTCCCTCAGTCTTTCACCACAAGCCATGTCCCCCAGTCCCTCACCATTTTTGCTGCCCCCTGCTGGACTCTCTCCAATTTGTCCACATCCTTTCTGTAGCAGGGGGCCCAAAACTGAACAAAATACTCCAGCTGCAGTCTCACCAGTGCTGAATAGAGGGAAAGAATCGCTTCCCTGGGCCTGCTACCAACACACCTACCAGTGCAGCCCAGCATGCCATTAGCCTTGTTGGCAGCTAGGGCACACTGCTGCCTCATATTCAACTTATTGTCCACTGTAACCCCCAGGTCCTTTTCTGTAGAGCTGCTGCCCAACCAGTCAGTCCCCACTTGTACTGGTGCATGGGATTCTTCCTCCCTAAGTGCAGGACTTCACACTTGTCCTTGTTGATCCTCATGAGATTCCTTTTGGCCCAATCCTCCAATCTGTCTAGGTCACTCTTCATCTTAGCCCTACCCTCTGGCCCATCTACTACTCCCTCTGGGCCCTCTCCTACAAGCTCCACATCAGAGCATGGAAGCTGCACCACAATGCCATCCAGGACTGACTGGCCAATGACATCCCAGCCTCAGCAGGGAGCATATCCATCAACTGCATTATCCCAGGCTGCAAAAGCCAGCTGCACCCAGACATCATGACCAACAAGGACAGCAAGTATGTCCTGATGGTAGATGTCACCATCCCCTTCAAAGACCCACAGCAAGCTTTCATCAAGACCTAAGAACACAGTTGAGAAAAGTATCCTCCCAATCTTCCCTGGCTACACTGAAATCACCTCCAAGGACTTTTAATCCTGGGCTCTTCCCTACCCCACAACTATATCCCACATGTTGTTTTTTGTAACTCTGTTTTTCAAACTCTCTCCCTATTACAATGTGTTACTGTTGTGCAGAGTCTCCTGTATATCCTCTGCTTTGTAAATGTCCCTTAATTCTCTCTCCCTTCCCTACCACCCCCTGGCTTAGTTGGCTATATGGTTTATATGTAAATTTAGTTGCATCCCCCACCCCTAACCTTCCTCTACTATGTCACCCCTCTGCTCAGGCCTGCCTATATTTCTTTGCACTTTGAATTTTGTCATTTGAACTTTAACATTTTCTAATAAAAGTTAAATCTGGTGCCTGATCAAGGCCACAAGAACTGGGAGGCAGCCACAACAGAGCAGTATAAATGGAGGCAGAAGCAGAGCTCCCAGAGTCTGATGCAGCAACAATGGTGCTAGAGCAGGGGTGGGCAAAACACAACCCAGGAGCCGGGTGTGGCCTATGGGGCCCCTAAAAAAGTTTAGTAAATTAATTTGCCCCTGGATGCTTATCATGCAACCCTCCATGGCTTGCCAAAACTCAGTAAATGGCCCTTCGCCCAAAAATAACTGCCCGCCCCTGTGCTAGAGAAAAGCAAGACAACAGAAGGAGGAAAGGAAAGCAAAGCATCAGAGTGGGAAGTGGTGGAGAAAAAGAAAGGGTGGAAAAGGATACAGTGGCTAGAAGATTAACTGGTGGAACACATCACTCATTCTAGTGAGACAGGAAGAATAAGTAGTGGTGCGTGGACAATGGAATGAAGAAAACATGGCAAGAATTCAGCCCTTGCCAGAGTACCTATTGGGCCCAGACTTGAGATGCAGCTTGGGCTGGTAGTCTTGCCTGGAGGTTGGGCCTGGGAGTTCATTTTTCAGGATGTTTGAGGCTTCTAAAATGTTGGCAATTTACAGAGCAAAGAAGAAAGGGGACCAGAGTCTTCACATTTTTTCCACTTTGGAAAATTGGAAGGGAATGGGGAACACATGGTAATCATAAAACATGTTCAATTTGGCTGCACAGAAAGAGGACACAAAACTTTGGTTAAGTATATTTATCAAAAAATGAACTGGATGAAGTAGGCAACACCCAGATGGAATTTGGACAGGGGCCTGGCACACAAACCCTGTTCTGGAGCAATCTGGACAGCCCAGGAGATGTACAACACCTCATACCTCCTTTCAATAATAGCACTTGGGGCAGCTAGAGCAGTACTTTGTTATCCTGGGTAACTAAAGAACTGTAGATACAAAGAGGAAGATAGCTTGGCAGGAGCATGTCCATACATAATATGCAATATCTGCAAAAGAACAAACACGTGACCAAAGAGTGCAAGAAGGAAGAGATACTGCAAACTGTGCAGGGGCAAAGGGCATGTAATTCCAGTTTTGCCCCCAGTTGTGGGTAAACCACAAAAGGCAGGGAAAAGGAAGAGGAAGGAGGAGGGTGGGGCAAAACTGTGAGACCTTACTGGAAGAGCTTGAATAAGTGGAGCATCAGAGATCAGAAGCAGGGAAAGGGGAAGAGAAGTGGTACATGCGGAAAAAAGAGAAGGTAAAGGAGAGAATCTCGTATTGTTAGTTTGTAATGTTCCTTCTGTCACAACCCAAGGCTGTGATTTTTGTTTGTGCGCGCTTCGGCACTGCTGAATTATTTTCTCGCCGTTTGTAGCTTTCTTTGCAGGGTGCATTTCTCAAGTTGCAAGAGAAATGCATGGTGCAAAGGAGTTCCCGCCACTCGTATGTAAATTTATTCCCCGCTATTGGCTAGTTCTAAATTATTCCCATGTGGCAGCTAGCGATTGGCTTGCTAGCCGTATAAAAAGCTTGAGTGGTTTCCGCCCAAGTTGAAGAGGACTCCACATCCATCTCGTGGGGACTCTGGGTACACGGCAGGGTAATAGAAACCCTGTGAGAGACTCAGAGGAGTTTGGCAGCCTGATCCACCTCCCACCTCTTCCCGACTTCGCGCAGTAACCTTTCTTAAGGCGTATCTACGAGTTTTCTGCTTTGTGGCGCGCTTGTCGAGGACATCCAGAGCTCTGTTTCTGTGGAGCCTAGCAAACTCCACGTGATTGTTCGTGTTGTTTTTGTTTGTAACCGCAACTTAAACGAAGCTTTCCTGCCTGCACCGCGACCATCTACGGTGTAAGTAAAATAATCTTTATATCAACCTTTAAGCGTCTGTGCCTAATTCTAGCGTGTCGCCCGTTTTCTCCAACCCAGCGTGCCCGGGCTGCTGGCCACAGCCCGCGGCGCGAAAAAAGGGCCCCGGATCGCTCCTGGCCTGCACACCTTCCAGTATTGATTTTCAGTTATGGAAGAAGAAGTGTACCACTTGCAACTATATTCACATGCCTGTGAATCTTGCTATAGATCTGGTAGTTGAGGGGTGGGGAGGAGAAGAGTAAAGTAAAGTAGTATGGAGAATGAGGAGGGTAAAATGAAATGGTTGGGAATTAGTAGTAAAAGGAAGAAGGATGTGGGGCAAACAAACAGGGAAGATGAAAATGACAGAACAGGCTCCTTTCTAGATCCTCCATCTACCCCACCCCCTACTAGCCATTAAGGCAGGCAAGCCTAAAACATTTTGGCAGTGTTTTTTACTACCCAAGAAGACTAGGCAGAAAGATTCCTAGAACTGGACACAGAACAACTAGACATAGGCTTGTTGTTTTGATGACCAGTTTGGAGTGGAAGAGGAAAATGCATTGGAGAAAGAGCAGCCAGAGTCAACGGAACAACACCTGTAAAAGTCGAAGAGGAACCAAGACCTCCAAAACAACAGTAGAAGAAGTCTTGCTGAATGCAAGATCAGAACTGAAAGATGGGTGGAGGATACTTGAAGCATATTTAAAAGTGGATATTATTGACTTGCAACAGTGCACAATCTCCACACAAGAATTGTATACAGGCAACCCGCGCTTAAAACGAACATTATAGTGAAATTAGCACTAAACGAAACAGTGTTAAATTGATACCCGACTTCACTTGGCACTAAGCAAGTTTTGTTATAATACCTGCGGTCACCATCTTGGGTCATCAAAAATTTTCGGTTTTGCTTATTTCACTTAAACACTTGGTTTTTCAGGAACCAGTTAAGTGCACTAAGCAGGGGTTGCCTGTAGAGTATGAAAGACATTGGATACTGGAACCATTTGGTTGGTCTAGTTCCAATATGAGCAGAGCAGTAGGGGTAGCTATCTTAATCAAGAATCTGGGAATTATGATTAGAAGAATCAGAGAGGTGGTGGGTGGAAGGATGTTGCAAGTGATGTGCAAAGACCATGGGTCAGCTTTCAGGATCATTAATATTATATGCACCACTAGAATGAGATGAGAGGTGTGGTTTTCTGGAAAGGCTAGAGTTTGTCACAGAAGACACAGAACCCTATGTTAAGGTAGGGGATTTTAATTGTGCGCATGAGGCATGGGATATGAAAGATGGGAAGGCAAGAAGGGCCTAGAGAGAAATCCACGCAAATCTTGAACCAAATACTCTAATATGACAACCTACAGGATACCAGGGAAAGCAGTGGCATTTACATGGCCCAATGCAGAGGGCAGGCCTTTTCACAAATAGATTATATTTTGACATCTAAATACTGAAGGAAGATGGAAGCAGCAACAGAGCCTGTCTTTTCATTAGATCATTGTCTATTGACCATGTCATATTGAATGAAATAGTTTGAATGTTTGTAAAGGTTGCCCATTAGCCAGTTTCAGGAAGATAAGATTTATCTAGTTCATTGTTTTGGGACTACGTGCAAAAGGTCCTGACTTTGCTTAAAGTCTTAATTTAAATTTCATCTTTTAGAAATCTTTTACAAAGAGAGCAAATATCCTGAATTCCAAGAGATCAAACCCTGAGGCCTTTTGACCAGGTTGGTAAGAAACGGGCATTTGCAGTGATATGGAAGTTTCCCAAAGGTAATTTAAAATGCTCAACAAAGGTAAAAGAATCTGTTGAGTAAGATCCGAGCCCAAATTTGGGAGCAACCATATATTGAGTAGGAGGAGCCCACTGACGGCAACTCGCTCAATAAAAACGGTAACTTGCCGTCCCAATTTGGAGGTGACTATACTTGTAGAACAACGAAGGAAAAATCGCAAGTATAGCCCGGTTCAGACTGATCACCTGAAACTACCCTCTCCGTGAACACGAATCTCCTAGTTCACGCTGAAGCCGCGGAGCACCTGAAAAGGACTGAAGGAAGGGGACTTAGTCCTATCAGTGCTGAAGCCAGCCTACTGAATTGTATTGCTGAGCCCATTTCATTGAACCGTACTACTGAGGCCAACCCATTAAATCGTACTACTGAGGAATGAAACCATATTTTGGTATTTGGCTTCTTGGAATTCTAGGATTGTAAGTATAATATGAAAAATAATAGTACTGATTCAAATTTAACTTTTAGTTGTAATTGTAGTTGTTTTTGTAACACTAATTCTTATAATATTGTTTGGGAAGGAAGTGCATTCGGAGCATTGTTTCTGATATATGTAATTATTGTGTTTTTAATGTTTGTAGTGTTTCTTAAAGCTAAGCAGTGTTATATACGTAGCAAAGAGTTTTAAAATAAAATTGTGTTGTATAAATTAAGTGTGTAATCATTGTGAAATCGTGCAATCAGCTAACTACTCCCCCAGCCAGTGCATCAAAACGAATCAGTAAATTTTGTGGGATTTTCTCTATTCCATAACCCACTAGACACAGACCACAAGTCTGGAGGAGGGACAGAGAATGCAGAAAGGGAAAGGAATGTGAAAACCAAAATCAAGTCTGCATATGCAGTCATGTACTTTGATTCTACTAATAAAGTGAGCATTTCCCATCCAGAATGGACTGTGAAAATGGGTTAAAGGAAGGCATGAAAGAACTCTGTGAGGGTGGGGAGAGAATGTGCAAAGACAGAAGTGTATAGAAGACAACTACAGCAAGATCTACAAAAATGGCATCATTTGAGTAGGTTAAGGTTTTGAAGCAAAAGAAGGAACTGTGGAGGAGAAAGGAAACCTCAAACAATGGTTCAGAGAACAGGGCAGAAAGAAGATATTCCTGGTACCCGAGATGTAGGGCAGAAAGTTTTCTAGTGCTTCATTTTTCCATGGGAAATTTTCCATTTCTAAAAATTCATTAGTAAAAATTAATGGATGCCAATACAGTATTAGGCAAGCTTGGCAGTTTCAAAGTTCTAATTACAAGTTTTTCAAGCAATTATCCCTAGAAAGTGTGCGAGAGAATACATACATGTTAAATTGATTTGTGAACAGGCAGGTAACTACAGTACACTCGCATAATAATCCAAACCCAAAATCAAGTTATGAATTCACTTAATTGGCCATGCAGATCAAATCAAAACTAAAACTAAAATTCTTATTTCACCTCAAACTGCAAGTGAAAGCAAAACCAGAACTAGAACTGTGATTAATTTGCTTCATTTCAGTTCAAACACACAGAGCAGTGTCTCATTTCCTTTCTGGAGTTGGGAAAGTTGGAAGTGTTTGCATAAGATCTGTTAGATTGTTAGTGCTTTTGGTTTCAAGTAGTCATAATAATGCCCAATCAGAAAAAACAAAACAAAACAAAAAAAACAAGTGCATGGCATCTTTATAGTGAAGTTCAAGCCACTGAAGGAAGGAAGCAAGCGAGTATATGTAAATATTGTGGGCAGGAGCATGCTAACAACAAGAATGAAAAAACATGCAACAACATGTAGAAACTGTCCTAAAAGAATACAAGCCATATACAGAAAGCTAATACAACTAAGTGGTATGTGACAAGGGACTGGGCATAAATCAAATACTTAACCACAGGGAAAGAAACCGAGCAGAGCGAAGATAAGACAGGAAGAAGAGTGCTTCCAGAGCAGCTGCTCCTTTAAGACAGAGAAACCCCAGGATGGGTGGTGTGGCACACAGAGAAAGAACTCCTAAGAAAAAAAGGCTGAAAAAAGACTGCTGGGAATGGAGAATCCCTAGAACCGGACCCAACTAGAAGACAAGACTTGACCCAATATCATTAAGCGGGGAAGTCACCGGTGAAGTAAGTTCATCTTAAAAATAAAAAATAAAAATAAATAAAAATACTCCGCAGGGAAAAAGAGCCTTGGCCAAAGTTGCAAGAAGGAGAGAATAGTGACTATTCCTCAGGTCCAAGCAAAAGTTGAGTTTATGGTTTCCTTCGTTTTTGGACACTGAGCCTAGCTCTAGGGGGTTGGAGGAGAGAAGGAGCCTGTGACAACTACTCCCTCACCCTTAAAAAGGTTGAAAAAAAAAAAAAACCTCTCACACACACACAAAAAAAAAATATTAACCTAAAAGAAGCAGGAGTGTCCCAAGGGATCTAGAGAGACCAGATCTTACCTGGAAATAGAGGGAATTAGAAGAAAGAGACAGATACAAAAGAGTATCCTGGTCACATCTGAATGGTTGTTACCTTTACCCTAAATGGTGTATTATCCCAGACTAGATCCAGCTAAATATTTCTAATATAAAAATTAAGAGTTACATACAACAGCAGAAAATAACCACAGTTTATCCAAGAGATTTCAGTAACACCTCCCAAATAACATCCAAATTAATCAAGATGTGGCAGGTGAGAGTCAAAATATAATACAGGAGTCCAAACACTGGGCAATCTGAGAAATAAAAGCTAAAATAAGACCTCAGACATAAGTGGTTCCGTCACAGGGTGGGTGGAACAACATCATCTGACAAAAGTCTACTTCAAGAATCCTAAGTAAACAAATGTATATGTTAAACAACACAGTAGAGACCAGCATCTATATTGTTTTAAAACATTACAAGTCTTTCCCCCCTTTTGTTGCAGGAATTTTGTAGCTCAAGTGAAATACCAGATTTGCAAAAAAAAAAAAAGGAAAATGAAAATGCTGAGCTGCCAGATCTGAGGGAAGAGACAGCAGGATCCTTGCTTTCAAGATCACCATCACCAAATATGCAATCCACCATGAGTAGCTGCTCAGGAGTCAAGCTTTTTAATCAAACTTTATGGGCAAAATGTCAAAAGATAAAAAAAACAGATGAGACATTAGCTCAAGCTATATTTGCCAGTGGTACACCTCTTTCTTAACTGGAAATCAGTACTGGGAGGAACATTACAAACTTATTTGCCAATCATATAAGTTACCATCACATTATTGCGTACATCACATTCTCTCTTAGAAAGTATGACAGAGTTCAAACAATGGTTAGTCAAAGGATTGGTCAAGCAGAATCAATTACTCTGATGTCAGATGGGGTGGACCGATATACAAGGAAATCCTTTATTGAATATTATATGTTAGCAACACCTGGACTAATTTTCCCAAAAGCAATTGCTACCAAATCTTCTCGTCATACAGGTGACTACATAGCCAAATTACTGAGTGAAGAAATTGAAAGTGAAGGTCCATTCAGGGTACAAGCCCTTGTAACTGATAATGTAAACATGAAAGCTGCATGGCAGATGTTAAAGGCAAAGTATCCTCATTTAATAGTATTTGTCTATCTTGCTCATGGGTTAAATCTTCTGGCAAAGGACAGGGTAAGGTGAGTACAATGAAGACAATATTGGCAAACTACAAAGCGACTGTGAAGTTATTTAACAATCACCCTGTTGCTAATCACACTAAAGAGAGTACAGAAAGAGAAGCAAGGGAAGGCACTTTTAGTGCCAGGAGGAACTAGATGGGGCTCAGCTACAAAGTGTTTACATAGTTTGCTGTGCACAAAGAACTGTTTGCAGTGTGCTTCAATAGATGACACCATATCCCAGATTATTCCACTGAACACTGAAAAGCAGATTATCAACAATGTGTTCTAGGCTTGAGTTCAATTTGGTGAAAATGGGGGCGCTGGAGCTGCTTACTCTGCCTGATGCCACTGCCAGCCACAGCCAGTAGCAGCAGCCTGCTATCATCTGGCACAAACCTGAGGGCACATGCCTCTTGGGAAGAGCCCGGCACAGCTCCACAGCTCTCCCTGGGGCATGGAGCAGCAAAGTGAATCCTGGAGGCAACAGCAAGGGGCCCACACCCACCCACATGCCCTTCTCCTGCAGGCAGGAGCTTCCCTTCCCCACTCACCAGCCATACCCCGGGGAATTGTGTGATTACGCCTAGTCAAAGGTTTACACACAAAATTACGTGGGCACGTAATCCCTGGGGTGCAACTCAAAGTGCCGTCTCAGGAGGGAAAGGATATTCTTTATGGTCAAAGCAGGAAGAATAGGGAAAGCTAGGTTTTGTCTCTAGTTCTGTCACACATTTCTATGCAACTCTGTATCACTCAGTCCACCCCTCTTATCTCAGCTTCCATCTGAAAAATAGGGTGATATAGTACTTCCCTGCCACAAAAGGCATGGAGAGGATTGATTAGCAGCTGAGATGTTACACCTGAGGCCATGAGCTAAAACAGAAAACAGCATTTCTCAACCTCTGGGTCACAACAATGTATGAAAGCCTGGCAAGCAAGCTTTAAAAACGGATCAACAAACTTTAAAAATTAATTCTCCTTTAAAGAAAGAGAAAAACGTGGGAAACCGTGGTTTTTCCCCTTGCAGGCTGAAGCTCTTGACAGCCTGCAAAGGGCTGCTTCGGGCCCCCCCCACCATGATCCACACACTGGGGACTGGGGGCAGTAATGAGAGGCAGTAATGAGAGGCACTGGGTCAGCACTGGCCACCACTGTTTACAAATAGGTCCTGGTACAAAAGAGGTTGAGAACCACTGAGCTAGAGGTACACTGATATACTGGTCCATATTGTAAATGCTCTAAGAATATCCACAGCAGGGTACCTGAAACCAGAAGCATCAAAAGTAGAAGCTTCTCTGAGGCATTAGCCTTAGGAATCCAAGTCCAGCTAATCAAGTTCCTCCTTTAACTATACTGGGATTTGTGTAGCTGGCATAGACTTCAGCTGAGTTGCACGAAGGATGAATGCAGCCAAAATGCCTCAGTAACTGTCCCTGTAACAACTGCCACAGGGATTCAGGCAGGCAAGACCCTAACTTGAGGCTCAACAGTGCAATGGCAATGCAGGTGATCTGCTGACAGTGAACTGCAGCTCAGCTGTGGTCCAAACCCCAACCTGAGAGCAGCTGCAAAGCGACAATCCAGTCCCCTGGCTGCCAGGTTCCTGGGCTTAGAGAGGCCAAAACACACCCCCTTATCTCCACCAGGACACCTTGCCCCTGCTGCAAAAAAGGTACCTGCCTACCCCATGCTACTTTGTGCTGCAGCTCCCTTGCAAACAGTCTTTCAGCTGCTACTTCAGAACCAGCTCAATTCACTCCCCAGGCACCAAGCAATGGACATCCGCAGGGACTGGGACTGCAGCTCCAGAGCAGCCAGACCCATGTTTCCAGGACTGGAGCGTGCAAACCACCCTGGTATGCAGACACAGCCTTGCAAAGCAGTTAACAAGCCTACCAGTGCCTCTGGTCAAAGCTTGCCATTAAAAGACATTTCTTTCTTGCAATAATCTAGTTGCTCTAATAAAAGAGATCACCTCTATCTACCGCGAGTCCCAACTGCTTCCACCTGTTTAAGTAGCCCAAGTCCTTCAATTAATAAAAATCCAAAATTCTCCAGCCAGAAAACTCCCAAACCTGCATTTTTCCCCCCAAATGCAATGAAACGCCACATACCTACCTACAGGTTGATCAGCTAAAGCCGATACATTTACATTTCTGAAGCAATGGGAATAGCTACCAGTGCTTCTATGTTATATAACCAAACAAAGTCGACGTAGCCCCGACCTGAAGGGGCTCCGGCCCCACGCGGACCCCCGGCGGCTCCAGCCCGCGGCGGGCCGAGCAGAGGCAGCAGGTCCCGGCGCCCCCCCCGCGCCCCGCGCACTGACCTGGCTCCGGCTCCCGGCTGCGCCGCCGGCCCCAGTGCGCGCACCTGCACCTCGGACGTGGCGCCGCCGCCTCCAGCAGCTTGCGAAGGCAAACCTTGCGAGGGCTTTTCGCCCTTCCCGAAGGAAATCCGCGGGAGACAAGCGGCCGGGAGCCGCGAGCACGGGAGCGGAGCGGAGCGGAGCGGAGAGGAGAGCAGCCCCAGCTCCCGCGCACACGCTCCCCGCGCCGGGCGCCTGCGCAGAGACGGGGGCTTCCCCTCAGTGGCCCTGCTGGGAAAGCGGCGCCACCTGGCTTCCGCCTTGCCCGCGGGTCTCTGCCCCGGGAACAATCCTGCCGGTGGAGCTGCGCTGCTGCACGAGGCCCGGCTGGCGCAACATGCTTCAGTTTTACCCCGTTCGGATCATTGTAGGGCGGAGGCGTTTGCTTTAGTTTTTTTGTGTTTCAGTTAGGGTTATTCTTTTTGGTTTCTTCAGTTCCTTTTCCTGACATCACAGTAGCCCTAGTGTCACTGAGAAACACCCTCTGCTTTTCCAAGCTTCCCAGAACACAGCCTTTCTTTCCAAATGAGCAATTAAATGAAGGGCTGCTAGAAGGCTTTCCAGGAGAGGTTGCTAACCAGCGGGTCCCACAGGACAAGATGAGGTCCAGGGTGCATCAGACAGAAAACTTTTCAGTGATGAGACTTCTCCTTGCGCGGGTTTTCTGTTGGTTTGTTTTGGTTTCGTTTAATGAAGCAAGGGGGTGTCGGTCTCCCAAGCATGTTTTCCTAGCAGGAGGTCTGAAAAGTATGGCTATTTTCAAAAACCAAATGTTTGCCCCTTCCTCTCAAGTCCTTGTGCACCACAAACAGAAGGGTGAGCAGTTTGAGTGCTTGCACGTGACCGTGCATTTGCATGTTTAATTAACCCATTGGTCGGTTAATCTGGCAACCTGTGTGAATACCTACCTGACCTGCTGCATGGCAGTGGTAACCTTCAGCAGAAATGGGCTTCTTTGTTGCCCTAGCAAAACAAGCCTGCTATGCCTAGACTTGGTTGCCAGGGAATTATCTGCCTGTGACCTGTAACTGAGTGCCTTTACATAACTTAGGTATCTGTAATGGTCTACAGATAAAATTACATTCAGTTTTTTTGTTTTTCTTTTGTGTTTTTGCCAAAATCTAGTTGGTCTAATACAAGATATCACCCCTACCACAAGTCCTGATTCTTTTTACATAGCTTAATGTAACTGTTGTCTCTGACTGCACTTCATAAAATGGTGATTTACAATCTGTTTATTAGCTGCAGTGCCCCTAACATCCTGGAAACAATGAGTTGAGTGCCAAGGGGTCTAGGATGTAGCCCTGTTGGAAGACAGGCAAATCAGGTTCTTTGGATAAATCTGATATCTTTTATTAGACCAACTGAAATAGTTTGAGAGAGAATTTTTCCAGCTTTTTGAGTTAGTTTAATGAAGGATATCAGATTTACCCAAAGAACCCTGAGTTGATTGCCAGGCACTTAGACCTGCTGCAGGATTTGCATTTGCCCTCCAATTCATTTCTACAAAGCCACCCTGGCAATGGCAAACAAGACTGCAGAGGAATAAAATGGTAGGTTTGGGGGAAAAGCCCTTTCTTACAAATATGGATGAGATATGTATATGTATTGTTCCTGACATGCTGCAGAGAACCCGCAACCCTAGTTTTATTTGTGTCTGAAATTACAATCTTCTCAGCTCAGTTCTGCCATTCAGTAGATTTGGCCTGCCTGAAAGATACCCAAAAGGGGGGAGGGGGGGAGGACTAAGCATTAAATTAAAGTGCAATTTCCAGAATTGGTTTCTAGTGTCACCACATGTCATTGGGTGATGTGCTGACTTTGGGTGGGCTGGCAAAGGGCAGATGGAAGTCGAATTCCTCTCAATGGAATCTGAACAACAGACAAGTAAATCCTAGTGGGGGATTCTCCCCACAGGCAGATTAACCAGAGTTTATTGGCTAGTTAAGTAGGGAGCAGGGAAACCAAGTCCTAGCCTCTGACCATTGTTCTTTCTTAGGGTTGCCTTATTAGAATTGGGTGCAATCCAGGGATTGGAAACCCCTGGCACGTGAGCCAGAGCATGGAGTCTGGGCAGCTGCCACCAGCCACAGAGCCTGGGGCTGCTTGCAGCAAGCAGACAATAGGGAGACTGCAAGCTCTGCAGCAAGTAGCCCAGGCTCCATGGCTGGCAGCAATTGCTCAGAGCACTGGCCTGCTGAAGCTAAGAAGCTGCAAACAGCTGCATCAAGCTCTGTGGTGGCACTGGGTGCACACAGGCTTCTGGATGGATGGATGGTGGTATAGGAGCCAGGGTTGCCCTGCCCCAGGCCCTTTTACTGCTGTCTGCCAGTACAGTGGTTTCCTGACAGTGTAGAAGTTTGCAACCTCCCAGCTGCCAGCCACAGCTGGCCCAGGTTCTAGGCAGCTGCAACAAGCAGGCTGCAAACTGCTGCACTGGGCTCCAGAGCCCTGGCACCAGCTCAATGCTGTGCACCTCAAGGCGTGAGGAAGGGGAGAGGCCTGGGGGCATTACAATCCCTGCTCCCCACCCAGGCCACCTGCCCAGAAGCGCGTGTGCAGCTGCTGCAAGCAATGGGGATCAGGCCCCTCATGGCTCCCCCATGGTCTGCCCCTGATATGGCAAATTAAGACATCAGTCAGGATTGGGGTATTTTTCGCCTGACCCCTGGTGTGATTACTGGCCTCTGTATCTCAACTCCCTTGCTGACAGTCTCTCGCATGCTAACAATCATTGCGATTCAGACTGAACTGCTTCTGGGAGCAGAGTATCTGGGAGGAGGAAGGTAGCGACACACCCAGGACAGCCAAATGGGATGAGGGGTGCTCAGGACTCCCCAACAACAAAAGGAGTCTTTTCACTTCACCAGCTAGCTATATAGCTTGTAAGATGCGGTGATATACAGATCCATTTAATGGATCCAGGCTGAGATCTGTTACCAATTTGTTTCCCAAAACAAAGTTCTTGGAGCACAAGTAGGTCAAGTGCCTAGGTTTCCAAAAAGCTACAGAATCTTTGAACTAGCTCCGGATCTAACAGCTCTTTACTTTGCAGCCAGAGAAGGAGAGTGGAATGGCAGTGCACTGCCATGCAGAAGCATCCCTAGTGAAGGTGGGCAGCAGCAGAGCAGTGCCCTCAACCGTAGTGATCCCCAGTGGTGGTGAGGACTGATAGTAATGGTGGAGCAGCTACACTAGCTACCATATTCACTCCATGTGACTGAGAGAACTCTGAACATATTGGCTGTAATAACCTGTTCCTAGTTGGTTGCAGTGGGCCACTGATTATTTAAGGGTTTCCCATGTCTGTTGTTCCATTCCCTTCCCCCTAAAATAAACCATGCGATAGTTTGGTATTGCTTGCAAATGCGGAACTTTGTTTTCCCAGGTTTCTGGGTGGGGGTTTGAGCCAAGGTAATACATTTGTATAAAACCCCTAAGCTGAACTCAGCCCTTCTTACTGCAGTCTCATGCCCAGCCGAAGGGTAACACCCACATAGCATCAACCTACTATCACACTTGTCTAAAGGCCCTTTGAAGCCTTGCACAGTGTGCACCTCCATCTAACTTGGGGTGGAGATTTTGTCCTTCTTTCTCTCCCTTAGCATCCTGCTCCTTTAGCCAGGAGTTGGGCACAAGAACTGGCAGTCTTGTCCACAGCCAGCTAATATGCCCCACAATGCTGTCTCAGTCCTTCACCCACAGAAGTGCTGAGGCCACACTTCCAGCAGCTGTGGCACACTGCCCATGCCCACCCAGCCCCTTCCGGGAGGAAGCACACTGCAGCTTAGCTGCTTCTTTCCTAGCCAGTGTCACGGAGACACCTGTACTCTGGGCAATGGGGGGAAATCTCCAGTCCAGTAGCCATTACACATGCCACAGGGGCCTGCGTTACAGGAGTAGGGGTGTTCAGCAGCTGACTGTGGCAGGGTGCTGAGGTCAGGTGGATTCTGGGAGGGAGCAGTGGGGTGCTGGAGCAGAACTAGGGGATGATGGTGGCACAGGCATGGGAAGATTAGAGGGTGCACCAGTGTCATGCAGTAGACAGGGACTAGGTAGGCGGGGGTGCTTTGGCAGGCAGTAGGTGTTTGACTAGAGGCCCAACAGGGCCTCAATTCCTAGCATAGCTCCCTCCCACCCCTTCTGCTTATTTTGAGGAAGGCCTCAGGTTCCAACCAGGCTTCTTTCCTGGAAAATAAAACCTGGCCTGGCCAGGTTCTCAAAACATGGGAGCAAGGAGTTTTAAGACCCTTGCAGATCACAGCTGGAAGAGCCCTCTTTACAGACTTAACACTGTAGGGACAACTCATTAGCACCCATGCCCAAGTACTGAAATAAGTCACACCTGTATGGCTAGCTGCCTGCTAACAGGTAATTGGGTTTTGTTATGTAATCATTAAAATCCAATTGGTTTCTCCAGGTACTGGCTGTGTAACACAGGTGTTAACAATGAAATTGTTCTAGCAGTCTGCCTGTCTGAACAGCCAGCTGAGAGCAATTAAAGGCTCTGGTTGTATTCCTTGTGATGATTCTTTAAGCTTAATGGTACTGTACCTAGCAAACCAGGACAAGGCCAAGCCATGAGGGACTGGGACTCCTTGCAGCAGCTGGGAAGTCTGGTGTCTGGGAGAGGGAGGGTGGATTGATGATGTGGTAGGGAGAGAGGGGTTGGTAGGCAGCAGGGCTTGGCAGCTGTGGAGTGCTGGGGGTGTGGGTACTGTGGGGGGAACAAGAGGGGCAGGAAACAGGGATGAAACAGGGTGGCAAGAAGATGGGGCACACAGGAGAGAGGGATATTGGGATGGCAGTCCTAGATGGGGAATGTGGGGGGTACTGGCAGGGGGCTCTAAGGCAGTGGTTCTCAACTTTTATTTATTAATTTTTTTTTTGTACCAGGACTCATCTGTAAACATTAATGGCCAGTCCAGACCTAGTGCTCTTCACTCCTGACCCACTGCCCCCAGTATATAGGCTGGGGGGGAGGATATAGCGGGGCCCTAGTCAGCCTCTCGCAGACTGGAACTCTGCCAGCCTGCAAGAAAAAAGCCAGGTTTCCCATGTTTTTCTCTTTCAAAGGAGAATCCATTTTTAAAGTTTGTTCACAACCCTTTCATATATTCTTGAGACCCACTTTTGGCTCGCACCCCACAGGTTGAGAAACGCTGCTGTAAGGTGCTTTGGTGGGTTAGGAAGACCTTGTGGCTGGGAGTGGCAGAAGCTACTGTGAATGGTTGGAGGTGGGTGTTGGCAGTGACAGGGGAAAGCAGGAATTGGGGTGGAGGTGGAAAGCATATGGGGTGTGCAGGCTGCTGAAGGCAGGCTGGGGTGAGAGGCACTGGACAGGGGAATAGTTCTGCAGTAGGCATTGGGCTTCTTTGGATGAATTGAAAAGAAAAGGGGTGATCTGTTCAGAGACGGCTGCTAGGAATTTGGGCTGCCACTGAAGCCAGGAGGTGCCCTTCTTGGTAGAGCCTGTGTGTGTGAGACTGTCCTGGTGGAATAAGCCGAATGACCTCCCCAGTCTGCGCTGTGGGCACACATCCACTCCAGGAACAGCACCTTCCCTTCTCTCCCACAAGTCACTCCTTTTTTTTCCCCCTTTACAATTCATTCCCTCTCCCTTCCCTGCCACAATTTCAACCCATTCTCTCTTCTGAACAAAAAACACTCGCCACCATAGGCCACAGCACGGTTTCCAAAACAGAGCACAATGCTTTCATTTTTTGCTGTTTCTCTTGGCCTACTCAGTCATTGAAACAGTATTGCCAACTCCACCATGTAAAAAATCATGAGATATACTCTTAAAAATCAAGAGATTTGGCAGCTAAATCATAAGATCCTATTTTTTAAGTGTGTGTGTGCAGTGGGGAGTGTTATTTGTAAAGAGATGGGGGGGGGCTGTGGGTGTCTGTCTGAGGTTTGGAGCCTGGGGAGAGGGGGTCCCTGCATACCCTGGCAGCATGTAAGGTACTGTGGGTCAGGAGTAAGGGGCAGCAGCAGGGCTGGGTATGCTGTGGCTTAGGGCTGAAGGGCGGATACAGACACACACACTTGCAGACACACAGACCGCACCCAGCTGGAAAGTGGAGGGGAAGGGGCAGGGGGTGCAGATTGAGGCCCCCATGGTGTGGGAGGAAGTGGGGCAGGAGCTGGCATGAATGGGGCCCCGGGGGCTGGGGTGGGTTGTATGACAGAGGGAGCCCAGACCAGGCACCCCTGAGGGAAGCGTGGGGAAGCATATGCCCCCCGGATTTGTGCGCAGGGCAGAGGGGCTGCCCACTGTGGGTCTGGGGCTCTGCACCATGCTGCCTTTGCCCCAAGAGCCGCATGATGCCATTGCTACCTGCCAGACAGCAGGAGGCACGCTGGCCTCGTGACTGAGCTCCTGGGGTAAAGGCAGCAGGATGCAGTGCCCCAGCCTGAAATGGGCAGCCCACCTCTGCCCCGCGCACAAATCTGGAGGCCGCGCTGTCTCTAACTGACTGCCACTCTATGCACCCTTCTTCTACTTTCATAGTATTCCCAGTTGTGATTAAACTGAATCATCTGTCATCACTTCTGTGCAACTGTAACTTCTCAACCCATCTGCTCATACAGATTTACAGGCTGGACACTATTAGAAAAAAAATCCCCTTATCCCAAGTCCAGGGGGGCTATACCTGAACCCGATAATCTGTAAGGTCCCTTCTAGCCCCTAACATCTATGAAACTATCCCTTGCTTCTGCTTATGCAGTTCCAACCTGCACTGGCTTTTGCTTTTCCTGCCTCTAGTTTGGTAAAACTATTTGACTTGTTCCCCAAACCTCTCCTTTCCCTGTGCTTTGAATAATTCCCTCCTCCCCCATACATGTTTTTGTATGTTTCCATAATCTAATTTAATTTAAATTTCCTTTTTTTTTTTCATTCTTGTGACCTCAGAACCACAGACCTGAAACTAAGACAAAGATTTCAGGCCATTTAGAGAGCTTAAAAGGTCCAGGAATGCTGACAGATCTTTGCTTTCAGCGTATTGATTATTTTGGGGAGGTAAGTATTGCTTACCTGCGCCTTGCCAGAAAACACCAGCTCAAGATCAGCAAGGACTTTACTGTTTGCTGCTTCCATACAGAAAAAAAATTAAGTGAATGAAAACTGAACAGCCTCCTTGTTACTTTCATTTCCTTGTTTCTTCCTCTTTTTTAAGTGGAATAAAGCAACATGTGGTCTTAATGGAAGAGGGGAGTCCTGCATAATTTTGCCCATTATTTTCCAGTACTTTTGTTTGATATCCATTTCTGCTCTTAGGAGCCATTGCTGCTGCTGTCATGTCTTCTATCAGGCAGCTCCATGTTCACTCACAACAGCTACAGAAAGTTTCTGAGGAAAAATGTTAGGTGTTTTTGTGAGCCCCTGAAACCAGAACGAGATGAGGAAAGCTATGGAAAGTGTATATAGAAGTACTCCTTTCTATCCCTCCAAGAAGCTTCCCCAAGATTGATATTACCACTAACATGCTGTGTTTGCACTCTAGAAATGGGACTGTATCTTGACAAGTTAACTCTGAACAGGTTAGTTGTCCCAAGCAAATGCCAAGGGCAATGCACTTATATCTTCAAAGTTAAATCAAAGGTTGGAGCAAAAAAGCCAGCACTCAGCAGAAGGAACTATTTGACTCCTATCTATTGTTTCATTTGTTACTGTGGTTTTGTTCCATTATTAATGACACCAGAAAGAGAGAACAAACATGAGATCCTCTGCGGGGACACAGACGAGGCAAGAAAGAAAACTGGAATTAACCAAAATGTGTAGGAAAACGTAGGGCTATAATAAGGCAAGCTAAAAAAAAAAAAATCGAGAACTTGCTGGAGACATAAAACAATAAAAAATTATTTAAGTACATTACAAGCAGGAAACCTGCCAGGGAGTCAGTTCAGTCACTGGATGATCACGGTGTAAAAACAGATTGGAAATAAGTTAGGCCTACTGCAAAAGAATGAAATTAATCCTTTGCATCTGTCTTTATTGTAGAAGATGTGAGGGAGGTTCCTCACCAGAGCCACTCCTCCTCCCAGGGGACAAATCAATAGAAACTGACTCATATGGAGCTATCAGAAAATAAGGTTTGAAGCTGGTAACAGCTACCAATTGCCAGGACCAGACGGCATTTACCCTAGAGTCCATACTCCAAATTGTCAAACTCTTTAGCATGCAACCTTCACCAAAAACAACCTTGGTCCCAGAGGACTGGAGTTTTGCAAATGTTAACTCCACTCTTTAAAAAAGGCTCAGGATAGGCAGGGGCAGGACCAGGCAACTAGAGGGAACAGGCTAAATTCTGTTTCTCAGAAATCTGTAGAAAGATAGTAAAAATGGGGTTGTCCAGTTCATGGGTAAAACAAATTTGATGTGGAGAAATCAGCGTGGCTTTGCTAAAGCAAGAACATGACTCACCACCAGCCTGTTGGAGTTCTCTGAGGGCAGCAACAAGCATGCAGATCGTTGTGATCTGGTTGATATAGTATATTTTGACTTCCAAAAAGCCTCCACAAAGCCTCACATCAAAGGGCATTTGTACACACCACAAGATTTCCCATTAACCCATATGCAGTGTAGGTGGAGCAATGTTCTGGGGCCCCCACCAGTGGGATCCCCAGTACCCAATGAATATTAATCCACCTCAAAACCACAAAAACAACACCCAACCACCCACCCAATGCTAGTGCTGCTTTACAAAAAGCGCCTCAGTGCTCAGGTTTTGCAAATAGTTTCACAAAAGACAGCAGTGAGTGAAACGATTAATTCTCTTTTACATAACAATCCTTTAATGTTTTGACCCTTTTATTTTCCTTTTCATTGGTAAAACCCTGTGTCAGTGTGGAAATACACAGTCCATTCATGGTGCATTTCAGTGTATTCACAATAAGAACCAAGATACCCACTCACTCACACACCCCTGAAGGTCAGAAACAAAAAATAAAGCAGGGTGGGGTGCATCTGCCCTGGGCACAGGGATGCCAAACAATTTGGGGAAGGGGATGCAAACAAGGCAATACAATTTTCATTAAATGACAGTGTCGTGGAAACACACACAGAGTACTTTTGGGTCAGGTCAGCAGAAGCTTTTATTCAAAAGAAACTATAGCTGTAGGGGGAGTTGCAAAGTGACATGGATTTCCCAAGCACTTGGAAGGGGTCCCCCCCCCAAGAGCAAAATCAGGAGGCTTATATACTTTTTAACAGTCACTTACAACTCACGTGATCATATAGTGAAATTAGCATGAAAAGCGGCTATAATATTACTTCATTATTTCTTTGCTGTTATCAGGATAGGAATTATGGGGGAGGTAGGGTTAGTTCACAAACCTCCTTCTTGCACCTGGAAATCTACTTTGTACATACTTTTTTTTTCTACCTTCAAGGCCGTGGTGAACGAAGCAGTTGCAGAAGAGTTACAAAGAACAAACACTTGCCCTTATCTGTTCTACTGTACAGAGCCAGCAATTCTACACAAAGCGGTTATGTCATCTTATAACTAAAATTATCAAAGTTTAAGGCATATATTTTTTCTGATTCCACAGCGCCCCCCCCTTTGAGACTATTTAGTCTCACTTTAGCCTTAAATTTCCATTCTCATGAGCCCCTCTATTTCATCATGCAGCCTTTCATGTTTTCTTTCAATCTGCTCACACTTTTGTAACACCATTATTCTAGACTCTGCTGTGGGTTTTCTTGCCTTGCTAAAGTTTCCCCTGCTGGCTTTCACGCAGCAGAGGATCAGTTGCATTAAGACATAGAACATTATCAGAACTATCAAGACAAACAATATTCCATACAGGATTTTCTTGCCAAGGGCCCCGAAATCTGGGAGCCAGGAGGTTAGCCAAGACCACATTTCTTCTAGACCCCAGTCAGTATTTTCTGAGGCCACTTGATGTAGGACCCTTAACTGATTTCGGATTTTGCGAATGTCAGTTTTGATTCGCATGTCCTGATTGACATAGACACAACGGGTGGAGTTTACTAAGGCACATACTCCTCCCTGGGATACCAATAGGTAATCTAGGGCTATGCGGTGTTGTATAGTTACTTGTGAGATTTGGGAGATCTCTTTTTGCAGAGCCTGAATTGCATCCGCAGTGGCATTTCCCATGGCTTCCATTGTGGCTGAAATGTTAATTATGGCTAGTTCCAATTCTCTTACTCCAAGCCACGGTATGAAGGTTCTCACAAATCGATGGAACCCTGTGTTTCTGGTAGCTGAGGGGTTAACCGCCCTTTTCATGTGATGGTTCAAATTGTTTACTTGTTCCAGATATATTGCACTATGCATTTCGAAACCAGGGATAACACGTCCAAGAGTGCATGCCCCCACCCAATTCCAGGGCAAGATTTTATGAGCCCTGTTTCCGCAGAGCCAGTAAAGGCCTGGGGCAGAAAGGGTACTCAAATCTCGACAGTTGTTGTGCCCTATCCGGCACTTTCGATTGATATGCATCGTATAGGACGGTCCACGTTCAGCTGCTATCCTGCTGGACCGACACATATTACAAGAAGTAAAATTGGAGTGAATGTAAAATTCCGATCTGTTTGCAATGAGAGCAACATGAGGTTCCTTAGAAAAGTTGTAGACCATGAATCCTGTACAATTGAGAGAGGGTACGTTACCCAACAGGATTCCACTGGTGCTACTAGGGCTATAATCTAGAGTAGTTAGGCAATGAGGGTAGTGTCCTACAGGTGTGGCTTTATTATAAGCTCCGGTGTTGTTGGATCTGTAACAGAAAGGCGCCTCTACTCTTGGGGAGATTATCCAGTTAGCAGGGGCGGCCCTCCATTCTTTAGGAGCGGACCGATGGGCAGCTAACGAGTAGTGTCTAACGAAGCCGCCGTTTATTGTTCCCCATTGCTGGAGGGATATTGGTACTCCGATCATTGGGATTCCTTGGTGTAGGTGTGCTGGGCTGTGAGAGCATATCCAGCAGTCACTTTTATTTCCAGCTTGAGCCACCGCATGGGAGATCTGCAAATACAAATTTTTCCCCCACCCCCCTTGGGTGATACTGAGATACCCAAGTGTGATATATAAGGATATCAGTGCCATTTTTAGATACAGGAGGGACAAAGAATCTTAACAACAAACATAACCAGTACCAGTAAGAAAAAGAACACTGCCAGCCAAACCCAGGATGGCAGCCAAAGTCTTTCTTCGTCCTCTGGGCTCAAGTTACCTAAAGGACTGATAATATCGGCTCTTGCTCTTGATCGAGGTGGTGATCTTCCGAATGGGAGCATTCACTTTCTTCGAGGCCGAAGATGATATCTTCGTTCTTCAACTGATGAATCCGGCTGGGCTGAGGTGTTGGGTGCAGGGGAGAGGTTATTAGCACTTGCACCCTGATGCTCCTCACTTGCCTGAGTGAGGTCCTGAGGGTCTTTGTCCTTGGCCTCAGGGAAAGATCCCAACCTTGGTTGGAATACAGCTGCTTCGGGGTCCAATGGAGGTGATACCTTCTTGCAGTGCGAGGCGTGAGTCCACGTTTGGTGACCTTGGCAACGAACAGCAGAATTAGTGGTCAGAAGTACCTGGAAAGGTCCTTTCCATCTGGGTTGAAGTGCGTTTTTCCGTTGATAGACCTTTACGTAGATCCAATCCCCTGGTTCGAGGTTGTGACAGGGAACATCCGGTGGTTGAGGTAAGGCTTCTTGGACCTGTGAATGAACAGACCTGGCATACTTCATTAATGCCTTGCAATAATTTAGTACAGTTTCATCAGTTAATTGTAGGTCTGTTTGGTGAGGGGCAACAGGTGGTGTAGCTGGCATCCTCATGGGTCGTGCCATGAGTATTTCGTAAGGGGTTAGGCCATGTTTTCTGTTAACAGTGTTTCTAATGTGCATAAGAGCAATGGGCAGTGCATCAGGCCATTTGAGGCCTGTTTCAGCACAAATCTTCGAAACGCGCGTTTTTAAATCAGAGTTTTTACGTTCTACAGCACCACTTGATTGTGGATGATAACTACAGTGTAGGTGTTGCTGTATGTTGAGTGCTTGGCAGATGTTTTTTACTATCTGTCCTGTGAAATGGGTGCCACGGTCACTATCTATTGTGAGGGGCAATCCAAATCTAGGGATGAAATCTTTGAGCAATTTCTTTGCTACAGTGATGGAATCAGCATGTACGCATGGGTAGGCTTCCACCCATCCAGAGAACACATCAATAATAACAAGAATGTACTCATAAGAACAGCACTTAGGTAGCTGCAGAAAATCAATTTGCAGATTTACAAACGGTCCCCATGGAGGGGGATGGGCTGCGGGTGTCGTTTTTACCCGTTGCCCAATGTTGTGAGCTAAGCAGATGGGACAGGAGCTACAGTACTGTTGTGCCATGGAAGGAAAATTTGGGGCAAACCAATTTCTTTGTACTGTAGCAATCATTCCTCCTTTGCTCGTATGGGCCACAGAGTGGGTTAAACGAGCAAGATGTGGCAAAAGCTCTCTAGGCGCCACCAGGCAGCTGTCCGGGGAGCGCCAGAGAGAGTCGGGGTGCAGTGAACATCCTGCATGCAGCCAGTCATTTCTTTCCTTTTTTGGGGCCTGATTTTGAAGAAGGGCCAGACTTGAAAGGCTAGCCAAAGGAGACTGGTCTGCTGAAAAACAAACAAAAACAGAGTTAGGAGCCTGTGGGCCAGAAAGGGCCGCATTTCTGGCAGAACGGTCTGCCAGATCATTTCCTCGTGTGACATCATCAAAGGGTTTCTCATGAGCTTTACATTTAACAATAGCAATAGCAAGAGGCAATTGAACAGCTTCTAAGAGCGCTTTTACATAACAACCATGACTGATTTGGGTCCCTGATGAAGTGAGGAACCCTCTTTGTTTCCAGATTTGTCCAAAATCATGAACAACACCAAAAGCATACTTAGAGTCAGTATAAATGGTTGTGGTTTGATTTTTTGCAAGAATGCAAGCACGTGTTAAAGCAATGAGTTCAGCAACTTGAGCAGAACGAGCTTGGGGTAAAGAATAGGCTTCCAAAACAGCGTACTGAGTGCATACTGCATATCCCGCAACTAATTTGCCTGCATCATTTCTAAGACAGGAACCATCAACAAACAAAACAAGGTCAGAGTTCGGGATAGGAATGTCCTTGAGGTCAGTTCGAGGGGTTAACAATTGAGTTGTGATAGACAGGCAATCATGAGGCTCACCATCAGAGGCAATAGGCAGAAGTGACGCAGGATTCAGAATTGAACAGCGATTTAAGGTTACATTTGCAGCTGACAGTAGAAGTTTCTCATATTTAGTAAGACGGGAATTGGAAATGTGCTGAGTTTTGCCCTTGAGCAGAAGGGCCATCACAGCATGTGGAACTGCAACGGTTAAAGAGTGTCCCAAAACTAGAGAATCTGCCTTTTCAACCAACAAGGCAGCAGCTGCAACTGAACGGAGGCAAGGAGGAAGTCCCGCAGCTACGGGATCAAGGGCAGAGCTGTAATATGCAATTGGGCGATGCTTTTCACCGTGCAGCTGAGTGAGTACTCCTAAAGCGATTCCTTCCCGTTCATGACAAAACAAGGTAAAGGGTTTCTTATAATTAGGAAGTCCAAGAGCAGGAGCAAGAGTGAGGGCTTGCTTAAGGGCCACAAATGCTTGTTCGGCTTCAGGAGTTCAAGGGAGGGGTTCCAGGGTGGTATCATGAGTGAATGCTTGCAAGGGTTTTGCGAAAGCAGCATAACCCAGGATCCACTGTCTACAATAACCCGTTGCACCTAAGAATCCCCTCATCTGTTTTCTAGTCATAGGTTCGGGAATGTTGAGGATAGCTTCAACTCTACTAGGGGAAAGGTGTCGTTCACCTGCTGAGATATCATGCCCTAAATAATGTACCTTAGACTTGCAGAGCTGCAATTTAGATTTTGAGGCCTTGTGGCCTTTCTGAGCTAAAGCTGTGAGGAGTGTCAAAGTATCTTGCTCACAGGCCTCTAAAGTGGGTGAGGCTAACAATAGATCAACAACGTACTGAACAAGGGTGGACCCCCCTTTGAACGTGATAGGATCCAAATCTTTTTTTAGGATCTGGGAAAACAGGGTTGGGGACTCTGTATATCCCTGAGGGAGTCTTGTCCAGGTATATTGAAATCCCTGATAAGTAAATGCAAACAGATACTGGCTATCCTTATGAACGGGGATAGAGAAAAAAGCGGAACAAAGATCCACTACTGTGAAATATGTAGCATCTGAAGGGATACAGGAAAGAATAGTGGCAGGGTTAGGGACCACGGGGAAAGCGGGTAACACAGCGGCATTTACAGCTCGAAGATCTTGCACAAAGCGATACGTATCTTTACCAGGTTTTTTGACAGGTAGGATAGGTGTGTTGCAAGGGGAGCGTATTGGGACAATAATCCCTTGCTCAAGGAGTGAGGAAACGACAGGCTTGATCCCTTCCTCAGCTTCCTTTGAGATGGGGTACTGTGGATCACGAGGAAGTGGCTTGGCAGGGTTCAGGATGATACGCACTGGTTCAGCACTCAGCATGTGCCCCACTTCATTCGCGTGGGTGGACCACAGCTGTGGAGGTACTCGTGCCAACAGTTCCTCTTGCAAGAAGGAAGTGTCGGAATCAGAGTACTCCTGGGTTAGCAAAGCCACAAGCTCGGTTTCCCTCTGTTCCGGTACCTCAAGGTAAACACCATCTGGGCTACAATAAATCACGCATCCCAGTTTACACAGCAAATCCTTACCAAGAAGGTTGACAGGTGCACAGGGGCTAAGAAGAAAGGCATGATTTTCAGACAAAGGGCCAATAGAGATGGAGACAGGTTCAGAGACGGGATGTGGGATAGGTTGTCCGCCTATACCGACAGCATTTACAGTTTCAGGAGAATAAGGTAGAAAAGGAAACTCAGCAGCCTTTAGCGTGGAGCGGGACGCTCCGGTGTCGACAAGACAGGAGACAGGTTTACCAGAAATAAGGCATTCAACAAACGGACCAGATTGGTCAGTAGCAAGCAAAGGAGCAATGATGTCACTGTCCCTCAGGCTGTCCTATTCAACACTGGGAAAATTGACAGGAAGTGGAGGTGGGGGCTGGGGTCTGGGTCCTTGGCCGGGGCGGTTGGGGCATTCTGATTTCCAATGTCCTTCTTGCTTGCAATAATGACATTGGTTCCCATAGCCTGGGTTTTGTGGGCTCAAGGATCTATCTCTTCCCCTGAATCTACCCGGGCCTCCCCTTCCCCGTCCTCGTCCCCTTCCTCTACCTGGACCCTGCAACTGAGAAATCTGTAAGGCCATTAACTTAAACTCGGCACTGTCTTTAGACCGTTCCAATTTGTTATGAAAATGGTTAGCCGCAGCAAGGACTTCAGTCAAATCTTTAGTTTCCCAGCCAATAATTACTGTTTGAATTTTCTCAGCAATTTTAGGGTTAAGTCCCTGGACGAATGCTGCCACTATTGCTTGTTTAGCATTTCCGACTGGGTTATCCATTCCTGAGTATCGTTCAAATGCCTGTTTGAGGCGTTCTAAATAGTCACTGGGGTGTTCATTTTTGTTTTGTTTACAGGTATTTATTTTGGTCCAGTCTGCCTTTTTTGGGCAAATTGTGAGAACTGCCTGAACCAAAGCATTTCTCTTGTCAATAAAGTCTTGGCCAATCCCTGGGTTTTGTTCTGGCCAAGTACAGGCAGCGTACAGACGTAGCATAGTCTCCTTGGGCAAAATGGATCGCATGAGCTGATTAATGTCAGCCCATGTTGGATTATAACAATTTATAACAGTCTGCAATTCTTCCTGAAATTTTTCTGGGTCTTCCCTGATTTTTGGGAACTTTTGAGTTAAATTGTAGAGATCACCTGGAGTCCAGGGTGCATGCACAGTTACTATATTTTGTCCATCAGTGCCAATGCCTGGCATTTGTCTTAGGGGGTAAACTTGTGCAGTTCGGGATCTCAGATTGATGGGAGATCTTTCCATGCCTATTCCCATTCTTCTAAATACACCTGTGGTGGGTTGTGACCCAGGAGTAAATTGCCACACTGGTGATGATTGAGTGGCAGATATGGTGGATGAGTCCGGACTATTAAGCTCTGTGGATGGATTTACTGAAGGAGCTTCAGCTAATGGGTCACTAGCCTGGGCTGCAGCCTGATGTTGAACCGGCTGTTGCTGATGTGGGAGTCCCAGGAGAGCAGGGTTCGAACAAAGGTCAAGGATATCCTCTGCTGGCTCCGGTGGTGGGGGCGCCCCGGGCAATGCTGGATACATCGGAGCGGTGGCCAGCGTGTAATTTGGGGGAGCAGCCAATTTCTCCCGAACAGCTTTTAACTGCTGTTTTAATTTTTCTTGAGAGTCTTTTAGGCTCCTAGTTTGAGATTCTGTCCGCCGTTTGGACATTTCATCATACCAATAAAAGAACGCGTCCCACTGGTTTTGTGGTGTTTTGGATCCACGGGACTCTAACGCCCCTCTCAAGTGCACTATTTTATCCTGATCAAATGTTCCTTCCTGTGGAAAATGCTTCACAGGATCATCCCTAGTATACCAGTTCCACTTATCCAGGTACTTGCAAGTCTCGGGAGAATAGTGTGTGTACATAAAGTACTCCGGAGTCCCCTTAGGGGGGACAGGAACCTGTTTAGACTGACTTGTTCCCATTTTCAGTCACACAGGGAGACGTAGGAGAGGCTTATTTAGGATGTCCGGGCCGCTCAGTGCCTTGCCCCGCAGTTTTTCACTGTCCAGACAAAAAGCTTCTGACCCGACACCGGCTCATAAAATGGAAATGGGGAGGGAAACACTAGAGGGATCCTTTCACTCCTGCTTTTGGCAGAAGCTACTGGGACGAGGGGTTTGGAAAAGACAAAATCACTCAGACGCCCTTACCACTGGGTCACGAGGTTCCAGTTGGGTCCCCTTGCTTTCAAAACTGCCCTGTCAGGCAGAATTGGGGCGTCTGAACCCAACCTTAGTCTCAGTCCTGGTCAGTGGCTCATATTTCTAAATACACACACACATTCATTCAATAAGCCCTGTCCACTGAGTCACGAGGTTCCAGTTGGGCCCCCTTGCTTTCAAAACTGCCCTGTCAGGCAGAATTGGGGCGGCTGAGCCCAACCGTAGTCTCAGTCCTGGTCAGTGGCTCATATTTCTAAATACACACACACATGCACATTTATTCAGTCAGCCAGACCTCCTACCCCACACCGCCTTAGTTAATTAACTACAAGCCCGATGTGCTGTTGGATGAAGGTGCCTCAAACAGTTTCTCCCTAAAACGTACGTTACCAGACACAAAATGGGATCCTTTACCAGACAGAAAATTTTAGCCGGCAGGAAGGTTCAGACTGACCTGTTTTAACAAGGTTCAGATCCAGTTACCACGGCCAAGTTGGAAGCCTGCAGGCAGTCCTCCTCCGAAACCCCAATAGAGATTTTGAATTAGGTCTCTTACCTCTCAAGTTTGGCGCCTCAGGGTTCGGGGTGGGGGGTAGCCTGCGGTCCTCCTTCCTCAGCCTGTGTTCTGGATCCGAGTCACGGCACCAGGAATTGTCGTGGAAACACACACAGAGTACTTTTGGGTCAGGTCAGCAGAAGCTTTTATTCAAAAGAAACTACAGCTGTAGGGGGAGTTCCAAAGTGACATGGATTTCCCAAGCACTTGGAAGGGGTCCCCCCCCCCAAGAGCAAAATCAGGAGGCTTATATACTTTTTAACAGTCGCTTACAACTCACGTGATCATATAGTGAAATTAGCATGAAAAGCGGCTATAATATTACTTCATTATTTCTTTGCTGTTATCAGGATGGGAATTATGGGGGAGGTAGGGTTAGTTCACAAACCTCCTTCTTGCACCTGGAAATCTACTTTGTACATATTTTTTTTTTCTACCTTCAATGCCGCGGTGAGCGAAGCATTTGCAGAAGAGTTACAAAGAACAAATACTTGCCCTTATCTGTTCTACTGTACCGAGCCAGCAATTCTACACAAAGCGGTTATGTCATCTTATAACTAAAATAATCAAAGTTTAAGGCATATATTTTTTCTGATTCCACAACAGTATCCAGTGAATACTTTTGCAAGTGCAGCAAAAATAGCTGAAATCAATTGAAATGTTATTCAGATTGGTGAATCACAATAAATTGCAATGTTATTTCCATTGGTAAATCACAATAATTTGAACTTTTATTCATGCAGGCCCAGGCCTTGCCCCAGAGACCTGACAGATTTTTTTTATTGCTGAATCACAATAAATTGGAATACTATTCATGCATGTATGTATATGAAAAAAGGTGGGACCTCCCTCACCTAGTCCAATGGGACTGCTCTGCCTGGCAAGAAGCGGGACGGCCAGGGTGAGGGCGTATTTATACCCAGCATCAGTGTTGATCTAGTAAAGGATCACCTTGAGAAGCTGGACACCTTAAAGACAGCTGGTCCTGACAGATTACACCCTAGGGTACTCAAGGAGCTGGCAGGTCTCATAGCCCAACCACTGGCAAAAATATTAAAAAATCGTGGCGCTCAGGTGAAGTACCTGAAGACTGGAAGAAGGCCAGTGTGGTACCCTGGTAAGGTTCTTGAGAAAATGATCAAAGAGACCCTTCTGAATGTCTCTAGTGGGTTATGGAATAGAGAAAATCCCACACAATTTACTGATTCGTTTTGATGCACTGGCTGGGGGAGTAGTTAGCTGATTGCAGATTTCACAATGATTACACGCTTAATTCATACAACACAATTTTATTTTTAAATTCTTTGCTACGTATATAACACTGCTTAGCTTTAAGAAACACCACAAACATTAAGAACACAATAATTACATATATCAGAAACAATGCTCCGAATGCACTTCCATCCCAAACAATGCTATAAGAATTAGTATTACAAAAACAACTACAATTACAACTAAAAGTTAAATTTGAATCAATACTGTTATTTTCATACTATACTTACAATCCTAGAATTCTGAGAAGCCAAACACCTAAATATGGTTTCATTCCTCAGTAGTACGGTTCAATGGGCTCGCCTCAGCAATACAATTCAATGGGCTGGCCGCAATACTGATAGGAATAAGTCCCCTTCCTTCAGTCCCTTTCGGGCGCTCTGCAGCTTCAGCGTGTACTAAGAGATTCGTGTTCACGGAGAGGGTGGTTCAGGTGATCGGTCTGATCCGGCCTACACTTGCGATTCTTCCTTCGTTGTTCTGCAAGTATAGTCACCTCCAAATTGGGACAGTAGGTTACAGTTTTTATTGAGTGAGCTACCGTCTTGGGCCACTCCTACTCAAACCTGTCATTACCCCCAAATTTGGGCTCGGATCTTACTCAACAGATTCTTTTGCTTAGTAATTAGTTTCTTTTGTTGATCATTTTAATTACTTTGGGGAACTTCCATACCACTACAAGTGACCTTTTCTTACCAATCTGGTCAAAAGGTCCTAGGGTTTGATCTCTCGGAACTCAGGATATTTGCTTAAGAATCATTGTTAGGTTCTCTTTGTAAAAGACTTCTAAAGATAAAATTCAAGAGTTAAAACTTTAAGCAAAGTCTGGATTTTCCACACGTAGTCCAAAACAATGACCTAGATAAGGAGATAAATCTTATCTTCTTCCTGAAACTGGCTAATGGGCAACCATTACAAACATTCAAACTATTCCATTCAATATGACAAGATTCACTAAAGCTGCGGCCTAGAAATATACTATGAATAGACCTTCCTGCAGCAGTCTGTCCTAAAGATGATTGGAAGGAAGAGACAGTCCTTGAGCTGTTGCTACAGCTGCCACCATACTTGCCCACAGAGTAAAGGGAATATTGCGGGACATTAAAAGATATTCAGGCACTGAAAGTATATATTAAGCCCAAACATTACAACACTTACTTCTGTACCCCTGGAGCTTGCTTTACTACCTGTTTGTCCAGAATCTCCTGATGCAGCACACACACATACACAATGCCCTGAATTAGGTTGTACTGGCTAAATACAGAAGTGATCTGTCATGACCTTGTAAGTGGAGCTCACCCTTCACTCTTCAGGCTGTATACCTGCATACCTTTCTTACAGTGGTGCTGTGAGGGTCAACTAGTAAAATGGTTGCACAGTATATTTTAACAAGTGGGGCTATTTCATTGTGTGTCAACATATTGCACATAAATATTATTTATTTATTAGGTGCATGTGTGTCTAATCTTACTTACACACCCACACGCGCCCTATTACCCTCTGTGGGAACTCTGGGGAAGGGCAGGCCCATTGTTGGGAGAGGGATTACACATTCACTGTGGCTGGATTTAAAATAGAAATCCAGGTGCAAGCAGTTCTGGGAAACAGTGCTCTGCGTGGGGAACCATAACGAGTTGGCCAGGACTTGTGCCAGGCCCAGGGCTGGCTTTCGCCACACGGCCTAGATACACAAGGGACATTCAGGATGCCCAAGTCCTAAAATCATATCAGGACACTCATCTGGTGATTTCAGTGGGGTTCAAGGCCCGCTACCAGTCTAGGCTGCCAGAGTGCTATGGAAGCGTGCACGGAGGGGATGCTTACGTGAGAGATGTGATTTGGGGATCAAGATGTCCTGGAAATAGCACAGCATGGCATCTCTAAGGAGACCCAGGGATAATCAAGAGGTTAATACCGTATTTTGCCTTGGAGGGGTCAGATGATCCGTTCTGTGCAGCGGGAAGTTCTGTGTTTCCAGTAAGGACAAATCTTACTGGACTGGTAATGAAGGAAGAGCAACCTGCCCAAATGCAGCCAAGAAACAGAAGCTTGGGTAAAAGAGTCAGTGACACCAAGAAATGACATTTCACATCCTGATTGAAATGAACCATTGCTCAAATGGCAGCAGACTCTTTGCATAGGGGAGGTCATCGCTGCAGCTTGTCACAGAAGGGCTCTGGATTTGCAGAAGTAACCGAACGGGGAGTTGACAACTGCCTTGAAAAGGATGGCTCCGGAGATCCAGTGTCTCTTCCCTCTTCTCCAAACTAGGACAACCTGGGTCTTCAGTGGCCTTCTCAGTAGGGGTGTGCAAAACAGGCCCTGCATGATTCGAATTTGGATTTGGCCCAAATCGGGGACAGGGATTCGATTAATTGATTCAGATCACTGTCCCCGATTTGGTTTGGGCAAATCCAAATCTGAAGATTCGATGCTGATTCAGAGAATCAGTGATTCGGCCATAAACACAGCTTGAAATATTTTTGTACATACCTCGAGGTACCAGCACAGCTCATGATCGCTGTGATGGAGCGTCCCACAGGAGTGCCCCGCTATGCTACGTGCTCAGTGGTGAACCCGGAAGTGGACCAGAAGTATTTTCAGTCTATTTCTGGGTCTGCCGGGGAGCCAATCAGGGGCCCCCCATCCCCTCCGGCTCTGCGATCAGCCTCAGGGCAGACCCTGGGTGTCCCCCCCAGACCCAGGAGGCACCAGTCACCAAGCTGGGGCGATGCAGGAGGGCCCCCAGTGCACTACCCAGCGGACCCAGAAGTGGACCGGAAGTGCTTCTGGTCCACTTCTGGGTCTGCTGCCGAGTGCGCTGGGGAGCGCCCCCGTGCTCCTGTGGGACGCTACATGTGCCCCCGCATGGCAGTGTTCATGAGCTGTCTGCTACCTAGACTTATGTAGAAAAAACATTTAAAGCTGTGTCTATGTCCAAATCACAGAATCTTTTTGAATCTCTCCGAATTAATTCAGAGGGATCTGATTCGATTTGGAGAGATTAAAAGGTCCTCTGATTCAGTTCAGATTTGGAGATCCAGCCCCAAATCGGACTGAATCTCTGCCAAATTGATTCACGGACCGAAGCTTTGCACAGTCCTACTTCTCAGCCTTCCAGACGGGTGACGGTTACATCTCCTCCCCCAGTGCAGTGGGGAATGTGGAGGTCTCTGTCCATCCCATGAATAATACTGGCATCCCCTCCACCCTACTGATCCCTCTCCACCTTCTGAAGCTTCCTCAGTTTCCATGTCCAGCCACTGGGGGTACTTAAACGAAAAAAGGTTGAAAACCCCTGGAGTAGTCGGTTGGAGTACCAGGAAAGCATGACCAGAACCTCCTGCCTTGACATCTGCCTAGGCCCGTCATAGGTGGAACAAGCACTGGACCTGACTGCTTACAGACTCCTTTTCCTGGTCCAGTGCACACAGTGATTTGCAAAGTTTCAGGACACAACAGGGGCATTATTTGATGTCCCCTCTCAGCTGTCACTGTGAAGAGCAACAGCATCACCTTGCCTGTTAGCTGACAGCCAGAAAGTTTCCTTTCTGCAGTCAATTGCCTCTCAGACCCATCTGCTAGGATGAGATCAGCCCAGACACACGTGTCACAAAGCCTGGACTTGGACGTTCCACCAGCTGACTCCAGGGGTTGCACCAGAAACCTCACAGACAGCAGTGTCATCACATCTGCAGCACGAGGGAGAAGAGCTTAGGTATGATCATGGCAAAGCTCTGCCCCCGTGGTATTATTACAGAACACTAAAGCTTTCTAACAAGCAACGTCACACAGCACTCTGAGGGCAGCAGTTTCTTGGACCTTAGCCTCACAAGGCCTGCAATCCTTTAATCCAGTGGGCAATGGGATAATTTCTACTTAAGGATCAGGCTCTGGCCCTGGAATAAAAGAATTAGGGTTCTTCTAGGGAAACAGGGCCTGAGCCTAGGGCACAGCATGTGGTTCCTAAAGCAGACTGATGTGCCTCACTCCTTTTTATGCACAGAGAATACTGTACTCCATCAGGTCCAAACTCAAAGTGATGGGGAAGCGTGAAATCACAGCATGTCCTAGCACCACCCTTGAATCCAAGTGGAGACCAACACAAAGAGTCAAAGACACATCTGGATATGCACTTAAATATTTATTTAAAGAATAAATTACAGAACTTAATTACAGAACTACAGAATTATGGAGGATGGCCCAGGGCATGGAGGCGGAGGGCAGACCTGCAGCAGCAGGAGAAGTCAATGTACTGGCCAGCAAAATGGCTACATGAGCCATTCCTGGAGGACGAGCAGGAGACAGCGAATGTCCTGGTTTCTTGCCACAAGCAGCAGCGCTGTGGGAATACTGGATTGCCTCATTTCAGAGATGCAGCAGAGACAGCGAGTGCCCTGGTGTCTCACCACGAATACAGGATCGCCTCTTTTCAGATAAAGCAGCAGCAGTGCTGGAGACGCACTAGATCTCCCTGTTTCAGGGACGGAGCAGCAGCACTGTGGAGACACTGGATCTCCCTGTTTCTGAGGACAAGCAGCGGTGCTGTGGAGTCACTGATCTCCTGGAGGAGGAAGAGGACGAGACGACACTGGATCCCCGGAGTTGTCCTCTTCCCCTATGCTGCCAACACCTCTGTTCGGTTGCTGCAGAGTCAAGATGGAAGAAGCCTTCTGGGACAGCCCCCAGTGATGGCCTCCCACGATGCATTCTGCCTGCCACCATTTGCAACAGCTTCCACTTCTGTTTTGCCTTGAACAGCCTCTTGCCATGAGCGGACAACCTCCTGATGGCCACCAAGCCCCAGCAGTGGGAGCACCCCATGTCTGGGAGCAGCTTCCCACTCTGGCCACCAGCCAGAGCTTCAGCTGGCCCTATTTATAGAGGAGCGGCTGACTGCAGCTGACCAATCACATAGGGTCTGTCCATATATGGCCATCAAATTGTCCTATAGCCATCCAAATGTCCATATATGGCCATCAGATACGGTGACCATTGATTGTTCATATATGGAGAACTCCTCTCCAATTAATCCAGGTGAGAAAATGGGAAAAGCCTGGGTACATCCCACACCTTTCTTTCACCATGGCAAAATCAGGACTCTGGCTGCAACAAACACTTGTAATCATAAATGTCCTTGTCTTTGGTTTTCTCCTCTTTGGGGTTTCCTGCTTTGCTCCAGACACGTGGGGCACAGCCCCCATTCCTCATTGGCAGCGAGGTTCTGCCACAATCACAGGCCTCCAGGAGCTGGGGCTTGAAAGGAAACACTCACTCCCAGGAGAGTCGCGCTAAAATCCAACTTGCCCTATTCGTTTCATCCTCCCCCTCGTCTTGTGGGGACATCCCTTCCTTCCTGGATCGTGCCTGGGACCACGAACTGTTCTTTCGCTAAACCACCTGCCTCTCTGGGCACAAACGGACTTCGGACTGAGCACAAAGCTCCAACTCTTTGGTCTATCTCAAGTCAAGGGGAGAGCTGGCATTTAGCTGTCACTGCCTCCTCTTGCTGCCCCTATAAGTCAGTGGTACGTGAGCTGTTTTACTGAGACTTATACTTGAATCTAGTTACAAGAGTCCTGAGGAAATCAGTCCATCCGGCAGTCCTTAGTAAGACACCTCACAAGTTCGTCTGTTATGAGATCAACCTGGCAGTTTCCTCACAAAGGCCTATGCTAGGCTCTGACATCAGACCACTAAGTCAAGACACAGGACCAGTGACTTCATAGACACTTGGGTCTTCGGGCCAGCTGAGTAAAACAGAGGAGCTCACTTATGTACATCACAAAGCATCCCAGCTAAGTAAAGCAACCTCACACAGCCCTCTGCAGTGACCTCACTCGAGGGCTTTTCCTTCACAATCCCTTTTAGCACTTGTTCTTCCAAGAGACACTTGGCCAAATTCTCAGATCAGATTTGGGGATCAGGCTGAGCCCCGGGAAGAACACAACATGGCATGTCTAGGGAGACAGGGACAAGCGGAGGGCAAAAGTGTAGATTTGCTAAGGTGGGGTCGGCTGCTGCTGCCACATTGTGGGAGGGGGATGTTCTGTGCTTCCGGTAAGGACAGACCTCTGTGTGATATGGGAGTAAAGGGAGAGCTTAGATGCAAACAAGAGATGAGCGCTTAGGTGAACCACACTTGGTGACAACAGGGAACGTCATTTCGGTTCTTTTTTGACGTGGATCATTCAAGTGGCACGTGAGAAGTCAGCACTGAACGTGGCCACAGAAAGCTTCTGGATTTGCTGAAATCAGAAAGGAGAGGAGTGATGACTGAACAGAAGAGGACATCTCAGGGGATCCACTGACTCCCCTCCCTTCTCTAAATCAGGAGGCTGAATGCAGTACTCCTCCAGTGAAAGGAGGTGATCTGACATTTCTCCAGAGCACCAGACCCACTGTCTCCACCGGCTCTCATGTCCTAGTCCCAGGCATCCACACGGCTTTTGTCCATCTTTGGCCATATAAGAAAACACACATACATGACTAAACATGGCCATAAAAGCCACTCAAAAAGTCCCGTGCCCATGTAACGGCAATGCCCACAGTCATAATAGCTGTGTGTTTCCCTATATGGAGACTTGGACGGGATGGGGACCAATCTGATGGCCATATATGGACAAGCCAAGTCTGGTTGGCCCTCAGTGAGTGATGCCATGGGACCTGGCTGGCCAGCAGCTCCCTTATAAAAGGGCCCAAGGGCTGAGCTCCTCTCTGAAGCCAAGGACTTCCCATCAAAGCGAGAAGCTCCTTGACAGTAGTGTTGCCACGAGACAAACCACATGCGAATGGCTCAGGGGAAACAAAGCAGAAGGACCGGTGCAGAGAGGTGCCGCCGCAGGCTGCTGAGGGCAGAGCATAGGCCTAGAGAGAAGAAATGGCAAAGAAGGACCCGACTGGAGAAGAGGCCAAGGCTGGCACTCCTAAAGGAGGAGGTGGTGGAAGAGAGGCTGGACCACCGTGTTTGGGAAATAGATGAGGGGGCCTGTGGAGACAACGAAGCTTCTTCTTGGGCAGAAGATGAATATCCTAACAAGGCACAACCCCGAATAACGACCTGGAGGAATACTGCAGCTACGAGAGTCTATCAGATGGATTTTGTGTACTGAGGGAGGAGAAGAGGAGGAGACATTGCCTTTACACTCAGGGTCCGTGTAAAATAGGAAGACTCTAGAAAGAAAGAAGCCTCTGCATTCTCAGGGCAGGGAGCCAAACGGCAACACATCCTGCTGAGACAGGGCAATCAGGAACAGACCCAAGAGCTTGGAAAAGTCACTGGCACTAAATCTAACAGAAACCCTCTTCCTGCTACCAAGCAGCCAGAAGGAGGATGGCTCAAGACCAAGGTAGCACACCCAAGCTGCATTTCCAGAGGCAAACTGGTCTTTGGTGAAAACTCAGAGTCTCCTAGCCCTCCAAAGAGAAGATCAGCTCCTTCTTGCAAATGTGTTCCCTGTCTGATCCTGCCAGTAGCTCCTGGTCCTTTCTGCCTGATGTCCCCAGAGCCTTTTAGTTTCATTAAATAAAGATCATTTTCTCAGGATTGTGATGTTCTCCTTATTTTGTGTGATCATGCCTTGTTTTAATAAGATAAATACACATCAATATATGAACTGTTCAGTTCCACTATTTAGAGCAAGTCTTGATAAGAGAGTGTCCTCCCGTGTCTCAGGCACAACTCATGACATGGGTGCTTGTGCAATCGTGTCTGTCTTGTGGCACAGACTGGGGGGGACTACTGCAGTCCTGGCTGCTAAGCTACTGCCTTACCAGTTCCCAATCAATCATGATTCACTGAGGGACCAGCTCAATACACAGGACCTAACTACTAGTAGCTACTAGGTAATTAGTCAATCAGCAACCATTAACACCTACAAAACCACAGATTCAGGAGAGGGAATAATCAATACAATCAACTGCCCCAAGACAGAGACAGTCAGTCCCACAAGCACCCATGGCGTGAGTTTTGCATGTCAGCAGCTAGGAGTGCAGGGCCCCAGAAGCCAGAAGCCCCCTGCCCCTACCTCCTCCACAGCTGGCAGACGTTGTGGCCACAGCAGGAGCTAGCAGGCCTGCAGCTTTCGCCCTGCTGCGCCTTCACACGCACAGTGTCACCCATGGCATGAGTTTGGCTAGTCTGCAGCTTGAGGTGCAGTTCCCCCAAACCCCTGCACTGATCTTCTTGAAACTTGGCAGGCTTTGTGGCCTCCCCACGGGCCACCACCCCTGCACTTTTCACTCCCCTGTGGTGCAACACATACACATGACAGGAGTTTGCTTTCAAGAATTTGAGGTGCAGTTCCTCCCAAACCCCTGCACCGACCTCCTTGAAACGTGGCAGGCTTCATGCTCCTAGAAGAGGCTACCATCCCTGCATATTTCATCCAAATCAGATGAAAAACAACAGCATTATAGATATTTCATTGATTCCCCATGATACCCTATGGCCAGATCTCTGAAGCTTTTCCGAAGCGCTTTGGAGAGCCTAACGAAGCCAGCACTTGGATCCAGACATGCTGCTTCGGATGCCGAAGTGTCCAAAGCTTCTCCAGATCTGAAGTACGGTCTGAAGCCTTGCACAGCCCTAAGCCAACCTGTAAAGCAAGTGTCCCACTTGGAGGCAAGGCCCTATGAGGAGAGACGGAGAGACCAGAATCTCTTCAGCTGTCACCAGAGAAGGCTGAGAGGTGATCTTGTGGCTGCCTGAATTTCATCAGGGAAGCACAGCAGGGACTAGGAGATGCTCTATTTACTAGGGCACCCCCTGGAGTTGCTAGGAACAATGGCCACAAATCGATGGAGAGAAGATTTAGGTTGGACATTAGAAAGAGCTTCTTCATGGTGAGGGTTGCCAGAATCTGGAAAGGGCTCCCAAGGGAGGTGATGCTCTCCTCTACCCTGGGGGTCTTCAAGAGGAGACGGGACCAGACTGGATACGTGCAGTGAAATCCTCGGCAAAGCCCTGGGAATCCCTCCGCTCCTGTGACATGATTTCATCTGCTCCAGTGTGTTCCAGGCTCAGCCCGTACCTGAAAGGTCTTCCCTTGGCAATAAAATCCTCAGTAAGGGTCTGGGGGTGGTTTTTAGCAGCCATTCATCATGTTGCACATAAGAGAGGATGGTCCCGGCAGGATCCCAGGTACCATCCATGTCCCAGATGACTTGATGTCCAGGAATCAGAGGGAACTTCAGGCCCCAAGGCTGCAGCAAGAATTATTATAACAAACCTGACGGCTGCCCTGTCCTCAGCACATAGAGGACTTCCAGCCCCAGCCCCTTTCCCTCAGGGCACCTGGAAAGAGCTCCACATTTAAGGCACATGGAAGGGCATGTTTAACTCCGTTGCTGTCTCTGGAGCAGCCAGCAGGGCCCTTTCTCATCATAAGAGTCACTTTACTGCCTCCAGAAATCTTCTTGTGGCAGATCGAGTGACTTCAGCCAAAATCCTGGAACAGATGCCCCCAAAATAGACCGAATAGCATCCTCCCTTTTCTGTGCTCTCCCCCCGTGATGACCACCCAGCTGAGCAGCGCATCACCCCCATGCCTACAGCAATGCCCAGGGGGGTTTTATTTAACAGACAGCAGCTGCACTCTGGGCAGAGAAGAAATTTGTATGATGCCAATGATAGATATCTACTGGCCTCTGTTGGGTGTAAATGGTGTGCTGACCCCATGGCTCTCTCAGACCATGGACTGGAGAGGACAAAGAAACATGGGACTGGAAGGGACCTCTTTATTCATGGCTATATCCTTGCCAGTGCAGGCAATCCCACTGTATGATCCCATGCTGAAATTCGACAATCAGTATTTTAAAACTAGTTGTTCCCTCCCACGGGGAACCTGCTCCAGAGCCTCCTGTTCTGATGGTTACAATCCTTCTTCTGAGCTTCAGCCTATATGTATGTGTGACCCCTATTTCCCCACTTCTCCTGGGGCTGGCATTTGTCTTTTCTCTTGTGTGGCTCTTCTCCCTCTCAGCAGTATTTCCAGAGGGCAGTCAGCTCCCTTCTCAGCCTGCCTCTCACTAGGATGAACAAGCCGGTTCATCCCAGGAAGTCTCAGCTGTTCTTGTTCCACTTCTGGCATGTGGGGGCTCCAATCGCACACAGCCGACTTCCTTCCATAAATGGATGTCTCACATCTGCCTGCACTGTTGCCTCTGCTTTTGTGTGCCTGCTTTTCAGCTGTACATTCCCAATGCTGGGGACTCAGGCCTATGCTGTGTGTGAAGGGGAGCTGTCACATTTGCATGTATATATAGCATGTACATACAGCAGGTACATCTAGTTTTCACATCACTTGCAGGCACATATAGCAATACCTCTTCTCCCCTGGTTCCAGGGTATCCTGGATCTGGCAATGGGGGTTTTCCAAGAGAATGGAGGCAAAGCGGAGAGGAGACTTCTCACAGACACCAACTCTGATCTCTCCCTCAGCTACGGAGGAGGTTGCGTGGAGCCACAGCCCCCAGAAGACCGGGGTGGCAGAGCCACACTGAGAGTCCGCTCTGCCTCTCCCTCCACTCCCTGCATCGCGCAGAGCTGGAGGTCACTGCATCCCACAATTGCATCCTGGTCCAGAGAGCAAGTCACTGCAGGGAGACCGAGTGACTTTAAACTCTCCAGCTGGGAGGCACAACAAGGGTCATACCTCTCTTCACATCAGAAACACCCTGGTTTTGAAGGCCTTCAGTGTACACGAGTACGGGGAAATGCTTCAAATGCGACATCTGCCTGCACCCACAACGTGATGGCTAGAGAGCACTGTCTATGAGACAAAGCCAGGATGGCAAGAAACTCTTCATGAATGCCAGTCAGCATTGACTTTGGCAGCACAGGACATCTCTGTCTAAACTACCAGTCCCTTCCATTTTACATCACCTGGCCACTGCCAGTGCCAGGACTGCAGGAAAGTCTTCATTAGTGACAGTCACCACTGACTTCAGCAGCACGGGACATCTCTGCCCAAACCACCAGTCCCTTCAGCTGTACCTCACCTGGGGTGGAAGCAAGAGCCCCCTGTGCCCCCACCAGCGCTTGTGCCCCGGCTCCAGCCAGTTTCCCCAACCCACCCCGCAGCCCCCGCCCCCGCCCAGCCGGGCAGCGCCCCTCACTCCCAGCCCGCAGCCCCGCCCCGCCCCGCACGGACCTGCTCTCTGCTCCCTGCCCCGCCCCCTCCCATCGACGTCACACGCATGACGTCACCGGTTGGCGCCGCTGCTGCCGCCCCGCCCCCGCGTTAACCCCTTGGTGGCAGCAGCCTCTGGCAAGACTGGGGTGGGGGGGCCCTTCCGGTCCCTGCCTCAGTTTCCCCGCGCGCTCCCGCCAGCCCCGCCCCGCCCCGGCCCTGCCTCAGTTTCCCCCGCCAGCCTCCAGCCCGGCCGCAGTTTCCCTTGTGCCTGGAGACGCCCCGGGCGCCTGCCCGCGTCCCGGTGCGGAGGGCCGTGCCGCCCGGGGCTGGGGGACGCGCCGGGGTCGGGGCGAGGGGGCCCCGGTGCTGCCGGCTCTCGGGGGCTCAGTGTCCCGCAGCGCCGGGCTCCGGGGAGGGTTTCGGGGTCCCCCCACCCCAGCTCTGGCGGTGTACTGGGGTCCCCGGTGCTGCCAGCTCTGGGCGGTATCGGCCCCCCTGCACACGGCACCGTGGGGGTCTCGGGGTCCCTAATACTGCCAGTCCTGACTCTCATACTGTTCCACCTAGGAAAGAAAACGTGCCACATTTTGATTTTGTTTTATTTTAACTGTTTTTTTTAATGCCATTCCATCCAAAGTACAGGTAGCACGTCTCCCCATCTGGTGGAGGGACTGGAAGTGGAGATAGAAGCAATGGAAAATGCTCCTGCCCCCATGCTGGTGGGGAGGGATATTACAGAGCTGGAGCATAAGCGAGCAGCGTGGGGAAACTTCCTAGATCCCCTCCGCATTGATGTAGTGACTCGCTGGCAGAGCAAGAAGGTGAGGAGGGGAGGTAGGGAAACCGCCCAGAGCCAAGTAACCCAGTTGGCTGTGGAGGCAAGAGGGGGATAAGGAAGAGACCCCCGACTGCAGCAACCAGCTGGCTGCTGAGGGAACCAATGACCCTGGGGTCAAGCTAAGTGACAGCCCCAGGGAGGAGCCCAGTCAGTCAGTGGTAGAGGAAGCCGAGGCTCTCAGGGAGGAATTAGAGAACATCCCAGTGAAGGAAGGGTCACCCCTTAGGGAAGCACTTGAACTCCCTGCTGATTGCCTAGCTGGGCAGGAGTTCAAACCCCAGCTTGGAGGAACTTTGACGGGTGGCCCAGGCGCAGAAACAGGTCACCCCAGATAAGAGGGAACAGGTGATCTGGGATAAGTGGGAACCAACGATGCGGCTAGGACCAGCCCTGACTGCATCATGAAGGACTTCCATGAACTGGGAGACAGCCTCAAGAAGACTGGAGCACAGGTTGTATTTTCTTCCATCTTTCCGGTCGGCTGCAGCTGGAGATGCCAGGGTGCCTGCATCAAAGAAGTTAACCGGCGGCTCCAGAGTCGGTGTCTTCAGGAGAGCTTCGGATTCTACAGCCATGACCAGCACTTGCAGGGAGGAGGCTTCCTGGGAGATGATGATCTTCATCTCTCCCCCAGAGGTAAGTATCTGTTGGCCCGCAGCTTGGCTGATCTCCTCCCAAGAGCTTTAAACTAGGCTCGATGGGGGTTGGGCAACCAGTAGTCAAAGAGAGCCCAGGGCTGGTAAATGACAAACAAGATGCCAGATCACACCAGGTAAGTATTAAGGGGTTGGTAAGCCATAAACAAGGCACCAGACCACACCAGGTAAGTAATAAAGGGAATATATGCCATCAAGGCACAGGGACACCAAGAGCCCCCTTTGGGGGATTAAAATGTCTTTATAGAAATGCCAGGAGTATGGGGAACAAGCAGGAGGAGCTCGCACTCTTGCTTGCTAGCACCCAGTACGACCTAGTCGGACTAACCGAGACATGGTGGGATTCTACACATGACTGGGCGGTAGGCATTGAGGGGTATAGGTTGTATAGGCGAGTGGCCATCCTCTGGACACTCTCCAGATTCCCTGCGTCCCTCCTGAAGTGCGGCGCCCAAAACTGGACACAGTGCTCCAACTGTGGCCTGACCAGTGCTGCATAGACGGGGAGCATCACCTCCTCTGATCTATTAATCATGCACCTGCTAATGCACGACAAGGTGCGATTGGCCTTGTTGATGGCCTCGTTACACTGCCGGCTCATGTTCATCTTGGAGTCAATTATGAGTCCAAGATCCCTCTCTGCCTCCGAGCTGCTGAGAAGGATACTCCCCAACCTATAGGTGTGCTGGGGGTTCCTCCTTCCCAGGTGGAGTACCTTAAATTTATCTTTATTAAATTGCATCCTATTTCTCTCTGCCCATTGATCCAACCTGTCCAGGTCAGCCTGAATCTGCTATCTGTGTTGGTCTAAAGACATGGGCAGACAAGGCTCTATGGCTCAATGTGATATTTTTTATTAGGCCAGCTAACCCTGCCCCTGCCCTACTGACTCCCTCCCTCGATCTGCTCCCCCACACTCCTTCCCCCCACACCTACCAGCCAGACGCTGCTGTCCAAGCTGCCGGGCTGCAGAGCAGCAATCAGATCTCTATGACCCGCTTTGGCAGCTCAATAATCAGTCTTTGGTTTCAGCCCAAAAATATCTTTCAGTGCTGCCCTAATAAAAAGCATTCCCCTAAATCCACTGCCAATCACTAACACCAGGCTCCCACCCAGACCAGTACACACCCACCTGCACCAGTAAATCCCTTGGTTCATAAAACCAGTTGCACTTGAACCATCATTTCTTAGCCCTTCTGCGGGATGGAAAAGAGCCCGCACCAATTAAACATACATTGAGTATGTGGTGACAATGGTTATGAGTAGGTACTTTCAGGGATCATTTCTGTAGTTGATGCCTAGAGAGGGGTATGTAACAGTGATTTATTAGTGGTGTAGCCTACACCCTTCGCTACTGGGTGTATTTAGATGAGGGTCCCTCATTATCTGGCCATGTCCTCAGCAAATCTCGGCTACTGAATCCCTCCCGTCAGGAAACCTCTTTGGTGAACGGAGGCTTGCCCTGACTAAGGGGAGCAGCGCAGGCGTCTGCAGTGCGTGCCACGGTACACTGTTCTCACGCTGCTCGCCGTGGTTTCAAGTCATCACTGCTCAAATCCTGCACAGCTTCTGGTTGAGTTTTACCAAGCCAGGCATGCAAACACCTCCCATCTTGGGAAAAGAAAAGAAAAGAGAAACACTTGGCTGCCAGGGATAAACCGAGCAACTCCTCAGCTGAAGGATCTCTCACAAAAAGGATCTGGAGGGACACTCTGCATTTCAGTATCGATCCAGGAAGAGGCAATTGCCATTTACATCAGCCTAACCTATCCACAAAGGACAAACCGGAGTACAGCGCAGGTTCATCCTACAAAACTGATCCACGTTTTATCTGCAGATCCAGAGTCTTTACCTGCACCCGTCAGCCTGGCACATGAATGGCACGCATCCTCGCAGCCCACCCCCAGGCTCCCCGTACATGATTGCAGGTCTCCTTGACTCCATCTATCTCGACACATTTATTCTGGGAGGAACCTGACAGGCTTCAGTGTCCAGAAGTAGGCGGGGGAGAAAACCCTGGGTTTAGAAAAATCCACTTGAGGAAGAGAAGGGCAGGGACATTTGGACATGCATGGAAAGGGGCTGAGGAAAAAGGAGGTGCTGTCCTGCAAACAACTCAGGAACTATGAGATGTCAGATGAACAGTGAATAAGGGCGAATTACAGGCGTCGTTCCTCCGATGCACATCTAGGAAAGCAGGCAGGGACCTGCTCTCCAGCCCAGCCCAGGGGCACTGGATGCAACGACTCTGCAGTGCAGCTGGATTTTATGGTGCGATCGTGTGGTGGCTATAAAGTCCAGGCAGGCAGGCCTACGAGAAGGGGCCTTAGCACCTGACCCCGCACAGTCTCTTACCTTCATGTGGCTGAGGAGGGGCTGGAGGAGCCCCCAGAGCACAGGACGCTCTGTCTCCATCCTTGCCTCCATCTGCCAGCTCTGTCACACCAGGGGATGCAGGAACTGCTGCAATCTCACATCCAAGCCCGAGAAGAGTCACCCGCAGCTCCCACCCCTCATGAAAATCTCAGCGACTCTAAAAGAATAAAATGAAATACAAATAAAAAGGCAACGTATGGGCAGCCAAGACAGTAACTGTGTTCCTGAGCTCTGCATGCACCTGTGCCAAAGAAAACTCATCTCAGTGGTACTAGTCAGTCCTGCTCCTCCCAGCAGCTCCCCAACCCCCCCCAAACGCCCTGAGATTTAAACCAGAGCTGCTCCTGCCCCGCGCCCCCTCCCCACCCGCCACCAAAATCTCCCGCGGGGCAGAACGGATCGTGCCCACGGGCAGGACCTGACCTGCTATTTCAGTTGACACCAACACAGTAAAACAGGAGGTAGAAAGAGAAGCAAAGCCCTGAACGCACCAGACCAGCGGGGGAAGCCAAGCACGTGTGGGTGGGATGCCACAGCCCGAGGGTGCAGCGGGACCAGAGGTGCTGCCCGCACTGCCCCGGCCCAGCCCCGGGGATGCGCAGGACACGCGGGGACCTGCCTGGTGCGGGCAGCGCAGCTCCGCCACGGCCGCCTGCCCGCGCCCACCTCGTCCTGCCCGGCCCGGCCCGGCCCGGCTCGGGGGCACTGGGACTGGGACCCGGGCGGCGCATGGGTGGAGGGGGAGAGAGATAGATACAGATCTCGGTACCTTGTATACAGAGGCACCTATGTCTACTCCAATATAACAACACGGGGTCCGTGCCTGTCTGTCCCCACGTCCTGGAGCCGCGGGACAGGGGGACCGGGGCGTTTGCAGCCGGCCGGGCCGGGCCGGGCCGGGCACTGCGGGAGGCGGCGGTCGCAGCCCCGCTTGGCCCGGCCCGGCCCGGCCCGGCCCGTGCGCTCCCCCCGCGGGGCCGGGCTCCCTCCCCTCTGCTGCCCGCCGGCTGCGGGGCTCGGAGCGGGGCAGCGCCGGGGCCGGGGCCGGGCAGGAGGCGGCCGGAGCAGAGGGGGAGCCCGGCCGCAGCCGCCCCGCCGCCCCCGGCCCTGCGCCGCCCGCGACCTGCCGGGCTCTTCCCGGCACCCCGGGGGCTCCGGGCCTCCGCCGGCCGCGCTGCCCAGGCTGCCCCGGGGGGTGGCGGGGGCCGCCCGCGCCGGACAAGGACCCCGGCCTGCGTGTGTGCGCGTGTGTGCATGCATATTCCCGCACGCGGGCACGAGGGTGTGCGTCTCTCCATTCTGTATGTGCATGTCAGTGTACATGTGTCTGTGCGTGCATGCATGTGCGTGTGTCTGCGTGCATGTGCGTGCATGTCTGTGCATATGTGCATGTGTGTTGATGTGTGTGCGTGTGCATGCATGTGCATTTGTGTGTGCATGTCTGCGTGCATTCATACATGCATGTGCCTGTGTGCATGAGTCTGTGTGAGTGTGCATGTCTGCATGTGCCTGCCTGCGTGTGCATGTATGCTGTGTGTGCATGCGTGCATGTCTGCATGCATACATGCATGTGTGTGTGCATGCGCTCCTCTGCATGTGCGTGTGCCTGTATGCACGTGTGTCTATGTTCATGGCAGAAGAGTATATTTGTGTCTGTGTCCATGTGCAGAGAGTGAGTGCCTACAGTGCGCTCCTGTCTGAATGTGTGTATGAGTGCATGCATCTGTGTTCATGGCATGGAGAGCGTGTTAATGTGTCCTCATGCAGAGTGAGTAGAGAGCACACCTGTCTCTGCGTGCGTGCGTGCATGTGTATGCGTCTGTGTTCATGGCAGGGAGAATATGTGTGTGTCTACGTGCCCATGTGCAGAGAGATGGTGCGTCATGAAGGACACGTGCCCACGGCGGTGACGGGAGTACGACGGTGGCGGCGGGAGACTGGCGGTGCTAAGCGGGAGCTCCCGCAGGCGGCACTGGTGCTGTCAGCGGTCGGAGGGTGGGGGGTGGTGGCGAGCACTGACCAGGGGGCAGCAACCACCCAGAGACCTTGCCAGCAATGTTGGCCGTGCGTTTTTGTAGGGAGTGCAGTGCCACGCTCAGGGGGGGCATGTGTACATGCGTGCATCCCTACACATTGCCCCTGTGGTAAGTAGAGTCACACAAGGAACAATGGTCACAAACTGACAGAGAGCAGATTTAGGCTAGGTATCAGGGAAAACTCCTTCAGAGTAAGGGTGGCCAAAATTTGGAGTGGGCTCCCAAGGGAGGCAGTGCTCTCTCCCACCTCGGGGGTCTTTAAGAGAGGGCTGGATAGGCACCTGGCTGGGGGCATCTGGCCCAGCGCTCCTTCCTGCCCAAGCAGGGGGTCGGACTCGATGATCTGTTGCGGTCCCTTCCCACCCTAGCATCTGTGAATCTGTGAATCCGTGCTTAAAGTATACCATTTTGTCAACCTTCAGACCTAGGAGACTTCACATTTTGTCATGAGAGCACGCTACCAACATCCAAGGTGGTTAGCGCATGGGCACTGCTTTATAGTTATTTTTTTTAATGTTTGCATGAACTGATCTCCCCAAGCTCACAACATGACTTTTTCGTCTTCTACTTCACCTCCCTTTCCCAAACAAGGCCACGGAGCCACTATAACAAATGTATCTTGTGTTTCACTCTTAGTGACAAAAGGGATTTATCTAATCTTCTTATGCCACTGCTTCTGTCCCTGAAGTAGCACACCAAGAGAGCATCGAATCACCAACTATGGGACTGGAAGAGACATCGGGGCTGTCTAGTCACCGCCTGCTCAAGGCAGGAGCACGCCCTACAAACCCGTCCAGCCAAGCATCAACCCTGCTCGTACGCATTGGCAAGCATGGAGATTGCACAACTCTCCAGGTAGCCCATTTTCGTGTTCCAAAAAACCTAAAAAAAATCACCCTCATATAGAGCGAAAGGTCTTGAATCGAACCAAAATATCCCCTGCTGCAATTCTTGATTTACTCTGCGTCTGTTGCTGTGGCTGAAGAAAACAGGACACGTCTCCATCCTCTCCATGGCCACCTCTCAGGGATTTGAAGACATCGAGCTCTCGAGGACTAATCTCACAACAGAGTCGTTCAACCAAGATACGTCCATCTTCCAGTCCGTTCATCTCAAGCGAAAGAGATAGCGCCATTATCGTTAAGGAAGCAGGCAGGAAAGGTAAAATGAGGATGGCAGAGAAGGAGCATTACCTCAAGGCGCAGTAAGCACATGATATCCATGAAAGAGCCTCTTCAGCCACAGCTCTGGTGAAAGGGCTGTTTGTCCAAAGGCAGAAGAGGGAGATCCAGGGCACGGATCTGGTTAAACATTTCGCCCTCCAGAAAGGGAAAGGGCTTGAAGGGAATCTGAGGGAAGTTGCCCATGAAAGCGGTGCAATGCTGAGAGACTGGGAGGATCCACACCGTCAAAGGGCCGACAGCAGGCGGCAAGTAATATAGTGTATTTCCCCCAGCTCAGAGCTGGGAGCCAGCGGGAGCCCCCCGGCCTACAGAAATAGAGGTTACGTCACCGCAGGGAACACGTGTGAGATAGACCTGGGCCGTATGTTCTTGTGCACACACAATAAATGGTGTTCGTTAGGAGCTGTTGTTGGAGTCCCTTTCCTCATCCGCTGTCACAGTGCCCTGGAAGGAAACCCTTGCAGGGTCCAGGCCTGGTTGGAGTCCCTCCTTGTGAGTACCATCAGGTCGTGTGCAAGCCAAGCCCTGTCTCACACCCGGCGGCTGATGCAGCAGTGCGGCCGGACACGGCCGAGACGTGCAGGTGGGCAGACCCGGAGAACGTGACACGCATCACAATGGCCCCTTCTAGAACCGGCTCGTCGCCGTGCGGCTCTTGGAGACGAACACAGCAGGTCAACTGCTCCCGACCCGACACTGGTTGTTGTCAGGTCACACCCGTGTCCTTGCGATCACCCTGACCGCAAGGGTAAGTGTGGGCAAATGAGGGGGGTGTTTGCACCCACACTGGGGGAGTCCTAGGGTGGGTGACTTGTGGCTGGGGGTATTGTCACTTTTATGCTTTCATTTCTTTCCTAAACATGACTTCAGTCCGCTCCAGTAGCAAGCCAAGCACTGAAGACTAGGTGTGCTTGCCTGCCATGGGGGGAGGCGGGGGGAGTGCTTGGAGCGATGATGTTTGCCGGGGCAGGCATGGTGAGGGGTGCAGCGGAGGGGGCAGTGAGGATGCGGATGGTTGCTTTAGGGTTTCCATATTTCCAGGTCCAAAATGCAGGACACCTGTCACATGGCGGAGGGGGGATGGGGGGATATGACAGCGTGGGGGCAGGGACATGCCAGTGCCCTGTCACTGCCCATGCTGTTGCCCCTCAGTGCCAAGCCACAGCCCCCGCCAGCCCTGCTGCTGCCCCTCACTCCCAACCCACTGACCCCAGCCCTGCCAGTGCCCCTCACCCCCAAACTGCAGTACCCTGCCCCCCGGGCCATGATGCTGCCCCTCACTCCAGACATCAAGTAACTGGGAATTACTGGTTGTGGTTTCAACTTGCTCTTCCTTTTTTCTTTCATACAGCTACAGAAAACTGGATAGCTTCTTATCCCAGGATACAACCATGGGATCCTTTGGAGACACAGGAAGGTAAATCAAATAGAGATGTCAATTCTCACTGTTATACGCTCTTTTTGCCTCGCCTAATTTGAGAGATTCAGGTGTTACTTGAAGAATGCAGTGCTCAGCAGATCTTCACAATGCGTGGTAAGGAAATGAGTAGTGCGTGTGATCAAACACTCCTGTCGCTGTCGACAGCAGCACGTGATGTTAAATGTGATTAATGCCATCTCCGTGTAACGACTCTGGTTTCATGGCGAGGGGAAGGGCAGGGAGCTGCACTGGAAAGAAGATGGCCCAGCCAGGTGTCTGTGCATAGCGGTGGAGTGAGCTCTGGAGCAGGGCCAGAAAAGATCCCCTGAGGCCCGCAGACGACAATGAAGCCTTACTTCATTTTCATTTCCCCTCTTTATTCTAGGGAAGGAGAAGATGCTATTGAGGCTAACTTTGCCTTGGTTGAACACTGAGGAAAAGGGCTGAGGGCTCAACCCAACAAGAACAGTTTTTCTGTTGGCTTTTTTGGTACTTGAAGTGACCCCTAAATTCTGCTTCCAGTTTCATTGGTTGCCGTCCATTGACTCTGGGGGATTTACATAAGCAAAACCTGATTATTAAAGTGTTTTGTGTTGGATGATAGCCTTGAAGGGTCTTCTTTGGGGTCTTCTTCTCCTTTAATGCCTTAGTAGTCCCATCGATGCACTGTTAATTTTCCAAGTTTCCTGCTTTAATCTATTTTAAAAATGTATTTCTATGTGTTTAATTGGGTGTCCAGCATGGAATAAACTCCCCGCAGTGGTGGTTCATAGCTTCATAGATGTAGGGTGGGAAGCGACCCGAGCAGATCATCGAGTCGGACCCCCTGCCCTGGGCAGGAATGAATACTGGGCTCATATGAGTCCTGGTACATTGAAGCTCATGTGACCCAGCTGGGTAGTTATCCAGGCTCCTTGGAAAGACCCCCAAGGTAGGAGCCAGCACCACTTCCCTTGGCAGCTGGTTCCAGATCCTGGTCGCCCTGACTGTGACCCTGAGGGGTGCAGTCACCTGCCTTGGAAATCTTCAGGAGGAGACGGGAATGTCACCGCGCCGCGGTCACTTGACCCCCTGTGTCTTGTCCTGCCTGGTGCAGGGGTGGACCCGAGGATCGACAAGGTCCTTCCAGGCCTGACAGTGCATGAATCGACGAACAGTTTGCTCCCCACGTAACATCCTGGTCTCCCCTTCTCACGCTGGACTTCAGGCTCTGTGGGCTTCTTTTGGATTTCAATTTCCATTTTCTAAACGAGTTGATGCAAACAGTCTCCTAAAACTTGCTATTTAATATCATAACACTTTTCTTTCATGCCTTCCTGCTTCCTTTTTTTGTTAAGAGGTCTGGCTCTGTGGCAGTGTGCTCATGGTCCGTGTGTCCATTATGGCATGCTTTTGAAATTAAAGTAAGGATATACATTTATTTAATTTTAACTTTAGGATCTTCCCCATTTTTCTTTACACAATTCCTCTTTCTAAAACACAAGACCACGGCACTAAGTTGAAATATTCTTCTTTATGAATCCTGTGGTATTAATACCATTGGACTAACTCTGGGTGTCCGTCTTTCTACTGCCTGCTGGAGCGCGGTGATGTCCAGGCTCTGGCAGACTCGGTTCATATAGTTTGCTCCAACGTGCTGCATTTCCAGCGTGTCAGAGCAGGCTCCCTGCCCGCGTATAGGAGCTCATAGTGACTCACTGAAATAATAGAAAAGTTTTTGCATTTTGCTTTTAGTAATGCATGCTTTCAGCAATATTGTGCTCACCTTCTGTATCCATTTCTTCAGCTTTCATTTTAAGGGTTTTTGTCTTAAGAATGATACATTTCATCTATCAGTTATCAAAATTAGACTATATGCCATTAAGAGGAAAACAGTATTCATTCATGAGATGCTGCAGGAGATTTTCAATCGAAGACAGAAACATACTGTGTCCTAGGCAGGCATTTCTAATTCGTCATCCTCTCAGTGTTGCCTAGGCGCAAAGCTCTACTTTATAAATCCTGGGGGAATCTCACTTCTTCCAGCAGTTTGGATGAGAGGTTTTTTCATGGACTCCTCCCCTCCAGGTTGCTGTGGCACAGGCTGTTTCCCTCCCGTCCATGTTACCCCCTTATGGTAATTCAGACCATTGCTCACATGAGAAAAGATGATCAGGACAGCGGTTACTAGAACTTCATTTCCCTGCAATGCAAGAAGTGTTTTGTCTTGCCTACAATGTAAATGCAAAACACGGAAATCTTCACCACTGTTTAGTCTTCCTGAAACTTAATTCAACATATCTCAGCTCAGAGGACACAGAGTAAAGTAGATGAAATGAAGTTAAGTTAATAATCCTCGCATTTTCTTTTTAACTTCTCCCTCTCCCATTGACATGGATCTTCTGCCACCTTGGCTGCAATGCTTGTGGTTCCCCTGTCACTTGTTGTGCACATAATTCAGCACTAGTCCTTCACTCCTGGAGAGACTGTCCTGTCATTTCAGACCTGTCCCCTGGATAACGTCTTTCCATCGTTCCCCCTCATTCTTCTCCCTCAGGCCCTAGCTATCAGGTGTGCTACGTGTCTGTGTATCTGCCGGGGGTGGCCGAAGGTCAGTGGTATGTCCAGTCTGTATTTTGGGAAGCACTTTGCAATCTTTCAGGATGAATGACGATGCATGGATATAAAAGCAGGGCACAGTCATTAGGCGTGTGTCTCCACATGCAGGGGCATGCGGTTGCCACAGCAAAAATAGAGGTGACATAAATTTCCTTTATGCTGCGGTGCAAGCCCTTGCACATGGGATTGGTGCAGGGCAAGCTGTCTTGGGTGGGGGTGGGAGGCTGGAGCCAGCAGCTGTGCTGGCCCCAGCAACTTGACTTGGGGCCTCCCAGGGCAGCAGTGGCAGCAATCCTGCTGCTTGGAGCCTGCCCAGGTGCCAGAGCATAGCTCTGTCCAGCCAGGCTCTGTTTCTGGCAGCACACGTAGGTGCCATGTGCACTGTGCCACCTTTGATTTCTTTTGTTTTTTGACACCAGGAGCTCCCAGTGTCAAATTTGGGCACCACACTATAAATCTGCAGCATGGCAAAGGAGTGCATATGTGCCACGTGTGGTCTATGGGGCCTGAAACGTGTTTGAAGTACCACAAACTGCATGTGCACACTCATCGGGACACGATTGATGTGTGCAAAGAAGTGGCACAATGCATGTTGATTTATTTTTCTGTTTTTGTCTCTCTGATTTATTTTTGTTTTCTTTTGAAAGGTATAGATGTGCTTAGCACCCAGAGAGTGGTGGTAGCTGGGTCGTTCTTGGCCCGGATGGAGGTGGGCAGTGGGGTCTCATGGGGTTTGGTCCTTGAACAGGTGTCATTTAATATTTTCATCAGCGATTTGGAGGAGGGTATGGAAAGCACCCTCTGCAAGTTCGCAGATGATACTAAGTTATGGGGAAAAATTAATACACTGGAGGGCAGGTAGCAGATACAGGCTGACCTGGACAGGTTGGATCAATGGACGGAACAAAATAGGATTGAGTTCAACAAAGATAAATGCAGGGTACTGCACCGAGGCAGGGGGAATCCCCAGCACACCGCCAGGTTGGGGCATGACCTCCTCAGTGGCTCAGAGGCTGAGAGGGATCTTGGAGTCACAGTTGACTCCAAGATGAACATGAGCTGGCAGTGTAATGAGGCCATCAACAAAGCCAATTGCACCTTGTCATGTATTAGCAGATGCATGAGCAACAGATGGAGGGAGGTGATGCTCCCGCTCGATGCAGCACTGGTCAGGCTGCAGCTGGAGTACCGTGTCCAGTTTTGGGTGCCCACTTCAGCAGGGACACGGAGAACTTGGAGAGGGTCCAGAGGAGGGCCACTCGCATAATTAGTGGTCTCTGTGAAAGACCCTGTGAGGGGATGTTGAGAGATCTGGATTTCTTCGGTCTTTACAAGAGACGGCTGAGGGGCAACCTCGAAGCCGCCTATAACTTCATCAGAGAGGATGGCAGGGAATTGGTGATGCGCTGTTTACCAGAGCACCCCAGAGAGTAACTCAGAATAATGGGTGCAAACTAGCGGAGAGTAGATTCAGGTTTGACATTAGGAAGGCATTTTTTACAGTAAGGGTGGCCAGAATCTGGAACTGGCTTCCAAGAGAGGTGGTGCTTTCACCCAACTTGGAGGTCTTCAAGAGGAGGCTAGATAGGCACCTGGCTGGGGTCCTCTGACCTCGGCCCTCTTTCCTGCCGGGGCAGGAGGTCGGACACGATGATCCTTCGTGGCCCCTTCCGACTCGACAGTCTATGAATCTTAACACCTAATCATCTTGGCTCCTCACACTACTGAAAGTAATAACTTCCAATTAACCAGGTTTTGAACTCCTCAACAGGGCAGAGCAGGAGGAGGGCTATGGGTGCAGCTGCATCCCTCTGCCTTCTTTCCTCCAGCGCCTCCGCACCCGAGAGCCGAGGCCCCGAGGAGGCAGCCAGGAAGGGCAGGAGCAGCTATTTGACAGCGGAGACTGGAGGACCTTGCAGGCTCAATGGAGGCAGCAGCTGCAGCTGCAGGTAAGTCTGTGGAGGAAGGGGACAGGGCCGTGGGTGGGGGGCAGATGGAGGCCCCAGTAGGGCTCTGGGGATGGGGGACAGCAGCCACTCCAAAATTCACCATAGCCCCCCGACCCCCCACCCAGCACCACTGCCACCCTCCCCGAGTTTCAGAGCGGGGAGACTGCTTGTTTCATGACTGATGTCATGATTTTCTTCTTTTGTTTCACAGGTCATGCAGAAAAATGTAGATGCTCTTCTGGAGGATTTTGGGAACATACATACATTTTTCGCAACATACAGGACCTTTGCCTCTCCTGGTGAGGTCCTAGAAATGCTCCTCAGCAGGTAAGAGCCAAGAGCTGTGGAGGAAGCTGTGATGGCCTTTAGAGGTGGGACGTTGCAAGAAATGATCTCAAATAGTTTTGAAGATGGCATACTTAAGAAGTTAATGCTATGCATGTATTTCTAACGAGCTTGAAAAAGTCAGTGTTTCAGTTGAAACAGGGTTGAAAATGCCTCCTCAGAGCTGAGTACTTCCTCAAACAAGGAGACCAATAAGTAAATTGGACTGCTTGGTTCCTTAGTGGAAAGAGAGGACAGCTGGAGGCAAGCAGTCCTCCAAACAGCTCAACACACTGCTGGGAAAATCCAGAGTTAACAAATCCAGGCTGTCGCTGTCCCTGTGCGTAACTCTTTGCTGCATGAATCGGCCTGTGCTGGATCAGGACCTTTCTATCTCGTCCCCCTGCTCTCTGCAAGTCCGTTCATAGTGTCTGAGGAAGGCCAACAAAAGTCTGTAGCTCTCTGAAGAAGTTATTGTCTCAGTGCCACCCTGCCCTGCCTCCTGCCTGCCCCTAGCAGTGGTCTCCAGAACAGGTATAAAGCATACCATTAGGCACCATGTCTCAGCATTAAATTCTCCCACAAGCATATTTCAATGGAAAATGTGGGCAGCCTTTAATATGTATAGATTTGCAATGGCCAAGTTTTTCCCTACAACAGTCGGTAAAGAAGACTTCTATTTTTCCTAGCAGCAAATAATTAACATCTTTATTTTGCAACTAATTCTTCTAATGTAATGTCACACGAAAGGGTGGGCCAAATTGTACCATTTAGTTGCTGGAAATGCCCTGGTGTAGAAGGAAGCAGAAGAGGGAGGGGGACAGGGCTAAGACTTGACCTCCTTCCTGTCCTCTTTGTAGTGATATGCCGCTGAAAGGTGATATCCATCTGAGAGTGAACAGCGAGAGCAGTCTCAATACTCTCACGACTTCAGAAAATGCGACAGCCCCTCTCCGCGTATGGAGAACATGAGGGGCGGAGGGGAAATCTTATCACAGCAGCCCTTCCCCAAAGGGCAGTCTCAATCTGGTCCTCAGCAGGATGAGGGTGGGCTGACAGCCGGAGAAGAAATTATGTTAAACCAAAGTCCTGTAGAAAGAGACTCCTTGGGGCACAAGGGTGCTAACTACAGGGGCTGCCTGCCTCCTCGCTCCACTCTGTAGCACCTTCGTGCCCGGCCAGTCCCTCCATTGCCCAGTGCTGCCCCCGAACTGGGACTGATGCTCCCTTTCAGCCTGGGACTCTTCTGCCCTGGCACAAAGTGCTGTGGTCCTGGGTGCACGTGCAGATGCTGTGCCTGGGAGCAGTTGACTCTGGCGCCAAGTGCACCAGAGTTTATGGCTCGCCTTAATGTCACGTGTAGATGCACCCGATGTGTAACAGCCTCTCTTTGGTGCTGGACTAAGCCAGCAGCCCTGGGGTGGGAGCAGGTCTAGTTATCACCGATCTATATGCAGTCTTCTCCTTTCTTCCAAGCCCTCCCACCTTTCCAACGACAAGGTCTGCTAATCTAGCTCTTCCATTTAACCAGATCCCCGCTTTGCTGTCCAGCCTCACTATTAGAAAAAAAACATTTTATTTGAGTCTCAGTGAAAGCATGATGTAGCCATGATAGTCCAGTAATTATGGGAAAGGCAGGGATTTCTGAAGAAACCTCTCACATCTTTTACTCTGCTCAGGGTCACAACGTGATCCTTGTCCCCCCAAACTGGCCAGATTTGGTTTCCTCTCTGACTTGGGGAGTGGTTTTCCTGCTGCTCTTTTGTGCTTTTGCAGACTAATCAGAATAGTGATAAGAACGTAAATGGATATGACAAGGACATTTTACTAAGGCGTAGTTACGTTCTTGTCCGTCATGATCTCTGATCACACCTGCTGGTCCTATTACCCTGATAGGCTGTGCGGTCTAGTGGTGCTGAAGCGTCTAGTGGTGCTGCCCTTCCAAGTATGTTGAGCTTGTTTTTTAAATAACTCTCTAAAATATCCATTTTGATGTTTAGGCATGGAAAGCTGGAGACCTTGAGCTGCAGAGGAGATGAAAGTCCAGATTTCTCAGCGGACTCCAGGGCAGTCCTCAGGAAGTAAGTGTGCTGTACAGCAAAACCTCAGTCAGGATTCAAGGGATGTGGTAAAACTAATCATCTTTCATATATATATATATATATATATATATATATATATATATATATATATATATATATATATATACACACACACACACACACACACACATGCACACAGAGCCATCCTTATTGGTATCAGCAAAGAATTCACTGTATCATGCCTACATTAATTGACACAGACTGGGATGCTGCCCCAAAACTAAACAGAAACTGTCCTTTATTTTGGGGTCAATAATTTCTGGGGGACAAACAAAGCATGCTTGTTGCCCTTGCTTCTTTTCACCACATGTTATGCAAATATGCATGTTATTGTCTGTTGTGGATTTCATTTTCTATTCTGGAAATGCCGACATACTCTAGGGGGGATGTAGCCCTGATTGTGCTTGCATGTGATGCATGTGTGTATGTCTGTGAGCATGTGTTTGTGCATGCATGTGCCTGTGTGCACACGTGCATGTGTACATGCATGTGTGTGCACACATCTTTGGCATGCACAAGTGTGTGCTTGCATGTGTCTGTGCATGCACAAGTGTGCATGTATCTGCATGCATGTTTCTGCATGACTGTATCTCTGTGTGCTTGCATGTGATGCATGTATGTGTGTATGTCTGCGTGCATGTGTTTGTGTGCATGCAAGTGCCTGTCCCCCAAATCCTACATGCTGGAATTGCTTAAGCATTGGTTAATTGGTCATTTGATTAATCATTCATCCTTGTGGATTTTTAAATTGTGTTTACATTTGGATGCTCAAAATGGTGAAACTGAACCTTTCTTAAATGAAAAAAGAAGATGTCTTCTTCTGCCTCTAGTTCCATACGGACCATTACTTAGTTTTTAAGAGGCAGGAGTCTAATGAACCTTCCCTCAGCACATCTATACATTGTCATCTGCATGCTCTGAGGTTTGGTATGCACTGGCAGTATAAAGGACTTGAAGGATTATATTTGATCCCCCCCTTGTTGATCCCGCTGACTCCCTTCAGCTCTCGGCAGTGAGCGTATGGCTCTGAGTTTCTCTGTAAGAGTGCTAGCACAGCTTCCGGCAAGTAAATTAACACAGTTTCCCACATTAAGTAAATTGTCTTAACTCCCATGATCTTGCTTGTCAATGATTGGATTTAAGCAAGGGTTCAAGTAGCTTCAATTCTTTCATTTCTTTTGGGAAAAAACAAGTTCCACATCCTTTTGTGTCATGTGCCATCTCGTCAGTACCCCAGGACTAGTAAATCCAAGACGAGAGTCTAACTTCCAAGCCCTTACACAGGATCTTCCCTCCCAGAAACAACCTTTCTACAAAGTTTCATGAATAGGGTTTTTAGTTTTCCGAAGTTTAACATTGCTCATTCCTAAGACATTCTGGCAGGGGGGTGTTACAGAGAAAGCCACAGGTTTTCAAACCCCACTACAAAATGATTATTAATACTTACCATTACACGCTATAAAATATCTGACCTACCAGTCCCACCATCGGGAAATCCTCTTAACTGGGTGGCTGTGGGGTTGTGAAGTGCGAGTAGGGCATGTTCTGGGAAGCAGCAGCTGTTGAGTCTGGACCTGAGATGGTCGAAGCTCGATCTTATCTCTAAGTCTGATGTTAATAAAGTGCTGAATAACCTGCTTGTCTTTGGGTTTACTTGGGAAGAAATATGAATTAGTGGCTAAAGTAATGGCCTTGGAAACCAGGACTTCCTGAGGCTACTGCCCACTCTGGAACAGATGTGTTTTAATCCCCTATATACTTTGCTTAAGGCTTTATCAGAGCCTCTGGAAACTGCAGCGGGGAGCCGCAGCCAGTCCTGGTCCCAGTCCTGATCTGGATGCATGGGGAGGGGCAGTTTGGGTCAGGGCAACCCCAATCCAGATGTGTGGGGGAGGGGAAGGGAAGAGTGGCCCGGATGTGGGGGATGGGGGAACAGCTGGATCCTCCCCCTCTATGTGACACTGGGCAGGCTGCAGTTGGAGTACTGTGTCCAGTTCTGGGCGCTGCATTTCAGGCGGGATGTGGACAGCATGGAGAGGGTCCAGAGGAGGGCCACCCGCATGATCCGGGGACAGCAGGGCAGACCCTATGAGGAGAGGCTATGGGACCTGAACCTGTTCAACCTTTGCAAGAGAAGGCTGAGGGGGGACCTGGTGGCCATCTGTAAACTTACTACAGGAGACCAGCGGGGTTTGGGAGAGACCTTGTTCCCCTGAGGGTCTCCCTGAGTAACAAGGAATAACGGCCGTAAGTTGCTAGAGAGTAGGTTTAGACTAGACATCCGAAGGCACTGCTTCACAGTCAGAGCGGCTGGGATCTGGCACCAACTCCCAAGGGAAGTGGTGCTGGCTCCTACCCTGGGGGTCTTTAAGAGGAGGCTCGACGTTTACCTGGCTGGGGTCATTTGAGCCCAGTTTTCTCTCCTGCCCAGGGCAGGGGTCGGACTAGCAGATCTACAAGGTCCCTTCCCACCCTACATCTATGAATCTATGAATTGTAAAGTGGGTTTGCATTATGCAAATGTGACTGATGTGCCATGCTCCAGGAATGTGTGTACAGAAGAAATCGAAGGAAACCTGTATTTACTCTCTCCTGATACAAGAATTTAGGGCCACCTCATTAAATGATGAGGCAGCAGGTTTGAAACAACCAAAAGGAAGCACTTTTTCACACCTCACTAATTTGTGAAACACATCACCCCCGGATGTTGTGGAGGCCAGTACTATAACCAGGTTCAGGAAAAGATTGCAACTACCCTTTCGAAAGTTGTCAATCTGGGGCTGTCAGTCATAGGGCTTAGGGATGTCCACGTGCGTGGTGACTTAGCAAACATCGAGACGGAGGATGCATCTCTCTATTCACTTTCTCCTACTTGTCCTCCAAAACATCTGCTCCTTACCACTTGTGGAGACAGTGTTGCGAGATAGCCGGGCCTCTGCTCTGAGCCAGATTGTGATTCTTACGGTCCTATGTATCATGTCTGTACAGGAGAATGGGCATTATTCCTGCCTGTCTGTGGGAGAGCAAGGGGAGAGACTGGCAGACTTCAAAAGCTGTGGTAGTGACTTAGCTGAAGTTTACCCACTCAAGTAGGCATTTCTTCTTTGTGTGACACTAGGAGAGAAGCACTGCAGAAAGTGGCCCAAATGTAGCAAGAAGAAAAGAAAGCAAGAAAAGTAGAAAGCGAGAAAGCCAGGCAATTTGTGTGTTGTGTAAAGGTTGTGTTTGGGGCAGGATGTTCGTGTTTTCCTGTGTCTCTTTTACTTTGTTTGCTGTAATACTAGATCAAATTGGAGGATGGTGATATCGCTAAAAATAGTTATAATTGTCCTATATTTTGCATCTTGAGGATACAATTCAGTGTTCATTCACTAGTTTGATGAGTAATTAAGAGTGGTAAAATGTGTGTCAGTGAGTTTAGACCAGGATTACGGAAAAAGGTGCCCAGATCAGAATTCCTTGCTTGCTCATAGCAGAAGGAATAGATTCATCTTTTTATTCAAGTTTGAATGACAAATATCACTGTTACATAGACTGATTATGACTGGATTTTGTCAATGTATTTCTTTTCAGTCCAATCATCTTCTTCTTGAAAACTTGGCTGCACTTCAGCCCTGAAGATTTCAAAGAGCCGCCGAAGTACCACACACTGCGGAAAGTAATAGCACACCTGAACAAGAACGTCCCTGGCTGTGACATTGAAATGGAGGCCAAACACCTCCTCCACCAGTTTCAAAACGAAGCAGAAAATGAGAGTAAGTTATATTTTTTTTCAAGCTATCACTTCATCATCTCCGAAACTGCACTAAAGAATTGCATTTTGGGAGGTAAATGTTAGCAACAATTATATTGCCAGGGCCTAATCCTGATATCACTTACACGACAGGATCAGGCCCTGTAGACTTTAGGGTTTTTCTGGCTCTGTCCCTGGTGAATCTCTCCTGGGAGAGTGGGTAAAGAGTGGGTAGAAACACAAATCTGCAGTGGGGAATCACAGGCCTGGTCGTGCGGATTGGAAACTGGGAACTTGGCATTTCAGAGAATTTGCCAGCGCACAAGAGTCAGAGCAGCAGCCAAGAGGCAAATTGCCTTTGCATTTTCAGCACCTTGGAAGTATGGCCAAAGCTGCTCTCTACCTACTTCTCTTCTTGCAAAGAGAAAAATCTCATCAGATGTTACCGTGCTCTGACCAAAGGCAGCTTCAGGCAAAGCCTTTTTGTAGTGAAGCATGTCTTGCTAGTGACCACCATAGCACAGGAAGTGCGTGTGACTGTTGTTTCCTCTTTGAGCGATGGGTTTCTGACCTCCAAGGACAGAGAAATAACTTACATTCCAGGTCAAAGACCTGCTGAAACAATGGTGAGCTGTGGCAATATAAGAATGCTATATGTCCAGCGTCAAATTGACACACGGTCCTTAACCCAGTTAGAAACTTTCCTGTGGCAAATCACTTGCTGGGTATGCTTCTTGGACCTGGTGCAATGTGCTAATGTCTCGCTTTGGCACAGAAGTGAAAGGAAATGATATATGAAATAGAGGATACAAAAGCAAAGCAGTATTTTAACCCCGTAAACTTGACCTGGTGGATGTTCCAGAAAGAAGGTGTTATTTTAGAATTGGGTTCACTGCCAGATAAACTCAGGCATTTAAAGGTGGTTAAAAGATGCATTGCATCCCTCAAAAAGGCAGTTCCCCGGCCAACTTTTTCTTCAGCCCCAAAAACATTCATATCTCCAAGGTTGCTAATAGGTGTCTAATGAGGTTCTGTCCTGGATTTGGTTCCAGTGGGCCAAGAAAATGTTCAGGTCTATGTTTCGATCCAACTCTTGTTCAAAGCAAGCAGAAGTTTCCAGGGGTTTTGTTCTTGCATTTATTTCTTGTAGTAATATTTGAAAAAGGTTCTTAAACTTTGAGTGACAGACACCTCACTTGACTGAGAAGTGTCAATGAGTTAGACTATAGGGGAAATGCCAGTGGAAATTAAGAGGTTAACATCTTGTAGAACAAGATTTAGAGTTGATTTTACTGAGTTAAGATAAAGAGAGAGAGAGGGGAGATGCCAGTTGGGGAGGGAAGGAATCAGAAATGGAGGACAGAGAGCTGATTTTTGTGAACAATTGTTAAAAATTCTATTTATGTGGCTTCTTTTCATAAACTATCCATACATAACTAAGGCTGGTAGAGCCATTTTCACTCACCTCATTTAGCTCAAAATAAACTGGTGTATCTAGGCCAGCCTGAGGACCAGCCAGGAGACCAGCCAGGGGACCAGCCCAAGGGCCAGCCCAGGGAACTGCCTGAGGTCCAGCCCGGGAAGCAGCCCAAAGGCCAGCCCGGGGAGCAGCCGGAGGACCAACCTGGGGTTCATCCCAAGGACCAGCCGGGGGACCAGCCCGAGGGCCAGCCAGGGGCCCTGCCCAAGGACCAGCCCAGGGACCTGCCCGAGGTCCAGCCTGGGGAGCAGCCTGAGGGCCAGCCAGAGGACCAACCTGGGGACCAGCCCAAGGGCCAGCCCAAGGACCAGCCCGAGGCCCATCTGGGGGACCGACCTTGGGACCTGCCCGAAGTCCAACCCAAGGGCCAGCCTGGAGAGCAGCCCGAGGTCCAGCCCGGGGTGCAGCCCGAGGGCCAGCCCGGGGAGCAGCGGGAGGAACAACCTGGGGACCAGCCCAAGGGCCAGCTAGGGGACCTGCACGAGGTCCAGCCCAGGGACCTGCCCAAGGTTCAGCCCGGGGTGCAGACCGAGGGCCAGCCGGAGGACCAACCTGGGGACCAGCCTGAGGGCCAGCCCAGGGACCAGCCCGAGGACCATTTGGGGGACCGACCTTGGGACCTGCCCGAGAGCCAACCTGGGGACCTGCCCAGAGTCCAGCCCAAGGGCCAGCCCAGGGACCTGTCCGGGGACCAGCCCAGGAACCTGCCTCAGGAAAAGGTATGGTCTAGAACCTTTTGTTTAAAGTATTCAATTTGAAAAGGGGATGAGGAATTGCCAATATTTGTATTATAAATGAAAATTGAATTTCCACATGCATTGTTTACTCCTGTCCCCCAGAAAGCTGTTTATAGCTGTGACCAAACACAAGTGCACGGCTGCAAACAGCTTAAATGGCCCACTGGGTGAAAATCTGGCCCCTCATTGCATGTGGTGTCAGCTAAAGATGTTTCAAAACGTAGTGTCTTGTGTAACGTGTGTCTGCTGGGGCTCCCAACCTGTGGGTGTTTTCAGAATGGGAGGGGGGCAAGGGAGCAGAAGGAGTTGAGTCTTAGGGTTTTTCAGCCCCCGCTACAGAGTGGGGCCAGTGTATTACAGGCCCCCCAAAGTGGGGTGGCTCCAATTCACCCACTCCACCCCTCCACACCAGCTGCAGAGCACCAAGAACAAGCTCCCTCCACTGCCTTTCCCCCCTCCCATTCTGAAACAGCCAACACTGGCACAGAGCTTGGCCCTTGTTGTGGAAACCTGCTTGCAGGCTCCCAGCGGGCAGCTAGATCCCCACCCCTCCAGACCAACAGTGAACTTCTGTTTGGTCTCAGGCAATGTAGGAACTCAGAACGCTTTGCAAAAATCCTTCTGAGTTAGAGCTGGGAGCTCCACTTCTCTCTGCACCCTTACGGCACGTCCACACATGTGTGCTTGCAGCAGCTCAAATAGGAGCGGCATGTATTTGAGCCGGGGATTTCTGGCTCACCAAATGCCTGGCCACACCCTTTGGTGTGGGGCAAGTTGTGCCATCTGGGGCAAAATAAGCCCACCCAGCTCCTTCCAGATCTGCAGCGAGGGGGAGATAGAGCCTGGGGCCAGCAGCTGCTTGCAGGAGTGAGGTGGGACAGGGGGTGGGGATAGGTGTGGGGGGATTGTGGGGGGGCTGTGGGTGGGCGGGGACTGTGGGAGGATGCTGCTCAGGTAGGGTGGGTCCTCTGCCCCCCAACAAGGCATAACTCCCTGACACAGCACATGGACTGCCGCCCCCAGGACCACAGCATTCCCCCCCTGCCAGGCCCACATGCCCCCTGCAGGGCCCACAGCTCCCCCACATAACCTACCCCCACAATACCTCAGCCCCCCGTGCACAGCCTGCAGCTCACTGGGAGCAGCAGTGAGCACTGGGGCATTTGGGGCCTCCTGGCACATCCCCCCATGTGGCACAGCAGTGCGGCTCGGCACTGGCCGCTGCTCTGCCACATCACCTGGGCCCACTCCCGGAGACCACCTGTCATGCTGGCCCAGGTCCTGCGTGCATGGGCACCACGTGCCATCGGGTGGGGCCTGTTTCATGCACGCAGGACCCATCCCGCCTCAACACACAGTCCCCGTGAGGGGCACGGGGCACCCGCAAGTGACAGCATGAGTGGCCCAGAGCTACCCAAAAGCTCATGGTGCTATACTAAACCAGGCCAGGCCTCGACTGAGTTGCACTGCCCCCCAGTGAGGAAGGGATTGGGGCGGGAGCTAGGGCTGAGGCTGGGACAAGCTGCCCAGCTGGGGCAGGGGGATGTGGGACTTGGGGAGGGGGTTGGGGGTGGCGCGGCTTGCTCTGGGTGGAAGGGGGCAAACAGCAGCAGGGCATAGCCCCCACTCCCGGCACTGCTGCACTTGCATCCTGTGCCCCCTCACTCCGGATGGGCAACCGGCGGGCGATGCCCTATTGCCACTTACCCAGCCGGGGCAGAGAGGCACGGGATGTGGGCACAGCAGTGCGGGGAGTGGGGTCTATGCCCTGCTACTGCTTGCCCCCTTCCACCTGGAGCAAGCTGTATTTGCATTGTGCCCCTCCCTGCCATCCGTCCTGGCTGGGCAAGAGGCAGCGAGGCATATCCCCCACTCCCCGCACTGTTGTGCCCGCATCCCAGGCTCCCCTGCCCTCCTGCCCCTGTCCCATGCCTCCCTCCCCAGCTGGGCAGAAGTCAGAGGAGTCTGTAAACACAAAGGAGTGCAGAAGATGGAAGCAAAGTTTCCAGGGTTTTGAATATTACTTTCCATATCACAACCTTGCCCAATAGGTAATGGCAGAGAAAGGTCAGTAGGCGCATCTGCCCTGCAGGAGCTCCTTCCTGAGCAAAGCACATAGTGCAGTCCGGAATGCTACCGTTTCTTTCAGCAGACAAGGTTCTTTGGGTAAAAGTGCTGTCTTTTATTAGACCAACTAAACACCCATTTCAAACGGCAAAAATCGATATCTTCCGTGTTTCAGGGGTGTTAGTTGTAGATGGAATACTAAATATGAATACTTCATTACAAATACCAAACCAAGTTACTCCTGGAGGTAGGACACCACCACTAACAACATTCAAGAACCAGGCATAGACCCAAAATACCTGCTTCTGGTTCTGCTCTTTCATCCCTACTGCTTCCATCATGTTTCTGACTTTTTCCCTTCATTTATTTTTCATTATTTACCTCTCTGAATGCTCATTATCTCCTTCATGCATACCTTCCATGGCTGCGTGTTCATCACCTCCTCCTTCCTCCACCTCTGATCTGCTCTGTCTGCACCTTACTCCCAGAAGAACGAAGACGCCTACGTCATTCACTGCTCAGTGCCGAACAGTCAAGGTGCTGTGTACAAAGGCATTCTGGTAAGTGATGTGGAAGAGCTGTGTAGATTTATTACAGGATGTGTTTTCACTCGGGATGACAAGTTACATGTAAATTCTCTGCTGCTCTGATTCACACCAAGACAAAGCTTTGAAATATTAGGGGCCACCTCATGCCCTTGATTCTTAGGTGAATTGACATTGTTATTTTAGTAGTCAAAGTACATTCCACCTCCCAAACTTTTCTCTGGGCTTTCAGCTGGATAATATCCACCACTTGTCCTCAATCATTGACTAAGGTACCAAGAAACCATGCACGCCATTTGTATGAATGGGCGTGTGTGCACAGGTAGGCAGACAGATACACTGAAGAGCAGCTTGGAGGCAAGTCACCGAAAGATGCTGTATAGCACTAGAAAATTAGGATCCCAAAGGGCATATACTTCTAAATATCATAGTGTATTACCCCTCATTTTCTCTTATAGAAAAGTAGAGCTGGAAGAGACCTCAGGAGGCCATCTAATCTAACCCCCTGCTGAAGGCAGGATGATTCCTAACTAAACCTTTCCACTCAAGTTATGTCTGACCTATTCTTAATACTGCAGAAACCAACCTCCCACACAACTACTATTCTCAATGCCCAAAACACCAAGAAGAACCATAACCCGCTACAGTTAAAGCAAGGAGGCGGAGGTCCAATCCCAAATGTGGTGCTTGGTAGGACCCCAAGCAGAGAAGCAAAACCCAGGAACTTGTAGGTTTTTTTAGTTCTAACAAGAGCAATCAGCACACCCGAGTCCAAATCCCCAGCCAAGAGACAGTGTTCCCAGTGCGTTTGCTGTCCTTCCCAGTCTTGAGTTCTCTGCAAATTTGCTCAGGAAGCTCTTTATTCCTGCATCCAAATCATCTGAACAGCAGCGGAGCCAGGGCAGATCCCTGTAGGAGTCCACTCAAAGCCTCCTGCCGTTCCCACCTGGATCCATGCAGAATGACCTTTGCTTGTGGCTGCTGAGCCAGTTGTCTATCTGCTTTGGAGTCATTTGCTTTTCCCCATGTTTCTCCCAGTTGTTTGTGAGAAGGTTGTATGGGACTTTCCAGTGAAAGGGAAACCGTTTAGAGGGAAACCCTGGGCCAGACACATGGTGAGGGAGATGCTGCTTGTGCCATCTCACTGGCCCAAGGTAGATTTAGGCAAGTAAAGCCTTGATGGCATAGGACCAGCCTAGTGGCTTCTGAGACTCTGCTACGTGTGGGTGACCACGCTGCAATGAAAGATTTCCGAGAGACAGAGGCAAAATAAAAGAACATGCATAGTGGTCTTTTTTACACTAGGGACAAACCAAATCTAGAGACGCAGCTTGGTAGAGTAAAATACACACAGAAACCGTCACCCTTTGCTAGGATGTTCTGTGCACAATACTATTTCCATCTCTCTGTAATTTCCATTTGTGCACTGTCTGTACCTCAGCGATGAGACACCAAACCAACATGCCAGATACATAAAGTGAAAACAAATGTCAAGAAACAAGGAAGTAAAATTATTCACTGCAAAATGCTTTTTCCAGTTAACGAGCCAAGACACAACTAGAGATGTGATCTCAAAAATTATGAGAAAATATGATCTGGACATGGAGGAAGCTGGAAACTACCAACTTGTGCAGGTCATTTCGGAACACAAAGGTAAGAGAGCAAAACTTTTTGCTGGTTCAAATATCCTCCTCATATTTGCAGAAGAACATGCCTATGAATCCATTTTAGAAATAGTGCAGTGCTTCATCTCATAGCCAGGTGGAGTAGACCTCCCTCTTGATTACCTGGTAGGAGTCAGCACACCTCTACTCCCCTTTGGGATGTCATGCATGCAGCTGGGGAAGACTGACAATTAGAGATCCAGCGCTGACATGTGTCCCGCTGTCTGAAGTCAGGGCCAAATGAAACAGAAGAAAGGTCTGGGAGCGTCACCTGTACCCTGACTGGTGCCCAGAAAGCCACAGGGACGACACAGTCCAGATCCACTCCCTGAAATCCATCCTGCTTGAAAAAATCTACGACCTCTGCACCAGGAATTTGTGATGACTTGTGTAATCTCCGCATCACGGTATTAATTCTGGTGCAGCACAGTACAGCCTCCCTCTCCTCCAATTAGTTAAGTATGGGCTGAAGCCGTTTTTTGTCCTGATATGTCCCGTCTCCTTGTGAGTGATTACATCCTTGACTTCAATAACTTCCTGGAGAAGACTGAAGTTTACTAGATGTTTCAAATGGGCACAGCTCCTTTCTTCCTCGTGCATGTAAACTGAGTCACAGGGCTATATCCCACTTCACCTTGTGTGCCTAACCAGCATGGCCACAGCCACATAGCTGCCGTTTTGGATAGGGTTGTGCTGCAGCTCAGCATGTTTGGAGCCATGAACAGGTCAGATGCGCTCACTAGGCCGTACTATAAGTCATGGCATTTTGGCTGGCCAAAAGCTCATTGGAGAAGTGGGAGGAGAATGAGGGCCCTCCCATACTTTAATGTTTAAGCTAATGGGAAGGCTACTCATCCAGGGAGCAGGACACCCAGGGCCTAGCCCCACCTTCTAGAGTTAGGAAGTATTTCCTCATTTCCAGCTTAAATGCCCCCTGTTGCAATGGAAGCCCGTTACTATACCTGCTATCATCACAGACAACTAGAGATCCTCTTTACAAGTAACAACCCTTTCTGAAGATTTCTAACACCCCCTCCATTTTCTCAGGATTACATAATCCAGGTCTTCCAACTTTCCTGTCTAGGACAATATTAGACCCTTCCTCATTGTTGTTGCTCTTCTCCAGACTCTTTCCAGTTCATCTGTTTGTCGTAAAGCACGATGCCTTGAACTGGCCACAGTTTTCCAGCTAAGGCCTCCCCAATGCTGAATATCATTGAAAAATGGTTTCCCCTACTTTGCACACAACATGCATGTTAATACAGCCCCATATGCTCTTGTTCTTTATCAGTTTTTGTAAGAATATTGCAGTGATGACTCATATTTAGCTTGTGCTCTACTCCTGTAACTATTATACTATCCTTTCATTAATTTAAGACCATTTTTTCCAATTGGTCAAGGTCATTGAGAATCCTCAACCTATCTTCCAGATCATCTGCTGTCCTACCTCGCTTGGCATCATCTGCAGATTTCCTAAGTGTATGCTCAGTTCCTTGAGACCTCTAGGACACATTTTATGTGGACTGAGATAAGAGGTCATTAAACACATTGCCTTTTCCGTATCGAGCAATTTTAATTCCCTTTCCCCAGTCAGTAATGGACCTACACTTCCTTTGGTCCTTGACATGTAACTTCACAGGATGCTTGTGTGTCTCGGACTAGCTGTATTGCAGTGCCTTGGTCTGCCTGGAGTTTTCCTTTCTTGTCATCTGTAGTATTGTAGCTATGTTTCTACATTTGGAGAGATTCCTTGTTAAGTTTCAAGTCACAAAAGCATTTGCTGTTTAGACAAGCCAGTCCGTTGATGTGATTCTTAACCTTCCTTACACAGGGATGGCATATCCTAGTGCCCTTAATATTCTCTCGAAGGTACAGCCAAATTCCCCGATTCCTTTTTCCTTTAAACTTACTGTCCATGGGATCCTGGCCACCAGTTGTTTGAGGTTTTGCATGCCCACGCTAATCTTTACTATTTATTTGAACTATTGTCATGCCAAAAGCCATACTTATGGTCAAAGACCCTACTGGGGAAAGCACTGTATAAATCCAGAGCATCACCCACAGAATAGCTTCACCTTCACAGAAGGCTATTTGATTGTAGGCATTGTACTTGCAGTGTTTGGCAAGCCCTAAGCCTGCTGAGTATCTTGAGTGGCAGGAGGAGAGTCTACCATCAATCCCTGACCATTGCGAGGTCAAACTATCATCACCATCAAATCAGCAGCAGTATCAGGCCCTGCACTGGATTTACAGCCTTCTTTCAGAGCCAGTGAAGAGAGGGAGGATGCAAAGGGAGGGGAGAAAGCCAGGTTGAGCAGGTTTCTTTCTGCTCGCCTCCGGGAACCAGCAACCCAACACCCCAGTGTCCCCCCTCCCCACACAGGCACCTTTTTGGAAAACAGCTGTCTCCCATTGCTAGCAGACAGGGACCTGTGAGCTCAGGGAGCAGCAATCTCCTCTGATGCCAAAAGGCAAAGTTCAATCCCTGCTCTTGGTTAATGATGAGGTAAAGGGGTTGTTTCAGCTGAATGGAAAAGAATTTGCCTTGACCTTTTTGTTGAATAAAGGACCCAACACATGCAAGCCGTAGAAAACCACACATGGAAATGATGCATTAAGGAAGCAAGTCAAATGATTGCCTTTCAACCTAAATGTACAGCCCTGTGTGTATACGTCATGCTACTGTCTGTAGTCAATGATCTCAGAGCCAGAAAACTGTTTCATGTAGTGCACAGGTAAGTTTGGTGTTATCAGACTTCCAGAAGCATAATTTTGGACGGTACAACATCTTCTCATACTTTTGCTGGTGGGAAAGGAGATGTTATAATTAGTAAAAACCAAATTAAAGAACCTTATTTAGACTTCTAAGTGGCACGTGTCCAGCCAGCATGCACCTCTGAATGCTCACCAGTTTTCTATGCTTGCTTGCAGTGCTACTATCCAGAGTCAATCACTCGACGCTTCTTTGCTTTTCTCTTTCTGCAGAGCTAGTCTTCCCACAGGAAGCAAATGTGCTTTCTTATATGAACAGCCAGGGGAACGCAGACATCAGCCAAAGAAGAAAGCCAGCTTTCCGTGCCTCCCCATTGTCTGCTGCAGACAAGAAAAAGAGGAGGCGCCTACCTCGCCTCTTTAGAGGCAGCAGGGTCAGACCCGAATGAGAGCATCCTGACAAGGAGCTGACACGAATACCATTCTCAGGCTGGGGGAGACTGGGAACCTGTGGGGGGTTGGGGTGCAGGCATGGGCGGGATGGGGTCAGGTGGGAATGGGGAGCAGAAGGGAATATAATTTATGTTCAGGAGGGATGTTGGGCACAAGGAGTGGGAGGGAGAGGGGGAAAATGGGAGGGAGGTTTGTTACAAGGCGGGGATAAGGGTAGGGTTTTGCAATTGCAAGAAAGCAGACCCCTGGGTGGGGGAAGGGGTATATACCCTTCCCCTTGCCCCCCCAGCCCTGCCGGTGCCCCTCACTCCCAACCCACAGCCCCTTTCCCACCCACCCCCATACCTCCTGGTGCTCCTCCCTTATCCTGCAGAGAATGAAAGTAGCCATCAATCCCTTCTTCAATTGCCCTGATCCCCCTCAGCCTGCTCACCTCTGCCTGGAGCCCCCTCACCTGCCCCTCCAGGGCCTCAGTCCGGGCACAGGTGGGACAGGCAAGAGACTCCCGGCCCCCACGCTACCCCCAGGCCTCAGAGGTCCCGCCAGGCAGCCCCCGCAGACAGGGCTCAGGGCACTGCCCACCCATCCAAGGGGCCTGTCTGGGCGGAGGCCTCACAGGAGCTGCGGGCCGGAGGCAGCAGCAGGGCAGGGGCCTTGGCTGCGCTCCGTGTCACCACCCCATAGTAGCACCCCTCCTCCTTCACTTCCCTGAAGTCTCTGGCATAAGCCCCCATGTGCTCCTGCCCATGCCTGGCCTGTGAACTGCAGTCAAACTGCTCCCCTGTTGGCAGTCCCTGTTCGCTGGCTCCGTGGTCACAGCCTGGTCCCCAACAGTTTGTGATGCACAAACACTCTCGGGAGACGAGGTTAGTTATATGCTCAAGACCTTTCCCAGCTTTCATTGGCATGCATGGTTTTCAAACTGTTTTGGGAAGGCTTCTGGATCATCTCCATGTTTGTTGTGAGGGGAGATTGGTGTGTTCAGCCTGAGGGAGCAGCTGGGGCTCGCTAAGCGCCTGCAACTCCAGGGTTTGACTGCATCCTGAGTACTGCGAGATGGTGTTTGCACTTGAACCTGGCCTCTTGGCCACCATGCTCATGCTGGCACTGGACCTCTTTGTGCTGGTGCTGGTCCTCCTTCTCCACCATCTCCATTCGCTTCAGCTCCAGGTCATGCTTGAGCTTGCACTCCTCAGCTTCCAGCTGCAGCTGGTATTTGCACAAGTCCCACTCAGAGGATGGCCCCTCGGGTTCTGCCTGCACGTGCGGAGGTGATCTTGCAGGCGGTCATCATCACACAGGATCTTAATCAGGTCTTCTCTCTTCTGCTCCTTCCTCTCTCTTTCATCACCTCTTTCAAGTTGCCCACAGTCATGTGGTCATACTCGTCAGTCACCCCAGCTATGTACACTGTCCACTTGACCCAATGCCAAATGAGAGATTGTTTGCTCAAGGGTTTCCAGTGACTCTGTTCCCTTCCCCAAATGATGCCTTCAAGACAGCAGGTTGTCGGATCCCACAGCTACCATCACACGTGGTGGGCCAGTGGCTACTGCTCCTGCGTTGAGCACCCACCTCACTGAGCCCGACCACCTTCCAGGCTCTAAGTGCGTCCCTGGGGGCACCTCACGTCCAGGCACCCCCACTCCTGGACCACACCTGCAAGGCTGGGGGAAATGAAGGCACCGTTCTCGATCTGGACTGATCTTGGCCCTATGCCCAATGGGAAACAAAGGCCTAGTAGCTTTTGAGGGTATTTGATCCACTGCAAGAACTTGGGGTGCTTCCCTGTCTGAAGCAGAAATAGAGGTCCCCCTTACTCAGCCAAACCAAGGGGATCCCAAGGCATAAACTACACCCTCTCCCAACAAGTCTCCCATGCTAGGAGAAATGTATTAGTTACAAGGAGTAGGTTTGCAATATGGCACAGGATTGAGCAATATCAGAGAAATCCCTTCCAGCAAATGGTGGCATGGTAGCCTTTGATCACACATCTGAGTTAATGCAGGCTATCTATTTAGTTAGTGGGGCTGTGCAAAATTTTGCTGGGTTTTTCATTTCAAAGCTGTTTCAATGCATTTCGAACTCAAAACAGTGAAATTGAAACAAGACAAAAGGATTTGAAACAGCTTTGAAATGAAACAAGGGCACTCAGAACATTTCAAAAGTTTCAAAATATTTTAAGTTTCGAAGCTGGGCTTATTCAGGTTCAGCACCAGTCACAGGTGACAGGGCAGCCTCCTTTCATCCAGCTCACAGGTCTGGGGCTCGCATCCCTGGAAGGAGTCCAGCACAGCCTGGCAGCCTTCCCCGGGGTACAGGCTGCACCCAGCACTGGAGATAAATGCTGCTGCTGCCTGTCCCAGGCAGCAGCTGCAGCCTCCCCTCATCCAGCACAGATACGGGAGCTTGGTCCCCCAAGAGTAGTGTGGCACAGCCCAGCAGTCCTCCCGGGGTGCAAGCCCCTGGATTTCTGCTGGGCATGGAGTGTACCCGGCACCGGAGAGAACTGCTGCTGCCTCCTGTTCCAGGCAGCAGCTGCAGCCTCCCCTCATCTGATACACTGATCTGGGCGCTCACACCCCTGGCAGGGCTGCTGGGCTGTGCCAGACTCCTCCCAGGTATGCAAACCCCTAGATCTGTGAGCGGGATAAGATGAGGCTGCTGCTGCTGTCGGAGACCAGCGCTGAGGCCAAGTAAGCCCTGTTTCAAAATTCAAAATCAGTTCAAGCTTTTGAAATGTTACAAGTGCCCTTAGTTCATTTTGACTCCTTTAGTTGTGTTTCAATTTCACTGTTTTGAGCTTGAAACATTTTTAAACAGCTTTGAAATGAAACAGCTGGCAAAATTTTGCACAGCCTCACTAACTAAATAGATAGCCAGCATTTACTCACATGCGTGATCAAAGGCTACCATGCCACCGTTTGCACTAAGGGACTTCTCTGATATTGCTCTATCCTGTGCCATATTCCAAACCTACTTCTTGTAACCAGTACATTTCTCCTGTGTACCTAGCAAGGGAGACTCATTGGGAGAGGGTGTAGATTATACCTTGGGATCCCCTTGGTTCGGCTGAGTAAGGGAAACCACTATTTCTGCTTCAGACAGAGAAGCACCCCAAGTTCTTGCAGTGGATCAAATACCATCAAGGACTACTAGGCCTGTGTTGCCCATGGGGCATAGTGCCAAGATCAGACCAGATCATGGTTGGTGGCTTCATTACCCCCAGAGAAGCACTTGGAGCCTGGAAGGTGGTTGGGCGCAGTGAGACACATGGCTCAATGCAGGAGCACCCTCTACTGGCCCACCACGTGTGATGGTAGTGGTGGGTTCTGACAAGCTGCTGTCTTGAAGGCATCATTTGGGGAAGGGAACAGAGTCACTGGAAACCCTTGAGCAAACAATCTCGCATTTGGTCAAGCGGACAGTGTAGATAGCTGGGGTGACTGACGAGTATGACCACATGACTGTGGTCAACTTGAAAGAGGTGATGAAAGAGAGGAGGAGGAGCAGAAGAAAGAAGACCTGATTAAGATCCTGTGCGATGATGACCAGGCTACAAGATCACCTCCTTGATCCATCCAGACCCTGAGGGGCCATCCTCTGAGTGGGACTTGTGCAAATACCAGCTGCAGCTGGAAGTTGAGGAGCACAACCTCAAGCATGACCTGGAGCTGAGGCAGATGCAGATGGTGGACAAGGACGCCCAGCGCCAGCACAAGGAGGCCCAGCGCCAGCGCTAGCATGAAGCTGAAGAGGCCGGGCTCAAGTGCGAACATGATCTCTTAGGAGTCCAGCACAGCCCAGTAGCCCTCCCAGATCTGTGCCCTGGATGAGAGGAGGCTGCAACAGGGAGCACAGAAGAGAACATAGTCTGACAATAGTCAGAGGGATGGACAAGCCTGGGGATCCTGTCCACAACATCTTGGATGCGGGCAGCAGGGAGACAGCAGACCTCTCGGGATAAGTGGTCCAGATGGCAGTTAGGTCCTTCTGTGCCCCTCAGCAGAGAGTCCCCATCCCCACCCCCTGTATCCTCCTCGGGGTGGGAATACTTACTTCCTGAACACTTATCTCCTCCTCTGGCGTCTCTGTGGGAGTCTCCTCCTGCATAGTGCGGGGACCTAGCTGATGTGCCGTGCCGGGGAGGAGTGGCCCCAGCTCTGCATGCTCTGGACCTGGAGACAACTGTTTTCCAGGTGGCTGCAGGGGGTCTTTGTTGCCAGTCTTCTCTGTGGCCACCTCCTCCCCCTTCTCCTGCACATCCTTCCTCTCTGCGCCGTTTCCCTGGAGTAGGGCCCAGCGGTAGATGTCAGTGTAGCCTTCATGGGCCCTGATGTGCGTAGCTGGCGTAGCTCCTGCTCAGGCTCCCGCACTCGGCGCTCCAGGGGCTCCACCAAGGAGCACATCCCACACGTGGGGGAGCGCCTGTGCTCGGGGTCAGCAGCCGCTGCCACCCCAGGCAGCCCCCGCAGTCCAGGGCCAGGGCTGCACGCTCTGTCTGTGTGGGGTCTCGGTGCGGGGAAGCTGAAGCTGACGGGCACGGCGAGTCACTGCCACGGCTGTGAGCTACGTCTCATACTTACCTGGTCTCAGCAGCTGCTCTTCAGGCCTCTGGGCTCAGGCCGCTTGCTCGGACCAGCCCTCTGGGCGCCTTCTGCGCGCCCCTCTGCACGAACTCCCGTGCAAACCGCTGCTCCCTAGTTGGGCTGCGCCTGCTTGTGCGCTCTGTTCGCAGGGCTCCCGGGGGGCTCAGCTAAGGAGGGACCTGGGCGGGGGGGTTTCCCTCCCGGGCTCCACTCAGCCGACATGTCCTGCCCGGCATGGCCCCACACACACACATGCACACACAATCTCGCACACATGCTCACACTTCCTCAGCCCCCTACAAGCTCCCCTGTGCTCACTCACCCTCTCTCTCAGCCCAGCTCCTACCTCCTGGCTCTTCACTGGGAGGTCCGGGTCTTTGGCTCCCAGGAACACAATGGGCATGAACCCACGTGTCTCCCCCGGGAAGCAGACCCAAGAACAATTTTGACTAATGTAGGCCACTGGATGTTCCCCCACCTCCTGTGTCTGGGACAGCACCGCACCTAACGCCACGTTGGAGGTATCCGTCTGCCATATAAATGGCTTGTTGAAGTCTGGTGTACACCCCTGGCTGGGTGCATAGAGCATTTTTAACTGAAAAATGCCTGCTCCATCTCAGGTGTCTCAGGTGTCCAGCTCCCTGCTCCCTCCCAGCATCCCTCACTCCTGAACTCCCCCAGCCCTGCCCGTGCCCCCCACTTCCAACCCACAGCCCCTTTCCCACCCTCCAGCCCCGCTGGTGCTCCTCATTCCCAACCCACAGCTCCCTGCTCCCCCCGGTAACCCTAGATAGGGGGGCATCGGCAGAGGGCAGGGGGCAGAGGGTGTCTGCAGGGGGGTGGCGGTGGGGGGGCAGGTGCAATCCATGGGGGTTGGGTGGGGAATGGGTTGGCACAATTTGTGGGAGGATGCGGGCTAAGCACAATCCATGGGAGGGTTTATGGGGATGCAGGATCTGCAGGGGATTTCTGGGGTCTGGGAACGTTTGGCAGGATCAGGTTTTTAGCCCCCAGCCTGTGTCAGTTCCAGTTTTCGTCTAAACATGGCAACAGCACGGACGTGCACCCAGACAGTGTCTGCAGAATGGCTGTACAACCTCCATTCCTGAGATGACAAAATGTATATAGTTAAAACGTTTATGTTCCTATTATTTAAGACAATTAAATATTTATTAGTTAAAAAGTCCTGGTAAAGGTCATCTTTTTAAACAGTTGTACTCTCCTGAACAAGATGTCTTTTCAAAAGGCAGAATGCTTCTTCGATTCAACATTTATTAATATTTTACTGAAATTATGATAACATTAGGAATTAGCTGGTGTTTTTCTACGTGCCTGGCCCTGGGATGCTCAAGCAGCCGTCAGGTGTTCAGACATCCCTCGGGAAAGTGAAAATAATTGCTAGGAAAGCAGACAGTTAGCTCTTGAATGACTCTGGCATCAGGACCCCAACCCGCTGCTCAGAAAACTGCAGTAGGAAATGAAGAAAATAGAGAACCGTTTTTACAATTTGTTCCTAATCAGATTTGTCACAGATAACACTTGGTACTGGGGAAACAAGTCCAGCAGAAAGCGGGCATGGAGAACGAGCAGCCTACTTGTGAGACTCTTCAGAGAAATGAATACCCAGCGATTTCCAATTCGTTTGAGTTTTCTCCAAAATTCTTTGGACCATTACGGAGGATATAGATATAGCTACAGATACAGATATAGATATACTGAAGGTTGAGTAGCGAAGGGACTCCCAGCAGGAATACAGCTTTACAAAGTAAGACCTAGTTTTGGAATGAGTGAAATCGTCACCTTCCCTTTCTTCTGTCCCCACCACATCATGTCCCTTTCTCATCTATGAAGTGTCTGGAGTGGACATGTTGAACTCTTAAGCCACCTCAAAGTTCAGCTGACCTCTAAAGTGTGGCCTGGTTGCTGCACCCACCCACAATTCCCAAATACATGTCCTCATACCTGCACAAAGGCTCATCCTTGATTAACTTTGGTGCTTACATGAAGGTCTCTAATGACCAGAACCACAGTCCAGGCCCACAAGACTTGCTTATACCAGCTATTGCAGGGTGGTATCTTCTATTAGACCAAGTAAATCGTTGCAAAAAAATGTCTTTATTTGTAAGCTTTTGGGCTCCCTCACCCTTCCTCAGGCAAAGGAGAACGCACAGATTGTACCACTTCTCCCAGGTAGAAATGTCCCTGTCCTGCATCCTGGCACTGCATCATCACTGGAGATGTCCCTGTTCCCACTCGGCTAGTAGATGAACTAGGGAGAAGTATAGGAAGAATCGGTGCCGTTCTGCAGGGAGAGGTGGAGACGCACTGCAGGATTTCCCTAATCAAATTGCCACAGAAGAAGTGCTTTTCTGTGTTAAATTATACAAGGTTAGATCTTTCATTTTCTGGCATTAAATGGGTCCCATGTCCTTCCCGTCCTTGTAATGGGAATAGGGAACAGACATTTCTCAAGGATCATTAAAAGTTCTGTTTTTAAGAAGGCACTACTGCTTTAAAAGCTGAAACACTACAAACAGCTATAATTTTACGCTTAACTAAGACTCCTCACCCATCTAAGAGCTTGGTCTTTATCAATCTCATGTTATCCCACCTTGTTTCCCTTCTCCACGTGAAGTGTTTTACATGCAAAGGCAGGTACACCGTGTAGCCTGGGTTTTAAAATGTGACTTGCCAAACCAGGGGCCTCCCATTCTCCAGCACATTGAGCAGACCATGGTGGGAAAACTCTGCCTTGACACAGAGCAGGGAGCTCAGTCGTGCTCCATAGGTTATTGTGTGTGCTGTGTGTGTGAGTGTGTAAGGCAGGTACTTACATCACGGCCAAAGAAATGACCAGGCAGTTTTCTCTGTTCTCTCAACTGTATTTAGTACAGCCCACACAGTGATGTTGCTGTCTCACTAAGAGCCCCATCTTGCTGCCTGACTCAGGTAAAACTCCCACTGAGGGTGAGCTCTGGCATCAAGCCTTAAAAGGGGCATGAATCACTGTTGTACATCCACGCACAACAGCAGCCATCCTTGTGGAGCTTGTCTCCTGCTGTGCAGGAACTGGGGGACCGACTACGTGTTCATCATGAACCTGCCCCTGGGGTCTTGGTGTTCAGGACAGGGGTTGACAGCCTGCAGCATGCTCAGAGCTGGGATCCAGCCTGCAGGACCTGGGGGGCACTGGCAGCACATGGCAGCAGGGGCCGCTGAGGTGGCACCCCAGGGTCCTTCTCCTGCTGGGTGCCATTCATTGCAGTACATGCCTGTGCCATGCTTCATCTCTTGCCTGCACAGCCCCTGCGGATAGCCCAGCCCTTCCTGCCTGTGTCTTAAGCTCACCAGAGAGTGGATCAAACCGTGGGAAGCTCCGCCAGCCTCAATGCAGAATGAGAAAAGGGAAAGTTGAACTGAAAAATACTGAAGGTTGACAGTGGTTGTTGCAAAACATTGGGAAATAAGTGCACATAGCTTAGTCTCCACTGGTTGCAAAGCAGTATCTGTATGTGCACTGTCCTATGGCATATAATTTGTTAAAGCCTTCATCATAAACATTTCAACTTGGTGCTATGGCTGTATGGCACTTCAGGCCTGAGCTGTCATCAAACACAGTGAGATAAGGTAAGTGGCTAGGGAAGAATAAGAGTTACACTTGACTCATATGTACTCACAACAGCAGCTGCTATATTCAGAGGACGTGCTGCTTATCTTAGAGCAATGGTTCCCCAGACATGATCCACAAATGCAAAAAAACCTCCTTCCCTGCCAATTAAAAGTTTCATGATGAAGTGAAAGGTGAACTGAAAAATACTGATGGTTGACAGTGGTCATTGCAAGGAATTTGGAAATAACTGTCCTAGGGAGCAGTGGGGAGAGCACTAGACACCAGTCTGTTTTCTTCACTGTCCTCAAGAAGGAGATGTGCCAGGACTGGACATGTACGGGGGAGATGTGTCTAACCTACAGTGTGTCCTAGCCTTTGTTCCCACCAAGAGCAGCTTGACATCTGTAGCCAAAGGGAATGGAGATGGTCCCAATGTAAAAGGTGCTGATCTCAAGATTTCCATACATGTCCTGTGCAAAGCCACCTACATTGAACAGGCATCCCATTTCTGAGGGAAATCTGAAATTAAGTGAAATATTTGTGATGCCATATTCATACCTACAATTCTGTGCAAAAAAGCTGAGTTCTGCACTGCTTGCCCCTTGTTTTGGAGGCTATGATCTGTTTTGGAGGCTATGATACCTCCCCGTAGTTTCAGCTCCCATTCGGGCTCCAACCTGACATTCTGGTTCAATGCTGCTAAAAAGTGGATGGCACAAAAATGCCTCCATCCTCTCTTCCTGAAGACCACGTTAAAATTCCTACTGATTTCATGCAGGCCCTTTCTGATGATTAGCAAGACGACTAACTTCAATTTCAGTTTTCTGAATAAATGTTCATGCTTTTTGGGTTCTCTAATACACTACAAGGCAAGCTGTTTATTATTGAACACTGACAGCTGCTCCCTGCCCAGGCTGTAAATGGAGTTGATGCAAGCACAGCTGGCTGAAAAACAGAGACCTGACTGTGGCTCTGGAGATTTTCCCAAGGGGAACCCCCTGCCTCTCCAAAATCATAGTGGACGGCCCAGGGAAGACCCCCTACTCTTCTGCCCCGTGTCAGCAATTCTCAGCTAAGGTGCCAGAAGATCCTGGGAGGGGTTTGGAGGGTGACTCAGTATTACCACACTTATTTGTGCAGACACCAGCACAGGAGCAACCCAGATTTCAAATAGGAAATAACAGCGGCAAAAGCTTTCTGACCAGCTGTGCTCTGTCTGAGGTCTTTACAGGAGATTTGCTTTTTCTTTCCACAATCAAAGCATAAGCTGAGATTTTCCAAGGGGTGACTTGAGTCTAAAAAAGCAAGCAAATTTCCTAAGAGGCGACAAGCACACTGGATCTCTAAATACCTTTCAGTTCTAGTAAGCAAAGGCGTCGGTTCTCAAGCTAAGGCATTGGCTCCAGAGCCTGTACACGTGTTTCAGGGTTTTCAAACACCTTCCTCCTCCCCTGGGTACGTGGGATTCAGCAATGTCTACTTTTACAGGAAAGAAAACCTGAACTGGGGGGAGGGCACACTACAGACAAAGCTGAGAAGTGTTGGTATTGACACAGAGGTGGCCGCTTTGGCAAGTCATGTTCGTCTTCACTCTGATCCTTTGAAAGGGAAAAAAGAAAGGACGCCCCACTCCCTCTTGCACGCGCACACACACGACAGCTGCAGCTTCTTGCAGAGACAGGGGCACAAATCCCACAAACCTACAAGACTTAGTTTTACACAGCAGCATGGTAACAACAATGTGGAAAGGTGTTACGCTTGTCCACCCATAGCCCCTATATATTCATCTTTACAAATACAGTCTTCTACACAAGGAATGGCAGACAGTCGTCATTCAAGGAATTGCTGTGATTATTCCTAGAAGGGAAGCGTGCCGTGGAGCCAGCTTCCTGCCCCACGGCAGTGTCGCCAGCACAAGCCCACGTGGGGACGGACTGCAGTTTGCCTTATGCTTTTTTAGGCGTCTCTGTTCTTCTGCCAGCCGGGAACATTTTGGCTCAACTCCAAACCCATAAAGAGGAGGCCAGGCCCCACTCCACTTGCTTTTGCATTAAAGATGGTAAGAAGGAGACCATGGGAACAGCTCTCCAAGCGTCTAGGACAAACCTCAAGTCTGAGGCCAGATCGGCAGTGGTTAGAGTCACACACCAAGGTGGGGAGTCCTAGCTCATCCCTCAAGGAAGATGTGCCAAGAGATGGTCGCTCTTGGAAAAAATGACCTTTCCGTGGTCAGATAAGGACAACCTTGCACTGAGGCATTTCAGAAACCAGACACTTCCCCATCCGCTAATCACCACCCCTTTCTGCAGGGGGACACGGCCTCTCTTTCCACAGTCTGGGCAACGTGCCATGAGACCGGCACGGCTGGAAGCAAAGCTGTTTATTGGCTCCGTTTGGAGAAGTGTTTATGGCAATGGAGACCTCTGGGGCAGTGCAAGTTGTCAAAGCCTCTGGGCATGCAAGTTGGCTTCTGAATCCTTTACATACATCCTCAAATGACCTGTGTATGGGATTTCTAAAAGAAGTGTTTCCACTGAAGTAAACCAAGTCTCCCAGGACTGAGACTGAGACCAATGACTTCAGGGGAAACCAAGAAAGGCCAGCCCTGAAGGCTTTCAAAAAATCCCCTTGGAGAAAGCAGACAGAAAAGGCTAGAGCTGGACAGATGGGGTTAAAATTGCCTCCCACTACTCCCTAGCGAAGCTTCCTGATGTTAACAGTAGTGTAAATGCTGCCATCAACTGTCTGCTGGTGTTTTTTAGTGACACGTGCTAACCTTGCTTCCAGGCAGTCCAGACAACCCAGGAGTAGCCTGACTTGCTCCCATCAGAGGAACTGTTCCTGGTGTAGATAAGGCCAAGTGATGCACCCAGCCAATGTCACATGAACCAAATACCCAACGATGGGCAGTAGGTGTCAAAAGGAGAACAACGGCCTGTCCTAGACGTGCTCTGAGAAGACAAAAATGTGTGGTCACAGGGACAGAACTCTACTTGTTGAGAAGAAAGACCACAGATGTGGCACTGCATATTGTTTGGGTGAGACGTCTCAGTGGGAGCATTATGGTACATGAAAGAAAATGTCTACAAAATGTAGACCACCCTTCAGACCGACATCACGTCCCAAGACACTTAGACAGCCTGACTGCCTCGAGATCACAAAATGCACATCCTGCACACACAAATGAGGAATGTTTCCAACTCTGGCTGAAAGTTGGTTCACAGTCATGACTACTCCTGTACACACACACACACAAACACACACACACTTTGCAATAAAAACACTGAACACTGTAGCACAATGAAATCAAAAGACACCCACAAGGACTTTTATGCCTGGGTAGTTTTTTCAATGCTCTGGTTGCCCAGAGATCTTGTCCAGGCCCCGTGGGCAAGGTTGAGGCTCAAAACTAGGTATCACATACATAACCTTAACCCCCTACTGCTTCATTTACTTTCAACTGAAGACCAGAATCAAAATCAATTCAACAATCTCACACGGCTTCTCTGAGGTAGGCATTTTTATACCCATTTCACAAAAAACATCAATTAATTTACCCAGCTTTTGTATCCAAGGGCCATGATATCCTAGAACCATAATATCCAGTCCCCTTCTCCACCAACTGGGTCAGCATGGAGATGTACTATAAAAATGGCCACATGGCATCCAACTCAAGATCCTCCAGCCAGACAGTGCACACAAAGCCGGTAGGTGTCACAAGCTGAAAGCACGCTTTACTTGCACCGGGCGCTGGCAGGAATCATCTACAGGTAGCACCTTGCGGAAAGGTTCAGCTCAAATCAACTTCCAAGCCCCTTGCAACGAGATTACATATCCCCAGGTTCAGTAAGAATAATCCGCTCCCACAAGGCTCGTTACATCTGAATTGCCTTTTCAGGCCATTCTCCCTGCATTGTTTTCTGCCTGATGTCGCTGAAAGGGAGAAACTGAGGGCCATGAAAATAAAGGTTGGCTCCACGGTGCAAGTGCACAATGCCAAGCACCTCAGGCCTTCCTGCACCGTCATTTCACTGCAGTGCATCTCCCAGTGCAAGGGCAGCTCATGGGATTTCCTACCACATGACTGGCCTCGGATGAATCCAGGGAAACACAGAGAAGACAACCCCCCTTCACTGAGATGTGCCCAGTGATATAGTGGGGACTGTCTGGGGGTTCCCAGGAGCTTCTGGCTCCTGGTCCGTGGGTCAAGTGTGAAAGGGTTGCGGCACGGGACAGAGATGGTTTATCCAGAAACAAATCTCTTCTTGCCTATGGTATGCAGCAAGGATTGCACCCAGGAATGGCTGTGTCCCCAGGGTGATGGAGGGATTTTGATAAAAAATGTCTTGAGAGAGGAGCAATTCTCTACAGTCTTCAGCTTCTTCTTTACATGATCTAGTGCAGAGCCTCTCGCCAGGAGATTGCACGCTGGTGCTGAACATCGCTGGCAATGAGCTCAGGCTGGAGCAGGTCTCTGTCAAAGTGCATTTGCTGGCTAGCTTGCAGCATCCCCCTTGATGATCTTTGGGAATTGGCTTTTTCTAATATGACTAAACAAAAGGATTCAAACCCTCTCTTCTTCTCCCAGCCTTCCAGTGAACAAATGTATTCCTGTCCTAAATGGACATTAGCTTAGGCCAAAGTGGGAATGCTTCAGTAGGAGCTCCGCTCCTTCCTGAGCGCCCTCCTGTAGCACAGGATGCAGCTCTTCGTTCAAGAGGGCAGTCCTTGCAATGTGCTTTGTTTGATCAAAGTTGTATCTACACAAGCCCCTTTGAAGATGAACCCGTTTGCTGACTGCAAACTTATGTCTCCAGTGTGCGCTCCCAGCAAGCCACAAGCAGGCGTCTCTGATTATAATTCTGATTTGAGCTCTGCTGCATTTGCACTATGCACAGGACTGGACAGGGGAAGCGGGGGAGAACTCCCTTCTGGTTGGCAGCAGTGAAAGCTCTCCAAGCAAACATCCCTCCCACGAGCTCCTGGTCTAGCTGCGCTTGTTGCTCATCATCCCTCAGTGTCAGGAGCTTCCTCTTGAACTGATGCTCCAAGCCCACATCATCTTCAATAATGAGCGTCTTCTCCAGCTCTCTCTTTACCACCTGAAATACACATTTTCCAAAAAGGATTGCTGGGGCCCAGGCACTACCAAGAGTCCATCCCTGCACCTCCGGCAGTGTTGTGATGGAGGGAGCAGGACCAAGCCCTGACTTTGGCCGGCTGGATATGGCCCATGGGCCATATTTTCCCCACCCCTGATCTAAGAGCTGACCACAATGTGCCAGATGCTCATAGCCATCTATGGATGAAACACACTTAGAAAAGCTGATGCTACATGTTAAGCAGAAACTTGCTGTTAACACACAGCTCTGTAAAACACTGCTATCTATTTATTGCTGCTATTTATTGCTATTTGTCTTGATGTCTGAAATTAGGAAACTCTTATCCTATTTCCCACAGCTTTATAAGGCATTCAGATGAGTTATACAGCTATAATACAGAAAGGAGGGCAAAGAAGAGTTCAAAAGATCTGAATGGACTTCTTGAAGAAAGTCTTGTTATAAGGGGCAATTTCTGAGAGGGAGGAAATCATCTCCAATTGCTTCCACCTGCTTCGTGTTTATTCTTCTGATGGCCCCGCTCTTTTCCTTAAATACCTCTTGCACTGGATACCAGAATTTCTGCTAAGATTTGACACAAGTCATTTGACATAAATGGAGGCAAAAAAATTGATTGTACCCGTATGTCTGTTCTCAATTGGCAATGTTTTGTGGGCATTGTATTAGAAGAGGGATTTACGGACAGAGAAATGGCTTGGGAGAGTTGTGGGGGGAACATTATTCCAAACATGAAAGACAGAGTGCAAAATATGAAAGTCCTGGTGGGAAGGCAAGAAGAGAACAAGTGTGTAGTCAAGCTGGTGCTGATGTTGAAGGAGGCAACCGATGATGCAGTGAGAGAGCAGTCGTGGCAGTGGTGCCCAGAGGAGGAGGAGCTGCAGGGGCCACTAAGTAGCCGGGGCAGGCACAGGGCACCACACTGAGGGAGGAGAGCTTTTTCCTTCTCCCACCCTGGCCAGGTGGCATGGCACTTTTAACAGGATCCTGCAGCACCTGGTTAAGAGACACTGATCTAACCTGGATCTTCCTGCTTCAGGGGCCAGCAACCACTTAGGAGCAGTGTGCTGAAATAATGCAGTTTGGGCTGAGGCTGGCTGCTACCTGTAGCCACTTCCTAATGGCCTTGCTGCTGAATTGCCACTGATGTTCTGGCGCTGGGGTTTGGATTAAATCACTTGGGGGGCAGTTTGGGTTGGTTTTTAGTGTGTAGAAAAGAGGGGTCCTATAGTGGGTGACTAACGGATGCTTCGCTGAAAAGTTCCTATGTGGGGGCACCGAAACCGGAAAGGAGCATGTCCAAAGGGACCAACTGTCCAATAGTAGTTTGCATGCAGTATCGGAGCAAAGACGCTTGTTGACCTGCAGTGGAGGATGCAGAGCAGCCTTTTCCATCAAATGGTTACTTGGTGATTATTACTGAGCTCCTTCGTTTTCTCTGCTACCCTGAAGTAGGTCTCTTTATTGTGGGCTGTTTTAACTTGCTGTGCATCCAAGTACCACAGTGATAGCCTTATTAAAAAAAAAACAACAAAAAACTAAAGCATTGATTATAATAAAAATAGCATGCCATTCAAATAGCTTCTAAAATCTGATTCATTGCCAAGGGTTTCAAGCTGCATTAAAAAAAAAAATGACAGCCCAAAGACTTATATGCTCCAAGCAAGAGGTCTACATACCCACGCTGCAACTATGCCCCAAAGAACCATGGAATATAGGGTTGGAGGGGGAAGGGGGTCGTACACACCGATCCCTGGGTGTGCAGGCGTGCAGGTGTATGTGTCTGTGTGCATTCACACCTGACTGTTTGTAGATGGCGGTGAATGGCAAGACCTTGGTTTCTGGGGCCCATGCTGTCATTTGTATCTAGGTGCCTTGACAAAGCTCTGCTGGGAGCGAGGAGCTGGTCAGGGAGCCCAGGGTCAGCTGAGAGGCTGCAGCTGATGCCAGTTACCGTATCACCACGATCAGCACCCTCATGTGTCAGAGTCCAGAGGTCACAACTAGGAACCTCACGTGTGTGTGTGTGGGGGGGAGGGGGGGAGGTCTTTTTCTCTGTTCTTCTCCCCATCTAGCACTTGCCTTCTTTCAGTCTCTTCATATCACCGCACCCCCATGGTGCCAGGGTCTTCTTCCCTGTGCTCTTTCACCCACTGCTCCACCCTGGTGCATTTCTGCTCCCCACAAAAGCAGCTCCTCCCCACCGTGCATGTCCCTGCCAAGAGGAGGAGAAGAGATGGTGAGAAGTAAGGGGAGCTTGAGCTCTGGCCACAGGGCTGAGCACCAGGTGGCCGGGCTCACCCCAGTCCTGGCCCCTCGGGAGCAGTGCCGGGATCAGTGGGATCTGAAGCGGTGCCTGCTGGACAATGTCTTGGCACTAAAGGCCCAGATGTGTGCTGACAGGCTTCACCTGTCCCCCAAAGGTAAGCATGTGTTTTCTTCTAGGTTGGCGGATCTCCTCCGGCGGGCTTTAAACTAGGCTTGCCGGGGGGAGGGGAAGATGAGGGCGGGGGAAGCTGTGGACCACCAAAGCATGTGGCACCCACAAGGACAGCCCAGCCTGAAGAAAGAGAACATTGGGAACCTGCAAGCCGTGGGGCGGCCAGCACTACGGCACAGGTAAGCAACGAGAAGGTAAGAAATAAGGGGCCCCTTGGGACTCGGAGCGGGGGGGCAGCAAAGGCACCTGTCGCAGGGCTCAAGTGCCTACATACTAATGCTAGGAGCATGGGAAACAAGCAGGATGAACTAGCGCTCCTGCTTACACAAAACACCTATGACTTAGTAGGGGAAATGGAAACCTGGTGGGATTCGTCCCACGACTGGGCGGTACATATTGAGGGTTATAGATTGTACAGAAAGGACAGGGTGGGGAAAAAGGGGGGGAGGGGTTGCGCTCTATGTCAATGAGCAATATACGTCAACCCTCATCAAGACGGAATCCAAGGATGAGGAAGTAGAAGGATTGTGGGTTAGGCTACATGGGGGGCAAGGAGAAAGGGATTTGGTGGTAGGGGTCTGCTACAGACCCCCACATCAAGGGGAAGAAATAGATGCGGGGCTCCTGAGGCAGCTCACAGAGACCATAAAAGCTAAAGAGGCGGTAGTCATGGGGGACCTAAACTACCCAGACATCTGCTGGGAGACACAGACGGCAAAGTCCCACCACTCACACAGGTTTCTAACCTGTGTACAGGACCTCCACCTGACACAGGAGGTACATGGTCCCACGAGGGGGAACGCCATACTGGATCTGGTATTGGCAACAGGGGATGACATGGTAGGGGACCTACAGATCGGTAGCCATCTGGGGGACAGTGATCACCTAATAACAGAATTCACCATAAGACGTCGAGTGGGTAAGGTAACTAGTAGAGTGAAAGTACTAGACTTTAGGAAAGCTGATTTAAGTGAACTCAGGCGATTAGTCAAGGACGCACTGCAGAGTAGTTTTGAAATGATGGAAGCCCAAGAAGGGTGGCTGTGCCTTAAGGAAACGATCCTTCGGGCACAAAGCGAGACGATCACCATGCGGGGTAAAAGAGGGAAAGGGGCCAGGAGGCTTCCTTGGCTGACCGCAGAAATCCAGGGCAGCCTAAGGGCCAAAAGGGGAGCACATAAAAAGTGGAAACAGGGAGAGATCACCAAAGACAAATATACCTCCTCTGCTCGTGCTTGTAGGGAGGCAGTTAGATGGGCCAAAGCTACCATGGAGCTGAGGATGGCATCCCAAGTAAAGGACAAGACATTCTTCTTTAGATATATAGGGAGTAAAAGGAAGGCCCAGGGAGGAATAGGACCCCTGCTAAATGGGCAGAAGCAATTGGTGACAGACAAGGGGGACAAGGCTGAACTCCTCAACCAGTTCTTTGCCTCAGTGTTCCCAAGCGAGGGGCACGACCAGTCTCTCACTGGGGTTGTAGAGAGGCAGCAGCAAGGTGCCAGACTGCCATGCGTAGACCCTGAGATGGTGCAGAGTCACTTGGAACAACTGGATGCCTTTAAGTCGGCAGGCCCGGATGAGATCCATCCGAGGGTGCTGAAGGCACTGGCCGACATCATTGCAGAGCCACTGGCGGGAATATTTGAACGCTCGTGGCACACGGGCCAAGTCCCGGAGGACTGGAAAAGGGCCAATGCGGTCCCCATTTTCAAGAAGGGGAGGAAGGAGGACCCGGGCAACTATAGGCCAGTCAGTCTCACCTCCATCCCTGGCAAAGTCTTTGAAAAAATTATCAATGCTCACATATGCGAGAGCCCGGCAGGACAAATTATGCTGAGGGGAAACCAGCACGGGTTCATGGCAGCCAGATCGCGGCCCAGGTCCCTGCCCTTAGGTGCCTCTACTGTCCCCACAGCACCGACTCCCCTCCCCCACGGCACCCACAGGGGACACGGCTCCCCCACTGCCCCCCAGCCCCACCACACTGTTCTGCGCTTGGCCCCGGGCCCCACAGCCCCACCCACGGCCAGGCGGTGTTGGCCTGAGCGTGTCCCAACAGCCCAGACACCAGTGGGGCCTCCCGCCCGGCACCTCTCCATTCCCACCCGCAGCCCCTGCCCCCCAGCCCTCTGCAATCCAAATAGGTCCGCAAAGGGGTTATTTACATTACTTTGGGCAGCTGAAGGTTTGTAGCAAATGTGCGAGGGGAGGGCAGGGCAAGGCATATAGCAGCTTTTTCCCAGCACACGATTTATCTTCGCTGCGGGGAAAAGAAGCAGAGCAGGGGCTGTGAGCATGAGCAAAGTCACTTGTGCGGCATGTGTGGAAGAGGGGCACATACAGAAAAAGTGCCACTTTTCCTATGTGAAGAAAGTGAGACCACAAGAAGAAAGGGAGGAGAAGGGTACGGAAAAAGAGGGGAAGATGTGCTGAGTGTTATGGAGGGGAGCATGGGGGAAATGGAGACAGAGGGGGAGGAAGAACAAGATGGGGGGGGGGGGATGTGTTAGAAATGGCATTGGGGATTGAACTTGTTCCAACAAGCTTTCTTCTCCCACAAGTATCAGAAGAAAATTGGAGACGGAGAGAAACAAAATGGAGGATGGGGGAAACAAAGATGGCTGCCGGGAGAACATGGAGGAAGAAGGGGGTGGGAAAAAGAAACAAACAGAAGAGCATTTGGAAATACCCTCGGGGCAAGGGGAAACTATGAATGCAAAGGATGGGAGAGAACAGAAAAAGTTAAAAAGGGAGGGCTCCCTAAAGAATTGTGTGTCAAATTCTGGGACTGGGTGGGTAAGACTTAGTTGGGGTTTTCAAGAATTCATGGAACGGGATGGGCGGGAGATAGTTTTGCAGAAGGGTGGTGATTCTACTATACAAGAAAGGGGATAGAGAAAAGAAGTTACAAAATTGGAGACCTACCACACTCTTGAATGTAGACTACAAGCTACACACATAAATACTGGCAGCATGGATGGCTGAGGTTTTAAAGCAGGTGGTTGGGGAACACGAGTCGTGTGTGGTAGAGGGAAGGAAAATCGTACAGATGCACTGAGTTTTGAGGGATGTGTTTGGACATGGGAGGGTAAGGAAGTGGAATTTGGTGGTAGGGAATTTAGATTTAGAAAAGGCATACAATAGGGTGAATCATAGGTTTTTGTTTAGGGTTTTAGAGGGGATGGGTTTTACAACAGTTTGTGGGACGGATACAGGCAGTATATGCTGGGTGGGGCATTTAGTAGGGTTCTGGTAAAGGGTTTTTTTGGAGGTCATTTTCAAATTGGATCAGAGGCCAGACAAGGGTTCCCCTTGTCTTTGATCTTATGTGTGTGTGGCATAGAGACACTGGCATGCAGGATTTGGGGGGATAAGGGCATTCACGGGGTACAGATTCCATGGTGGGGGGGGGGAAGCACGGTGCTTACTCTCTATGGATGATATTACAATACTAGTCAGGGATAGACTGTCATTGGGAAAAGTTTTGGGGCACACTGAGGAATATGGGGAAGCATCTGGAGCTGAAGTGAACGAGGGGAAGAGTATTTTGTGGGCAATTGGAGGGGCTTGAGGGGTATGGGTTTCAAGTGGTAAAGGAGAATTTGGAAGTGCTAGGGGTGACATTTGACTTGACTGGCACAGGAGAAAGGGCATGGGAAGAGATAGGGTCAAAGGTGAAGAGGGTAGAGTTGTTAAAGAGGCTTTACTACCAGTGATATTATTTACAGGGATGGTGTATCCACCATCCTGGCTTCAGGCAAGGAAAATTCAGACTGAGTTCTGCGTTTTCTTCTAGAGAGGAAAGAACCAGCATGATGGAAGGGGAGAATTATATAAGGCGAAGGAATCGTGGGGGTGGAACTTTCCCCAAAGTGGAGGTTTTCATTTCTGGACACACGGTGGCAGCCATGGGGAGAGGGGGGCAAGGAGAAAAGGGAGTGGCAGGGAAATTTTGTAAATATTCATAGGGTGGAGAGCGTTGAGGAAGCTAGGGGTTTTTGGGACCTGGTGGATGGAGTTGTGATCTGAAAAGCCATCGCTCCATTACGCACGGTTGGGGGCCTTTGTTAGAAGAGAAGGGATTGGAAGTTTTGGGGGCAGGTGGGATACAAGGGCCAAAGAATATATTTAAGCTAATTGGGGGAAGGGGTGGTTTAACAGATAGGGGAGACTTATCATGGGAGCAGGTATGAGAAGTGTGGAAAGGGGGTATAGATAAAAGATGGAAGGCAGAACACAGGGAGTTTGAGTTTCTGAGGAGGTTATTGATGGGGAGGGAAATTCAATATAGGTGGGGTTTGGTGAGGTCAGGGAAATGCCCAAGGGAATTATGTAATCAAGAGGAGTTGGCACACCATATTTTCTGGGAAAGTTTGTGCACCCAAAAGGTGTGGGGAAGAGTTGGGACATCTTTGTGGGGGAGTGGCTGGGGGAGAGGAGTGTTATACAAGAAGGTTATGTATGGATTGGTGGTGAAAGGGGAGAAAGAATGGGAACAGAGGGTGTTCTTCATGGGGATTCGGGTGGCAATTTGGAAGGTGAGGCGGCTATTAGGTTTGAGGGGTTTATTTTACACTGTCCAGGAACGTTTGCAGTTGGCGTACCATGAAACGAAGGGGGATATAGGAGGGCAGGGATTGGGAAATGGTGAGTTGGAAGGGGTAGTTTTATCCCACGGGGGTGGGGTAAAGAATGTATGGTGGGGGGTCAGGAGAAGTGATTTAATAGGAGGGAAAAGACATGTAAAGAGAAGCCTGAACGTGTCTAAATTGGGGTTTTTTGTTTTTTTTTTTTAAAAACAAAGAGAGTGGGTTTCTCATGCTATCACTTTCAAGTTAGTTTACCGTTTCTCTGGTTAAAGGCTCGATGAGATGGCTAGGTAGAGGATAGCGTAAAAGTTAGTTGTGGAGAAGAAATGGATTCTCATGGAGTTAGTGTTTTCTGCATTTTATGGTTTTGTTGGGGTGTTTTATGCATTACTAACACAAAAAAGAAAAATATCCATTCTTACCAGCTTAAAAATTGCTGGAAAGACCAAGAACCACTTCTTCTTTCCCCGCACTGGGCCTGGTATTGCATCTCCTCCAGGACCAGCACCAACCCAGTCCAGCAGACTGCCATAACAGCCGTAAAAAAGCGAGTCAACTAGCAGCTTGTTTTTCTTTCCTCTGGTGCAGTGTGGGTTCTTGTCAGTGCTGACGGGCTAGGGAAGGCGGTGCCACCAATACATCCGAAAGAGTGCTGGTTGCACAAGCGACAGCACTGCTCAGGTGAGTAGCTGAAGGGTCTTACGGTTCACCAGAACAGATTATGCGAAAACCCTGACTTGGGCGAGTAGCCAAAGACCTGGCATCGCCCCTTGGTCAGAGTAGGTGAACGCCTGTACTTTGAGGACAGAACATGGATAAACACCCCAGGACCCTAGGAGGCCCTGATCCACTGACAAGTACACTTGAGGCACATCAGGAGACCCCCAGCTGGGACAGACCACCAACTAAGGGGTATGGAGGACCCTCACACGGGGGTGAGCCAATGAACGCGAGTTGGCAATGAACCCCAACGCACCCCCTGCAATGTCGAGCCCCTGACAGGTGGTGGTGGACCCCCAGCCAGCAGCAGACTCTGGGAGGAAGAGAGACTCTTAGAGCCAGGAATCCTGGCTGACAAGAGCCACCTCCAGGCAGAGGAGCCCAGATCCCAAAGCCCCCCAGATGACAGTGGAGCACCCTGAGTGATGGCATATCCCTCTGGACCACCACAGCCCCTCAGCCATGACAGCAGGCCCTAAGTGGCAATGGCCCCTAGACTGCTGTGGTCGTAAAGACCACCCCCCCACCGAGGGCCTCCCCACCCTGGTGGGGGAAGCTCTGGACCTCCTGCCACCGGACTCTCCGATGGATGACCCAGGCGAAAGTGCAGATGTGGCAGTGCTCACGTTCCTTCCCTTTCCCTCCCTGCAAAGCTGCTATGCCCAACCTGCCATCCACCAAGACAATACAGGTCACACAGTGACCTGCACAAGCACCTATGGCACTTCCACCAGCTGCACCTAGCATTCTATTATGCCCTCTGCGGCACTGAAGCTCTTGAAGAACCACCAGAAAGGATGCAGAGGC